>NC_092097.1:33175162-33810162 GCF_045679555.1 Salvelinus alpinus | reverse complement strand
ATTCCCAGGACCACCCATACATAAAATACCTTGAGTGTACAAAACATTAAGAACACCTTCCTAACATTGAGTTGCACCTCCTACCTTTTTTGTTCTCAGAACAGCCTCAATTTGTCAGTGCATGGACTCTATAAGGTGTCAGAAGCATTCAACAGGGATGCTGGCCCATGTTGACGCCAATGCTTCCCACCCACAGTTGTGTCAAGTTGGCTGGATGTCCTTTGGGTGATGGACCATTTTTGATACACACTGGAAACTGTTGTGCGTGAAAAACCCAGCAGTGTATCAGTTCTTGGCCCAAACAGGTGTGCCTGGCACCTACTACCATACCCCGTTCAAAGGCACTTACATTTACATTACATTTAAGTCATTTAGCAGACGCTCTTATCTAGAGCGACTTACAAATTGGTGCATTCACCTTATGATATCCAGTGGAACAACCACTTTACAAACTTACATATTTTTTCTTACCCATTCACCCTCTGAATGGCACCCACAAAAATCCTTCTTTAACCCTTCGCACACCCCTTCATCTATACTGATTTTAGTGAATTTAACAAGTGACATCAATAAGGGAACATAGCTTTCAACTGGTCAGTCTATGTCATGGAAAGAGCAGGTGTCCTTGATGTTTTGTACACTCAGTGTATATGCAGATCTGCTTAAAGAAATACTTCAGGATTTGGCAATGAGACCCTTTATCTACTTCCTGTTACGTTCCCACCTGACAAACTCAAAATATCGCTCACAACAAAGGGAACTAACAAAGCAAAAAATCTCTGGCAACCAAAACAAAACAGAAAGGGGTTCAAAAGGGGTTCTGAAAGACACCCACTATGAATGCCCACTAGGTTTGCCTCCAAAAAGACAAACTAAAAGAAAAACCCACAATTTAGGATCGAGAGTAAAAGAATATGGACCAAAACAAACACCTTCCGACTAACGAGATGGACAAGCTAGCACAGATATACCACATACTTACTAATACAAATTTCCTGTGTATTGTCAGCCCTAATCATGTGTTCATTGCAGATGAAGGGATGATCCCATACCGATTTTATTTTTGTCCAATAATAAATTAGTTAACTGGCCGATCCCTCATAAGTATAACCTCTGTGGGTAAATCCCAGGTGCAAAGGATTGAGAGGGGAGAATGATAAAGTGGCCAATGTGTGAGGCGGCTGAGGCCTATAAATAGCCGAGGAGGCTGCTGGGGTAATTGCTTAAAGATTATTTAAGAGGAGCCATCTTGCTGCCACTTGACTCTTGATGAGACACCGCAAATCATCCCAGTCAAGGGTGATGAGTTGTTATTTTTTGAGCTTTTTATCGCACATCATCCACCAAAACATAGAGAATTAGTGTAAGAACTGGGAAGTTGGGGTGGCAGGTAGCCTAGTGGTTAGAGCATTGTGCCAGTAACCTAAAGGTTGCTAGATCAAATCCCCGAGCTGACAAAGTAAAAATCTGTCATTCTGCTCCTGAACAAGGCAGTTAACCCACTGTTCCTAGGCTGTCATTGTCAATTAGTCCGGAGACACATTTTTCCTTCTTTTTTTTGCATACAATATAGCTCAGTATTTGTATTATTTATTTTCTACAGTCTTTTCTGCTCATCTTTATCAAGAGTGCCTATAATGTTGGACCTGACTGTATATCTGACATGTTGTGTTTGAGACTGCAGCTCTCAGAATTAAGGGGTGGGGAGAGTGGGAGATGAAATGTCGAATGGCAAGGATTCTTTTGAGACCAGGTTGTATATGAGGGCACTTGACAAGGAGAACAAACCCTGGGGCTTTGGTTTCTCTCTGTGTCTCTGCTACAAAGCAAGGTTTAATTAGATTTATGAGTACCTGAAAAAACTCTACTGGTCTGGTCTCACTGCAGGTTCTTTCTGCCAGAGCAGTGCAGCAGATACATTAAATGTGGTCGTATCCCCCATTTTGCAGACAGTAAGATCCAATTGTACTGCATCATGCCTTTATGTCCAGTCATTTTTCACAAAATACATTTGTTATTTTTTTTACACAGAAAACATCTCATAAGTTTCAATGATTTTATGATGAATAAAAACTGCAAATACAGTATCATGAACACAGTAGGCTCACTCTCTGACATCTATTGATTTAAAAAGACACCCGCTAGATTCAATTACTGTATGAACACTGAATACCACCTATTACCATCTCTTGGCTTTGGGTTTTGCATGGACAATATGGCTGAGATGTCAAAGGTGTGAGATGTGTAATAATTGTACAAGCTTGCATTGCTCTCACATCAATATTTCATTTGAGGTGTATGTGTGTGTGCCTAGGAGACCAATTAATGTACATCTCAATAAACTGCTGGTACTTAAAATGTTATTACAGCAATACAACTCTGTATTACAGCAAAAAAACACTAAACATAAATACACTCAAAGGGCAAAATTGTTCTGATGGTTTTTGTTTAGGCTTTTGAGCACTGGCGGCGGGAGGCGATACTTAGAAGCCCTTAGCTATATCACTCATTGAAGGTACATCAAACTTCATAGTGGGTTAGTCACCCAACCACCCACTCAGATCATTTCAATATCGCAAAAGATAATCAGGGTGTAAGTAAGCCAAAGAATTTTGAGTGACTGTGAAATTCCAACGTATTATTTTCGAGTATATAGGGATTACCAGTTGTCCTAAATTCTCTCCACCAAGAGGATGCACATATATCACTCCAGTGTAAATTGCTAAATTGTAATTACTTCGCCACTATTGGCCTATTTATTGCCTTACCTCCTTACTTTATTTGCACACACTGTATACAGATTTTTCCATTGTGTTATTGACTGTACGTTTGTTTATCCTATGTGTAACATTTACATTTAAGTCATTTAGCAGACGCTCTTATCCAGAGCGACTTACAAATTGGTGCATTCACCTTATGATATCCAGTGGAACAACCACTTTACAATAGTGCATCTAACTCTTTTAAGGGGGGGGGGGGGGGGGGGGTTAGAAGGATTACTTTATCCTATCCTAGGTATTCCTTAAAGAGGTGGGGTTTCAGGTGTCTCCGGAAGGTGGTGATTGACTCCGCTGACCTGGCGTCGTGAGGGAGTTTGTTCCACCATTGGGGTGCCAGAGCAGCGAACAGTTTTGACTGGGCTGAGCGGGAACTGTACTTCCTCAGAGGTAGGGAGGCGAGCAGGCCAGAGGTGGATGAACGCAGTGCCCTTGTTTGGGTGTAGGGCCTGATCAGAGCCTGAAGGTACGGAGGTGCCGTTCCCCTCACAGCTCCGTAGGCAAGCACCATGGTCTTGTAGCGGATGCGAGCTTCAACTGGAAGCCAGTGGAGAGAGCGGAGGAGCGGGGTGACGTGAGAGAACTTGGGAAGGTTGAACACCAGACGGGCTGCGGCGTTCTGGATGAGTTGTAGGGGTTTAATGGCACAGGCAGGGAGCCCAGCCAACAGCGAGTTGCAGTAATCCAGACGGGAGATGACAAGTGCCTGGATTAGGACCTGCGCCGCTTCCTGTGTGAGGCAGGGTCGTACTCTGCGAATGTTGTAGAGCATGAACCTACAGGAACGGGTCACCGCCTTGATGTTAGTTGAGAACGACAGGGTGTTGTCCAGGAACACGTAACTCTGTGTTGTTGTTGTTGCTTTGCTTTATCTTGGCCAGGTCGCAGTTGTAAATGATAACTTGTTCTCAACTGGTCTACCTGGTTAAATAAAGGTGAAATAAAAAAATAAAAAATAAATACATGTGCCGACTGGACTGTTGAGGGAAAATGTGTCTCCCAAATCCAGGTGTGAGTCCCAAATGGCACCCTATTCCCTATGTAGTACACTACTTTGACCAGGGCCCATCAGGCTCTAGTCCAAAGTAGTGCACTATGCAGAGAATGGGGTACCATTTGGGACACAGCCCAGATCCTGTGCCACAGCAACAGGCTCAGCACACTCCCTTATGATGAACAGAGCTTATTAAACCACCACCAGACCAAGATTCAGCGTTAAAGCTCCACCCTTTGTGCTACTTGCTTTATCTCTGCCTCAGGAAAGAGATACAAGTGCGTGTGAGGGGGAAAAAAATCTTAATTTAAAATCTCACTTCTGAGATTATGGGCAAACAATAATTTTAGATACTATTTGTTCAACTAGGTTTATATAAAAATAGTCTGGTTATGAGTGAAGACAATGCTCCCCTGTGACTCAAATCTAATTTCTGCCTATTTAATCACTATCTGGGTCCTTAACCTGGAAATGTTCAATTAGAAATATAAAATATTATCACCTCCAATAGGGAACAGAACACTTCGGCCTACTGTTTTATCAGCTCTCAGTCTGATTAGTTAGAGTAGCTATTTTCTACAAGGTCCATTTTCTACATAGGCTAAAGCAGGAGACTTTAAATACTGGTTGTGAATTTGACCGCTTTACTAGACACTTAATGTAAAATTCATGTGTTTTCATCATGTATAATTAATTAGACTGGACAGCTGTTTTAGGTAGATAGTAACCTACAGTCTGATGCTTTCCATCTCTACACTCAATTTATGTCCCTACATTTTCCACTGGGGTTGGAATGTCACCCCCCCAATCCATCCAATAGCAATGCCCCAGTCCTTTCATAGACATTAATTACACTCTATCAATATGTTTGTTTGTGACACTCCACTCATTATCCCTATGGAAATGCAGATAAAGACTGAAGCACTTTTTGAATTTGAATTGATGCGTTAACAGTTTTTCCATATTGGCCCCACTCCAATATGTGTTGCCAACTCCCAGAGTTCTATGCAAACACATTTGTAATAATCACAGAAAGAATGGTTCTTCTACCTGTGTGGCTTTGCTCCTTGGTAAAATGTATTGTGGGACTGTTTCTGGAATAAGACTGTAATTACATTTAGCTCATTTGCAAGTCAAACAGTGAGCACTTGCACTCTGCGTCTGTGTGTGCGAGAGAGACATAGAGAGAGACATAGAGAGAGAGAGATAGATGAAGGCTTATTTCTCATTACTTTAAATTCCTGCATGGATTATTTGTAGTCAAAGACATGTAACTCATTCCAGACTTGTATTATTCAGGGTTCAAGCTGAATCGTGCCAGAGCATGACACCTGAATTAGCACCATTTTAGGACCCTGCCCTTTAGGTGAGCACAGACTTGGCAAAACAAATAGCTCATTTGACCTATCCCCCCCTTTTCTTTCTTCTCTTCCACCTCCATCCCTTCTTCCATCTCTCCATTGCCTCCTCCAGATATCTCCTTCAGCTTCCTGCTCCTGTTGTTCGTGGCCTGTGGCCTGGCCCTGCTGGGCGTCATCGTCTTTGCCTCCTGGAAGCTGTGCTGGCTGCCCTGGCGCACCAAGGACCTCTCCTCCAGTGCCACCGCCCTTGCCCCCGCCGCCGGCCCCCCCTCCTCTGCCTCTGACAGACCCTACGACAGAGCCTTCTCAGCACATGCCCACAGGCCTGCATTCGTACGCGCACACACGCATGTGCACGCCATGGCGTCTGACAAGCTGAATCCTTTGGATTCGGCGAGTTTCCTGGAGGCGGCGGTGAAGATCAGCCACACGTCACCTAACATCCCTGCCGAGGTGCAGCTGTCCATGAAAGACCACTTCCTACGCCGCACGCGCATGGCCAGGCAGACCACCGAGCCTGCCTCCTCCAATAGGTCAGGCTCCGGGAGGAAGTTGCCCTTAGACACAGACCTAGGCTGTGTTCCAAACTGCACCCTATTCCTTACATAGTGCACTACTTTTGACCTGGGCCCTTTTCAAAACTAGTACAATATACTGTATAGGTAATAGGGTGCCATTTAGGAGGCATCCCTAGTATCAGCTTATTAGTGTATCCTTCCCAAATCCTAACCATTTGGGTGGAGTAACACAAAACTGACCTAATATCCGTGTCTATGGGCATCCTACTTAAATAGGTTAGACAGGGCTCCTCTGAGCTCCAGTTTATGCCCAGGCCATGTATTAGTATTGAGGTAATAGTATGTGATGTTGTCAGGAAGTGGCTATTTATAGTGTATCATAGTGGTACAGAGATATGATTCATTAGGCATCATATCCACCCCTGTAATATCTCCCTTTGTGACCTTTAAGATGAGATAGATAATGAGGTTGTCAGTTGAATGCCCCTACTGCCGTCTCGCTCCTATTGCGCTAAATGAAGAAAAATCGAAATCATCTAATATCAGAAAGAAAAAGTGATTTCATTTACTCTAAATTGGAATCTGACAACATTCCTCTGAAGGGATGCGAGTGCACAGATTTCGCAGGCATGCCATATGGTACTAACATTATTTCACTGCTTGAGTGTGTAAATTGTCCATGGCAATGATTCAACTGGCAAAAATGTCTCCATGTCTCCAGGCACAGCTCCTTTAAGAAGCACCTCCCCCGACAAATTCAACATGTCACCAGCCTTGACCGAGGCAGCGACTTCCCCTATGCAGAGGACCAATCCACCAGCCTGGCCAGTTTGGGTCGCATCCAGCCAGAGCTCTACAAACAGAGCCCCCTGGAGGCCGACGAGTCCTCTAAGACCTGTGGCAAGATCAACTTCTCCCTCAAGTACGACTATGAGTCCGAGGCGCTCTTCGTCAACATCCTCAAGGCCTTCGACCTGCCTGCCAAGGACTTATGCGGCAGCTCCGACCCCTACGTCAAAATCTACCTCCTGCCTGACCGCAAGCACAAGTTTCAGACTCGCGTCCATCGCAAGACTCTCAACCCGATGTTTGACGAGTCCTTCCAGTTCACAGTGCCCTACGAGGAGCTGGGCAGCAGGAAGCTGCACCTGAGCATCTTTGACTTTGACCGCTTCTCCAGCCACGACATGATCGGCGAGGTCATCCTAGAGAACCTGTTTGAGGCGTCGGACCTCTCTCGCGAGACGGCCATCTGGAAGGACATTCAGTACGCCACCTCTGTAAGTCAATCAATTATCCAATCAAAAGTTTTTGATAAAGCCCTTTTTACATCAGACTTTGTCCATAGACTGCTTTCAAAGTAATGAAACAAATATATTAACATGTAAATTCATTCAACTATACTTTTAACAATATTAGTGGCATTGTCATGTGTGATAACTGTTACCTTCTGTTCTGATGTGTTTTGTCTGTGGCCCTGAACACAGGAGAGTGTAGACCTGGGGGAGATCATGTTCTCTCTCTGTTACCTGCCAACCGCAGGCCGACTCACCATGACCATCATCAAGTGCAGGAACCTCAAGGCCATGGACATCACAGGATACTCAGGTATAGTTGAGTCAGTGGGTTCACTTTAAAAGGTTTTGTGCTTGTTTTACCTTAAACACGGTTGTTCACTCTTGTTCTACACATTGATTTGGCCATCTCTCTGGTAAAAGAGTATA
This sequence comes from Salvelinus alpinus, assembly GCF_045679555.1. Classification (NCBI taxonomy): domain Eukaryota; kingdom Metazoa; phylum Chordata; class Actinopteri; order Salmoniformes; family Salmonidae; genus Salvelinus; species Salvelinus alpinus. The sequence continues at coordinate 33,802,788 of NC_092097.1, read as the reverse complement.
GGCCTATGCTAAATTACAAGACAAAAATGTAATCTGATTTGGTATCATATATCTAGTTTGGTAACACAAGAGCCATACTTAGCTAATTTACATATCACATAATGTAGCTAGAGTCAGGTAAACTTGATCCTTTAACTGGCGAAGCACTTTTAGTTTTAAAGAAATCAAATCATAATTTCTTGTTTATTGGCAGACCCATATGTCAAAGTCTCCCTGGAGAGTGACGGACGGCGCTTGAAAAAGAAGAAAACCACCATCAAGAGGAACACTTTAAACCCCACCTATAACGAAGCTATCATCTTCGACATCCCCCCTGAGAACATGGACCAAGTCAGCCTGCACATATCCGTCATGGACTATGACTTGTATGCCATTATCATAATATATATATATACTTGTTTGTATTGCCATATCAATTGTATTATTTGCCCTTATTATTATCAAGAATAATTTGTAAGTTCTTGTTACTTATCTGTTTGTTTTAGACCTGGGCTCAAATACATGTCTTTGAGTATTTATGATTTTGAAATATGATTTTGGAAGTATTTTCAAATACTTATGTCAAATACTATTTTCAAATGCCTGGGTTAAATATGGGAGTGTATTTAAGTCAGTGTATTTTAATATTTTTTATTGTATTTCCAAATACATTCCAATATTTAACTACTTTGCTTTCAAATAAAGGTTATCTGAATACTTACTACAGAATGTAGGTGAAAGTAACTTTGATATTGGGAATAGTGTTTGAACCTAGGTCTGGTTTGTTTATGCTACAACCCTGAGATTCCAACTAATACTGTCGGTTCTGCTAATAGTAGAAGAGAAAATGTGAAGTTACATGCCAGATGTGGCTGAAGTGTTAATGGGTGCATTTTGCCTTTTTTCTACACAGGGTGGGACACAATGAGGTCATAGGTGTGAACAGAGTCGGCAGTCATGCAGAGGGGCTGGGTAGAGACCACTGGAACGAGATGTTGGCCTATCCCCGCAAGCCCATCGCTCACTGGCACCCTCTACTGGAGGCCACCAAGTCTCAGAAAGAGGTAGATCGGTTACTCCGTTTCCCTGATAGCTGCTTTATTAACTTCTTATGGCTGAAGGGGCAGTATTGAGTAGCTTGGATGAAAGGTGCACAGAGGTGCCCATATTAAACGGCCTGCTCCTCATTCCCAGTTGCTAATATATGCATATTATATTCATATTGGATAGAAAACACTCTGAAGTTTCTAAAACTGTTTGAATTATGTCTGTGAGTATAACAGAACTCACATGGCAGGCAAAAACCTGAGAAGTTCCACTTCCTGTTTGTATTTTTTCTGGGGGTGCCAATTTTCAACCAAGCTCTCATTGAAATCACAGCGAGTCATTGATGAGTTTTCACTTCCTAGATGTCAACAGTCAATAGAACTTTGTCTGATGAATTTAATGTGAAGGGGGGCCGAAGGAGACAGGAATGAATAATCACTTCCACGGGCTGATCACGCATTCACCATGCACCTTCACATGAGGAGGACCTCCGTTCCATCGCTCTTCTGAAGTCAATTTAATTTTCCAGTTGGAACGTTATTCAAGATGTATGTTAACAACATTCTAAAGATTGATTCAGTACATCGTTTGACTTGTTTCTACTGACTGTTACGGATTTTTTGGACATTTCGTCACGTTATAGTGGAGGCGCTTTCTGACTTTGGAATTGTTTACCGAAGGCACGAACCAAAGTAGCTAATTTGACATAAATAACGGACATTAACGAACAAATCAAGCATTTATTGTGGACCTGGGATTCCTAGGACTGCATTCTGATGAATTCATCAAAGGTAAGGAAACATTTATCATGTATTTTCTGGTTTCTGTTGAGTCCAACATGGCGGCTAATTTGGTTATTTATTGCATGGTTTATTTTTCCGTAAAGTTTTTTTGAAATCTGACACAGCGGTTGCATTAAGGAGAGGTATATCTATAATTCCATGTGTATAACTTGTATTATCATCTATATTTATGATGAGTATTTCTGTTGAAACGATGTGGCTATGCAAAGTCACTTGATGTTTTTGCATTTAGTGAATCTAACGCGTCAATGTAAATTCAGATTTTTTGATATAAATATGAACTAAATCAAACAAAACATGCATGTATTGTGTAACATGAAGTCCTATGAGTGTCATCTGATGAAAATAATCAAATGTTAGTGATTAATTTTATCTCTATTTCTGGTTTTTGTGAAAGCTATCTTTCGCTGGAAAAAATGGCTGTGCTTATTGTGGTTTTGTGGTGACCTAACATAATCATTTGTAGTGCTTTCGCTGAAAAGCCTATTTGAAATCGGACACTTTGGTGGGATTAACAACAAGATTACCTTTAAATGATATAAGACACATGAGACACACAATGTCTGAGGAATTTTAATTATGAGATTTCTGTTTTTTGAATTTGGCGCCCTGCAATTTTTTTTTTTTTGTCATATCGATCCCGTTACCGGGATTGCAGCCATAATTAAGGAAGGTATTACTTGCAATGACTGTGATGTGGTTGTCTTACCTACCTTAGTTGGATGCACTGACTGTGTGTCGCTTTGGATAAGAGAATCTGCTAAATTATCAAAATGTAAATGTATGTACACGGAGCGAAAATATCAATGAAACATGTAGAGTGTTGGTCTCATGTTTCATGAGCTCAAATAAAAGATCCCAGAAATGTTCCGTACGCATAAAAAGCTTATTTCTCTCAAATGTTGTGCACAAATTTGTTTACATCCCTGTTAGTGAGCATTTACATTTACATTTAGCAGACGCTCTTATCCAGAGCGACTTCTCTTTTGCCAAGATAATCCATCCACCTGACAGGTGTGGCATATCAAGAAGTTGATTAAACAGCATGATCATTACACAGGTGCACCTTGTGCAGGGGACAATAAAAGGCTACTCTAGAATGTGCAGTTTTGTCACATGCCAAAGATGTCTCAAGTTTTGAGGGAGCGTGCAATTGGCATGCTGACTGCAGGAATGTCCACCAGAGCTGTTGCCAGAGAATTTTATGTTAGTTTCTCTACCATAAGCCACCTCCAACGTCATTTTAGAGAATTTTTCTGTACGTCCAAAAGGCCTCACAACCGGAGACCACGTGTATGGCGTAGTGTGAGTGAGCGGTTGTGAACAGAGTGCCCCATGGTGGCGGTAGGGTTATGGTATGGGCAGGCATAAGGACAATGAACACAATGGCAATTTGAATGCACAGAGATACCGTGATGAGATCCTAAGGCCCATTGGAGTGCCATTCATCCACCTCCATCACCTCATGTTTCAGCATGATAATGTACGGCTCCATATCGCAAATTATGTACACAATTCCTGGAAGCTGAAAATGTCCCATTTCATCCATGATGATCCAAGATGGCGTAGCAGTGTAGGCGTGTTTTGTTTCGTCCTCTCGTGTACTTTTGTATTTTTCGTATTTTTTGTATATATATATTTTTTTTAATCTATCTCTTTTCGATTTTTAATTCGATTATACCTTCCGGTAACCTACCTCACCCAATGTGATACGGAATCGCTATTATTTTTTAACTTTGGAACACATTCAAGAACCTCCAGTAGCTAACTAGCTAATCAGCTACAAGCTATTTAGTCATTTTTAGCCACTGCTAGCAGCTTTTACCTTCTGCACAGACACCAGCCCTGTTATTAGCCTGGATATTACTCACCAATTTACCAGCATCGGACTGTCTCTCCACAACAACGCAGGATTCCTGCCGTAATCCCTGAGCCACTACTTCTGATCCTCACAGCTAGCTTGCAGCTAGCGCCACTGCCACGAAGCTAGCACCAGTTAGCAAACAAAATTCTACAATACCTCTTTCGCCATCTGGCTTGGATTCTCTGTCGACACGGCGCACCGCCGCACCACCACGTCTGGTCTGCCGACGAATACCCCATCCGCTGTGCCCTCAACCGGCCTCCGTCTGAGCAGACCTCCTCCGTCTGAGCAGACCACCCCCGGGCTACTAACTTTAAACGCCGCGTGCTAGCGTAGTGGCGGCTTCCCTGCTCCATCTACGGCTGCCCCCTGGACACTATGATCACTTGGCTACATAGCTGATGCCTGCTGGACTGTCCATTAATTCACGGTACTCCATTCTGTTTATTTGTGTTTTATCTGTCGGCTCTGTGTTTTAACTCAGGCTCTGTGTGTAGTTAATCCGACCCTCTCTGCCTAGTCATCGCCATTGTACCTGCTGTTGCTGTGTTAGCTGACTAGCTGCTGTTATCTCACCTGTTGTTTTAGTTAGCTCTCCCAATCAAGACCTGCAATCACTTTATGCCTTACTGTATGTCTCTCTCAAATATCAATATGCCTTGTATACTGTTGTTCAGGCTAGTTATCATTGTTTTGGTTTGCATTGGAGCCCGTAGTTCCACTCCCCGTACCTCTGATACCTCCTTTGCCCCACCTTCCACACATGCGGTGACCTCACCCATTGTGACCAGCATGTCCAGAGATACAACCTCTCTTATCATCACCCAGTGCCTGGGCTTGCCTCCGCTGTACCCGTGCCCCACCATACCCCTGTCTGCACATTATGCCCAGAATCTATTCTACCACGCCCATAAATCTGCTCCTTTTATTCCTTGTCCCCAACGCTCTAGGCGACCAGTTTTGATAGCCTTTAGCCGCACCCTCATCCTACTACTCCTCTGTTCCTCGGGTGATGTGGAGGTAAACCCAGGCCCTGCATGTCCCCAGGCACCCTCATTTGTTGACTTCTGTGATCAAAAAATCCTTGGTCTCATGCATGTCAACATCAGAAGCCTCCTCCCTAAGTTTGTCTTACTCACCGCTTTAGCACACTCTGCCAACCCTGATGTCCTTGCCGTGTCTGAATCCTGGCTTAGGAAGGCCACCAAAAATTCTGAGATTTCCATACCCAACTATAACACTTTCTGTCAAGATAGAACTGCCAAAGGGGGAGGAGTTGCAATCTACTGCAGAGATAGCCTGCAAAGTTCTGTCATACTTTCCAGGTCTATGCCCAAACAGTTCGAACTTCTAATTTTAAAAATTAATCTCTCCAGAAATAAGTCTCTCACTGTTGCCGCCTGCTACCGACCCCCCTCAGCTCCCAGCTGTGCCCTGGACACCATCTGTGAATTGATCGCCCCCCATCTAGCTTCAGAGTTTGTTCTGTTAGGTGACCTAAACTGGGATATGCTTAACACCCCGGCAGTCCTACAATCTAAGCTAGATGCCCTCAATCTCACACAAATCATCAAGGAACCCACCAGGTACAACCCTAAATCCGTAAACATGGGCACCCTAATAGACATTATCCTGACCAACTTGCCCTCCAAATACACCTCTGCTGTCTTCAATCAAGATCTCAGCGATCACTGCCTCATTGCCTGTATCCGCTACGGGTCCGCGGTCAAACGACCACCCCTCATCACTGTCAAACGCTCCCTAAAACACTTCTGCGAGCAGGCCTTTCTAATCGACCTGGCCCGGGTACCCTGGAAGGATATTGACCTCATCCCGTCAGTTGAGGATGCCTGGTCATTCTTTAAAAGTTACTTCCTCACCATCTTAGACAAGCATGCTCCGTTCAAAAAATGCAGAACTAAGAACAGATATAGCCCTTGGTTCACTCCAGACCTGACTGCCCTCGACCAGCACAAAAACATCCTGTGGCAAACTGCAATAGCATCGAAGAGTCCCCGCGATATGCAACTGTTCAGGGAAGTCAGGAACCAATACACGCAGTCAGTCAGGAAAGCAAAGGCCAGCTTTTTCAAGCAGAAATTTGCATCCTGTAGCTCTAACTCCAAAAAGTTCTGGGATACTGTAAAGTCCATGGAGAACAAGAGCACCTCCTCCCAGCTGCCCACTGCACTGAGGCTAGGTAACACGGTCACCACCGATAAATCCATGATAATCGAAAACTTCAACAAGCATTTCTCAACGGCTGGCCATGCCTTCCTCCTGGCGACTCCAACCTTGGCCAACAGCTCCGCCCCCCCCCCCCCGCTGCTACTCGCCCAAGCCTCCCCAGCTTCTCCTTTACCCAAATCCAGATAGCAGATGTTCTGAAAGAGCTGCAAAACCTGGACCCATACAAATCAGCTTGACAATCTGGACCCCCTATTTCTGAAACTGTCCGCCGCCATTGTCGCACCCCCTATTACCAGCCTGCTCAACCTCTCCTTCGTATCATCTGAGATCCCCAAGGATTGGAAAGCTGCCGCGGTCATCCCCCTCTTCAAAGGGGGAGACACCCTGGACCCAAACTGTTACAGACCTATATCCATCCTGCCCTGCCTTTCTAAGGTCTTCGAAAGCCAAGTCAACAAACAGATCACTGACCATCTCGAATCCCACCGTACCTTCTCCGCTGTGCAATCCGGTTTCCGAGCCGGTCACGGGTTCACCTCAGCCACGCTCAAGGTACTAAACGATATCATAACGATAAAAGACAGTACTGTGCAGCCGTCTTCATCGACCTGGCCAAGGCTTTCGACTCTGTCAATCACCATATTCTTATCGGCAGACTCAGTAGCCTCGGTTTTTCTAATGACTGCCTTGCCTGGTTCACCAACTACTTTGCAGACAGAGTTCAGTGTGTCAAATCGGAGGGCATGTTGTCCGGTCCTCTGGCAGTCTCTATGGGGGTACCACAGGGTTCAATTCTCGGGCCGACTCTTTTCTCTGTATATATCAATGATGTTGCTCTTGCTGCGGGCGATTCCCTGATCCACCTCTACGCAGACGACACCATTCTGTATACTTCTGGCCCTTCCTTGGACACTGTGCTATCTAACCTCCAAACGAGCTTCAATGCCATACAACACTCCTTCCGTGGCCTCCAACTGCTCTTAAACGCTAGTAAAACCAAATGCATGCTTTTCAACCGTTCGCTGCCCGCACCCGCACGCCCGACTAGCATCACCACCCTGGACGGTTCCGACCTAGAATATGTGGACATCTATAAGTACCTAGGTGTCTGGCTAGACTGCAAACTCTCCTTCCAGACTCATATCAAACATCTCCAATCCAAAATCAAATCTAGAGTCGGCTTTCTATTTCGCAACAAAGCCTCCTTCACTCACGCCGCCAAACTTACCCTAGTAAAACTGACTATCCTACCGATCCTCGACTTCGGCGATGTCATCTACAAAATAGCTTTCAATACTCTACTCAGCAAACTGGATGCAGTTTATCACAGTGCCATCCGTTTTGTTACTAAAGCACCTTATACGACCCACCACTGCGACCTGTATGCCCTAGTCGGCTGGCCCTCGCTACATGTTCGTCGTCAGACCCACTGGCTCCAGGTCATCTACAAGGCTATGCTAGGTAAAGTGCTGCCTCATCTCAGTTCACTGGTCACGATGGCTACACCCACCCGTAGCACGCGCTCCAGCAGGTGTATCTCACTGATCATCCCTAAAGCCAAAACCTAATTTGGCCGCCTTTCCTTCCAGTTCTCTGCTGCCTGCGACTGGAACGAATTGCAAAAATCTCTGAAGTTGGAGACTTTTATCTCCCTCAACAACTTTAAACATCTGCTATCTGAGCGGCTAACCGATCGCTGCAGCTGTACATAGTCCATCGGTATATAGCCACCCAATTTACCTACCTCACCCCCATACTGTTTTTATTTATTTACTTTTCTGCTCTTTTGCACACCAGTATCTCTACTTGCACATGATCATCTGATGATTTATCACTCCAGTGTTAATCTGCTAAATTGTAATTATTCGATTTATTGCCTACCTCCTCATGTCTTTTGCACACATTGTATATAGATTCTCTTTTTTTCTACCATGTTATTGACTTGTTTATTGTTTACTCCATGTGTAACTCTGTGTTGTTGTCTGTTCACACTGCTATGCTTTATCTTGGCCAGGTCGCAGTTGCAAATGAGAACTTGTTCTCAACTAGCCTACCTGGTTAAATAAAGGTGAAATAAAAAAATAAAAATGGCCTGTATACTCACCAGACATGTCACCCATTAAGCATGTTTGGGATGCTCTGGATTGACGTGTACGACAGCGTGTTCCAGTTCCCACCAAAATATACAACAACTTCGCACAGCCATTGAAGAGGAGTGGGACAACATTCCACAGGCCACAATCAACCGCCTGATCAACTCTACGGGAAGCAGTTGTGTTGCGCTGCATGAGGCAAAATGATGGTCACACCAGATACTGACTGGTTTTCTGATCCACGCCCCAACCTTTTATTTTTAAGGTATCTGTGACCACCTGACTGTATTTCCAGTCATGTGAAATCTATAGATTAGGGCCTAATTCATTTATTTCAATCTACTGATTTCCTTATATGAACTGTAACTCAGTAAAACCTTTGAAATTGTTGCTTGTTGCATTTCTATCTTGTTCAGTATATACAGTGCATTCTGAAAGTATTCAGACTCCTTCCCTTTTTACACATTTTGTTATGTTACAGCATTATTCTACAATGGATTAAATAAAATGAAAAATCCTCATCAATCTACACACAATAGCCCATAATGACAGAAATCTTTGCAAATTTATTAAAAATTGAAAACAGAAATACCTTATTTACATAAGTATTCTTACCCTTTGCTATGAGACTCAAAATTGAGCTCAGGTGCCTCCTGTTTCCATTGATCATACTTGAGATGTTTCTACAATTTGACTGGAGTCCACCTGTGGTAAATTCAGTTGATTGGACATGATTTGGAAAGGCACGCACCTGTCTACATAAGGTTTACAGTGCATGTCAGAGCAAAAACCAAGCCATGAGGTCGAAAGAATTGTGCCAAAGCAAAGATCTGGGGAAGGGTACCAAAACATTTCTGCAGCATTGAAGGTCCCCAAGAACACAGTGGCCTCCATCTTTCTTAAATGGAAAAAGTTTGGAACCACCAAGATTGTTGCTAGAGCTGGCTGCCCAGCCAAACTGCGCAATCGGGGGAGAAGGATCTTGTTCAGCGAGGTGACCAAGAACCCTATGGTCACTCTGACAGAGCTCTAGAGTTCCTCTGTGGAGATGGGAGAACCTTCCAGAAGGACAACCATCTCTGCAGCACTCCACCTGTAATGGTCTGGGTGTAGCTGGTGCAGAGGAGTCAGGTGCAGGACAGCAGAGATGAGTAACACAAGTAACTTTACTCAAATATTCCAATAACATGTCGTAATACCGAGCCCACAATAACGGACTGAACATACATAAAACAATCACGCACAAAAACCATGGGGAAAACAGAGGGTTAAATAATGAACATGTAATTGGGGAATTGAAACCAGGTGTGTAAAACAAAGACAAAACAAATGGAAAATAAAAAGTGGATCGGCGATGGCTAGAAGGCCGGTGACGTCGATCGCCGAACACCGCCCGAACAAGGAGAGGGACCGACTTCGGCGGAAGTCATGACACCACCAATCAGGTCTTTATGGTAGAGTGGCCAGACGGAAGCCACTCCTCAGTAAAAGTCTCACGACAGCCCGCTTGGAGTTTGCCAAAAGGCACCTGAAACACTCTCAGATCATGAGAAACAAAATTCTCTGGTCTGATAAAACCAAGATTGAACTCTTTGGCCTGAATGCCAACCGTCACATCGGGAGGAAACCTGGCACCATCCCTACAGTGAAGCATGGTGGTGGCAACATCATGCTGTGGGGATGTTTTTCAGCGGCAGGGACTGGGAGACTAGTCACGATTGAGGGAAAGATGAATGGAGAAAAGTACAAAGATTCTTGATGAAAACCTTCTCCAGAGCACTCAGAACCTCAGACTGGAGCGACGGTTCAACTTCCAACAGGACAATATCCCTAAGCACACAGACAAGACAACTCAGAAGTGGCTTCGGGACAAGTCTCTGAATATCCTTGAGTGGTCCAGCCAGAGTCCAGACTTGAACCATATTGAACATCTCTGGAGAGACCTGAAAATAGCTGTGCAGCAACGCTCCCTATCCAACCTGACAGCTTGAGGGGATCTGCAGAGAAGAATGGGATAAACTCCCCAAATACAGGTGTGCCAAGCTTGTAGTGTCATACCCAAGAAGACTCAAGGCTGTAATTGCTGCCAAAGGTGCTTCAACGAAGTACTGAGTAAAGGGTCTGAATACTTATATGAATTTAATATTTCCATTTTTTATTTTTAATACATAATTGCAAAAATGTCTAAGTGTTTTTGCTTTGTCATTATGGGGTATTGTGTGTAGATTGATGGGGGGGGGGGGACTATTTAATCCATTTTAGAATAAGGCTGTAAAGTAACAAAATGTGGAAAATGTCAAGGGTTCTGAATACCTTCCCAATGCACTGTATATATATCCATCTATGTTTAGGATTTCTGATGGTAGGTAAACTCCTAACAGTGACAGCAATTTCCATGTTGGTGCACTAATCTTACCATGTGAAATGTCTCCTACAGTGGAAAACCCGCACTGCAAGCTTTGACAGCCAAGACTCCTGTCCCTCTCCAAGACTTCTGTCTAGTCCATGAGGGAGGAGCCAGAATGTATTCTACACTACTCTACGAAGCCTGCCCTGCAGCAAGGCCTGAAATATTGGAGTGTCCCAGACCCTGTGCCTCAAAAAAAGTAAAGTGCAGTAAGTTATTCTGGAATAACAGTCGGTTTACACTGGACATTATCTCCCCAGCACACAGACACAGAAATACAGACAAACACACACACACATTTCTCTTGTTCCCTCTTGGACAGCCACTTTGTCATGGAATGTATAGTGTGTACTGGGTCTGGTGGGATCAGTATTATTGCAACAATATTTTTGCAGTTGAGCTCAGCCTGGTGTGTTTATACATCTGAGGTTAACATCTATGTGTATCTGTCTGAGGTGTGGTCAGGGCGTTATGGCAGTCTTGTGAACATACAGTACAACATCATATTAAATAGGTAAAATGTTATAGTTGCTGCTGTTGAGTGCAGGATGTTCTTGAAGTACCCTATGACCCTCTTACAGCAAGTCCAAAACAATCAACAGGGTATTATGAAGTGAACCATTTTATACACATTTGTATTGTTACTTAAATAATTGTTGGTTTACTACAGTGGATGTTCCAGGATGATAAGTGTTTCATCCCTCTACTTTATTTTTATTTGTTTTATGTACACAACATACACCATACCTGGCCATCATATATTTTTGACGTCTTAAGTGTAGCTGCATTACGTGCTAAATACGTAGCTAGCATCATTACAAATAATGTGGTTTGGTTTGTGGCGGTACTGTTAAAATTACACTGTAGGTATGGACTTAATGTACAACAGTATATGTATATAATGCCCTTTGATACTGACATCAATAATAGCACTGTATTTAGAATCACATATTTCTTATATTATCCACATGATTATCCCCCTGAACTTACTTTTCTGTTTCAATTTCACAGTGACTACAACTTCACTGCTCACCTGTGAAATGTTTGCCAATAGTCTCCTGTTCAGGCAATGTCATGTACTTTGTTGAGGGACTTGGCTTGATCCTTGACTCATTTGCATCATCAGCCTTGTGATAAGAGTTTAAAATAAGGACTCCTGTTTTTTCCAAGCAATTTAGAGTAACTTTCCACTTTTGTATTGAACATTTGTATTTGTAACAACTGTTTCCAGGCATCCCTTGTATTTTAAAGAAATTATAATAAAGTTGTTGATTCTGGTTCTAACATTCCAAATTGAGTGCAGAGGTTTCTGTACCAAATATTAAGTTCTGCTTTTCTGATGTATCAAATACTTATGTCATGCAATAAAATGCAAATGAATTACTTAAAAATAATACAATGTGATTTTCTGGATTTTTGTTTTAGATTTTGTCTATCACAGTTGATGTGTACCTATGATAAAAACTACAGACCTTTACATGCTTTGTAAGTAGGAAAACCTGCAAAATCGGCAGTGTATTAAATACTTGTTCTCCCCACTGTATATCTCACTAGGTCAGGGTATTTAAGTCTCCATATATCCACTAATTCCAATATATCCATAACATTGATGATTTCCTTAAGTGCCTGAGGGTGATAGTTTGTAGTGTGATTTCCTTTCCGGTCCATAGAGGTATTTAAGACCGTATTAAAATCTCCCACTATAATAATACAGTCTAGTGTTGCTTGTAGAGTTGATAAATTCTTATATATATTTTCAAAGAAGCTTGGATCATCATTATTCGGACCGTATAGGTTAATAAGCCATATCTGTTTATTGTCCAATAACATATTTAAAATAATCCATCTACCTTGAGGATTTGTTTGGACAATTTGCACATTTGGATCAAAATTATTGTTAATTAAAACCATCACCCCTTTTGAATTTCCTTGCCCATATTTCGCCCCCCCCCCCAGTTCTTTTTCCACAAAACTTCATCTAAAAGTGTTGAATGGGTTTCCTGTAAACAATAGATATTATAATCCTTCTCTTTTAGCCAGGTAAATGATGATCGTCTTTTCTTATTATCTGCTAAGCCATTACAATTGTAACTGGCTATACTTATTTCACCACTTACCATAATGAGACACAACTTTCAATTATTTTTATCAAAATATATAAAATAAAATATTTAGATTCCGTCTCTCACAGTTGATAAACCTACGTCTCTAACCTATGATAAAAATTACAGACCTCTACATGCTTTGTAAGTAGGAAAACCTGCAAAATCGGCAGTGTATCAAATACTTGTTCTCCCCACTGTATGTTCCTCTTTTTCTGTAATATGGAAGAAAAATAACTTACACACTTTCATCCAAGTATGTTTTTATTCAACATCAAGGCATAGCCAGTGAAGTTAAAATGTTGTTTTAGAAAGTGCTAAACAGAAAACAAAAATATTATACAACTGTACTGTTTTTACTTCAGATTCTCCGTCCACACTCTCCTAGATCTTTATTATCATATAAATATTTAATAACAAGCAATATCTAAAGTAAATGGATGGTTTTGTCACTGAACTGTTTTTCTGTTAGTAAGACAGGAAGGACTATGACAATGATCTGATTACATTTAGGACTGTTCAAAATCATAACTGCAGATGTAGGATCTTAATTTGAGCCAGTTTGCTACAGCATAAAAATTATTCTGCAGCAACTGGACATGTGGATTATAATAAATTGACAAATTTGTAGGGGTTGATAAATGTGTTCGGGCAAATCAAGTTTAAAGTGGAAATTGGAAGCCTTTCTAACCTCAGATACACTACAAGATTGCATTTCCTGTAGTGCAGGCAAATTCCTGCAACAGCATGATCAAATGCAGACACGGCATCTGTAGTTGAACAAATCTGAATATGACAGTGAAAATGTTTTATTTTCATCTACACAGACATTTCTGGGCTTTTACTCAGTACCGATGAAATCTCAACACTAGGTGGTGCTGCTGAGCTCATACATCCAGTTTCTTCTTCATGGCCAGCTTGTAAAGGATCTGGTAGCCCTCCCAGGCGTAGATCTGCAGCTCCAGTAGATTGTACTTGGGAAAGTACACTAGCGGTGCGTCGTCGTTGGTCACCATATTACTGACATCAAATACACACTGGACACGCGAGGGTCTGGGCTCCGCACTGTTGTAGACCATGTACACCGTGCCTCAGATGAAGGCTCCCTCGGACACGGCGTGTCCCACATCTGTTCGATGTCGAGCGTGTTGTCATCCATTTTGTCCAGAGAGATGTGCCTCTCAGTCTCCTTGGTGGCATACACTTAGATGGCCCAGAGGCCCTCCTCGTCTGCCTCCAGGTCAATGACCGTCTCCAGGCTTAGGCCATATACGGGGACGTGGTCCTGGACAGGGAAGACAGTGTTGTCCGCCACAGGTCGTACTTGATCAGCCGCAGCTCCTTGCTCTCCTTCAGGTAGTACGCGTGGTTGTTGTAAACGGTGTGGCCGCTACCTCGCCAAGGGGATGGCAGCTTCATGGTCTTGGCCATAGATGTGCCCAAGGAGACGGTGAAGTCCCTGATGGAGCCAAACTCATAGAGGGTGTCCTCATCTGTGCCGTTGAAGACGTAGACCTTGCCTGAGCTGCTGCCCACGTCTTTGGACCTCCAACTCACTTAAAAATCTTCATGGATTTGATGCTGGATATCATGTCCCTGCAGTCTGGGAGAGGAGAAGAGAGGTACATGACCCTTCCTGGTCCCACTTTAAATTTAGTTGGACTAATATGTTTTTTACATGGTAGTTAACATTACACAGCGGGTTCAGTGTAATTACAATGTAGACATTGTTACAGTCCCACTGTGATATCTGTTATACCAATATCATGAGACAAACTACAACATACCATATAAAAAAAATTTTTTTAGCTTATTTTCACTCCTTTCACATGATCTGAAGTATGTTCAGATGTTCAACCTGATTGTGTCAGAAGAACCTGCCCACTTAGTCGGCAACAGCACTCATCTGATTTCATTACTGGCTAAATTAAAAAACTATTTAATTACAAGTGTGTGGCAATGTTTATTAAGATCACAGGCTATTAAATCTAATTAGTCACTGCCTACTCATTTTTGCTCTAGTGCAACTGAAACCAGATATTACAATTAAATTGGTGCATAATTTAGAGAATGATATTTGAATCAGCATCCCATCTTCACCTTCATCTATGTGCTTCATCAGCATGCTCTCATACAGGAACTCAGTAACTGTCCTCCCACTTCCTGTACTTCAACAACCAAGTGTAAATAGTTTCCTGAATACCTGCTCTAGATTTATAATTATGCCTGCCAAGAAAACCAGATGGTGTTCTATATGTTATCAACCCTAACCTTAATGTTTTACAGCAGAACAAGACGTGTTAAGCACAACATTGAATGAAAGCCACTTAAATTATTTAGTAAGGGCCTCTGAGAGTAGAATCCTGATATGAGGGTAGATTGATTTTCTAATTTAGTTACATGACAGTACAGCAGCTGAGACACTTGGCCTGCATACACGTTTATAGACATCTCATACCTGTGGCCCACTATATCTCCACTCATCATGTAGAAGAAGACTTGTTAAGGAAACAAGGCCTCGCATTACCGCTACTGCTGAGTTTACTTCATATATTTGTCCTTTCAGTAGGCCTATGCCAGGCAAATTCAAATATGGACCTCGAAGCTAGTTCCACTGCTGATTTTTATCAATTAATTCTTCCCCTCTAGGGATTTAGACCTGGGAAGCCAGGTGGGTGCAATTAATTACCAGGCTTGCTATGATCCTCTTAGTAAGTAATCATGTGTCTTTGTCCCCTCAGTATGTCTGCCACATCTCACCTGTGGCCTTGTCGCACTTGGCCTTGCTCTTCTCCTTCACCACGGTCACCTGTTGCTCCACCAGCTTGTCGTCAAGGTCCACGCAGGGCTGCGCCCCGTTCTGTGTCTCCAGGTAGTCCATCTCGAGCTCCACGCGCGTCCCCACACGGTTCAGGTCTGTCCTCAGTGTCTCCTTGTCCAGGGTCTCAATCCGGGCAACCATCTGCTGCTTGAACTCCGGCAGCTCTGTGGCATAGCAATTGGTCTGCTCGTACCACACCGAGATATGGTCCTGGTGGGAGAGGTGAGGTGAGAAGAAGACAGTTAGAGCAAGTAGTCCTGGAGGCATATGGGTGCTGTCCCTATTTCACAGGATTAATTAACACCCTGTTCTCTGGGGCCACTGCCACAGTCATCACCAATGGTATGGCTTCTAAAGAACCAATGGTATGGCTTCAGGCTCCACAGGGGGACGAGGCAGGGATGTTTCTCTCCCTTGCTGTTCATTCTGGGCCTGGAACCTTTGGCCATCCCATTAAAGGAGAACAGAGACATTAAAGATGGAATCTGCAGTTTGGGGAAACAGTGCCACTGTCTACCCCACAGCCGGTGTTTTGCTTTGTTGGCAAAGCTAGGAGGGTGTGCAGAAAAGTCAGGATTATAGTTGTATTCAAGAGCCGCTGGTGTGGCTAGGAACTAGGAAAAGACAGCTACCAACACCACAGAGAGGGAAGACCAGTGGATATAACACACTGTGTGACAGCGTTGAAGTGATATGCAGCAATGTTTTTCAATTAAAAAATATTCCAAGTCCACAGTATACTGAATTATCACCTGATATATTATTTCAGGTGGATGTATCACATGGGATTGTGTGAAACTTACTCCTCAGCCGGACATGTCCCCACTTGCGCCAGCTAATATCTAGCTTTTCGAGTGGTGCTGGTAAGATGCTTCCATAGGGTGGTCACATGTGCTAGCAAAGCATAGGTCCCGAGTTCGTGCCAGGTATAGGCCAAATCGGGGGAAATGGTATTTGCTAAGCAAGCAGTGTGACCTCCTTTGCACAGACAGCTGCAGGATGATTAAGGAGTCTCACTAAAACAACATTAATACTCATTGTGTATTTAGTTTTCAATTATTTTTCCATTTTCTCTCTGCATTGTTGGGAAGGGCCCATAAGCATTTCATTGTTAGTCTACACATGTTGTTTACGAAGCATGTGACAAATAACCTTTTATTTTATTTGATCAACCTGAATTGGCAAGTGTTTTACCCTTTTTTTTTAGAATGACTCACTGGCTGGAAATGAACCGAGAGGTTTCTCTGAGTAGTTACAGTCTCTCAATAAGCAACTTGTTTGGGAGGTATTATTCATGCAGTCAGAGCACAGAGAGGGAGAAGCCAACTATTTTCCATCTGAGAAAGCAAGAGGGAGAATGGGATGTGGGTACAAGATATTTGGCAGTGAAGCAGTGGAGTTGTGTTATTGCACATCAACACCTTGAAGTGAGCCAGCTGGTCAGTCTTTTGCAGAGAAATTGTCCAAATAACTCCATGTATAAGGCTTATACCACATTAGGGATGAATATAGGTTACTTTAGGTTGGGAGGCGCTTTTTATTTTGTTATTATTCGTTTTCTATGTTTTGTAGAGACTGAAATCCATTGAAACATATGGTTGATGACTCGTATCACACTAAAATGCAATGTTTAGGCAAGTTAAAGCAAAATATTGTTTGCACAGTTGTCACTATGTATTAGAAGTTGTCACTCTTGACTAGAAGTTGTCTCTCTTGACTAGAAGTTGTCACTCTTGATTAAAAACTAGTTGTTCACTCCTGTTAGTATTTGATTTAGTTTAATGTGTTTCGAAGTAAACTCTTAAGCATTGATGGGAACCAAATGCTTGTGCAACGCTGAGAGTGGAGGAAAACCTTTTTGCCAAATAGAAGATCCTTTCTCCCCTCATGTTTTTATTGGAACAGTAACCTTCTCTTACATAACCAACATTCAACTAGCTCAGGCTGAACCTTTTGTCATTGGTTCCCTTTCCTTTTCCTCTAACATAGTATTATATAACTATAGTATTATATACCTATAGTATTATATAATTAGTTTCACTCTGTTCTACAACTGTTCATATGATGATTTACATTTCTGACAGAGCCCATTGTCCATTGTTCATGTTCACACACTACTATCAGTCAAAATGAGAAGTGGTTGGTTAAATTAAGCTGTCATTCCACGTATGGTTTTCACAGCTTTTCACATCAAGTTCTCATCAAGTTCACATTACAGTAAGTTTTATCTATAATATGACTCATCTGATGAGACGTCTGATTTATTCATGTGCACGATCATATAGGGTCTGGCAAGTCCCATTTTGATTTCCACATGCAAGCATTTTCGCATAATGTACAGCAGAGGGTGGTACGGGCGGCCCAATACATCACTGGGGCCGACCTCCCTGCCATCCAGGACCTCTATATCAGGTGATGTCAGAGGAAGGCCTGTTCACTCTGCTACCGTCCGGAAAACGGTACCGGAGCATCGGCTCTCTCACCAACAGGCTCCGAGACAGCTTCTACCCCCAAGACTGCTAAATAGCCATAAGACTGCTAAATTGTTAATTAAATGGTTACACGAACTATCTTGCACTGACTATGCACACTCACAAGACTATATACACACTCACACTACACTGACACTCTCACACACAACCCACCCCCACGCACACACACACTTTCACACTTTCACACTCATTATTTGCTGCTGCTACTCTGTTCTTAATTTTACTCTTATTATTATCTATTCTGATGCCAGGTCCTTTGACCCTGCCTTTATGTACATATCTACCTCAAATACCTCATACCCCTGCACATTGATCTGGTACTGGTACTTCCTGTATATAGCTTCATTCTTGTGTATTTTATTTTTTATTTTGTATTATTATTTTTAACTCTGCATCGTTGGGAAGGGCTCGTAAGAAAGCATTTCCCTGTAAAGTCCACACCGGTTGTATTCGGCGCATGTGACAAATGCAATTTGATAACAGTGTTTGCTGTTTTCACACCTTTCACACAAGAGACTATGAGTAATACGAGTGGCGCAGTGGTCTAAGGCACTGCATCTCAGTGCTAGAGGCATCACTACAGATCCTGGTTTGATTCCAGGCTGTATCACAACCGGCATTGATTGGGAGTTCCATAGGGCAGCGCATAATTGGCCCAGCGTCGTCCGGGTTTGGCCGGGGTAGGCCGTCATTATAAATAAGAATTTGTTCTTAATTGACTTGCCTAGTTTATTTTAAATAAATATATATATAAAGTTGATTTTCAATGTCATGTCTCAGTTCAATTTAATGATTGAAATTACAAATCCACTCTGTGAATGTAGGTTTTCTAATATGTACAAAATCATAATTAAAGTATGCCTACATCAATCCCTTGAATACCATAAACATCCTGTCCCTGTCAAATGCTTTTATTGTTTGATCTGCAACTATAATTCAGTCCTTGGTTGTTTTTTATTATTTTCGTTCAATGCCATTGCCCAGATTGTACATGTACTTTTTCTCTTGATATGTTTTTATGTTTCTTCTTGCTTAACTTTTTGCCTGCATGTAAGGAAGTATCTTAAGTGTTTCTATTTGAAAACTGATATGCAAATAGAGTATATTGTAAAAGATTATCATGAGAAATAGTAGTAATTTGTGTCATTTTGTGCAAGAATATGCCAGATAGAAAACATACAGAGATCATGCTAGAGATCACAGAAGAAAACCTGACAGTTTGTCTGTGGTTTTTAAGAATGTGACGCAGGATAGTATGTCTAGAAGTAATGAGCTTGCCAGCCAGACACACAGAGCGCAAGCAGCTGAGACACTTCTCTCTGACCACAGAATGGAAATGTATGATAACGACAACTACTTCTACAGCGATGACAATGACACTGACCTGCTGTACAATTACAGCTACAATCCAACCAACCTTGGGGAGCACTCCAACTCCAGTCTTCCCCATTCTCACATCTACCTGCCACTGCTTTATTTCTTCATGTTTTTCACAGGCTTCCTGGGAAACCTCTTTGTGATCATGGTCATGGGCAGCAGGGGGAAGAGGGGTGGGCGTCTAGTGGATACATTTGTGGTTAATCTGGCGCTGGCGGACCTGGTGTTTGTCCTCACCCTCCCACTGTGGGCCGTCTCCTCCAGTCAGGAGGGACACTGGCCTTTTGGGAACCTCCTCTGCAAACTCAGCAGCTACATCATCTCCGTCAACCGCTTCTCCAACATCTTCTTCCTGACCTGTATGAGCGTGGACCGTTACCTGGCCGTGGTGCGCCTCATGGACTCCCGCTTCCTGCGCAGCAGCCAGTGTGTGCGTTTCACCTGCGCCGTTGTCTGGCTGCTATCCCTGGCTCTGGGTACCCCCTCCCTGGTGTACCGTAGCGTACGTACCTCCAACGGTGAACCCTTCTGTCTGGAGGACGAAGAGTCGTCCTTCTTCCAGGGTCTGAGCCTGACCACGGTTTTCCTGACTTTCGCCCTGCCAGTGTTCATCATCCTCCTCTGCTACAGCTCCCTCCTGGCCCGCCTGCGCCGACACTGTGTTGCCACGGGCAACCCCCATGCGGAAGCCCGCCGCCGCCACTCTCTCAAAATGGTCTTCACCATCATCGTGGCCTTCGTGGTGTCTTGGCTTCCCTTCAACATCTTCAAGACCCTCCTAATTGGTTTCAGGCTGTCTGGGGCCGATCTGAGCAATGAGACCCAGTCTGTCCTGAGTCAGGGCCTCACTCTCTCCTGCTGCTTGGCCTTCCTCAACAGCTGCGTGAACCCGGCCATCTACCTGCTCCTGGACCACCACTTCAGACGGCAGGCGGAAAGCCTGTTTCTGAGCTGCGTGCGGAAGCGTGGGCTGCACCAGGGCTATGCCTCGTCCACCGACTTCTCCTACAACGGCACCTCAGAGAGCTGTGGCACAACAGCCTCCAGAACTCATTTCCAATCGTTCGACCAGAAAGTCTGATAGCAGGGTTCTGCACATTTTATAGCATTTCTGTAGTCCAAAGCCCTAAAGGTTGAAGTGAATAATTTTGTATTATGATTTTAGGTGTTACTGTATGTAATTCTAAAATTCAGTGAAAGCATCCACTATAATATATTTTATGTATAATAGTTATTTCATTATCATTAATAGTTTGAATTGATGTTTGCATTCATATTACTTATTTATTTTGCTTTCTTTTTTTAACTGAACAACCATATTTTGAATATGATTAATTCACCAGTAGCCTGTTAATTATGATTGTTAACATTTGTAAATTCATAATAATATTAAATAGCAATTTGTTAACAGTAACATTAATTTGTTAGTGGTTCATTTCTGCTGTATGAAAACTATTACAATAATATTCTAAATGGTTTTCCATGTTCATATCATTAGTAAGATGACATTTTAAGCATTATAAATACAAATAATACACATTTTTGAATAAATTGGGTGTTTATATGATTGCTAATAACTACTTTTTCCCAAACTATGTCATAGTTTACTAAGTCGTTTTGCAGTTTAACAATGGCCATTCAGCTGAAAACATTCCAAATTAGGTTAATATCAACTGTAATGCTTCGATTAGATTTGTGTGTACTTTTTACAATAAAGCAACACAGAAGAATTAAAACAAAGTTGAAATGGTTTAAGCTATATTTTAGGCATATTGAAAGAAAGCATAATAAAAAAAAAAGTCATATATAACAATTCCTCATAAGTAGTTCCTATAACTTTATTGTATCGAAATGCTTATTTTTATAACATAACTTTACCATTCATAGCTTTTATAGGCATTACATGTTCACGCTACATAGTAACATATTGAGAAGTCAAAACACTTCTCAGTTTATTTCTTCAGTGACTAGGTAACTCATCAAAACAAACTTACCAATCAAAATAGATCCAAAAGCTCAACAATGTTTTCTCTACTTCCTCAAAATGATTGGACTTGCACTCAAATCAGTGGCAAACTGCTGTATTTGCAAGTTAGAGTGCTGGTTGCTGCCCAGTGGCAACAAAATAACATCCACTTTGATTGATAAAACAGATACTCTCATAAATGATACAAAATGAAACTTCATTGAGATAAGAAGAGTTCTTCGCATGGGATTTTGTTGGCTGGTTATATGACTTGAAAGTTCAAATGTTCATTCATGCCCACATGTTTTTTCAGTTGCATTTGCACTATGAATCATCCAGTTTCAAATGATCTTGAGAAACTTGGGTTAGATGCCAGTCTGTGGGAACCTAAAGCATAACTGTACTTCAGCCGAAGTTCCCTTCAGACATGTGAAAAAACTGCATTGGATCCCAGACCTGACCTTCTGTTCCACTTAATCAGAATGATGGCAGGTTGTTGAAATGGACAATTAACTTCACAGTTTAATGCTTGCTAGTCATACCAAGTCACTGAAAACTATACTGAATAAAAATATATACGCAACATGGAACAATTTCAACAATTTTACTGAGTTACAGTTCAGATAAGGAAATCAGTTAAATAAATTCGTTAGACCCTAATCTATGGAGTTCACATGACTGGGAATACAGATACTGTAACGGCAGCCTTCCTCCTCTTCGTCTGAAGAGGAGGTGTAGCAGGGGTCGGACCAAGACGCAGCGTAGTTCGTGTTCAACATGTTTAATAAAAGACGATAACGTGAACACTACACGAATACAAAATAACAAATGTGGCAAAACCGAAACAGTCCTATCTGGTGCAGAGAACACAAAGACAGAAGACAACCACCCACAAACCCCAACACAAAACAAGCTACCTAAATATGGTTCCCAATCAGAGACAATGACTAACACCTGCCTCTGATTGAGAACCATAGCAGGTCATACATAGAAACGGACAAACTAGACACACAACATAGAATGCCCACCCAGCTCACGTCCTGACCAACACTAAAACAAAGAAAACACAAAAGAACTATGGTCAGAACGTGACAGATACGCCTCTGTTGGTCACAGATACCTTAAAAAAAAAAAGGAAGGGGCGGATCAGAAAACCAGTCAGTATCTGGTGTGACCACCATTTGTCTCATGCAGCGTGACACATCTCCTTCGCATAGAGTTGATCAGGTTGTTGATTGTGGCCTGATTGTTGCCCCACTCCTCTTCAATGGCTGTGCGAAGTTTCTCTCTATTGGTGGGAACTGGAACACGCTGTCGTACACGTCGATCCAGAGCATCCCAAACATACTCAATGGGTGACATGTCTGGTGAGTATGCAGGCCATGGAAGAACTGGGACATTTTCAGCTTCCAGGATATGTGTACAGATCCTTGAGACATGGGGCAGTGCATTATCATGCTGAAACATGAAGTGATGCAGCGGATGAATGGCACGAAAATGTGCCTCAGGATCTCGTCGCGGTATCTCTGTGCATTCAAACTGTCATCGATATAATGCAGTTGTGTTTGTTGTTCGTAGCTTAAGCTTGCCCATGCCATAACCCCACCGCCACCAAGGGGCACTCTGTTCACAACGTTGACATCAGCAAACTGCTCGCCCACACAACGCCATACATGTGGTCTGTGGTTGGGAGGCCAGTTGGACGTACTGCCAAATTCTCTAAAATGACGTTGGAGGCGGGTTATGGTAGAGAAACTAACATTCAATTCTCTGGCAACAGCTCTAGTGAACATTGCTGCAGTCAGCATGACATTTGCGTGCTCCCTCAAAACTTGAGACAACTGTGGCATGGTGTTGTGTGGCAAAACTTCACATTTTAGAGTGTGTGTAATGTGTAATGATCATGCTGTTTAATCAGCCTCTTGACATGCCACACCTGTCAGGTGGATGGATTATCTTGGCAAAGGAACAGGGATATAAACAAATTTGTGCCCAGAATGAGAGAAATAAGATTTTTTTTATTTCAGCTCATGAATCATTGGACAAACACTTTACATGTTGCATTTATATTTTTGTTCAGTGTAAGTTATTGCAAAGTATCAAGTCACAGTTATTTCAAATTAGCACATACAAAATGCATGCGTCATTGGGAAGGCCCCGTAAATAAGCATTTCACTTTTAGTCAAATACAATTTGATTTGATCACTAATGAAGATGAGATGATTTTGCCTAGCAGAATCCTTATCTTTTGACCAAGAGGTCTCTCTGGCAAGGATGTGGTTCTCTTCTCAAATGGTTCCTTTAGTAAACCCATATCACTTTATAGTAGTTGTTGTTTTTTCTGCAGGGGGTCAGGCTGAGGGCCTCACCGTTGGGACTTTCCTTCTCTGTCAATCACACCACATGAAATGAGAAGCATGGCCCATTACCCTTTAATCTCACTGCCAGGCCCTGCTTTAGGTGACAGGGTGCGAGGCATCTGTCAGTTTCCATTGGTGCTCTCTGTGCTCGCAGTGATGAGAACAAACGTCCTGTCATTTTCTCATGGCATTATCTGTACCCGCTGGCACACGGTGTACACTCAGTTGCTCAATTTGAGAATGGTTGTGAAACCTGTTTGAGTTAACCTTACTGGAGATTGACGTGTGACATGTAATCATTAGGCCTAGGTGAAGTCCTTCAACAAAACCATCACAAATTGAACATCGGATGATTGATAGGTGATATATTTTTGAGAGATAGACGTGTAGCCTATACTCAATGACAGTAGAGCAGTGGATGTGTTTACTTCAATTCTGTGGGCAGAGAGAGCAAATGAAAAAAAGAGAATAGATTTAACCTAGATAAGACGTGAGCTTATGCTCTAAAGGAGTGTGCAGAAGGTGTGAAAACAACCAGAACCTCAAAACAGTCAACACCCCACACACTGAAGTGATCACATGGCACTGGCAGACTGTGGTTTGGTTTCATTTCCTTCATTGTAAAGGAACACTGAACTACAGTTAGCATATGAAGTATTTTTACTTTATAGTGGTCAACACCTAGATAGGACATTTAAACTAATTGGCTGATCGGTTGTTCCTTTTTAAAGGGTGAAAATACAGGAAAAGTGTTTATCTGCGCTGGTTTCCTAGTGGCTCATATACACTATATATACAGTATAAGAAAGCATCAGAAATTGATATTTGGCAGCCTTACCAAACAATTTTTTAAAGGGTGAAAATGCAGGAATAGTGTTTATCTGTGCTGGTTTCCTAGTGGCTCATTTATACTATATATACAGAATAAGAAACCATCAGAAATTGATATTTGGCAGCTTTACCAAACAATGTGCCTTCAGAAAGTATTCATACCCCTTGACTTATTCCACATTTTGTTGTGTGACAGCCTGAATTAAAAATGTATTAAATCAACAAAAAATTCTCAACCATCAACACACAATAACCCATAATGACAAAATGAGAAAATGGATAACAGTTCATTTTAAGGGGTTCTTATTACAGTGTAATTACATGTGTAATTACACTGTAACAAGAGTGTAGTTGATTGTAATAACTCATAGTTACACTGTAACAACATGTAACTGGTGGTAATTGCAGTCTGTAATTACAGAGGTGTAACAACGAATGCTTGTTACCACGCTTGTTACAAATGGGTAAGTGTCCACTAAATTCACCAATTTAGTGTTTTGTTTCTTCTCAGCTGCATCCGATTCAGTAATAACTATCACAAGGTTGTAATCTCGTGGACAGATGCGCTGGGTGTCCCGAAGTTACATAGGCTCTAATAACCTACCCGTGACTGCACACTTCAACATTTCCACTCAATGTTGTTGCTAGCACTGGCCACCAAAAAGTGTACCATATGGGTTAACTTGGTTGAGTTTACAAAAATAGATAAGGTGTAGGTTAATCTCACTGACTGAGGTCTACCAAACAGGTGTCATCCTCAAGTGTGAGGATAAACACAGAGTACATGTAAAATCTGCATAAGAACAATGTAATTACTAGGTGTTTCCCAGGATTTAGCTAGTTAACTAAAGAGTACCTTGAGTATCTTGAGTGGTCCTTGCTTGTAATTAATGTGTACTTTTATAGTACATTACCCATTCTGACAACCTGGCTCTAATTTTAAAGCTTCTGGAAGGACCATCCAAGTGAGAAAATATACACAGTAGTACACCACAGAGTACATGTGAAATCTGCGTAAGTACAATGTAATTACTAGGTGTTAAACAGGATTAAGCTAGTTAAAATTAAGTGTATCTTGAGGGGTACTTGTAATTAATGTGTAGTTATACAGTACATTACCCATCCTGACAACCTGGCCCTAATTACAAAGTTTCTGGAAGCACCATCCAAGGGAGAAAATAAACACACTATTACACATGTAATATCTGCATACGTACAATGTAATTACTAGATGTTACACAGGATTTACCTAATTAAAATGAAATGTATCTTGAGGGGTTTTATATATTTATATATAAAACTTATATAAACTTATATAAAACTTGTTTTATATATTTTTTTATTTTTTTATTTCACCTTTATTTAACCAGGTAGGCCAGTTGAGAACAAGTTCTCATTTACAACTGCGACCTGGCCAAGATAAAGCAAAGCAGTGCAACAAAAACAACAACACAGTTACACATAAACAAACGTACAGTCAATAACACAATAGAAAAATCTATGTACAGTTGAAGTCGGAGGTTTACATACACCTTAGCCAAATACATTTAAACTCAGTTTTTCACAATTCCTGACATTTAATCCTAGTAAAAAGTCCCTGTCTTAGGTCAGTTAGGATCACCACTTTATTTTAAGAATGTGAAATGTCAGAATAATAGTAGAGAGAATTATTTATTTCAGCTTTTATTTCTTTCATCACATTCCCAGTAGGTCAGAAGTTTACATACACTCAATTAGTATTTGGTAGCATTGCCTTTAAATTGTTTAATTTGAGTCAAACGTTTTGGGTAGCCTTCCACAAACTTCCCACAATAAGTTGGGTGAATTTTGGCCCATTCCTCCTGACAGAGCTCGTGTAACTAAGTCAGGTTTGTTGGCCTCTTTGCTTGCACATGCTTTTTCAGTTCTGCCCACACATTTTCTATAGGATTGAGGTCAGGGCTTTGTGATGGCCACTCCAATACCTTGACTTTGTTGTCCTTAAGCCATTTTGCCACAACTTTGGAAGTATGCTTGGGGTCATTGTCCATTTGGAAGACCCATTTGCGACCAAGCTTTAACTTCCTGACTGATGTCTTGAGATGTTGCTTCAGTATATCCACATCATTTTCCTACCTCATGATGCCATCTATTTTGTGAAGTGCACCAGTCCCTCCTGCAGCAAAGCCCCCCACAACATGATGCTGCCACCCCCGTGCTTTACGTTTGGGATGATGTTCTTCGGCTTGCAAGCCGCCACCTTATTCCTCCAAACATAATGATGGTCATTATGGCTGTAACGGCAGTCTAAGTCGTCCTCCTCCTCAGACGAGGAGAGGCGAGAAGGATCGGAGGACCAATGTACAGCGTGGTAAGTTTCCATAATTTAATGACATGAAAACTAGACAAAATACAAAACAACAAACGTACTAACCGTCACAGTCCCGTGTGGCACAAACACTGACACAGGAGACAACCACCCACAAAATCCCCAACACAAAACAAGCCACCTATATATGATTCTCAATCAGGGACAACGATTGACAGCTGCCTCTGATTGAGAACCAAAATTAGGCTGAACACAGAAACAGACAAACTAGACACACAACATAGAATGCCCACCCAGCTCACGTCCTGACCAACACTAAAACAAGCAAAACACATAAGCACTATGGTCAGGACGTGACAGTACCCCCCTCCTGAGGTGCGGACTCCGAACGCACCCCTAAAACTCAAGAGGAGGGTCTGGGTGGGCATCTGTCCGCGGTGACGGCTCCGGCGCAGGACGAGGACACCACTCCACCATTGTCTTTGTCCCCCTCCTTAGCGTCCTTTGAGTGGCGACCCTCGCCCCCAACCCTGGTCTAGGAACCTTCACAAAGGTCCCCCCTAGATAGAGGAGACAGCTCAGGACAGAGAGGTAGCTCAGGACAGAGAGGTAGCTCAGAACAGAGAGGTAGCTCAGGACAGAGAGGTAGCTCAGGACAGAGAGGCAGCTCTGGACAGAGAGGCAGCTCTGGACAGAGAGGCAGCTCTGGACTGAATGGTCGCTCCGGACTAGTGGCAGCTCCGGACTGAGTGGCAGCTCCGGACTGAGTGGCAGCTCATGACTGGAGGGCAGCTCATGACTGGAGGGCAGCTCATGACTGGAGGGCAGCTCATGACTGGAGGGCAGCTCATGACTGGAGGGCAGCTCCTGACTGGCTGGCGGCTCTGGCGGCTCCTGACTGGCTGGCGGCTCTGGCGGCTCCTGACTGACGGACGGCTCTAACGGCTCGGGACAGACGGGCGGCTCTGACGGCTCGGGACAGACGGGCGGCTCTGACGGCTCGAGGCAGACGGATGGCTCAGATGGAGCTGGGCAGACGGATGGCTCAGACGGCGCTGGGCAGACGGATGGCTCAGACGGCGCTGGGCAGACGGATGGCTCAGACGGCGCTGGGCAGACGGATGGCTCAGACGGCGCTGGGCAGGCAGCTCAGACGGCGCTGGGCAGACGAGCAGTGCAGGCGGCGTTGAGCAGACGAGCAGTGCAGGCGGCGTTGAGCAGACGAGCAGTGCAGGCGGCGTTGAGCAGACGAGCAGTGCAGGCGGCGTTGGACAGACGAGCAGTGCAGGCGGCGTTGGACAGACGGCCGACTCTGACCTGCTGAGGCGCACAGTAGGCCTGGTGCGTGGTGCCGGAACCGGTGGTACCGGACTGGAGACCCGCACCTCAAGGCTAGTGCGGGGAGCAGGACCAGGGCTCTGGAGACGCACTGGAAGCCTGGTGCGTGGTGTAGGCACTGGTGGTACTGGGCTGGGGCGGGAAGGTGGCGCCGGATATACCGGACCGTGAAGGAGTACACGAGCTCGTGAACACCGAGCCTGCCCAACCTTACCAGGTTGAGTGTTCCCCGTAGCCCTGCCAGTGCGGCGAGGTGGAATAGCCCGCACTGGGCTATGCTGGCGAACCGGGGACACCCTACGTAAGGCTGGTGCCATGTACACCGGCCCGAGGAGACGTACTGGAGGCCAGATGTGTTGAGCCGGCTTCATGGCACCTGGCTCGATGCCCACTCTAGCCCGGCCAGTGCGGCGAGGTGGAATAGCCCGCACTGGGCTAAGCACGCGTACTGGGGACACCGTGCGCTCCACCGCATAACACGGTGTCTGACCAGTACGACGCCCTCTCACTCCACGGTAAGCCCGGGAAGTTGGCGCAGGTCTCCTACCTGACTTCGCCACACTCCCCTTTAGCCCCCCCCCCCCCAATACATTTTTGGGTGAGCCTCTCGGGCTTCCAGCCGCTCTGCCTTGCTAGCGCCTCATAATGCCGCCTCTCCGCTTTCGCTGCCTCCAGCTCCGCTTTGGGGCGGCGACACTCCTCTGGCTCTGCCCAGGGTCCTTTACCGTCTAGGATTTCCTCCCATGTCCATTCCTCCTTGTACCGCTGCTGCTGTCGCTGCTGCCCGTTTCCACGCTGCTTGGTCCGGGTTAGGTGGGTGGTTCTGTAACGGCAGTCTAAGTCGTCCTCCTCCTCAGACGAGGAGAGGCGAGAAGGATCGGAGGACCAATGTACAGCGTGGTAAGTTTCCATAATTTAATGACATGAAAACTAGACAAGAATACAAAACAACAAACGTACTAACCGTCACAGTCCCGTGTGGCACAAACACTGACACAGGAGACAACCACCCACAAAATCCCCAACACAAAAAAAGCCACCTATATATGATTCTCAATCAGGGACAACGATTGACAGCTGCCTCTGATTGAGAACCATATTAGGCTGAACACAGAAACAGACAAACTAGACACACAACATAGAATGCCCACCCAGCTCACGTCCTGACCAACACTAAAACAAGCAAAACACATAAGCACTATGGTCAGGACGTGACAATGGCCAAACAGTTATATTTTTGTTTCATCAGACCAGAGGACATTTCTCCAAAAAGTACGATCTTTGTCCCCATGTGCAGTTACAAACCGTAGTCTGGCTTTTTTATGGCGGTTTTGAAGCAGTGGCTTCTTCCTTGCTGAGTGGCCTTTCAGGTTATGTCGATATAGGACTTGTTTTACTGTGGATATAGATACTTTTGTACCTGTTTCCTCCAGCATCTTCACAAGGTTGATTTGCACTTTTCGAACCAAAGTATTTTAATCTCTAGGAGACAGAGCGCGTCTCCTTCCTGAGCGGTATGACGGCTGCGTGGTCCCATGGTGTTTATACTTGCGTACTATTGTTTGTACAGATGAATGTGGTACCTCAGGCGTTTGGAAATTGCTCCCAAGGATGAACCAGACTTGTGGAGGTCTACAATTTTTTTTCTGAGGTCTTGGCTGATTTCTTTTGATTTTCCTATGATGTCAAGCAAAGAGGCACTGCGTTTTAAGGTAGGCCTTGAGATACATCCACAGATACAACTCCAATTGACTCAGATTATGTCAATTAGCCTATCAGAAGCTTCCAAAGCCATGACATCATTTTCTGGAATTTTCCAAACTGTTTAAAGGCACAGTCAACTTAGTGTATGTAAACTTCTGACCCACTGGAATTGTGATACAGTGAATTATAAGTGAAATAATCTGTCTGTAAACAATTATTGGAAAAATGACTTGTTTCATGCACAAAGTACATGTCCTAACCGACTTGCCAAAACTATAGTTTGTTAACAAGAAATGTATGGAGTGGTTGAAAAACGAGTTTTAATGACTCCAACCTAAGTGTATGTAAACTTCCGACTTCAACTGTACAGTGTGTGCAAATGTAGAAGAGTAGGGAGGTACGGCAATAAATAGGCCAGAGGCGAAACAATTACAATTTAGCATTAACACTGGAGTGATAGATGTGCAGATGATGATGTGCAAGTAGAGATACTGGGGTGCAAAAGAGCAAGAGGATAAATAACAATATCGGGATGAGGTAGTTGGGTGTGCTATTTACAGATTGGCTATGTACAGGTACAGTGGTCGGTAAACTGCTCTGACAGCTGATGCTTAAAGTTAGAGCAGGAGATATAAGACTCCAGCTTCAGTGATTTTTGCAATTCGTTCCAGTCATTGGCAGCAGAGAACTGGAAGGAAATGCGGCCAAAGGAAGTGTTGTCTTTGTGGATGACCAGTGAAATACACCTGCTGGAGCGCGTGCTACGGGTAGGTGTTGCTATGGTGACTAGTGAGCTGAGATTAGGCGGGGCTTTATCTAGCAAATACTTATAGATGACCTGGAGCCAGTGGGTTTGGCGACGAATATGTAGTGAGGGCCAGCCAACGAGAGCATACAGGTCACAGTGGTGGGTAGTATATGGGGCTTTGGTGACAAAACGGATGGCACTGTGATAGACTACATCCAGTTTGCTGAGTAGAGTGTTGGAGGCTATTTTGTAAATTACATCGCCGAAGTCAAGGATCGGTAGGATAGTCATTATTGTGTACCTACAAAGTATGTAATGTTACCAATCCGGACAATCTAATTGTCAGATTCTGAACGCTACATCCAAGTGAGAAAAGAAATACACTAACACAACACAGAGAACATATCTGTAATATCTGCATTAGTACAAAATCCGTGTCACTAGTTGTAACACAGAATTTGTAACTTTAAAGTTACCGTTGAGCAATTTGTATTTATACCACAGCATTGTTGAATACTCATTTCTGATTGGTTAGAAGGGCATTCTAGAATGGACATTAAAACAAGATAACGGGACAGTTGGAAAAGATATCAGGACACTTTGCAATCATGATGCAATATGAGCTTACACATGCAGACCGTACTAGCTACAAAGTTACAGAAAGCTAAACTAACAACTACACAAACTGAAATTGGGTATATTGCAAACGCAGGTCCAATGAGGGAAAAAACCTAGCTAGCTTATTTGTTTTTGCAGAGACATCTTTTTTTGGAGCATCTGATGACCTAAGTGAGTGATGAACTTGAATTTCTCCGATCCCCTCCGCTGCTAAAGCTGTCAAATCCTCCCACATGTTTCTAGGTTGACCAGCTGTTTACAGCGACTGATATTTTTGAATTCAGTTGTCATATTGACAGGTTTGCTAGCAACAGACTGTGTTTGATATCCAATGCGATCTCCTTGTAATTAACAACTCGGACGGTCACGTCTCTAGCAACCAAAATATGAGAAAGTAAGAATTTGCTTATAAAAACGAAAATATCAACGACAAAATGTGTGCTTTCATAATTTGGTGTTAGGAACTGTGGTATAGCGTTTGAAACATGAACTCCGCAAAGGGGGCCCGCTGTGTCATCCATTATTTACAAGGTAATATACAGAATGTCGGTGTTAATCCCTTACATAATTAACTACTACTCATTACTAAATCAAAACGTGAGCTTCTCCTTTAGTCAACTTTATTGCAACATGTAAAAATACCTTACATTTCTTAGAAAATTACAAGGATTTCTATTGTTTGATTAATAATTTGATTCATTAGAATAAAACAAAGATATAGACCTAGTCAATAACATAAAAATAACTATTCTAGTGATGGTTACGAGTGGTAGTCTAGATACCTAATTTAGAATGGGATTGTCTTTTTCTTTGCTTTTTAACGTTTCAAGTAACAATGGAAATGGACAAGGGCAACTCTGTCTCTGTCTGTTTCTTTGTTGTAAGATTTTCCCCATCTTCGAGTCTGAGACCTTGTGGTAGAGAAGAAGAATCTGTGGAAGAGAAGAAAAATGTAGCTATGACAATTTATATCACCCTATACTAGTTATCATCATAATGATTTATATAGTTAAGGTCTGCTAACGTAAACTCACGTAAACTCGTACATCGCCTTGGTCCGTACAATTGCCATTATTTTAGCACCCCAAAAACGTAATTCTTCCAGATCAACTGTACTGTCAATACCATTGTAAAGTACACTTTCTCAACCCTTTCCAACAGAATCATTTACATGACATAAACGTTGCCCATTTCTGCATAATTCAAGCAGGCAATGAGCCCCGTCGGGTCTTTTTAAAAATGGCGGGTGGGGAAGCGAAACTAATGCGTGATAGTGAGAAGGAGAAATGTTGTGTGGGAGGTTTGCTTTTTTTCACTCGATCTGTCCAACTTATCACCTTATCGCCTCTAAAATGTAAATAAAACACTATAAAGAGTTTATATAATGTGTCATTACATACTTATTTGAAGGTTTGTGTCGAATATGAATCGGGTTTTTAGGGCGGTGCTAAAGTGATATTAGAAGAAAACAGCGGCTTTGAGAATGATGATCGCATGCAATGATGACACAAAAAATGACTGGGTATCCCCCCCTTACCCCCGTCACTGTCCATTTCTTGTTTTTAAACGATGAGAGAAGTGCTACACCTGGTGGAGAGAGATTGTAAGACAGAAATAGTTGCTTTATGCGTGCTGTACGTTGCGACATGACACGCCACGATGTAACGGAGGGTCCGTTTTTTCAACTTTTCTCCAATACTATAGAACCATTACCATGTCGATCAACACTTGAATAGAAACCTAGTTCACACCCCCGATTTTGAAGTCAACACAGTCGCTACAGTCCCATTAGTTTTCTTTGTAGCCTCGTTTGAATGTTGCGCTTGCGCACATTTGTACGGAATGGGGTGAGATTACGTTACCATGTGTTATCCAGCGAGCAATAATAGTTCTCGCTAACACTAATAAGTTAGCTAGTGTTTAGCTACATTGTAAAGGAACTAATGTTACTCATAGTATGTTGACACAAGTGGCTAGCTAGCTAACATTAACATGGGTGTGTCTCACGTAATACCCTTGGGGTACGGATAACATCAGAAAAAGGTTCAGGAAAGATAAGACCATCGAGCCCAACTAACATTAGTTAGTTAGCGAGTAGCATAGCTATTTGCCAGCTTTAGGTAGCTAACTAGTCAAGGTTAGAAAACTTGCTAACTAGCGTGCTACCCAGTCAACATGTTCGTTTCGGGCCTATTCCGTTTGAGACTCGGGGGACTCGGCATTGACTCAGACTTGGGGCTTCATACGGGCAGAGCTCTTCCCGAGTCCAGCAGAATCACTCATGGTACTCAGGCCGAATCCACTTCAGCATATCTGTCCCCATTAACTTTTTCAGAAGTAGGGCCATAGCTAGCTAACTATTCCCCAAAAACTCAGATTGCATGGAAAGTCTATTCTGTAGATAACTGGTAGGCCTAACAAAAATGGCAGAAAAGCTCACGTTAGTTACCTAGCTACAGTTAATTAGCTAGCCAACACTAGGCTAACTAGTGAGCAAATGTTAGCTAGCTAAACTCAGCAAAAAAAGAAACGTCCCTTTTTCAGGACCCTGTCTGTCAGAGCTTCTAGGAGTACTGGGTGGAGGAGTCAAGCGCAGAGAGCAGGTTAGTTCAGGACGTGGATTTTTATTCCTGTCGACAGTAACACCGGTCATGCCCAACACAACGGGCGCATGAAAAATCCCAGTCCAAACACACAGGACTAAACTGTCCGGAAAATAGCTTCCACTTAAATACCAACACCAAATAACAGAAAACAAGCCCGCACAAAAGCCGGCGGGCCTACTGCCCTTAAATAGCCTACCCACAAAACTAAACTCAAAACAGGTGCACCCAATCAGCCCAAACTAACAGAAACAAAAAGAAGGGAATCGATGGCAGCTAGTAGGCCGGTGACGACGACCGCCGAGCGCCGCCCGAACAGGAAGAGGCACCATCTTCGGCGGGATTCGTGACAGTACCCCCCCTCTGACGCGCGGCTCCCGCAGCGCGCCGACCCCGGCCTAGAGGACGACCCGGAGGGCGAGGCGCAGGGCAATCCGGGTGGCGGCGGTGGAAATCACTCAAAAGGGAAGGATCTAAAATGTCCCTCCCCGGTACCCAGCACCTCTCCTCCGGACCGTACCCCTCCCAGTCCACGAGGTACTGCAGGCCCCTCACCCGGCGTCTCGAGTCCAGAATCGCTCGTACTGT
Source organism: Salvelinus alpinus (assembly GCF_045679555.1). Classification (NCBI taxonomy): domain Eukaryota; kingdom Metazoa; phylum Chordata; class Actinopteri; order Salmoniformes; family Salmonidae; genus Salvelinus; species Salvelinus alpinus. The sequence continues at coordinate 33,768,549 of NC_092097.1, read as the reverse complement.
GTACGCCGGGGACCCCTCGATGTCCAGAGGGGGCGGAGGGACCTCCGGTACCTCACCTTCTTGTAGGGGACCAGCTACCACCGGCCTGAGGAGAGACACATGAAACGAGGGGCCTTAATGCGATAGTAAGAAGGGAGTTGCAATCTATAACACACCTCGTTTATCCTCCTCAGGACTTTAAATGGCCCCACACACTGCGGCCCCAGCGTCCGGCAGGGCAGTTGGAGGGGCAGGTTTCGGGTCGAGAGCCAGACCCTGTCCCCTGGTGCGAACACAGGGGCCTCACTGCGGTGGCGGTCAGCGCTCTTCTTCTGCCGTTCACTGGCCTGTCTGAGAGAGTCCTGGACTGCCCGCCAGGTCTCTCTAGAGCGCTGTACCCACTCCTCCACCGCAGGAGCTTCGGTCTGGCTCTGATGCCACGGAGCCAGGACCGGCTGGTACCCCAGTACGCATTCAAATGGCGACATGTTAGTTGATGAGTGGCGGAGTGAGTTCTGGGCCAACTCTGCCCACGGGACGTACCTCGCCCATTCTCCAGGCCGGTCCTGGAAATACGACCTCAGAAACCTACCCACTTCCTGGTTCACTCTCTCCACCTGCCCATTACTTTCGGGGTGATACCCAGAGGTAAGGCTGACCGAGACCCCCAGACGCTCCATAAACGCCCTCCACACCCGGGACGTGAACTGGGGACCTCGATCAGAGACGATGTCCTCCGGCACCCCGTAGTGCCGGAAGACGTGGGTAAATAGAGCCTCCGCAGTCTGTAGGGCCGTAGGGAGACCAGGCAATGGGAGGAGACGACTGGACTTAGAGAACCGATCCACAACGACCAGAACGGTAGTGTTCCCCTGAGATGGGGGAAGATCAGTCAGAAAATCTACCGATAGATGAGACCATGGCCGTTGTGGAACTGGGAGGGGTTGTAACTTCCCTCTCGGCAGGTGCCTAGGAGTCTTACTCTGTGCGCATACCGAACAGGAGGAGACATAGAGCCTCACGTCCTTAGCCAAGGTGGGCCACCAGTATTTCCCCCTAAGACCCCGCACTGTCCTCTCAATCCCCGGATGACCCGAAGAAGGTAGTGTGTGAGCCCACCGAATCAAACGATCACGGACACCAAGCGGTACGTACCTAAGGCCAGTCGGACACTGGGAAGGCGCAGGTTCTACCCTCAACGCCCGCTCGATGTCCGCGTCCACCTCCCATACCACCGGGGCCACCAGACAAGAGGCTGGAAGGATGGGAGTCGGATCGATGGGCCGGTCCTCCGTGTCATATAGACGGGACAGCGCGTCGGCCCTAGTGTTGAGGGAACCTGGTCTATAAGAGATCGTAAATCTAAAGCGTGTAAAGAACATGGCCCACCTAGCCGGATTCAGTCTCTTCGCCGCTCGGATATACTCCAGATTGCGGTGGTCAGTCCAGATGAGGAAAGGGTATTTAGCCCCCTCAAGCCAGTGTCTCCACACCTTCAGGGCTTTTACCATAGCTAGTAACTCCCGGTCCCCCACATCATAGTTCCGCTCCGCCGGACCCAACTTCTTAGAAAAGAAAGCACAGGGACGGAGCTTCGGTGGCGTGCCCGAGCGCTGTGATAGCACGGCTCCAACACCAGCCTCGGACGCATCCACCTCCACTATGAACGCTAACGAAGGGTCCGGATGCGCCAACACGGGAGCCTCAGTAAACCGTGCCTTCAACTGGTTGAAGGCTCCATCTGCCTCGGCCGACCGCCGTAGACGCACCGGCCCCCCCTTCAGCAGTGAGGTAATGGGCGCCGCCACTTGACCAAAACCCCGGATAAACCTCCGGTAGTAATTGGCAAACCCTAAAAACCGCTGCACTTCCTTTACCGTGGTCGGAGTCGGCCAATTACGCACGGCGTTAACGCGGTCACACTCCATCACCACCCCCGAGGTGGAAATGCGATAACCCAGGAAGGAAACGGCTTGTTTGGAGAACACACATTTCTCAGCCTTGACGTAGAGGTCATGCTCCAGCAGTCGCCCAAGGACCCTGCGCACCAGGGAGACATGCGCGGCGCGTGTGGCAGAATAGATCAAGATGTCATCAATATATACTACCACACCCTGCCCCTGCAAGTCCCTGAGAATCTCATCTACAAAGGATTGGAAGACGGCTGGAGCATTCTTCAACCCATACGGCATGACGAGGTACTCATAGTGGCCTGATGTGGTACTAAACGCTGTTTTCCACTCGTCTCCTCCCCGAATACGCACCAGATTATACGCGCTCCTGAGGTCCAGTTTTGTGAAAAAACGCGCTCCGTGGAATGATTCCATCGCCGTAGCGATGAGAGGTAGCGGATAACTAAATCCCACTGTGATTGAATTGAGACCTCGATAATCAATGCACGGACGCAGTCCTCCCTCCTTTTTTCTCACAAAAAAGAAACTCGAGGAGACGGGTGACATGGAGGGCCGAATGAACCCTTGTCTCAGAGCTTCCGTGACATATGTCTCCATAGCCAACGTCTCCTCCTGTGACAATGGGTACATGTGACTCCTGGGAAGTGCAGCGTTCTCCTGGAGGTTTGTCACGCAATCCCACCGTCGATGAGGTGGTAATTTGGTCGCTTTTTTCTTACTAAAAGCGATAGCCAAATCGGCATATTCTGGGGGAATGCGCACAGTGGAAACCTGGTCTGGACTCTCCACCGACGTGGCACCGATGGAAACTCCCACACACCTACCTGAACACTCATCTGACCACCCCTGAAGAGCTCCCTGTCTCCAGGAAATGAGGGGATTGTGAATGGCTAGCCAGGGAACCCCCAACACCACTGGAAACCCAGGTGAATCAATAAGGTAGAAACTGATCTGCTCCCTATGATCCCCCTGCGTTACCATGTCCAGCGGAATCGTGGCCTCCCTGACCAGCCCTGACCCTAACGGTCGGCTATCTAAGGAGTGCACGGGGAAAGGTGGGTCTATCTGCACCAGCGGAATACCCAACTTACGGGCGAGTCCGCGATCCATAAAACTCCCAGCTGCGCCTGAGTCGACTAGCGCCTTATGCTGGAGAGAGGGGAAAAACGCAGGGGAAAAAAATAACCAAAAACATGTGACCAACAGCGAGCTCTGGGTGAGTCTTGTGCCTACTCACCTGGGGTGGCCGAGAAGTATTCCGCCTGCCATCTCGACTCCCAGATGGACTCCTCCAGCACCGGTCCGAAGTGTGTCCTCTCCGGCCACAGTAGGTGCAAGAGGAGCCACCTCCTCCGGTCCCCCTAGATGCAGCTCCTCCCAACTCCATCGGAGTTGGAGCGGGAGGGCTGGAAGGTGGAATTGACAGGACCCCCTCTGAACGCCCGCGGGCAGCTAGCAGGTTATCTAGTCGGATCGACATGTCTATCAGTTCATCGAGAGAGAGTGTGGTGTCCCGACAAGCTAGCTCCCGGCGGACGTCCTCCCGGAGGCTGCAACGGTAATGGTCTATCAAGGCCCTGTCATTCCACCCCGCACCAGCAGCCAAGGTCCGGAACTCTAACGCGAAATCCTGAGCTCTCCTCGTCTCCTGTCTGAGGTGGAACAGTCGCTCACCCGCCGCTCGGCCCTCCGGTGGGTGGTCGAACACCGCTCGAAAACGGCGGGTGAACTCCGGGTAGTGGTCCCGAGCCGAGTCTGGGCTGTTCCAGCCTGCGTTGGCCCAGTCCAGGGCCCTACCCGACAAACAGGAGACGAGGAGGCTTACACTCTCCTCACCCAAGGGAGTCGGACGCACGGTAGCCAGGTAGAGCTCAAGCTGGAGCAGAAATCCCTGGCATCCAGCCGCTGCTCCATCGTACTCCCTCGGGGGGGGTGAGACGCAATGTGCTGGTCCCAGCCGATGACATTGGAGGAGTGGGTTGCGTCGTCTGCAGGGGAGCTGGGGAGGGCGTCGGGAGACCACTCCTCTCCCATCGCTCCATCCTCTCCATCATCTGGTCCATCGCTGACCCGATTCGATGGAGGACAGCTGTATGATGGTGGCCGCGCTCCTCCATTGTTGGGAGAGGGGTGGTCGCTGCTTCTGCTGACTCCATTGTTGGTGCGGGCTTCTGTCAGAGCTTCTAGGAGTACTGGGTGGAGGAGTCAAGCGCAGAGAGCAGGTTAGTTCAGGACGTGGATTTTTATTCCTGTCGACAGTAACAACGGTCATGCCCAACACAACGGGCGCATGAAAAATCCCAGTCCAAACACACAGGACTAAACTGTCCGGAAAATAGCTTCCACTTAAATACCAACACCAAATAACAGAAAACAAGCCCGCACAAAAGCCGGCGGGCCTACTGCCCTTAAATAGCCTACCCACAAAACTAAACTCAAAACAGGTGCACCCAATCAGCCCAAACTAACAGAAACAAAAAGAAGGGAATCGATGGCAGCTAGTAGGCCGGTGACGACGACCGCCGAGCGCCGCCCGAACAGGAAGAGGCACCATCTTCGGCGGGATTCGTGACACTGTCTTTCAAAGATAATTCGTAAAAATCCTAATAACTTTACAGATCTTTATTGTAAAGGGTTTAAACACTGTTTCCCATACTTGTTCAATGAACCATAAACAATTAATGAACATGCACCTGTGGAACGGTCGTTAAGACACTAACAGCTTACAGACGGTAGGCAATTAAGGTCACAGTTATGAAAACGTAGGACACTAAAGAGGTTTTTCTACTGACTCTGAAAAACACCAAAAGAAAGATGCCCAGGGTCCCTGCTCATCTGTGTGAACGTGCCTTAGGCATGCTTCAAGGAGGCATGACGACTGCAGATGTGGCCAGGGCAATAAATTGCAATGTCTGTACTGTGAGACGCCTAAGACAGCGCTACAAGGAGACAGGATGGACAGCTGATAGTCTTCGCAGTGGCAGACCACGTGCAACAACAACTGCCCGAGTTACACCAGGAACGCACAATCCTTCCATCAGTGCTCAGACTGTCTGCAATAGGCTGAGAGAGGCTGGACTGAGGGCTTGTAGGCCTATTGTAAGGCAGGTCCTCACCAGAAATCACCGGCAACAACGTCACCTATGGGCACAAACCCACCGTCGCTGGACCAGACAGGACTGGCAAAAAGTTCTCTTCACTGGCGATTAGCGGTTTTGTCTCACATGGAGTGATGGTCGGATTCGCATTTATCGTCGAAGGAATGAGCGTTACACCGAGTCCTGTACTCTGGAGCGGGATCAATTTGGAGGTGGAGGGTCCATCATGGTCTGGGGTGGTGTGTCACAGCATCATCGGACTGAGCTTGTTGTCATTGCAGGCAATCTCAACGCTGTGCGTTACAGGGAAGACATCCTCCTCCCTCATGTGGTACCCTTCCTGCAGGCTAATCCTGACATGACCCTCCAGCATGACAATGCCACCAGCCATAATAGCTCGTTCTGTGCGTGATTTCCTGTGAGACAGGAACGTCAGTGTCCTGCCATGGTCAGCGAAGAGCCCGGATCTCAATCCCATTGACCACGTCTAGGCCCTGTTGGATCCCAGAAATGTCCGGAAACTTGCAGGTGCCTTGGTGGAAGAGTGGGATTACATCTAACAGCAAGAACTGGCAAATCTGGTGTAGTCCATGAGGAGGAGATGCACTGCAGTACTTAATGCAGCTGGTGGCCACACCAGATACTGATTTTGACCACCCCTCTTTGTTCAGGGACACATTATTCCATTTCTGTTAGTCACATGTCTGTGGAACTTGTTCAGTTTATGTCTCAGTTGTTGAATCTTGTTATGTTCATACAAATATTTACACATGTTAAATTTGCTGAAAATAAACGCAGTTGACAGTGAGAGGAAGTTTCTTTTTTTGCTGAGTTTAGTTAACTACCTATGCTAAATCGCCCAGCAGATTTAATTTATACAAAAAAGCATACCAAATTGCATGTACAACTTACTTTCTGTCTCCTATGTTGACGTTTTCGTCTTGTCTACAACAGCTTGTTTCTTTCGCGGAAATCTCTCATGTCTTGATTTGCATACTGACCTTCTTGATAGTTTTTTTGCGTATTGTCACATGATGTCACTGTCAACAAATTTGAGCCCGTTCAAATTAGGGCCCGATGTTGACATGCCTTAATTACTGGGATAAATAAATAATTGCACCAATTAATAGGCTTATGTTGTCACGTTCCTGACCTTATTTCCTTTATTTTGTCTTTGTTTAGTATGGTCAGGACGTGAGCTGGGTGGGCATTCTATGTTATGTGTTTCTATGTTGGGTTCTTTTCAATTAGCCTGATATGGTTCTCAATCAGGGGCAGGTGTTTTACGTTTCCTCTGATTGAGAACCATATTAAGGTAGGCTGTTCACACTGTTTGTTTGTGGGTGATTGTTCCTGTGTCAGTGTTTGTGCCACACGGGACTGTTTCGTTTGTTAGTTTGTTCCTGTTCGTGCGTTCTTCGTTGTCTGTAAGTTCTCATGTTCTGGTCTGTTTACGTCGTTTGTTATTTTGTAATTTATCAAGTGTGCTTCGTGTTCGTCTTTCTTTAAATAAATCATTATGTCTTCAAACTACGCTGCATATTGGTCCGATCCATGCTCCCCCTCAGATGAGGAGGAGAACGAATGTTACATATGTATTGGACATTGAGAGGCTTTGAAGCCACCGGTCGACCGTATTGGCACTCCCTAGTACGAGCAGTCCTCCATAGGAATGAATGGAATTCTACAGTATTTCAATTAAATGTTTCAAGGACAAAATTACATGTATTTAAGTATTTTGTTGTTGTAGTGGGGACAGTTACATTAGTGCTCTCAAAAAAAATACTTTAAGGAAAATGTTTTATATTTTTTATTTTAATGTTTAGCTCACATAATATAATTTTTAATAAACGTGTCAAAAACGAATGTAGACATTATTAATAAATGCATTTCTATAGCTTCCAAAATATTTTTTACAATTGAGGAGGTGCCAAGATGGCTGGGCGGTGGCTTCAATTCAGTGTCATCCAGGGTTTATGCACATTATTGAATGCATCCATCCAAAAGTGAGAATGTTCCTCAACAGTGAAACCCTTGCAAGGTTACATGATGGAATAAGAGTTTGTCTTATTAACAATTTAAGTGCATTTATAAACAAACAAACAATGTATACGAAATGCTTCAGTCAGGTTTTAGACCCCATCATAGCACTGAGACTGCACTTGTGAAGGTGGTAAATGACCTTTTAATGGCATCAGACCGAGGCTCTGCATCTGTCCTCGTGCTCCTAGTGCTGCCTTTGATACCATCGATCACCACATTCTTTTGGAGAGATTGGAAACCCAAATTGGTCTACACGGACCAGTTCTGGCCTGGTTTAGATCTTATCTGTCGGAAAGATATCAGTTTGTCTCTGTGAATGGTTTGTCCTCTGACAAATCAACTGTACATTTCGGTGTTCCTCAAGGTTCCGTTTTAGGACCACTATTGTTTTCACTATATATTTTACCTCTTGGGGATGTCATTCGAAAACATAATGTTAACTTTCACTGCTATGCGAATGACACACAGCTGTACATTTCAATGAAACATGGTGAAGCCACAAAATTGCCCTCGCTAGAAGCCTGTGTTTCAGACATAAGGAAGTGGATGGCTGAAAACGTTATACTTTTAAACTCGGACAAAACAGAGATGCTTGTTCTAGGTCCCAAGAAACAAAGAGATCTTCTGTTGAATCTGACAATTAATCTTGATGGTTGTAAAGTCGTCTCAAATAAAACTGTGAAGGACCTCGGCGTTACTCTGGACCCTGATCTCTCTTTTGACGAACATATCAAGACTGTTTCAAGGACAGCTTTTTTCCATCTATGTAACATTACAAAATTCAGAAATTTTCTTTCCAAAACTGATGCAGAAAAATGAATCCATACTTCTAGGTTAGACTACTGCAATGCTCTACTTTCCGGCTACCCGGATAAAACACAAAATAAACTTCAGTTAGTGCTAAATACGGCTGCTAGAATCCTGACTAGAACCCCAAAATTTGATCATATTACTACAGTGCTAGCCTCCCTACACTGGCTTCCTGTTAAGGCAAGGGCTGATTTCAAGGTTTTACTGTTAACCTACAAAGCGTTACATGGGCTTGCTCCTACCTATCTTTCCGAGTTGGTCCTGCCGTACATACCTATACGTACGCTACGGTCACAAGACGCAGGCCTCCTAATTGTCCCTAGAATTTCTAAGCAAACAGCGGGAGGCAGGGCTTTCTCCTATAGATCTCCATTTTATGGAATGGTCTGCCTACCCATGTGAGAGACGCAGACTCGGTCTCAACGTTTAAGTCTTTACTGAAGACTTATCTCTTCAGTGGGTCATATGATTGAGTGTAGTTTGGCCCAGGAGTGTGAAGGTGAACGGAAAGGCTCTGGAGCAACGAACTGCCCTTGCTGTCTCTGCCTGGCCGGTTCCCCTCTCTCCACTGGGATTCTCTACCTCTAACCCTATTACAGGGGCTGAGTCACTGGCTTACTGGTGCTCTTTCATGCCGTCCCTAGGAGGGGTGCGTCACTTGAGTGGGTTGAGTCACTGACGTGATCTTCCTGTCTGGGTTGGCGCCCCCCCCTGGGTTGTGCCGTGTCGGAGATCTTTGTGGGCTATACTCGGCCTTGTCTCAGGATGGTAAGTTGGTGGTTGAAGATATCCCGCTAGTGGTGTGGGGGCTGTGCTTTGGCAAAGTGGGTGGGGTTATATCCTTCCTGTTTGGCCCTGTCCGGGGGTATCATCGGATGGGGCCACAGTGTCTCCTGACCCCTCCTGTCTCAGCCTCCAGTATTTATGCTGCAGTAGTTTGTGTCGGGGGGCTAGGGTCAGTTTGTTATATCTGGAGTACTTCTCCTGTCTTATCCGGTGTCCTGTGTGAATTTAAGTATGCTCTCTCTAATTCTCTCTCTCTCTTTCTTTCTCTCTCTCGGAGGACCTGAGCTCTAGGACCATGCGTCAGGACTACCTGGCATGATGACTCCTTGCTGTCCCCAGTCCATCTGGCCGTGCTGCTGCTCCAGTTTCAACTGTTTTGCCTGCGGCTATGGAACCCTGACCTGTTCACCGGACGTGCTACCTGACCCAGACCTGCTGTTTTCAACTCTCTAGAGACCGCAAGGAGCGGTAGAGATACTCTTAATGATCGGCTATGAAAAGCCAACTGACATTTACTCCTGAGGTGCTGACTTGCTGCACCCTCGACAACTACTGTGATTATTATTATTTGACCATGCTGGTCATTTATGAACATTTGAACATCTTGGCCATGTTCTGTTATAATCTCCACCCGGCACAGCCAGAAGAGGACTGGCCACCCCTCATAGCCTGGTTCTTCTTTAGGTTTCTTCCTAGGTTTTGGCCTTTCTAGGTAGTTTTTCCTAGCCACCGCGCTTCTACACCTGCATTGCTTGCTGTTTGGGGTTTTAGGCTAGGTTTCTGTACAGCACTTTGAGATATCAGCTGATGTACAAAGGGCTATATAAATAAATTTGATTTGATTTGATAAACCATTATTCAACCAAATTTAATAGGCTCACATGTTGACCATAACGCACGCGTGTGCATCCATGTGCGCGGAAGTTGATTTTGTTCACCCACACCAGGCGTTATCAGGACACGCAGGTTAAAATGGAGTAACTACAATGTTGTTGATCCGTCCTCAGTTTTCTCCTATCACAGCCATTAAACTCTGTAACTGTTTTAAAGTCACCATTTGCCTCAGGGTGAAATCCCTGAGCGGTTTCTTCCTCTCCAGCAACTGATTTAGGAAGGATGCCTGTATCTTTGTAGTGACTGGGTGTGTTGATACACCATCCAAAGTGTAATTAATAACTTCACCATGCTCAAATGATATTCAATGTCATTTTTTTTATCCTTCTACCAATCGGTGCCCTTCTTTGCGAGGCATTGGAAAACCTCCCTGGTCTTTGTGGTTGAATCTGTGTTTGAAATTCACTGCTCAAATGGGGGACCTTACAGATAATTGTATGTGTGGGGTACAGAGATGTGGTAGTCATTCAAAAATCATGTTAATTAACTTCTTATGGCTGCAGGGGCAGTATTGAGTAGCTTGGATGAAAGGTGCACAGAGGTGCCCATAGTAAACTGCCTGCTCCTCAGTCCCAGTTGCTAATATATGCATATTATTATGCGTATTAGATAGAAAACACTCTGAAGTTTCTAAAACTGTTTGAATGATGTCTGTGAGTATAACAGAACTCATACGGCAGGCAAAAACCTGAGAAAAAATCCAAACAGGAAGTGGGAATTCTGAGGCTGGTCGATTTTCAACCAAGATCCTATTGAATTCACAGCGAGATATGGATGAGTTTGCACTTCCTACGGCTTCCACTAGATGTCAACAGTCTGTAGAACCTTGTCTGATGCCTCTACTGTGAAGGGAGAGGGGAATTAGTCAGGTCTGCCATGACCTGACCATGCTCTGACCATGCACGTTCACATGAGAGGGAGCTCTGTTCCATCGCTCATCTGAAGTCAATGTAATTCTCCGGTTGGAACGTTATTCAAGATTTATGTTAAAAACATTCTAAAGATTGATTCAATACATCGTTTGACATGTTTCTACTGACTGTTACGGAACTTTTGGACATTTCGTCAGCTTTTAGTGAACGCGCTTCCTGACGTTGGATTTGTTTACCAAACACGCTAACAAAAATAGCTATTTGGACATAAATGATGGACATTACCGAACAAATCAAGCATTTCTTGTGGAAGTGGGAGTCCTGGGAGTGCATTCCAACGAAGATCAGCAAAGGTAAGTGAAGATTTATAATGCTTTTTATGAGTTTTGTTGACTGCACAATTTGGCGGGTAACTGTATGGCTTGCTTTTGTGGCTGAACACTGTTTACAGATTATTGAATATTGTGTTTTGCCGTAAAGCTTTTTTGAAATCTGACACAGCGGTTGCATTAAGAACAAGTGTATCTTTAATTCTATGTAAAACATGTATCTTTCATCAAAGTTTATGATGAGTATTTATGTTATTTGACGTGGCTCTCTGCAATTTCTCCGAATATTTTGGAAGCATTTCTGAACATGGCGCCAATGTAAACTGAGGTTTTTGGATATAAATATTAACTTTATCGAACAAAACGTATATGTATTGTGTAACATGATGTCCTATGAGTGTCATCTGATGAAGATCATCAAAGGTTAGTGATTCATTTTATCTCTATTTCTGCTTTTTGTGACTCCTGTCTTTGGCTGGAAAAATTACTGTGTTTGTCTGTGATTTTGCGGTGACCTAACATAATCGTTTGTGGTGCTTTCGCTGAAAAGCCTATTTGAAATCAGACACTTTGGTGAGATTAACAACAAGATTACCTTTAAAATGGTATAAGATACATGTATGTTTGAGGAATTTTAATTATGAGATTTCTGTTGTTTGAATTTGGCGTCCTGCACTTTCACTGGCTGTTGTCATATCGATCCCGTTAACTGGATTGCAGCCATAAGAAGTTTTAAACACAGTTATTGTACACCAAGTCAATGCAATTTATTATGTTACTTTATTTTTTTAAATACTCCTTAACTTATTTAGCGTTGCCATTATAAAGGGGTTTAAAACTTCTTGTCAATAGGGGGGCGCTGTTTTCACTTTGGAAAAAATCGTGCCCAAATTAAACTGCCTCGTACTCTATTCTAGATCGTACAATATGCATATTATTATTACTATTGGATAGAAAACACACTCAAGTTTCTAAAACTGTTTGAATTATATCTGCGAGTAAAACAGAACTCATTTTGCAGCAAACTTCCATACAGGAAGTGAAAAATCTGAAAACGATGCTCTGTTCCAGGGCCTGCCTATTCAATTGCCTAATATTTATCGATATGCATGCACTTCATGGGTGTCTAGCTTGATCTGAGGTCGAACAAGAGCTTTTGGAGTGGGAGGTCAGGAATTTCCTTTGTCTACCAAGGCGCGAGGCGGAGCTCGACATTGGCTTCTGAAAAGCGTTCGGTATACACGGCGGATATCTCCGGCTCTGTTTTTATTTGATACATATTAGAAAAACATCATAAAGTAGGTTTTTTCAACCGAGTTTCATCAGTTTATTCAACGTTTATTGGGAATTTTGGAGTTTTCCGTTCTTTGCGTCGAGAGAAACTGGGAACGTCATCAACATTGGCTAGCATTGTGGCACGAATTCGACAGGAGAAAAGTACATTCTAAAACCAAACAACGATTTATCCTCGACCTAGGACTCCTTGTACAAGATTCTGATGGAAGCTCAACAAAAGTAAGAAAACATTTATGATGTTTTTTCGTATTTCTGTGGAAAATGTTGATAACTATTCTCTGCCGTTTTGGCGGGCGCTGTCTCGCAATAACGCAAGCTGTTTGTTATGGTAAAGTTCTTTTTTTAAATCTAACACGGCGGTTGCATTAAGAACCAGTGTATCTTTCATTTGCCATACAACAAGTATTTTTATGTAAAGTTTATGATGAGTTCTTTGGTCAGATTAGGTGAGTGTCCAAAATAGCTCCGGACATTCTGGTGAATCGATGCTACATATTCACAATGTATAACCACGGTTTGCAGCTCTAAATATGCACATTTTCGAACAAAACATAAGTGTATTGTATAACCTGATGTTATAAGACTGTCATCCGATGAAGTTGGTCAAGGTTAGTGATTAATTTTATATCTTTTGCTGGTTTTTGCGAATGCTATCTATGCGGTGAATAAATGCGGTTGTGTGTTTGGCTATTGTGGTAAGCTAATATAATGCTATATTGTGTTTTCGCTGTAAAACACTTAAAAAATCTGAAATATTGGCTGGATTCACAAGATGTTTATCTTTCATTTGCTGTACACCATGTATTTTTCATAAATGTTTTATGATGAGTATTTAGGTATTTCACGTTGCTCTCTGTAATTATTCTGGCTGCTTTGGTGATATTTTTGATGGTAGCTGCAATGTAAAACTATGATTTATACCTCAAATATGCACATTTTCGAACAAAACATAAATTTATTGTATAACATGTTATAAGACTGTCATCTGATGAAGTTGTTTCTTGGTTAGTGACTAATTATATCTCTATTTTGTCTGTTTTGTGATAGCTACCTATGCGGTAGAAACATGGTGAAAATATGCGGTTGAGTCTTTGGCTATTGTGGTTAGCTAATAGAAATACATATTGTGTTTTCGCTGTAAAACATTTAAAAATCGGAAATGATGGCTGGATTCACAAGATGTTTATCTTTCATTTGCTGTATTGGACTTGTGATTTCATGATATTTATATGCTATTATTTACTTGTGGCGCTATGCTAGGCTATGCTAGTCAGCTTTTACTGATGAGGATGCTCCCGGATCCGGGATGGGTGTTAAGTAGAGGTTATTACTTATTGACTCAAGACATTTCAGCTTTTCATTTTTTATTATTTGTAAACATTTCTAAAAACATAATTCCACTTTGAAATTATGGAGTATTGTGTGTAGGCCAGTGACACAAAATCTACATTTAATTCATTTTTAATTCAGGCTTTAACACAACAAAATGTGGAAAAAGTCAAGGTGTCACGGCCGTTGTAAGGAGTAGACCAAGGCGCAGAGTGGTAAGTGTACATTCTTCTTTATTATAAGAACGAACACTGAACAAACGAACAAAATAACAAAACGAACCGTGAAGCTAATATGAGTAGTGCAGACAGGCAACTAAACATAGAACAAGAACCCACGAACACCAAAAGGAAAATGTCTACCTAAATGTGATCCCCAATCAGAGACAACGATAAACAGCTGCCTCTGATTGGGAACCATATCAGGCCACCATAGACATACAAATACCTAGACCTACAAAACCCTGGACTTACAAAAAACCCTAGACAATACAAAAACTAACGTACCCACCCTAGTCACACCCTGACCTAACCAAAATATAAAGAAAACAGAGATATCTCAGGTCAGGGCGTGACACAATGGGGAATATTTTCTAAAGGCACTGTATATCCTTTACCTTACCAAATAGGATGCCCAACCATGATTATAATGATTATGATCTTTATAGGTGCAACAGACTGAGGGAACATAGGATACAAAATAAATGGAAGAGTTGTTATAGCCTGTGTGGTGATGTATCATTTTCATTACCTGCAAAAAGTATAAACAATGCACTCTTGACACCTAGCGTTTGCAGGTTAGAGTATGCATTCTGGTAAGAAAATGCATTCACTCACTAGGGCCTCTCTCCAATATGGTGTAATTGCAGACCACAATTCATGGTGTTTCCTATGAACATTTTACGTTATCATTATATGATGTGTAAATTCTATAGTTGAATTTTGAATTTAAAAAAAATTATAGTTTCTTGATGTGGTCGTTCCTTGATATCAGGACAAGCCCATTGGTGCCTGCCATTGGTCAACTCTGGTGTTATGAAACTGATGGTTTCTGGACTCAGATTATTTGTTTACATTGAAGGTTAGGATAACTGAAGTGGCAGGTTAGATTAATTCGATTGGCAGGTTATGAGAATGAGGATAAGGTTAGGAAAAGGGTTAGGGTCGAATGCTTTGCATGGTCAATCCAACATCTGAAGTGGCAGTATAGAATTTACTGAGAAGCAGCCTCCGCAGGTGTCAGGGCTTTCATAATTCTTGCGCTTAGAGGAGCAGAGCTATTGAGAAGGAAGTTGTCAAGGAAGTGAGTTTATGTTTATACAGGACGTACCGCCCACCTACCATCAACCAATCATGTCAAGCTATACGGAGCCCTCCGCATTGTTACAAAATTTGAGAGCCGCATGGTGATGCGGTACGGAGCTTGATTTGGCCTCTACATGCCTCCGGAGGTTCCACAATTGCGTAACACCTTCCAAACGAAGCTTCCGACCACATTTTCAGATCAAGCATGAATTGGCTTTCAGGCTTAGCTACAATAGTCAACAACTGTTGTCCCAACGCGAAAGAAACGGCCACGTACCAATGGCGAGCATCAATGGGTGTAACTTGATATCCGTATATCTCCGCATTGACATGATTGGTCGAGTTTGCAGACGAAACAACAGTAGTAGACCTGATCACCAACAATGACGAGACAAACTACAGGGAGGAGGTGAGGGGCCTGGAGGAGTGGTGCCAGGAAAATAACTTCTCCCTCAACGTCAACAAAATGAAGGAGCTGATCGTGGACTTCAGGAGACAGCAGAGGGAGCACGACCCCATCCACATCGATGGGGCCGCAGTGGAGAAGGTGAAAAGCTTCAAGTTCCTCTGTGTACACATCACTAATAAATTTAACTGGTCCACCTACACAGACTGTGGTGAAGAAGGTGCAACAGTGCCTTTTCAACATCAGGAGGCTGAAGAAATTTTGCTTGGACCCTAAGACCCTCAAAATTTTACAGATGCACAATTGAGAGCATCCTGTCAGAAAAACATAAATACCTTATTTACATAAGACCCTTTTCTATGAGACTTGAAAATGAGCTCAGGTGGATCCTGTTTCAATTGATCATCCTTGAGATGTTTCTACAACTTGATTGTAGTCCACCTGTGGTAAATTCAATTGATTGGACATGATTTGGAAAGGCACACACCTGTCTATATAAGGTCCCACAGTTAACAATGCATGTCAGAGCAAAAACCAAGCCATGAGGCCAAAGGAATTGTTCGTAGAGCTCAGAGAAAGGATTGTGTCGAGTCACATACCTGGGGAAGCGTACCAAAACATTTCTGCAGCATTGAAGGTCCCCAAGAACACAGTGGCCTCCATCATTCTTAAATGGAAGAAGTTTGGAACCACCAAGGCTCTTCCTAGCCCTGCCAAACTGAGAAATCTGGGGAGAACAGCCTTGGTCAGGGAGGTGACCAAGAACTCGATGGTCACTCTTACAGAGCTCCAGAGTTCCAATGTGGAGATGGCAGAACCTTCCAGAAGGACAACCATCTCTGCAGCACTCCACCCATCAGGCATTTATGGTAGAGTGGCCAGACGGAAGCCACTCCTCAGTAAAAGGCACATGACAGCCTACTTGGAGTTTGCCAAAAGGCACCTAAAGAACTCTCAGACCATGAGAAGCAATATTCTCTGGTCTTATGAAACCAAGATCTCTTTGGGCTGAATGCCAAGAGTCACGTCTGGAGGAAACCTGGCACCATCCCTACGGTGATGCTGTGGGGATGTTTTTCAGCAGCAGGGACTGGGAGACTAGTCAGGACCGAGGGAAAAATGAACAGAGTAAAGTCCAAATCAAATCAAACTGTATTTGTCACATGCACCGAATACAACAAGTGTAGACCTTACTGTGAAATGCTTACTTACAAGCCCTTAACCAACAGTGCAGTTCAAGAAGAGTTAAGAAAATATTCACCAAATAAACGAAAGTAAAAAATTATAAAAGTAACACAATAAAATAACAATAACGAGGCTATATGCAGGGGTACCGGTACCGAGTCAGTGTGCAGGGGTACAGGTTAGTTGAGGTAATTTGTACATGTAGGTAAGGGTGAAGTGACTATGCATAGCTAATAAACAGCGAGTAGCAGCAGTGTACAAAACAAATAGGGGGGTGTCAATATAAATAGTCTGGTGACCATTTGATGAATTGTTCAGCAGTCTTATTGCTTGGGGGTAGAAGCTGTTAAGGAGCCTTTTGGTTCTAGACTTGGCACTCCGGTACCGCTTGCCGTGCGGTAGCAGAGAAAACAGTCTATGACTTGGGTGACTGGAGACTCTGACAATTTTATGGGCTTTCCTCTGACACCGCCTATTATATACGTCCTATATACATCCTGCGCCTTACGGTCAGATGCTGAGCAGTTACCATACCAGTCGGTGATGCAACCGGTCAGGATGCTCTCAGTGGTGCAGCTGTAGAACTTTTTTTGAGGATCTGGGGACCCATGCCAAATCTTTTCAGTCTCCTGAGGGGGAATAGGCTTTGTCGTGCCCTCTTCACGACTGTCTTGGTGTGTTTGGACTGGTTTGGGTTTGGCCTCGCAGTCGTGGGTGAACAGGGAGTACAAGAGGGGACTAAGCACACACCCCAGTGTTGAGGATCAGCATGGCAGACGTGTTGTTGCCTACACTGACCACCTGGGGGCAGCCCATCAGGAAGTCCAAGATCCAGTTGCAGAGGGAGGTGTTTAGTCCCAGGGTCCTTAGCTTAGTGATGATCTTCGTGGGCACCATGATGTTGAACGCTGAGCTGTAGTCAATGAACAGCATTCTCATATAGGTGTTCCTTTTGTCCAGGTGGGAAAGGGCAGTGTGGAATGCGATTGAGATTGTGTCATCTGTGAATCTGTTGGGGCGGTATGCGAATTGGAGTGGGTCTAGGGTATCCGGGAGGATGCTGTTGATGTGAGCCATGACCAGCCTTTCAAAGCACTTCATGGCTACAGACGTGAGTGCTGCAGGGCGGTCATCATTTTGGCAGGTTACCCTCGCTTCCTTGGGCACAGGGACTATGGTGGTCTGCTTGAAACATGTAGGTATTACAGACTCAGTCAGGGAGTATAACAGTATATACTTCTCGTCAAACTCGTTAAAGGAAAAAGCTTCTTCCAGTTCGAGGTGAGTAATCACTGTTCTGATGTCAGCAACATTATATAGAAAATAAGTAAAAAAATAAGTTACAAACAACGCAAAAAAAATGAACAAAATAGCACAGTTGGTTAGGAGCATGTAAAACGTCAGCAATCCTCTTCGGCAACATCTTAACAACAGATCCTGCCTCCCGAATCGCGCAGTGCTAGCAGTGCATCGCAGCTGTGCCGCTAGAGATTCTGGGTTCTAGTCCAGGCTCTTTCACAGCCGGCCGCGACCGGGAGACCCATGGTGCGGCGTACAATTAGCCCAGCACCCTCCGAGTTAGGGGAGGGTTTGGCCGGCAGGGATGTCCTTGTCCCATCGCACACTAGCAACTCCTGTGTCGGACCAGGCTCAGTTCACGCGGATACGGTCTCCCGGTGTACCGTGTTTCCTCCGAAACATTGGTGCGGCTGGCTTCCAGGTTAAATGGGCATTGTGTCAAGAAGCAGTGCCGCTTGGTTGGGTTGTGTTTCGGGGACGCACGGCTCTCGACCTTCGCCTCTCCCGAGTCTGTACGGGAGATGCAGCGATGAGGCAAGACTGTAACTACCAATTGGATACCACAAAATTGGGGAGAAAAAGGGGTTAAATTATTTAAAAAATTTAATAGATCCTTCATGAAAACCTGCTCCAGAACATCAGACTGGGGCGAAGGTTCACCTTGCAACAGAGCAACGACCCCAAGCACAAAGCCAAGACAAAGCAGGAGTGGCTTCGGGACAAGTCTCTGAATATCCTTGAGTGGCCCAGCCAGAGCCTAGACTGGAAGCCGATCGAACACCTCTGGAGAGACCTGAAAATAGCTGAGTACCACAGTGACTTCGGAAAGTATTCAGACCCCTTGACTTTTTCCACATTTTGTTAGGTTACAGCCTTATTCTAAAATGTATTATATATATTTTTTCCCCCATCATCAATCTACACATACTACCCCATAATGGCAAAGGAAAAACAGGTTTTCGCAATTTTTGGTAACTTATAAAAATAAAATAAAAACTGAAATATCACATTTACATAAGTATTCAGACCCTTTACTCAGTACTTTGTTGAAGCACCTTTGGCAGCAATTACAGCCTCAAGTCTTCTTACCCCAATCCGTAAACATGGGCACTCTCATAGATATCATCCTGACCAACTTGCCTTCTAAATACACCTCTGCTGTTTTCAATCAGGATCTCAGCGATCACTGCCTCATTGCCTGTCCGTTATGGGTCCGCGGTCAAATGACCACCCCTCATCACTGTCAAACGCTCCCTAAAACACTTCTGCGGGCAGGCCTTTCTAATCGACCTGGCCCGGGTATACTGGAAGGATATTGACCTCATTCTATCAGTAGAGGATGCCTGGTTATTCTTTAAAAGTGCTTTCCTCACCATCTTATATAAGCATGCCTTTTTCAAAAAAAATTGAACTAAGAACCGATATAGCCCTTGGTTCACTCCAGACTTGACTGCCCTTGACTAGCACAAAAACACCCTGTGGAGTTCTGCACTAGCATCGAATAGCCCCCGCGATATGCAACTTTTCAGGGAAGTCAGGAACCAATATACACAGGCAGTTAGGAAAGCAAAGGCTAGCTTTTTCAAACAGAAATTTGCATCCTGCAGGACTAATTCCCAAAAGTTTTGGGACGCTGTAAAGTCCATGGAGAATAAGAGCACCTCATTCCAGCTGCCCACTGCACTGAGACTAGGAACCACTGTCACCACTGATAAATCCACAATTATTGAGAATTTCGATAAGCATTTCTCTAAGGCTGGCCATGCTTTCTACCTGGCTACCGCAACCAACAGCTCTGCACCCCCTGCAGCAACTTGTCCAAGCCCCACCACTTCTCCTTCACCCAAATCCAGACAGCTGATGTTCTGAAAGAGCTGCAAAACCTGGATCCCTACAAATCAGCTGGGCTAGACAATCTGGACCCTCTCTTCCTGAAATTATCTGCCGCAATTGTTGCAACCCCTATTACTAGTCTGTTCAACCTCTCTTTTGTATCGTCTGAGATTCCTAAAGATTGGAAAGCTGCCGCGGTCATCCCCCTCTTCAAAGGGGGAAACAGTCTAGACCCAAACTGTTAGACCTATATCCATCCTGCCCTGCCTTTCTAAAGTCTTCGAAAGCCAAGTGAACAACCAGATCACCGACCATTTCAAATCCCACCGTACCTTCTCCGCTATGCAATCTGGTTTCCAAGCTGGTCACGGGTGCACCTCAGCCACGCTCAAGGTCCTAAACAATATCATAATCGCCATCGATAAAAGACAGTACTGTGCAGCCGTCTTCATCAACCTGGCCAAGGCTTTCGACCTTGTCTATCACCGTATTCTTATCGGCAGACTCAACAGCCTTGGTTTCTCAAATGACTGCTTCGCCTGGTTCACCAACTACTTCTCAGATAGAGTTCAGTGTGTCAAATTGGAGGGCCTGTTGTCCGGACCTCTGGCAGTCTCTATGGGGGTGCCACAGGGTTCAATTCTCGGGCGACTCTTTTCGCTATATATATCAATGATGTAGCTCTTGCTGCGGGTGATTCTCTGATCCACCTCTACGCAGACGACACCATTCTGTATACATCTGGTCCTTCTTTGGACACAACTCTCCTTCCGTGGCCTCCAACTGCTCTTAAATGCTAGTAAAATGAAATGCATGCTCTTCAACCGATTGTTGCCCGCACCCACCCGCCCGACTAGCATCACTACTCTGGACGGTTCTGACTTGAATATGAATATGTGGACAACTATAAATACCAAGGTGTCTGGTTAGACTGTAAACTCTCCTTCCAGACTCACATTAAGCCTCTCCAATCCAAAATTAAATCTAGAATCGGCTTCCTAATTTCGCAACAAAGCCGTCTTCACTCATGCTGCCAAACTTACCCTCGTAAAACTGACCATCCTACCGATCCTTGACTTCGGCGATGTCATTTACAAATTAGCCTCCAACACTCTACTCAGCAAATTGGATTCAGTCTATCACAGTGAAATCCTTTTTGTCACCAAAGCCCCATATACTACCCACCACTGCGACCTGTATGCTCTCGTTGGCTGGTCCTCGCTACATATTCGTTGCCAAACCCACTGGCTCCAGGTCATCTATAAGTCCTTGCTAGGTATAGCTCCGCCTTATCTCAGCTCACTGGTCACCATAGCAATACCCACCCGTAGCACGCGCTCCAGCAGGTATATTTCACTGGTCATTCCTAAAGCCAACACCTATTTGGCCACCTTTCCTTACAGTTCTCTGCTGCCAATGACTGGAACGAATTGCAAAAATCACTGAAGTTGGAGAATTATATCTCCCTCACTAACTATAAGCGTCAGCTGTCAAAGCAGCTTACCGATCGCTGCAGCTGTACACAGCCCATCTGTAAATAGCGCATCCAACCAACTACCTACCTCATCCCCATATTTGTTTTTGTTTTTCTGCTCTTTTGCACACCAATATTTCTACTTGCACCTCCTCATATGCACATATATCACTCCAGTGTAAATTTCTAAATTGTAATTACTTCACCACTATTGGCCTATTTATTGCCTTACTTCATTTGCACACACTGGTTACAGATTTTTCTATTGTGTTATTGACTCTACGTTTGTTTATTCCATGTGTAACTCTGTGTCGTTGTTTTTGTCGCACTGCTTTGCTTTATCTTGGCCAGGTCGCAGTTGTAAATGAGAACTTGGTTAAATAAAGGTGAAATAAATCAAAAAGTATGACGCTACAAATTAAATCAAATGACATTTTATTGGTCACATACACATACGTATTTAGCAGATGTTATTGTGGGTGTTTCGAAATACTTGTGTTCCTAGCTCCAACCGTGGAGTATTATCCAACAAATCACAACAATACACAATACACGGTAAAATAAAAGTAAAATAATGGAATTAAGAAAAATATAAAATATTAGGACGAACAATGTCGGAGCGGCATTGACTAATATACAGTAGAATAGAATACAGTATATACATATGAAATTAGTAAAGCAGAATATAAACATTATTGAAGTGACCAGTGTCAAGATGCAGGATTGAGTAACCGAGTGGTAGCCGGCTAGTGATGGCTATTTAACAGTCTGATGGCCTTGAGACAGAAGCTGTTTTTCAGACTCTCTGTCCCAGCTTTGATGCACCTGTACTGACCTCGTCTTCTGGATGGTAGTGGGGTGAACAGGCAGTGGCTCGGGTGGTTGTTGTCGATGATATTTTTGGCCTTCCTGTGACATCGGGTGCTGTAGGTGTCCTGGAGGGCAGGCAGTGTGCCCCCGGTGATGCGTTGAGCAGACTGCACAACCCTCTGGAGAGCCCTGCAGTTGTGGGCGGTGATACATCCTGACAGGATGCTCTCAATTGTGCATCTGTAGAAGTTTGTAAGGGTCTTAGGGGCCAAGCCAAATTTCTTCAGCCTCCTGAGGTTGAAGAGGCGCTGTTGCGCCTTCTTCACCACACTGTCTGTGTGGATGGACCATTTCAGATTGTCAGTGATGTGTACGCCAAGGAATTTTAAGCGTTCCACCTTCTCCACTGCTGTCCCGTCAACGTGGATAGGGGCATGTACCCTCTTCTTTTTCCTGAAGTCCACAATCAGTTTTGTTGGCATTGAGGGAGAGGTTATTTTCCTGGCACCACTCCGCCAGGGCCCTCACCTCCTCCCTGTAGGCTGTCTCATCATTGTTGGTAATCAGGCCTATTATAGCGGTGTCGTCTGCAAACTTGATGATTGAGCTGGAGGCGTGTGTAGCCACGCAGTCATGGGTGAACAGGGAGTACAGGAGGGGGCTGAGCACGCCCCCTTGTGGGGCCCCTGTGTTGAGGATCAGTGAAGTGGAGGTGTTATTTCCTACCTTCACCACCTGGGGGAGGCCCGTCAGGAAGTACAGGACCCAGTTGCACAGGATGGGGTTCAGACCCAGGGCCCTGAGCTTGATGATGAGCTTGGAGGGCACTTTGGTGTTGAAGGCTGAGCTGTAGTCAATGAACAGCATTCTTACATAGGTAATCCTCTTGTCCAGCTGGGATAGGGTAGTCTGCAGTGCAATGGCAATTGCATCGTCTGTAGATCTATTGGGGCGGTAAGCCAGTTGAAGTAGGTCTAGGCTAGGGTGTCAGGTAATGTGATATGATCCTTAACTAGCCTCTCAATGCACTTCATGTTGACAGAAGTGAGTGCTACGAGGCGATAGTAATTTAGTTCAGTTACTTTTGCTTTCTTGGGTACAGCAACAATTGTGGACATCTTAAAGCAAGTGGGGACAGCAGACTGGGCAAGGGAGAGATTGAATATGTCCGTAAACATTCCAGCCAGCTGGTCAGAGCATGCTCTGAGGATGCGGCTAGGGATGCCGTCTGGACCGGCAACCTTGTGAGGGTTAATGCGCTTAAGTCTTACGCCGGCCACGGAGAACGAGAGCCCATAGTCCTTGGGAGTGGGCCGCGTCGATGGCGCTGTGTTATTCTCAAAGCGGGCAAAGAAGGTGTTTAGCTTGTCCAGGAGCAAGACGTCGGTGTCCGCAACGTGGCTGGTTTTCCCTTTGTAATCCGTGATTGTCTGTAGAACCTGCCACATACGTCTCATGTTTGAGCCGTTGAATTGCGACCCCATTTTGTCTCTGTACTGACGTTTTGCCTATTTGATTGCCTTATGGATAATAACTACACTGTTTGTATTCGACCATATTCCCAGTCACCTTGCCATGGTTAATGCTGCCATCTATCCACGGTTTCTGTTTTGGGTTGGTTTTAATAGTCACAATGGGAACAACATCCCCTATACACTTCCTGATGAACTCAGTCACCGTGTCCGTTAATACATCAATGTTATTCTCCGAGGCTACCTGGAACATATCCCAGTCCACATGATCCAAACAATCTTGAAGCATGGATTCCGATTGATCAGACCAGCGTTGAATAGACCTTAGCACGGGTACTTCCTGTTTGAATTTCTACCTATAGGAAGGGAGGAGCAAAATGGAGTCGTGATCTGATTTGCAGAAGGGAGGGCGGGCGGGGGAGGGCCTTGTAGGCATTCCGGAAGAGAGACCACTATTTTCCCAGCACGAGTACTACAGTCAATGTGTTGATAGAACTTTGTTGTGATGTCGGCTTGAGGGGGAATATACATGACTGTGACTATAGCCGAAGAGAATTCTCTTGGGAGGTAATATGGTCGACAATTGATTGTGAAGTATTCTAGGTCGGGTGAACAAAAGGACTTGAGTTTCTGTACGTTATCACAATCACTCCATGAGTGGTTAATCATGAAACATACACCACCGTCCTTCTTCTTCCTGGAGAGTTCTTTATTTCTGTTTGCGCAATGTACTGAGAACCCAGCTGGCTGTATGGACAGGAACAGTATATCCGGAGAGAGCCATGATTCCGTGAAACAAAGTATGTTACAATCCCTGAGATCCTCACCCTGAGCTTGTCTACTTTATTGTCCAGAACATTGGTGAGTAATATACTCGGAATCGGTGGGTGGTGTACGCGCCTTCTGAGTTGGACTAGAAGTCCACTCCAAATACCTCTTCTCCACCGATGGCGTCTTGGAGCAGCTTCTGGGGTAAGTTCAATTGCCCTGGTGGGGTGCGAACAAAGGATCCAATTCGGGAAAGTTTTATTTCTGGTCATAATGCTGGTGAGTTACCGCCGCTCTGATATCCAAAAGTTATTTCTGGCTGTATGTAATAACACAAAACGTTCTGGGCTAATAATGGAAGAAATAAGACACAAAAAAACGAAATATTGCAAAGTTGCTTCGGAGCTAGAAGCAGAGCTGCCATGTCTGTCAGCGCCATCTTGCCACTGTTGGTACACTGTTTAGAGTGAGCTCATTTTATCGAAATCTATAATTTGTCATGACGATAGAAAAAAGGACAGATGTGTTCTAGACAAGTATGGCCTTCTATTGGCTAATTTGGCAATCTGGAGTGCAGGTAATTTTTTTTAAAGCGTTAGTGTGTAATCCCACATCCCCAGTGATAAGAATTAAATAACTACGACGCGTTCCTAAACGATTTCCTGATCTTCACAGGCAGACCACTTAGAAGTTAAATTATGGGGGCATTTGTTTTTTTACCCACTGATTGAACATAGGCCTTCACCAAATTGACAGGAGTTTAAGGATTTTTATTTATGGGAGTGGATTATCCCTTTAAGACTCTATAACGTTGTGCCTGTAGGTGCTACAAAGCAAATTTTGTGTCATATGAAGATTTACCACTTGCTCTCTAATACACTATATACAGTGCATTGGGAAAGTATTCAGACCCCTTGACTTTTTCCAGATTGTTACGTTACAGCCTTATTCTAAAATTGATTAAATCGTTTTTCCCCCCTCATCAATCTACACACAATACCCCATAATGACAAAGCAAAAACAGGTTTTTAGATATTTTTGCATATGTATAAAATATAAAAAACAGGTCACATTTACATAAGTATTCAGCGATTATAGCCTTAATTCTTCTTGGGTACATGCTTGGATTACCTATATTTGGGAAGTTTCTCCCATTCTTCTCTGCATATCCTCTCAAGCTCTGTCAGGTTGGATTGGGAGCGTCGCTGCACAGCTATTTTCAGGTCTCTTTAGAGATGTTTGATCGGTTTCCAGCCCGGGCTCTGGCTGGGCCACTCAAGGACATTCAGAGACTTGTTCCGAAGCCACTCCTGCGTTGTCTTGGCTGTGTGCTTAGGGTCATTGTCCTGTTGGAAGGTGAACCTTCGCCCCAGTCCTGAGCAGGTTTTCATCAAGGATCTTACTTTGCTCTGTTAATCTTTCCCTCGATCCTGACTAGTCTCCCAGTCCCTGCCGCTGAAAAACATCCCCACAGCATGATGCTGGCACCTCCACCACGCTTCACCATAAGGATGGTGCTAGGTTTCCTCCAGACGTGACGCTTGCCATTCAGGCCAAAGAGTTCAGTCTTGGTTTCATTAGACCAGAGAATCTTGTTTCTCATGGTCAGAGTCCGTTAGAGGCCTTTTGGCAAACTCCAAGCGGGCTGTCGTGTGCCTTTTACTGAGGAGTGGCTTCTGTCTGGCCACTCAACTATAAAGGCCTGATTGGTGGAGTGCTGCAGAGATGGTTGTTCTTCTGCAAGGTTCTCCCATCTCCAGAGGAACCTGGATCACTGTCAGTGACCATCAGGTTCTTGGTCACCTCCCTGACCAAGGCCCTTCTCCCACAATTGCTCAGTCTGGCCGGGCGGCCAGCTTTAGGAAGAGTCTAGGTGGTTCCCAACTTCTTCCATTTTAAGAATGATGGAGGCTACTGTGTTCTTGGGGATCTTCAAATGCTGCAGAAAGTGTCACTGTCAACTGTGGACCTTATATACAGGTGTGTGACTTTCCAAATTATGTCCAATCACTTGAATTTACCACAGGTGGACTCCAATCAAGTTGTAGAAACATCAAGGATGATCAATGGAAACAGGATGCACCTGAGCTCAACTTCGAGTCGCATAGCAAAGTGTCTGAATATTAATGTAAATAACATATCTGTTTTTATTTGTAATACATTTGCAAACATTTCTAAAAACCTGTTTTCTCTTTGTTATTATGGGATATTGTGTGTAGCTTGATGAGGAAAAAAAGAATTCAATACATTTTAGAATAAGGCTGTAACGTAACATAATGGGGATAAAGTCAAGGTGTCTGAATACTTTCCGAATGCACCCTCTACACAAAAGTATGTGGACACCCCTTCAAATTAGTTGGTTCGTCTATTTCAGCCACACCTGTATAAAATGGAGTGCACAGCTATACAGTCTCCATAGACAAACATTGGCAGTAGAATGGCCTTACCGAAGAACTCTGTAACTTTCAACGTGGCACCGTCATAGGATACCATCTTTCCAACAAGTCAGTTTGTCAAATTTCTGCCCTGCTAGAGCTGCCCCGGGCAACTGTAAGTGCTGTTATTGTGAAGTGGAAATGTCTAGGCGCAACAACGGCTTAGCCATGAAGTGGTAGGCCACACAAGCGCACACGACACAACTGCCGAGTGCTGAAGCGCTTAGCGTGTAAAAATCATGTGTCCTCGGTTGCAACACTCACTACCAAGTTCCAAACTGCCTCTGGAAGCAACATCAGCACAATAACTGTTCTTTGGGAGCTTCATGAAATGGGTATCCATGGCCGAGCAGCCGCACACAAGCTAAAGACTGGAATTGGACTCTGGAGCAGTGGAAACGCGTTCTCTGGAGTGATGACTCAAGCTTCACCGTCTGGCACTTCGACAGACAAATCTGGGTTTGGCGGATGCCATGAGAACGCTACCTGCTCCAATGCATAGTGCCAACTGTAAAGTTTGGTGAAGGAGGAATAATGGTCTGGGGCTGTTTTTCATGGTTCGGGCTAGGCCCCTTAGTGCCAGTGAAGGGATATCTTAATGCCACAACATACAATGACATTCTAGACCTGTGGTCGCCAACCGGTCGATCATGATCGACAAACTCTGCTTACCCAGCGGACCGGCAAATCTGTGACTAAATCGAGTGCACCTACTGCCGCTGCCCAATCAGATAGCTCAAATCACCATGGATACAGAGCTACCATGACCCTGGCCACAGCCAAGTTTAATAGGCTACTAGCCTGCGTAAGATTTAATCACTTTTAAAACCATGACCACAGAGAGACTATCAACGAATACAGCAAAGAGATGCTGTTTTTATGAGCGAGTTTAAGTTAATATTCAGCACTGTCACTGTTTTTATTCAACACTATTACAAAACGCGCTTCTCCGTACTTCCGCTCAGGCTGCAGCTGCAATGAATGAGTTGCCAATTATCATATTGTTTTTTAAAATTATTAGTAGCTTGTTGTGTCGACTTTAAAATTAAGGAACATTTAACTTTCTCTGGTCATAGGAACAACATGAATTTGTGCATGAGGCAGATGCAGTGTGACTCGAGTTTCGCCATCAGGTGGAAGACGGTGTCCCCTCTCTCTGGTCAGTCTCACCCGAGGAAAGGAAGGAGAGAGCAGGGACCGTGAGAGGCGGTTGGGAAAAATCTTTTGAATGGTCATCCAACTCGGAATTCCAAGTCGGAAACTCGGCCATCTTACTAGAGCTCAGACTTTTCAACCTGAAGATCACTGACGTCGTGATTTGACCTCGTTGACCATCAGATGCAGTCCAGTAAAACAAAAAAAAGCGAATTATTTCAATTCATGCTCCACAGTGCCTCAAGTGCTAAACCAACTGATCTATTTTATCAAAGCTCCAGTTTTGAAATATAATATGGTCTGATTAACAATATTGACAAGGCAATCATATAGCCAATATGCTGTGATAATATATTAGGCCTACTGCCCAAACATCATTCCTACAAAACTGGTTGTGTGATGTTAATGTAAAAAAAAATATGAGCAGTAGATCTCATCTTGCTTTTTGACTGTGAAAGTGATCTTGACTCAGAAAAGGTTGGTGCCCACTGTTCTAGACGGTTCTGTGCTTCCAACATTGTGGCAACAGAAGGCCTTTTCTTGTTTCAGCATGACAATGTCCCAGTGCACAAAGCGAGGTCCGTACAGAAATGGTTTGTCAAGATTGGTGTGGAAGAACTTGACTGGCCTGCACACAGCCCTGACCTCAACACATTTGGGATGAATTGGACCACAGACTGCAAGCCAGGCCTAATGGCCTAACATCCGTGCCCGACCGCACTAATGCTCGTGGCTGAATGAAAGCAAGTCCCGCAGCAATTTTCCAACATCTAGTGGAAAGCCTTCCCAGAAGAGTGGAGGCTGTTATAGCAGACAAGGGGTGTTCACATACTTTTAGTCATGTAGTGTATCTAGCAGGCTAACATTACATTTTGAATTCCATACTGTAGCTAGATCACCTGGCATGTGCTGCACAATACTCACAAGGCTCCGGTCTCTCATTGTTGTGTGGTTGTAAACAAACATCATGTGACTGAGGACTACCGGTAAGCTTCATAATAAAAAATGTGACAGGTGAAATGAAGAAAGCGATATTCTTTATCTCCAAGTTGACTGCAGGTATTTACTTAAAAAGCAGCTATAAAGGCCTCCCGGGTGGTGCAGTGGTCTAGGGCACTGCATAGCAGCGCTAGCTGTGCCACCAGAGTCTCTGGGTTCGCACCCAGGCTCTGTCGCAGCCGGCCGCGACCGGGAGGTCCGTGGGGCGACGCACAATTGGCCTAGCGTCGTCCGGGTTAGGGAGGGTTTGTCCGGTAGGGATATCCTTGTCTCATCGCACTCCTGTGGCAGGCCGGGCGCAGTGGGGGCTAACCAAGGGGGCCGGGTGCACGGTGTTTCCTCCGACACATTGGTGCGGCTGGCTTCCGGGTTGGAGGCGCGCTGTGTTAAGAAGCAGTGCGGCTTGGTTGGGTTGTGCTTCGGAGGACGCATGGCTTTCAACCTTCGTCTCTCCCGAGCCCGTACGGGAGTTGTAGCGATGAGACAAGATAGTAATTACTAGCGATTGGATACCACGAAAATTGGGGAGAAAAGGGGGTAAAATGTATTAAAGCTATAAATATTCACTTTTTTTTTTAAATAAATAGTTAACGGTATTGACAGTATTGAAAAATCATCCTGTATCTTTTTACAAATATCCTGGTATATGGAATATATACGGTATAATGCCCAAGCCTAATTGGAACCATCTTGGGTTTGGCTGTTGGTGTGGCAGCCGGAGAGACTGTGGGTGCATCCCAAATCGGCACCGTATGCACTACATAGGGAAAAGCCAGTGTCATTTAGGAGGTAACCTGTGCCGTCCACATCAAGGATGCTCCAGTCTCTGCTTTGGCTCATCTCAAATACATTTCCGTTGCACATCTTCATTATTGGAGCCTCACAAGGCCATACAGGCACTGACCAGAAGGGTGCGAGAGTTCAGTAGCCCTGAGAGTCTCGTTTACTTAGCGTTCTCAAAACCTCTTTCAACTGGCAATTACTTTTCAGAGCATTAGTAATCTGCAAATGACTAATTACTGATGCCAGTAAAGTTGCTAAGTGTTACTTGTTGAAAAGGTCTGACTGTTGCCTGAAGTGCTTCTCATCCTGGCAGCTTACTGAGGGTAATTCTTAGTTGCTACATATAGCCTAGCAGTGCCATTATGTTATAAAGACAAGAATATTCAGGGAATATTGTTTTGCCAGCTGCTATTTTCCCTTCAACAAAATCCAATCTGTCTCTCTGAGATTTCAAGTTGGTAAGTACGTAACATCCTCCATGTGAACCCAGGCATGGTTGGTTTTGTGCCGGACTGGAGCCTGTCTGTCTCTCTGCAGCACTGATATCAATGTCTTGGGCGTCTGTAGACCTCAGCTCTGGCTGAGACAGACTTGCCCAGAAGGAAATCACAGAGCACGAGAGAAAGGAGAGGGAGAATGCAGAGACTAGTCACCCATGAGGCTTTTGTTGCCACAGTTGAGTGAGTGGCGGTGTAAAAGCAGACTGTGCTACTCCCAGCTTTGTGCCGGGCCATGGTTCATCACCACACTCAGTACACATGAGCTCCCTGTGTGAATGTGGGCAGGACTGTGGGGGAATCACCACAACAACACCCCCCCCCCCCCCCCCCCCCCCAGAGTCGCCTGTGTACACTCAGTTCCCACCCACTGTAGACCCAGGAGGACCCACTCTATTCCCTTTTTATAGTGTGCTATATTTTTAACAGAGTCAAAGGGTGCACAGTAGTGCACTATTTAGGGAATAGGGTGCCATTTGGGATGCAGATCCAGGAAGTGTAACAATAGAAATCATCAGGGCCTCAGAGAATATGGAGATTTAATCTTATACAAGGCTTAATGAGCAGGTTCTCTCCTCAATCCCATGGAAATCCTATGGATGTCAAACAAAGCTCTGTGTGGCTGTGCAACACATGATTTCCTTTCACTTCTTGGGCCAGTTGGATTTGCCTCACATGCCGTCTTTGGACTTGCATACAGTCTTTTGATTTGACAGAGTGAATTGTGGAATGTGCCAGCCTTTAAAACATTTTTTTTAATTGAAAGTATCTACAAAATATTTTCTTCTCTAGGCCTATGCACTTAGGCAAGACCACAGATACTAGCCTACTTTTAGGTTATAACTACTTTACTACCAGGCTCATTTATAAACATGGAGCAACTGGGGTTTACACTGTGTTAATAATGGAATTGACTGAACCAGATAAAGGCCCCTTTCTTAATTGCTGCTGTCTTGGTGCTTGGTGTGTTGGTGAATTGATACCCTGCTGTCTGGGAATTGTGGGGGCTTGTTCAGGGTCCCTAAGCACCAGCATTTTTTGAGAGCCTGAGTG
The DNA here is from genome assembly GCF_045679555.1 of Salvelinus alpinus. Classification (NCBI taxonomy): domain Eukaryota; kingdom Metazoa; phylum Chordata; class Actinopteri; order Salmoniformes; family Salmonidae; genus Salvelinus; species Salvelinus alpinus. Next base: position 33,737,727 of record NC_092097.1, on the reverse strand, counting down.
AATATCGGGATTCTGAGCGTATGTCAGGTGATCCAGGTGCTGTGTCCACACATTCTGATTCCCACCACTATGTTTCCCTCCCTGGTGGGCACTGTGTATTGTGGCTCCTCCGCTGGTTCACACACTCACTCATAATAGGCTATGCTTCCTTATACCAAAGATATGACTGCACTTGAGCAGTGAGTTCAACTGCAATCAGAGGATTACAAATATTACAGGAAATAGCCCAGTTATTTCCTTTATTTTATTTCCTCTCACCTTGATACTGAATACTGCATTGTTGGGAAAGAGCTTGCAAGAAAGCATTTCACTGTTCTGTTTTACATCTACTGTATACAGTGTATGTGACAAACGTTGAAACTTGAAACTCATTGAAAATGACTAATGTTGTTTGGTGGTTTACCAGGTCTACATTCTCCATGGAATAGCTCTCTGTGATGTCACAGCCAAATTATGTAAATAGTCTGTTATTGGCAGCAGGTAGCCTAGCAGTTAAGAGCATTAAGCCAGTAACCGAAAGGTCGCTTGTTCGAATCCCCGAGCTGGCAAGGTGCAAAAAATCTGCTGTTCTGCCCCTTGAGCAAGGCAATTAACATCTCTGGGATATGTGGGATGCTAACATCCCACTTGGCCAAAAGCCAGAAAAAATGCAGCGCGCCAAATTCAAATATATTACTATAAAAATCAATCTTTCATGAAATCACACATGAAAGATACCAAATTAAAGCTACACATGTTGTGAATCCAGCCAACATGTCTGATTTCAAAAAGGATTTACGGCGAAAGCACACCAAACGATTATGTTAGGTCAGTACATAGCCACAGAAAAACACAGCCATTTTCCCAGCCAAAGATAGGAGTCACAAAAAGCAGAAATAGAGATAAAATGAATCACTAACCTTTGATGATCTTCATCAGATGACACTCATAGGACATCATGTTACACAATACATGTATGTTTTGTTCGACAATGTGCATATTTATATCCAAAAATCGTAGTTTACATTGGCGCCATGTTCAGAAATGCCTCCAAAATATCCGGAGAAATTACAGAGAGCCACATCTAATAACATAAATACTCATCATATACTTTGATGAAAGATACATATTTTTACATAGAATTAAAGATACACTTGTTCTTAATGCAACCGCTGTGTCAACTTTCAAAAAAGATTTACGGAAAAAGCACACCATGCAATAATCTGAGATGGCGCTCAGATATAACAACATTTCTCCGCCATGTTGGAGTCAACAGAAATACGAAATTACATCATAAATATTCCCTTACCTTTGATGATCTTCATCAGAATGCACTCCCAGGAATCCTAGTTCCACAATAAATCGTTGTTTTGTTCGATAATGTCCATTATTTATGTCCAAGTAGCTACTTTTGCTAGCATGTTTAGTAGATATGTCCAAACGCTCACGCAGATCCAGGCGAACGTCGGACGAAAACTTCAAAAAGTAATATTACAGGTCGAATAAACTTGTCAAACTAAGTAGAGAATCAATCTTCAGGATGTTGTTATCATAAATATTAAATAATGTTCCAACCGGAGAATTCCTTTGTGTCTACAGAAGTAATGGAACGCAAGGCGATATCATTTGGAATGCGCGTGACCAAGAACTGGCACTCTGCCAGACCACTGACTGAAACACCTCCCATCCGGCCCCACAACCCAGTAGAGGCTTTATTCAACGTTCTACAGACTGTTGACATCTAGTGGAAGGCGTAGGAAGTGCAAACAGATCCATATCTTACTGGGATTTGAATAGGCGATGAGTTGAAAATCGACCAGCCTCAGAATTCTCACTTCCTGTTTGGATTTCTTCTCAGGTTTTTGCCTGCCATATGAGTTCTGTTATACTCACAGACATCATTCAAACAGTTTTAGAAACTTCAGAGTGTTTTATATCCAATAGTAGTAATAATATGCATATATTAGCATCTGGGACAGAGTAGGAGGCAGTTCACTCTGGGCACGCTATTCATCCAAAGGTGAAAATGCTGCCCCCTATCACTTAACCACCAACAACAACTGCTCCCCGGGCACCAATAACGTGGATGTCAATTTAATGCATTCAGTTGTGCAACTGAATAGGTATCCCCCCTTTCCCTGTTATTTGAGGTTCTCTAAGCTGCTGTAATTTAAAACCAAATGCATAACTAATTTGAATAGGCCTCGTTCCAAGACAATTAACTGAAACGGTCAGGAGAGGGCAGTAAATGTACATTCTAACAAATCAGTGAATGTTTCTGTTTTAAAAGTAACTACTTATTAATATTTGTGTGGCTCTCATAAACAAACCTTTAGTATGCATGCCCTACTGAGCTGTTGCCAAAGCCCAAAGTTTTTGCATTGATAACATTTCTGTGAAGATATAGGGAAAAACAGACTTAAAGCTAACGAGGATTCACTCTTATTTGTTCTGTTAAAATGGTATCAACCTATGGCATGCCGAGAACGTGGGGCGTGTCGAGAACGTGGAAAATAATGTTGAGTGTGGGTGAAGAGAGTTGATCAACAAAAAAAAGAGGGCGCAGAGGATCATGTTGAGGAGCTGAGATGGAGTTAAGAGCTCAGACAAAAATGTTGCATTCCCAGAAAATGTATTGCACTTAAAATCCAATTAAGTATCGAGCACGCAACTCCCTGCTCACGGTATACTTGCCTGTGCTCGCAAATCTACAATGACATGTTAATAAAATATGATTGGCAGCCTTGACCAATCATAGCACTGCTTTATGTTACAATGCCATTGATTGGCTAGCTAAATGTAATGCGTGACCCATACATGACGTTTACATCCCCAGATATTTTTATTTTACCTTTATTTAACCAGGTAGGCCAGTTGAGAACAAGTTCTCATTTACAACTGCGACCTGGCCAAGATAAAGCAAAGCAGTGCGACACAAACAACAACACAGAGTTACACATGGAATAAACAAACGTACAGTCAATAACACAATAGAAGAAATCTATATACAGTGTGTATAAATGAAGTAAGATTAGGGAGGTAAGGCAATAAATAGGCAGTAGTGGAGAAGTAATTACAATTTAGCAATTAAACACTGGAGTGATAGATGTGCAAGTAGAGATACTGGGCTGCATAGAAGCAACAAAACTAATAACAATATGGTGATGAGGTAGTTGGGTGGGCTATTTACAGATGGGCTATGTACAGGTGCAATGATCTGTGAGCTGCCCTGACAGCTGATGCTTATAGTTAGTGAGGGAGATATGACTCTCCAGCTTCAGTGATTTTTGCAATTTGTTCCAGTCATTGGCAGCAGAGAACTGGAAGGAAAGGCGAACAAAGGAGGAATTGGCTTTGGGGATGACCAGTGAAATATACCTGCTTTATAAACATGGAGCAACTGGGGTTTACACTGTGTTAATAATGGAATTGCGTGTGCTCCGGGTGGAGCTGCTATGGTGACCAGTGAGCTGAGATAAGGCGGGGCTTTACCTAGCAAAGACTTATAGATGACCTGGAGCCAGTGGGTTTGGCGACAAATATGAAGCGAGGGCCAGCCAACAAGAGCAAACAGGTCGCAGTGGTGGGTAGTATATGGGGCTTTGGTGACAAAACGGATGGCACTGTGATAGACTGAATCCAATTTTCTGAGTAGAGTGTTGGAGGCTATTTTGTAAATGACATCGCCGAAGTCAAGGATCGGTAGGATGGTCAGTTTTACAAGGGTATGTTTGGCAGCATGAATGAAGGATGCTTTGTTGCAAATTAGGAAGCCGATTCTAGATTTAATTTTGGATTGGAGAGGCTTAATGTGAGTCTGGAAGGAGAGTTTACAGTCTAACCAGACAACTAGGTATTTATAGTTGTCCACATATTCTAAGTCAGAACTGTCCAGAGTAGTGATGCTAGTCGGTCGGGCAGGCGGGTGTGGGCAACAATCGGTTGAAGAGCATGCATTTAGTTTTACTATCATTTAAGAGCAGTTGGAGGCCACGGAAGGAGAGTTGTATGGCATTGAAGCTTGTTTGGAGGTTAGTTAACACAGTTTCCAAAGAAGGGCTAGAAGTATACAGAATGGTGTCGTCTGCATAGAGGTGGATCAGAGAATCACCAGCAGCAAGAGCGACATCATTGATGTATACAAAGAAAAGAGTCAGCCCGAGAATTGAACCCTGTGGCACCCCCATAGAGACTGCCAGAGGTCCGGACAACAGGCCCTCCGATTTGACACACTGAACTCTGAGAAGTAGTTGGTGAACCAGGCGAGGCAGTCATTTGAGAAACCAAGGTCGAAAGTCTTGGCCAGGTTGATGAATACGGCTGCACAGTATTGTCTTTTATTGACAGCGGTTATGATATCGTTTAGGACCTTGAGCGTGGCTGAGGTGCACCCATGACCAGCTTGGAAACCAGATTGCATAGCGGAGAAGGTACGGTGGGATTCGAAATGGTCGGTGATCTGGTTGTTCACTTGGCTTTCGAAGACTTTAGAAAGGCAGGGCAGGATGGATATAGGTCTAACAGTTTGGGTCTAGACTGTTTCCCCCTTTGAAGAGGGGGATTACCGCGGCAGCTTTCCAATCTTTGGGGATCTCAGACGATACGAAAGAGAGGTTTCACAGGCTAGTAATAGGGGTTGCAACAATTGCGTCGCATAATTTAGAAAGAGAGGGTCCAGCTGATTTGTAGGGGTCCAGATTTTGCAACTCTTTCAGAACATCAGCTGTCTGGATTTGGGTGAAGGAGAAATGGGGTAGGCTTGGGCAAGTTGCTGTGGGGGGTGCAGGGCTGTTGACCGGGGTAAGGGTAGCCAGGTGGAAAGCATGGCCAGCTGTAGAAAAATGCTCATTGAAATTCTCAATTATTGTGGATTTATCGATGGTGACAGTGTTTCCTAGCCTCAGAGCAGTGGGCAGCTGGGAGGAGGTGCTCTTATTCTCCATGGACTTTACAGTTTCCCAGAACTTTTTGGAGTTTGTGCTACAGGATGCAAATTTCTGTTTGAAAAAGCTAGCCTTTGCTTTCCTAACTGCCTGTGTATATTGGTTCCAAACTTCCCTGAAAAGTTGCATATCGCGGGGGCTATACGGTGCTAATGCAGTACAACACAGGATGTTTTTGTGCTGGTCAAGGACAGTCAGGAGTGAACCAAGGGCTATATCTGTTCCTGCTTTTGAATGGGGCATGCTTACATAAGAGGGTGAGGAAAGCACTTTTAAAGAATAACCAGGCGTCCTCTACTGATGGAATGAGGTCAATATCCTTCCAGAATACCCGGGCCAGGTCGATTAGAAAGGCCTGCCAGCTGAAGTGTTTTAGGGAGCGCTTGACATTGATGAGGGGTGTTCGTTTGACCGCAGACCAATTACAGACGCAGGCAATGAGGCAGTGATTGCTGAGATCCTGGTTGAAGACAGCAGATTTGTATTTAGAGGGCAGGTTGGTCAGGATGATATCTATTTCAGGATTTTTGGTGGTCTTCCTAAGCCAGGTTACAGACATGGCTAGGACATCCGGGTTGGCAGAGTTTGCTAAAGCAGTGAATAAAACAAACTTAGGGAGGAGGCTTCAAATGTTAACATGCATGAAACCAAGGCTTTTACGGTTACAGAAGTCAACAAATGAGAGCGCCTAGGGAATGGGAGTGGAGCTAGGCGCTGCAGGGCCTGGATTAACATCTACATAACCAGAGGAACAGAGGAGGAGTAGTACAAGGGTACGGCTAAAGGCCATAAGAACTGGTCGTCCAGTGCGTTCGGAACAGAGAGTAAAAAGAGCACGTTTCTGGGCGTGGAAGAATAGATTCAAGGCATAATGTACAGACAAGGGTATGGTAGGATGTGAATACAGTGGATGTGAACCTAGACATTGAGTAGGTAGCTAGCCACATTGCAACATGGAGGACTCCCCGCAAGGTGATTCTTCTTTTAGGTAAGAAAGCTAGCTAGCTAATTCAGCCTAATGCTTTTCCAACATGTTTTTGATGATCTCATTTGTGTAAAGATTTGCCAGTGGATATCTGTAATGGTAGAATCAGTTATTTCAGTTTAGCTATAAATATTATTCTGTTGTGATGTCATTCCTTCGGATTACATCTCACTCAATTATATAATGTCGCCCATAGCTACTGTCACACATTGTATTCATCCTAGCTACTGTAATATCAACTGGCTTGCTATATTAGGCAGCTCTAGATGCAAAACTAAAATGAATATATTTATATTCATCTATAACGATTATAAAAAGGCCATTAGGTAGGTAGATAGGTAGCTAGCTAGGCTGCATCTGCTGGGGAAGAGCTAGCTAGATAGCTTAGTCCCACCATCAGCTGAGTTCATCAATGTAGCTAATGATAGGTTTCTAGAAACAAAACTATATATTTGCTAGTTATATTTAAGACTTAAGCACATAACACCCAGACAGATGTAGAACTTTAAGGACCTCCTGAGCACAAGGAAAATCTGAGGTTAATTCAGTAAGGTGTAACATGTTAGATACATATATAGGTAACTGCCAAAAATAATGGAAACACTTGAGTAAATGAAGGATACAAATCATATTGAAAGCCGATGCTTCCACAAAGGTGTGGTTCCTGAGTTAATTAAGCAATTAAAATCCCATCATGCTTAGGGTGATGTATAAAAATGCTGGGCAGGCCATTATTTTGGCTACCATGGAGATGCCCTCATAGGAAGACAATGCCCCCATCCACAGGGCACAAGTGCCTGAATGGTTTGATGAGCATGAAAACGATGTAAGCCATATGCCATGACCGTCTGTCACCAGATCTCAACTGAATTTAACACTTATGGGAGATTTTTGAGCGATGCCAGAGACAACGTTTTCCACCACCAACAAAACACCAAAGGTTGGAATTTCTTGTAGAAGAATGGTGTGGTATCCCTCCAATAGAGTTCAACACTTGTAGAATCTATGCGAAGGTGCATTGAAGCATTTCTGACTCGTGAAGACCCAATGCCCTATTAAGACACTTTGTTGGTGTTACCTTTTATTTTGGCAGTTACCTGTAGATCCACAAATGTTATTCACTATCATGCAGAATTGTCATCTCATTGTAACTTAGGGAGCTTGTTCTATAATATAGACATGGGTGATTTCTGTCCCAGGTAGTTGCAAAAAATCTGGTAACTTTCTCAGAATTACCCAGTCTTCCAGAAAACCTGGTTGGAAGTTTCCCCGAATCAGCAGGAAATCTGGAATCGTCCAACCAGGATTTCTGGATAACCAGTATTTTTGGAAAGTTACTGGATTTTTGCAAATCTAGTCCCAGGGGACTGAACTGTGCACATTTTTATTCCTGCCTCGCACGAACATCTCATTCAACCAGTCATGGTCTTCAATTTAGACCACAATTAGTTCAATGAAGTGTTGGAACAAAAACCTGTACACTCCTGCCTAAAAGAAACATTGTCTGTCTTGACTACAATTGTCTAAATACAGGAACAATTTTATTTTGCTAATCCATGCAGATGTGTCATCTGATTTCCAAGGAGCCTGGTGCAGATAGATGCAACCATACTCATCCAGGTTAAGGTCTGCTACCAGCAGGAACATGGAGCACTGTGTCAGTAAGTCATGACGGCACACATCACTAACAGTTGAGACGAGCACAGGGTCAAGCTGCAGTGCAGTGCCCCTGGATGAAGAGCATGTTGTGGCGTTAATGGCCTTGCTCAAGGGCCCAACAGTAGGAGATGGTCTATAGGATGTGAGCCCAGCAGCCCTCCAGTTGCCAGATCAGTTCCCTCCTTTTTTTCTAGCACCTGGCCCAGGCTTTGAAGCAGCCACCTTTCGGTTATAGATCCAACTCCTTAGGCACTGGGCTCCCTAATGATACTATTTGAACTAATACTCCAGGCATATGAGGAGCGGAGAATACCTATGCACCATAAACCTGTCTAGTGGAGTAACTCCGTCAGAGACACTGATTAGAGGGTTAGACAGGAGACCCTATGCCAATGAGGGTTCACTGGTGAGGGCTTAGGGGTCAGAGAGTGGGCCAGTTCATTTAAAATGGCCCAGTCCCCCGGGTGGGTAGAGTTTGCCCATTTGAGACCATTCCATTGGTTCTTAAGTGAAATCTCCACCCATCTGTGGCAAGTAAGAGCGAAGTTAGACATGAAGATGCAATTTCAAACAGAGTAAGGCTGCCTTCAAATCAAAATGCCTGAAATGCATGTCTGACGCAGCGGTGTGGTGAGGAGAAACTCTTCTATATTTTTAATGGATACATCTTTGCAACTTTTCATGGACAGTGCAATACAATGCTTGGGCTTTCCAACACACTCCTCCCATTGAAAACCATTGAGTTGCTGTGTCTCTTACACATCAATTTGTCTGATTTGAAGGCCCCTTTATATTCCTCAATAATGTAATACTTGTTACATATGAACTATTGCTCCCTTTCTTTCAAGCACACTCAGTACTTCTATCCAGCTCTCTCCAGGTGCGACAGAGACAGAATATTCCAAGGGCCTCCAGAGCCTTCTGACCAACTACCTGCGATCTCTTCTGAGTACAGAGAAGTAGGCTACGCTCGTAATAGTATATTTATGCACCTTCACTATTGCTGTATGTGATATAGCGTTTAATCAATGGTCACTGGTTATTTTTACTGTACTTAAACTCATGCTCTCTCCTCCCTCAGTCTCCCAGACTTTAATTTAAAAAACTAACATGAATCTTTCCCCCTGTCCCCAGGTGAGTCTGCTGGGCCATGGAACTCTAGAGCAGCATATCAAAACATGCCACCATGTTGTCAGCAGGTCGTTCCCTGAGGAAGGATACAACGATCAAGGCTTTCAATGGCCGGATTTAGGGGATGATTAAATGCAATAAAGCTGTGTATAAATTGTATATATTGTTAGGTTACAAAATGACTCTGCCTGTTGGTCTTCACATTTTTTTAAACTACTATGGTAACTTAAACATGCGTACTATGAATCAAGACAACACTTAGAGCTTATGATTCAAGTGTCCAGGGTGAATACATTTTTATTAATGTATGAGACATCACACAGATATGTCAACTAAAACAGCGTACAAAACATTAGGAACACCTTAATATTGAGTTACACTCCTTTTGCCCTAAGAACAGCCTCAATTCATCGGGGCATGGACAACAAGGTGTCAAGCGTTCCATAGGAATGCTGGTCCATGTTGATGCCAATGCTTCCCATAGTTATGTTTTCTGGATGTCCTTTGGGTGGTGGACCATTCTTGATACACACGGGAAACTGAGCGTGAAACCAGGCAGCGTTGCAGTTCTTGACACACTGAAACCGGTGCGCCTGGCACCTACTAGCATACCACGTTCAAAGGCACTTAAATATTTTGTCTTGTCCATTCACCCTCTGAATGGCACACATCCATGTCTCAAGGCTTTAAAAAAAGTAAAATCCTTTAACCTTTCTCCTCCCCTTCATCTGCACAGATTGAAGTGGATTTAACAGGCGATATCAATAAGGGATCATAGATTTCACTTGGTCAGTCTGTTGTGCAAAGTTCCTAATGTTTTGTACACTCAGTGTATATCAAAGACCATATTGAAGAATGGGACAATAGACAAGTCAGTTTTTGCATTTGTATGAATGATTAGTTTAAAAAAAATAAAAGGTACACCTTGCAAAACACAGAAGGGTGTTCTACACTAGCTATTGAACAATAGCTAAGTCCGAAGTGGACAAGTCCAAAAATATGAAATGTAAAAGGCCTATTTTAACAGTCCTTGAGGAGCGTTCCGTGGTCCCACCATGGCAGGCAACCTCTGAGAGATCCAAGCCATTGTTCACAGCAGGCCTCCCCTGGGTTGTGTTGAATTGAGTGAAAGACAAATATTCTGTCAGCAGATTGCGCTGAGACACAGTAGGCCAAGTCCAATAAACCTCCACAATACCTCTCCAAAAATGATTAAACAAAATAACAATAAGCCACAAAGGAATTGAGGAAATTAGTAATAATATCAAAGCAAAAACTAATTTTAATGGGGAAATGGTCAAAAGGATTACTTTATCCTATCCTAGGTATTCCTTAAAGAGGTGGGGTTTCAGGTGTCTCCGGAAGGTGGTGATTGACTCCGCTGACCTGGCGTCGTGAGGGAGTTTGTTCCACCATTGGGGTGCCAGAGCAGCGAACAGTTTTGACTGGGCTGAGCGGGAACTGTACTTCCTCAGAGGTAGGGAGGCGAGCAGGCCAGAGGTGGATGAACGCAGTGCCCTTGTTTGGGTGTAGGGCCTGATCAGAGCCTGAAGGTACGGAGGTGCCGTTCCCCTCACAGCTCCGTAGGCAAGCACCATGGTCTTGTAGCGGATGCGAGCTTCAAATGGAAGCCAGTGGAGAGAGCGGAGGAGCGGGGTGACGTGAGAGAACTTGGGAAGGTTGAACACCAGACGGGCTGCGGCGTTCTGGATGAGTTGTAGGGGTTTAATGGCACAGGTAGGGAGCCCAGCCAACAGCGAGTTGCAGTAATCCAGACGGGAGATGACAAGTGCCTGGATTAGGACCTGCGCCGCTTCCTGTGTGAGGCAGGGTCGTACTCTGCGAATGTTGTAGAGCATGAACCTACAGGAACGGGTCACCGCCTTGATGTTAGTTGAGAACGACAGGGTGTTGTCCAGGATCACGCCAAGGTTCTTAGCACTCTGGGAGGAGGACACAATGGAGTTGTCAACCGTGATGGCGAGATCATGGAACGGGCAGTCCTTCCCCGGGAGGAAGAGCAGCTCCGTCTTGCCGAGGTTCAGCTTGAGGTGGTGATCCGTCATCCACACTGATATGTCTGCCAGACATGCAGAGATGCGATTCGCCACCTGGTTATCAAAGGGGGGAAAGGAGAAGATTAATTGTGTGTCGTCTGCATAGCAATGATAGGAGAGACCATGTGAGGATATGACAGAGCCAAGTGACTTGGTGTATAGCGAGAATAGGAGAGGGCTTAGAACAGAGCCCTGGGGGACACCAGTGGTGAGAGCACGTGGTGCGGAGACAGATTCTCGCCACGCCACCTGGTAGGAGCGACCTGTCAGGTAGGACGCAATCCAAGCGTGGGCCGCGCCGGAGATGCCCAACTCGGAGAGGGTGGAGAGGAGGATCTGATGGTTCACAGTATCAAAGGCAGCCGATAGGTCTAGAAGGATGAGAGCAGAGGAGAGAGAGTTAGCTTTAGCAGTGCGGAGCGCCTCCGTGACACAGAGAAGAGCAGTCTCAGTTGAATGACTAGTCTTGAAACCTGACTGATTTGGATCAAGAAGGTCATTCTGAGAGAGATAGCAGGAGAGCTGGCCAAGGACGGCACGTTCAAGAGTTTTGGAGAGAAAAGAAAGAAGGGATACTGGTCTGTAGTTGTTGACATCGGAGGGATCGAGTGTAGGTTTTTTCAGAAGGGGTGCAACTCTCGCTCTCTTGAAGACGGAAGGGACGTAGCCAGCGGTCAAGGATGAGTTGATGAGCGAGGTGAGGTAAGGGAGAAGGTCTCCGGAAATGGTCTGGAGAAGAGAGGAGGGGATAGGGTCAAGCGGGCAGGTTGTTGGGCGGCCGGCTGTCACAAGACGCGAGATTTCATCTGGAGAGAGAGGGGAGAAAGAGGTCAAAGCACAGGGTAGGGCAGTGTGAGCAGAACCAGCGGTGTCGTTTGACTTAGCAAACGAGGATCGGATGTCGTCGACCTTCTTTTCAAAATGGTTGACGAAGTCATCCGCAGAGAGGGAGGAGGGGGGAGGAGGGGGAGGAGGATTCAGGAGGGAGGAGAAGGTGGCAAAGAGCTTCCTAGGATTAGAGGCAGATGCTTGGAATTTAGAGTGGTAGAAAGTGGCTTTAGCAGCAGAGACAGAAGAGGAGAATGTAGAGAGGAGGGAGTGGAAGGATGCCAGGTCCGCAGGGAGGCGAGTTTTCCTCCATTTCCGCTCGGCTGCCCGGAGCCCTGTTCTGTGAGCTCGCAATGAGTCGTCGAGCCACTGAGCAGGAGGGGAGGACCGAGCCGGCCTGAAGGATAGGGGACATAGAGAGTCAAAGGATGCAGAAAGGGAGGAGAGGAGGGTTGAGGAGGCAGAATCAGGAGATAGGTTGGAGAAGGTTTGAGCAGAGGGAAGAGATGATAGGATGGAAGAGGAGAGAGTAGCGGGGGAGAGAGAGCGAAGGTTGGGACGGCGCGATACCATCCGAGTAGGGGCAGTGTGGGAAGTGTTGGATGAGAGCGAGAGGGAAAAGGATACAAGGTAGTGGTCGGAGACTTGGAGGGGAGTTGCAATGAGATTAGTGGAAGAACAGCATCTAGTAAAGATGAGGTCAAGCGTATTGCCTGCCTTGTGAGGGTGAGAGGGTGAGGTCAAAAGAGGAGAGGAGTGGAAAGAAGGAGGCAGAGAGGAATGAGTCAAAGGTAGACGTGGGGAGGTTAAAGTCACCCAGAACTGTGAGAGGTGAGCCATCCTCAGGAAAGGAACTTATCAGGGCGTCAAGCTCATTGATGAACTCTCCAAGGGAACCTGGAGGGCGATAAATGATAAGGATGTTAAGCTTGAAAGGGCTGGTAACTGTGACAGCATGGAATTCAAAGGAGGCGATAGACAGATGGGTCAGGGGAGAAAGAGAGAATGTCCACTTGGGAGAGATGAGGATCCCAGTGCCACCACCCCGCTGACCAGAAGCTCTCGGGGTGTGCGAGAACACGTGGGCAGACGAGGAGAGAGCAGTAGGAGTAGCAGTGTTATCAGTGGTAATCCATGTTTCCGTCAGTGCCAAGAAGTCGAGGGACTGGAGGGAAGCATAGGCTGAGATGAACTCTGCCTTGTTGGCCGCAGATCGGCAGTTCCAGAGGCTGCCGGAGACCTGGAACTCCACGTGGGTCGTGCGCGCTGGGACCACCAGGTTAGGGTGGCAGCGGCCACGCGGTGTGAAGCGTTTGTATGGTCTGTGCAGAGAGGAGAGAAGAGGGATAGACAGACACATAGTTGGCAGGCTACAGAAGAGGCTACGCTAATGCAAAGGAGATTGGAATGACAAGTGGACTACACGTCTCGAATGTTCAGAAAGTTAAGCTTACGTTGCAAAAAATCTTATTGACTAAAATGATATAGTACTGCTGGCTGGTGAAGTAGGCTAGCTAGCAGTGGCTGCGTTGTTGACTTTGTTTGAAAGTGTAGCTGGCTAGGTAACCTCGATAATTACTCTAAACTACACAATTATCTTGGATACAGAGACAGCAAAGACAACTATGTAGCTAGCTAACACTACGCTAATCAAGTCGTTCCGTTGTAATGCATATAATGCAATGTATGCGGGTAGCTTCTACATAGTCACCTCTGTGACATACCTTTCATCACCAAAGCAGTGTTGGCATGTACAGCTCATGTTGCTGAACAATCAAACCTTTTTGTTAGTGCCAATGATATAAATAGGCAATTCACACACAATATTCAGTTCATAAGCATTGACTGTAATTCCTCTGCTGTGCAACAACAGCTTTCTTCCTGGTCTGTCAGCATGGTCCTTTCTAGTGATCTTACTCCCTATCCACCTGAAATGCAATAACAACAAAAACATTAATAACAATGTGCCTACTCAGTCAGTAATTGAGCTAAACTAATGAAACACTCATGTACAGTATACAGTGTACAGTATGTAAAGATGATTCTACGGAAATTGTAGATTTTGAAGATCCACATTTTTTTTACCAAAACTTAGATAGTTAACCCATACCATTATCAATCAACATAAATGCAAGCTTAATGTATTTTAATGCAAGTGCTGCCTTTTTGTCACTGGTGTTATCTATATTTTAGATGACAATTTAGGCTTTCCTGAATCTAATTTCACAATTAAATGTTCATATATAATCAGACATAAAATGTTAATACTAATATTAAGAAATTTTTTGATTAGTAATTTTAAAGTTCTATAAAAATAAAGTTCTATTTTTCGAAATTTTTATATTTCTACCACTTGGATTTTCTTGTAAAATCTGAAATAATTGAGGTTGAGTCATCAAAATGTGATTATCATATTCTTAAAATGCATACTAATGAATGCAGCAGCAGTTGGGTAGATACAAATAAAGATTCTATGAAAATGGGAAACTCTGATGCCAGGACACCAACACCTGTGACACAATGTGAAACGAATGACATAGGATTATTCCATACAAATTTGACTTATTTAGTAATATTTATTTTTTATTACAAATAACTTTATAACGTGTTGATTTCATATGAAGAATAAAATGGAGGTTACTGGTCAAAGATTAAGACCAAAAGATGAACCCTATTGACTAAAATGTATTTCCTAACACAACATTGTCGTACAAACATAAAACATGTCTATTGGAACTATAGAAACACAACATTGAATGTAAACTAAGACTAAGTTTTCTCAAAAGCATTGATACAAACATTTTATATGTAGTAAAACATGTTCATGGAATAGGCCTATTTCCTGTACTAACTTTTCCCGTACTAATAAATTCCCATACTAGCTTCACTTTTACTTGAGATGTGTTTGTCTTTAGAAAAGTTTGTCCATATGTTTGTCTTTGCCGTGTTATTGTGTCACATCCATCTGTTATCTCCAAGTCTCCATTGCTTTCTAGCCTCTGACGGCTTCTTCTCTGGTAGCCAGTTCGCATCTGCCATTTTCACATGTTCAGGTGCTCCTCCTAGTAAATCAAATCAAATCAAATGATATTGGTCACATACACATCGTTAGCAGATGTTAATGCGAGTGTAGTGAAATGCTTGTGCTTTGAGTTCCAACAGTGCAGTAATATTTAACAAATAATCTAACAATTCACAACAACTACCTAATACACACAAATCTAACAAGTAATCTAACAAAGTACTTCCAGATACTGTGGTCAATCTGAGCTGATATTTTGTTCAGTGGCAGCGGCTTTGGCATCAGATGCACAATCTGGTAATCCGCATACCAGTTGATATCATCTCTTGGCCTTGACCAGAAGAACTAGTTGACTCCATTTCTATGCATGCACTTAACTTCTGATCTCCGCGCTTCAGTTTGTCTATAAAACATAAAGATGTAATCTTTCAAAGATGATTCAAAGATGAAATCCTACTCTATTTCTGTCATGCCTATCCTCAAAACTATGTAGCTTGATAAAACATAAGTGATTGTGCCATTTGTCAAACATTTTGTAAGCCTAAATAAGTAAATAAAAATGCTCATCAATTGACACACAATACCCGGTATTGACAAATAGAAAACAGGTTTAGAAAAAGATGTACATTTATTAAAAATAAAAATACATTATTTACATAAGTATTCAGACCCTTTGCTATGAGACTTGAAATTGAGCCCTGGTGCATCTTGTTTCCATTGATCATCCTTTAGATGTTTCTACAACTTGATTGGAGTCCACCTGTGGTAAATTCAATTGATTAGACAGGATTGGGAAAGGCACACACCTGTCCTATATAAAAGTCCCACAGTTGACAGTGTATGTCAGAGCAAAAACCAAGCCATGAGGTCAAAGGAATTGTGATTGTGTTGAGGCACAGATCTGGGGAAGGGTACCAAAAAATGTCTGCAGCATTGAAGTTCCCCAAGAACACAGTGGCCTCTGAGCAATCAGGGGAGAGAAGGGCCTTGGTCAGGGAGGTGACCAAGAATCCGATGGTCACTGACAGAGCTCCAGAGTTCCTCTGTGGAGACTGGAGAACCTTCCAGAAAGAAAACCATCTCTGCAGCACTCCACCAATCAGGTCTTTATGGTAGAGTGGCCAGACGGAAGCCAATCCTCAGTAAAAAAAAAAAGCCACATGACAGCACGCTTGGAGTTTGTCAAACGGCACCTAAAGACTCTCAGACTCTAAACAAGATTCTCTGGTCTGATGAAACCAAGATTGAACTGTTTGGCCTGAATGCCAAGCGTCACGCTTGGAGGAAACCAGGCACCGCTCAACACCTGGCTAATACCATCCCTAAGGTGAAGCATGGTGGTGGCAGCATCATGCTGTGGGGTTATTTTTCAGCGGCAGGGACTGCGAGACTAGTCAGGATCGAGGGGAAAGATGAACAGAGCTAAGTACAGAGAGATTCTTGATGAAAACCTGCTCCAGAGCTCTCAGGACCTCAGACTGTGGTGACATTTCACCTTCCAACAGGACAACAACCCTAAGCACACAGTCAAGACAACTCTGGAGTGGCTTCGGTACAAATTGATAATTTACTGATGAATGTTACATTTGGAATTTGTTAAAATTAATTATTACATAAAATGTACAGACAAAATAATGTAAAGGGCTGCCTGCTAACCTCAGTAAATAGACAGATTTGTAGTTGAACAAGTCATTGTCTATATATATAATTTTTTTGTTTTAATTGATATTTGACTTGAACTTGTGACTGGACTCGACTTTACTTGCTCTTAGAATGCACGACTTAGTCTTGACTCGAGTCTCGACCCGTTCTACTTGGGACTGGACTTGAACCTTGTGACTCAAAAAATAGTGACTTGGTCCCACCTCTGCGGACCACTCCCCTTTTGAGTGTGAGTCGTCCTTCTTCTACCTTACTTCAAATCAAGGCAGTTCGCCTTTCAATCACTTCCATTCAAGTGGGGAATACGAGAATAGTATTAGTAAGGCAGTTTTCAAGAGTCGACTTTTGAACCAGATTGATGAAAATGTAAGTGCATGCCCTTTTAATGCGCTTTAACTTTACGCAAAATGCTTTCCGAGGTGTTCAGTTGAAATTATCAGATAGTTTAACTCTTTTTATACAGTCGAAATACTTAGGTTACGTTACATGATTTAAAAAAAAACTGGGTTGATTGTCCTTCATTCTGCTGGAATTCCCTGTCCTCTATCCTTTACTAGGAGAACCTCGTTGGGATTGAAAAGAGAGCGTTTGGTGCGTAATGCCCTTTTAATGAAAACTAAAACGAATATGTTAAGTTGACTCCGTAACCATGGCTATTGGAAGTGTGTGGGAGGTCGTGTAGACATGTTAGATTAAACAGTTTCTTGAAAGTGACGGGGGACTATTGTCTCAATTGTTATACAGTCTTTATGCTTCATGCAAGCGACCTGGGGAGATGATGGACACTTGATATGCGCGGAATCAATCGTTTCCTGATTAAAGTCTACGTCAGTATTTCGTTGAAATGTTTAGGCTTTGTCTTTAGTCTTGTATACTTTATCATTTGGCTTCATAAATATTACGGAGGTTCTAGTATTTTACTCATGAATAGCCCATTCAGTCTCGGGTAATAAATGATGCCTCTGTTCCCACGCGTCATGAGTTTTATTATAACAAAGTTTCTTCCATGTTGTATATTAAGAATTCCCTAATTATAATTATCGTGGTAACGTTTCCACAAAACCTAACGTGCCTTGCATACTATAGATATGAGATTTAAATTGAATTCCATTATAATATTTTCGCACATGCCTCATGCGCTAAAAGTGTATTGCATTTGGATTCAAGCAGTTTCGGGACAATAAACGCATTGTTGTAAATAAGCCTTCAGCACACAGTTGCATCAGCCAATTAAAGCCCTGCTTTTTTCTCTCTGTCAATCATTGCCTGAACTGAGATTGCAGTCTTAATGACGTGGCAGTTTCACAAACAGCTCGACAATCACATGAAGCTCCCTAGACTGTATAGCAAGAAGTATGTGTCATACTAGTCAATACGACTGGTGCCACGTTCAAACACCTGGGAACTCGGAAATCAACGACTTCAGTGCGTTCAAAACAACTGGGCAATTCCAACTCGCGAACTCGGGCCTCTTTCTAGAGCTCTGATCTGAAGATCAATGATTTGACCTAATATTTTTCATTAGTTCCCAGTTATTTTGAACACGGCATTTGAACCCTGAAAAAAAGAGGTCAAATCATGACGTCAGTGATCTTCAGGTCGGAATGTCAGAGCTCTAGAAAGAGGACGAGTTCTCGATTTAGAATTCCAAGTTGGATGACCATGCAAAACGATTTTTCCCAGTAAAAGCTGGACTTCCCAGTTGTCTTGAACGCAGCAATAGTGGTAATGATCAAGGTAATGTCACCAGGATCATGTCATTCCACCAACTGGCCTCTATCTGAGGGAACCAAATCGGCTGACTTGGCTTCAAGGACATGGTCAACCAAGTTAACATTTGGTTGGAGAAACTCAGTGGACAGACTGAATCTGGCCTAAATGGCCACATGTACTCCTGAATCTCTACCAGTACAGCCAGTAGAGGACTGGCCACCCCTTGGAGCCTGGTTCCTTTAGGTTTCTTCCTAGGTTCCTGCCTTTTAGGGAGTTTATTCCCAGCCTCTGCATTTCTTTGCTCATTGGGGGTTTAGGCTGTCTGTCTGTGAAGTTGATTGATTGAAATTTGACTGAATTTAGAGCTATCTCTATTGACACTCAATTGTATCACTTTGAACAACCTTTTTCAGTACATAGATTACCGGTAATTACCGGTAATACCAGAGAATGTTCAATTTTCATCTTTATTTGTAGTGCAATTAATTAATTCTTTATATTTGCCACTGCAAGTTGGATAGTTTGGGATATTCGGTCACTGAACAACAATCAAGCCTCATTTCCTTGCATACAGTCCATTTGGAAAGTATTCAGACCCCTTGACTTTTTTCACATTTTGTTATGTTACAGCCTTATTCTAAAATGGATTCAATAGGTTTTTTTCTCATCAATCTACACATAATCTACCCATAAGGACAAAGCAAAAACAAGTTTTTAGGAAGGTTTTGTGAATGTATAAAA
The DNA here is from genome assembly GCF_045679555.1 of Salvelinus alpinus. NCBI lineage: Eukaryota > Metazoa > Chordata > Actinopteri > Salmoniformes > Salmonidae > Salvelinus > Salvelinus alpinus. Next base: position 33,719,007 of record NC_092097.1, on the reverse strand, counting down.
AATGCAGAATTGATATCACATTTACGTAAGTATTCAGCCCCTTTACTCAGTACTTTGTTTGAACATCTTTGGCAGCGATTACAGCCTTGCATCTTCTTGGGTGTACACGCTTGGCACACCTGTATTTGGGTAGTTTCTCCCATTCTTCTCTGCAGATCCTCTCAAGCTCTGTCATGTTGGATGGAGAGTGTCGCTGCACAGCTATTTTCAGGTCTCTCCAGTCCGGGCTCTGGCTGGGCCACTGAAGGACATTCAGAGACTTATCAAAAGCCACTCTTGCATTGTCTTGGCTGTGTGCTTAGGATCATTGTCCCGTTGGAAGGTGAACCTTTGCCCCAGTCTGAGGTCCTGAGCGCTCTGGAGCAGGTTTTCATCAAGGATCTCTCTGTACTTTGCACCGTTCATCTTTGCCTCGATCCTGACTAGTCTCCCAGTCCCTGCCACTGAAAAACATCCCCACAGCATGAGGCTGCCACCACCATGCTTCGCCGTAGTAATCGTGCCAGGTTTCCCCCCAGGCGTGACGCTTGGCATTCAGGCCAAAGAATTAAATCTTGGTTTCATCAGACCAGAGAATCTTGTTTCTCATGGTCTGCGTCCTTTAGGTGCCTTTTGGCAAACTCCAAGTGGGCTGTCGTGTTTTTTACTGAGGATTGGCTATCTGTATGGCACAGCTGTCAACATCCTGGTCCTCAAATTAAACTGGTATACTTTCCTATTTATGCTATTTTTATTCCTCCGCCAGGTTTGATCCTTTATATTGGGCAGACAGACCTTTTTTTTGTTGCAGTTTTACTTTAGTGTCTTATTGCAGGCATGATGCATGTTTTGGTATATTTTTATTCTGTACAAGCTTCCTCCTTTTCACTCTGTCATTTAGGTTAGTATTGTGGAGTAACTGCAATGTTGTTGATCTATCATCAGTTTTCTCCTATCACAGCCATTAAACTCTGTAACTGTTTTAAAGTCACCATTGGCCTCCTTCCACTCCGGCAACTGAGTTAGGAAGGATGCCTGTATCTTTGTAGTGACTGTGTATTGATACACCATCCAAAGTGTAATTCATAACTTCACCGTGCTCAAAGGGATATTCAATGTCTGCTTTTTTTATTTTGACACATCTACAAATAGGTGCCCTTTGTGAGGCATTGGAAAACCTCCCTGTTTTTTGTGGTTGAATCTGTGTTTGAAATTCACCACTTGACTGAGGGACCATACAGATAATTGTATGACTGGGGTACAGAGATGAGGCTGTCATTCAAAAATCATGTTAAACACTATTATTGCACACAGTGACCATGCAGCTTATTATGTAACTTATTAAGCACATTTTTACTCCTGAACTTATTTAGGCTTGCCATAACAAAGGGGTTGAATACTTATTGACTGAAGACATTTCAGCTTTTCATTTTTAATTAATTTGTAAAATGTCTAAAAACATAATTCCACTTTGACATTATGGGGTATTGTGTGTAGGCCAGTGACACAAAATCTCAATTTAATCAATTATAAATTTAGGCTGTAACAACAGAATGTGGAAAAAAGTCAAGGGGTATGAATACTTTCTGAAGGCACTATCAATGCTTTAAACAAAACATAATGGATAACTCATCTAATGTTTCTACAGTTGTTTAGAGGAACAAGGGACACTTGAATAAAGTCAGCCTGCATACATCAATATTCAATACAGATATTCAAAATACAGTTGATGAATTTAAACATGATTACATTAACTCAAAATAAGCTTTTGACCTTTTTCGACTGCTCTACTGAATCTATCTAATGTCCTTTCCTTGGCGCTGTTCACACAAGCCATGGAGAGCTCTAGTGAAAGGATGTCAAGGAGGTTTTGTAGCTATTGAGTAATGCTGAGCTTATGTGGAGGCTTACATCTGGTCACCAGCGTTCTTTTGCCGCAGTCAGTCCGGACAACAATACTCATTCCTGGGTACTGTAAGACTTAGTGAAGCGTCATTGTTCAACAAAACAAAACAAAAATCGAAACAAAAAAGTACTGGGGAGACGGGGAATAGCAACACCTACTATGCTTGGCACAGACCTTGCATCCTGTGACCAAAAAATCTTCTCACTGCAGAAGTTCCACATGTGCATGTAGGTTCCAATATTTCTTTGAGAACACAACAGACAATTTGGAGTAGGAGCAAGATTAAATTGGCACAGAGTCAAATAGAATCAGTTAATTAATTTGAATTGTATTACTTGATAATTCATATTTCTGGAGGACATTGAGATATTATTCCAGACTCTTTAAGTCTGTATTTTGTTGGTAGTCTTTAATTAAGATAGGCCTATAAAAGAATAAGACTAATTGTTGTTTCCTCTCCTGTGTTCAGGCATTCCTCAACCTCTCCCTAAAGTAGCCAGCTAATTAGCTGCAGGCAAAACATTCACCTGATGAAGAACAGTGTGGGTTAGTGTCCCAAATGGCCCCCTACTCCTTATATAGTGCACTACTAGAGCCCCATGGGCCCTGGTCAAAAGTAGTGCACTATATAGGCTATAGGGTGCCATTCAGGACACAACCTGTGAGTTAGATGGTCACAGTGGGAATCCACTCTGGTTTGAACCCTGGTGAGGCTGTGCTGACAGGACATAACAGGAGGGAATGGCTCAAAGTAATGGGAAGAGTGGCCCTTTTTAAGCACCATTGTTTCCTGAGAAAAGTCTGGGAATTTGGTTTTACCCCTGTGACTTTCATGGTTGAAGGGTTAAGTGGTTTGTTAGAAGTCTAATCTCTCAATGGTGGATGGATCCCATTAACTATGTCTAAAATTAGATATTCTAATTGTGCTGAAAAGCAACAATTTAGTACTATTAAATGGAATCACTCTCTGTAGTGTAATGAGACTGTATAGAAGTGTTCTATTTGCATGCTGACTTTAAAATGAATTTTCATGCAGATGGACAATAAAGTATATTGTATCGTTGAAGATGAACATAAATGTGTATTTCTGCAGGGCATTGTGAAAATGGACTTTCCCCTGCTCCCCCCCCACCTATGAATACCACCTGACCCACATACATGGAGGGCAAAGAAGAGATCAGTGACACAGACAGTGGCATCATTCTCCACTCTGGTAAGCATCAAGCTACCAAATACCTTTGAACTTGGATGACACTAACAGTTATTCACTATAATGGGATGCCTGTAGTGAGACATTAGTCAACATTCTTTCAAACTTGATATGCCATGGGTTGTGGCCTAGAAATCTATTTGTGTTCCAGTTATAACGAAGTAGTAAGCAAGCAAGCCACACTATTCAAAAGTGGTTTATAATCCTATTATTTATTATTTTGTGCTCCATTTCTAAGAGAATGCAGTGGCCACTACCAATAATTTCTTTAAACCAGTAGCTGAGCTATTGCTGGTGACTTTCTTCACCACATGTCATTTAGTCACACACTGTCTGCTTCCCACAATGGGAGATTATACATACAGACAGAATACATTTTATTGTTGGCATGTTTTCTACTGTTTATTTTCTCCTGCATGGTTGCCGTTCCGGTGCAGTTACTGTGTGACCTCTTTGTTTCCCAGTCACACCTCCGTTGGCTTTCTCTGCTGTCTGTCAGTGCCTGCAGGGATTGAGTTGATAATCTCTGAAAGTATGTGACACACAATGCAACTGGCCTGGAGTCATTAGTAGCCCTGTAAATGAACTCAGGGATGTCCCAAATGGCATTCTACTCACTATATAGTGCACTACTTTAGGGGTACCCTTAGGGCTGTGGTCAAAAGTAGTGCACTATGTAGGGAGTAGGGGGCCATTTGGGATGCAACCAGTTGTCAGTAGTCACCGGCAGTGCTGGAGAGATGCCTAACTATTCCAGTTGTCAGTAGTCACCGGCAGTGCTGGAGAGATGCCTAACTATTCCAGTTGTCAGTAGTCACTGGCAATGGCAGAGAGATGCCTAACTATTCCAGTTGTCAGTAGTCACCGGCAGTGGCAGAGAGACGCCTAACTATTCCAGTTGTCAGTAGTCACCGGCAGTGCTGGAGAGACGCCTAACTATTCCAGTTGTCAGTAGTCACCGGCAGTGCTGGAGAGATGCCTAACTATTCCAGTTGTCAGTAGTCACCGGCAGTGCTGGAGAGACGCCTAACTATTCCAGTTGTCAGTAGTCACCGGCAGTGCTGGAGAGACGCCTAACTATTCCAGTTGTCAGTAGTCACCGGCAGTGCTGGAGAGACGCCTAACTATTCCAGTTGTCAGTAGTCACCGGCAGTGCTGGAGAGACGCCTAACTATTCCAGTTGTCAGTAGTCACCGGCAGTGCTGGAGAGATGCCTAACTATTCCAGTTGTCAGTAGTCACCGGCAGTGCTGGAGAGACGCCTAACTATTCCAGTTGTCAGTAGTCACCGGCAGTGCTGGAGAGACGCCTAACTATTCCAGTTGTCAGTAGTCACCGGCAGTGCTGGAGAGACGCCTAACTATTCCAGTTGTCAGTAGTCACCGGCAGTGCTGGAGAGACGCCTAACTATTCCAGTTGTCAGTAGTCACCGGCAGTGCTGGAGAGACGCCTAACTATTCCAGTTGTCAGTAGTCACCGGCAGTGCTGGAGAGACGCCTAACTATTCCAGTTGTCAGTAGTCACCGGCAGTGCTGGAGAGACGCCTAACTATTCCAGTTGTCAGTAGTCACCGGCAGTGCTGGAGAGACGCCTAACTATTCCAGTTGTCAGTAGTCACCGGCAGTGCTGGAGAGACGCCTAACTATTCCAGTTGTCAGTAGTCACCGGCAGTGCTGGAGAGACGCCTAACTATTCCAGTTGTCAGTAGTCACCGGCAGTGCTGGAGAGACGCCTAACTATTCCAGTTGTCAGTAGTCACCGGCAGTGCTGGAGAGACGCCTAACTATTCCAGTTGTCAGTAGTCACCGGCAGTGCTGGAGAGACGCCTAACTATTCCAGTTGTCAGTAGTCACCGGCAGAGAGACGCCTAACTATTCCAGTTGTCAGTAGTCACCGGCAGAGAGACGCCTAACTATTCCAGTTGTCAGTAGTCACCGGCAGAGAGACGCCTAACTATTCCAGTTGTCAGTAGTCACCGGCAGTGCTGGAGCGACGCCTAACTATTCCAGTTGTCAGTAGTCACCGGCAGTGGCAGAGAGACGCCTAACTATTCCAGTTGTCAGTAGTCACCGGCAGTGGCAGAGAGATGCCTAACTATTCCAGTTGTCAGTAGTCACCGGCAGTGCTGGAGCGACGCCTAACTATTCCAGTTGTCAGTAGTCACCGGCAGTGCTGGAGAGATGCCTAACTATTCCAGTTGTCAGTAGTCACCGGCAGTGCTGGAGAGACGCCTAACTATTCCAGTTGTCAGTAGTCACCGGCAGTGCTGGAGAGACGCCTAACTATTCCAGTTGTCAGTAGTCACCGGCAGTGCTGGAGAGACGCCTAACTATTCCAGTTGTCAGTAGTCACCGGCAGTGCTGGAGAGACGCCTAACTATTCCAGTTGTCAGTAGTCACCGGCAGAGAGACGCCTAACTATTCCAGTTGTCAGTAGTCACCGGCAGTGGCAGAGAGACGCCTAACTATTCCAGTTGTCAGTAGTCACCGGCAGTGGCAGAGAGACGCCTAACTATTCCAGTTGTCAGTAGTCACCGGCAGTGTTGGAGAGACGCCTAACTATTCCAGTTGTCAGTAGTCCCCGGCAGTGGCGGAGAGACGCCTAACTATTCCAGTTGTCAGTAGTCACCGGCAGTGCTGGAGCGACGCCTAACTATTCCAGTTGTCAGTAGTCACCGGCAGTGGCAGAGAGACGCCTAACTATTCCAGTTGTCAGTAGTCACCGGCAGTGGCAGGGAGACACCTAACTATTCCAGTTGTCAGTAGTCACCGGCAGTGCTGGAGAGATGCCTAACTATTCCAGTTGTCAGTAGTCACCGGCAGTGCTGGAGAGATGCCTAACTATTCCAGTTGTCAGTAGTCACCGGCAGTGCTGGAGAGATGCCTAACTATTCCAGTTGTCAGTAGTCACCGGCAGTGCTGGAGAGACGCCTAACTATTCCAGTAGTAGAGCAACCACATATTGTTAATCGCCTTGGTTTCACTCACAGGTTGATCCTATCACACTTTCATGACAGTTTCAGTATAAATCAATAAAACAGGGCAATTTCATGGTAGCAGAGTGAGACTTTTAAAATGTATGTCAAACATAAACCAATGATTGCAAAATTAAACAAACCATAAAATTCTATGCACAAAGAATATTTTTAAGTTTCCACAGAAAATGTAACAAAATGTATTTACTTACAATTTTCACTGGGAATTTTAGTCATTGCATAGAGTTGTATAGTTTTAACTTTCCAATCATTGGTTTTTGTTTGACGTACATTTTAAAGTGAAAAATCTGAGTCTGTCACTCTGTTACCGTGGAATTGCCCAACAGTACAAGTACAGACACTCATTATCTCTCAAAAGAACCTTGTCTTGTCTACTGTAGGTGTCATCTTGGCTCATTATCTTCCTCGTTGCTGCTCACGAGTGGGCAGAAACAGGTCAGGATTGGAGCAACATTTTTGTTTGCATTTGTATTGGCACCTTTTCTCGATTTGGACACAGTTTATTCTCTCCAACCAGTTGGGTTATCTGTGGGATACAGCTGCAGCCATATGAAATTGACAAGCAAGCATTACCAATTGTAAACGTGCCAAAAGATTGTGTCCAGCTATCTATAGCCTTGCTGTTTTCAACCCTGAGACCTTACAGTAGCCTCTTTGTCTGTGTGTCCAAGGCCCTGATAGTCCTTTCACGATTATGAAGGACGTTATCACTCATACCCGGGCCGTCAAGCTCAAGCATCAGTCACTGGAGGACCGGCTAGAGCTCTGCCTACTGGAGCTGAAGAAACTCTGCATCCGAGAGGCTGTGAGTACCCCTGGATATAGCACATACACTCTCCACTCCATCAGGGTTCAGATCGTTTTCACCATAATATCAGTGTGGATTTCCCCATAAGTGATACTATGACTGTGATGGGGCAGCAGGTAGTGTAGTGGTTAGAGTGTTGGGCCAGTAACGAAAGGTTGCTAGATCGAATCCCCGAGCTGACAAGGTAAAGATCTGTCGTTCTGCCCCTGAACAAGGCAGTTAACTCACTGTTCCCTGGTAGGCTGTCATTGTAAATAAGAATTTGTTCTTAACTGACTTGCCTAGTTAAATAAAGGTTCAATAAAAAATGTCAACAGTTACACATTATTTAGACGGGGGGGTTCGTTTCATAGTAGAATGGATGGAGGAGTGATGTTAATCAAGATCTGACAAAGGCAGAGAGGCTCATACGTAAGCTTTATAAACGAAAGTGATACCAGCTAGAACAGTGTGTGTGTTTTTTTTTTATTCTTTCGAGATGTTAATCAATAATTGCCTGGCAATCAACCTACTTAGCAAATAAAGGCTGCCTAGTCTGAGCTGAAAAGATTATTTGGTTTGGTGCTCCTGACCAATGAGAACACAACTGTTCCCTTCCCTTTCAGTCAGGCTGATTTGTTGGGATTTTAAGTGAGAGGCAGCCAATGGACCTTAAGTGTCCCTATTATACCACACTAGATTCTCTCCCATATCTGTCTCAGAAACGAATTCAGCCCTAAGAATGTCACTGTGCCATCCGTCATCGTTACGAACTATGGGGGAGCCAGTCCCCTGTTCAGCTGCTGTTGAGGGATACATTGAGTGGGTGTACCAAATGACACCCTATTCCCTATATAGTGCACTACCTTTGACCAGAGACCTATGTAGGTAATAGGGTGCTGTTTGAGACGCCGCCCAGGTCTGATCATTCTTTTCTGTTGACAATTGGGCGTGGCTCTCCTGTTGGGACTTGTCCTGTCGAGGTGTGCTGCCTAGATGGAGACTCTGATAACTCCTCTTCCTGCTCTCAGGAACACGACAGCGACTGAGATCATGAACAACACTATTGTCTGGTGGGGATATACACCTTTTATGTAGATTAACTCAAAACAAACACAGGGGGTGTGTTATGTCTGTTCCCAAATTTAAATAAATAATATGCACTCTCGTACGTTCAGGTTGAGTGTAGGTTTAGCTAGAGGCCAGGCCAGTTTGGCTGCATTCACTGGGCAGGTGAGGCCCTGAGAATGTGTTGTGAAAGAGTAGGATTCTATGGAAAGGCAGCATTGCGTAACTGACACTTGAGAACGATCTAAAGTGTCATTTGGGAAGCAAAGATTTTTTACAATATTTCAAAATGAACTCGATGAGGGTTCATCAACCTGGTTGATTTGAAGGGAATGGGGACATATTACCTCTGAAGTAATAGTTCTCATAATTTATTTTCCAACTGAGTGGGCTCAAAATATTGGGATAGTGACCATTTGTCTTGTTTTGGCTCTGTACTCCAGAACAAGGACTATGCGGTTAAAGTGCAGACTGTCGGCTATAATTTGAGTGTATTTTCATCCATATCTGGTGAACCATTTAGAAATTACAGCACGGATTACATCAAGCTTGTTTGTTTTGGTTGTGTTTTAGATAATTTTGTGCCCAATAGAAATGAATGGTAAATAATGTATTGTCATTTTGGAGTCACATTTATTGTAAATAAGAATAGAATATGTTTTTAAACACGTCTACATTAATGTGGATGCTACCATGATTACGGATAGTCCTGAATAAATTGTGAATAATGATGAGTGAGAAAGTTACATACGCTCTAAAATCATATTCCCAAGACCTCTCACCTTTACAATAACAGGGGATGTTAGCATTTTTGGGGGGTTATGATATTTGTGCGTCTAACTTTCTCACTCATCATTATTCATGATTCATTCAGGACGATCCTTAATCATGGTAGCATCCACATGAATATAGAAGTCTTTAGAAACATTCTTATTTACAATAAAAGTGACTGCAAAATGACCCAATACATTATTTACCATTTAATTTATTTTGGGCACAAAATAATCTGAAACACAACCAAAACAAACAGCAAATGCATCCAACAAGTTTGTAGACTCACAAGCTTGACATAATTATTTTGTGCTAGGAATATGTGACCAAATTCTAAACTTTTGACTACTTTAATAAATACACGTGGATTTGTCCCAATAGTTTTGGTCCCCTAAAATGGGGGGACTAGGTACAAAAAGTGCTGTAATTTCTAAACAGTTTACCTGATATGGATGACAATACCCTCAAATTTAAAGCTGACAGTCTGCACTTTAACCTCACTGGATTTAAAATGATACAATGCCTAAGTGCTGGAATCCAGAGCCAAAACAACAAAACATGTCACTGTCCTAATACCGTTGGAGTACAACATGATTTGTTGTGTTGCATTAAAATAATATGAATCAACACATTTTACTGAAATCTGGTGCCTTCTTTCCATGTCATATAGGAGCTAACTGGTCGGCTGTCTGCAGATTACCCAGTGTTGCCTGGGGAGAAGCCACCTCAAATTCGCCAACGCATCGGAGCGGCCTTCAAACTAGACGAGCAGAGCATCCCACAGGGAACAGCGGTAAAGAGCCTGACAGGGGTTGGACATGGACACTATTGTCATTTACACTGACTCTCCCTTTAACAGTGGTTGTAAAAGCCCCACACACAGGTGTACTTAATACTGAAGGCCACTCCTGTGGTTCCCCTTAGGGAAAAATTACATTTCTCAATTCAACCCATCGCCCTACCTTCCTTGACACCAATCGTCATTAGTCAGGCTTCTGTCATTGTAAGAGCCAGGAAGAGATATTTGATGTTCAGCCACTCACTTCTGCCCAACGTCCTTTTGTTGCTTCTTGTAGGACTCAGAGCTGAACTCTGTGGAAGCTGAGTTATCTCTTCAGCTGCAGATATACAAAGCGGCCCGAAGACTGTGCCATGAGGAACACCTCAGCAAGGCGGTGAAGAGAAGCCGGTTACAGCAGTGCAAGCGTGAGGAGAAGAAAGTCAAACAACTGCAGGAGACAGCATTTCAGCTGCGCCTACAGCACGGGCGGTCTTCACCACGGCCAGGCTGCATCAGCACACGGAGAGGTGAGTGACGATCTACTGGCCGACTAATAAAACAACATTAACATCTCTCCTCTCTGATCTGAGGGGAATGTAATTCCAGTGCCATTCCCGTGGATTAATATGGTTGTTTGCTTTGCTTTTGTTTCCAGATCAGGGCACTTCTGATGATAGCTCTCTGTCTGATTCGGCACTGCTCGATGAAGGTTAGAGAGTTACTAAGCAAAAATGACTCTTGTGAAAGTTGTATAGATAATATGCTCTGACAATAGCACCAGAGTACTGTCTTAAATTCATTATTAATATTTTTCTCCAGAAGAGCTGATCAGTCAGTCATCTCAACCATCCGTGGAGGCCCCTCACCCAGGAGGACCAGCAGACCCTCCCCAGCCCCCCCCAGACCCCTCACACCTCCCTGGGCCTAGCCCCCACCAGCCAACCCATACTACTCCAACCCTGGAGGAGTTACAGTCCAGCTTCAACACTAACCTGGAATTGGAGCCCCCTCCCATCGAGCACTCCCCTTGGACTGAGTCCAGTCTGGACCAGCCTTACCAGAAGACCAAGAACAAGTCACACTCGTGTAGCAGCAAGTCAAGGTAAAGGCCAAGGGAGAACCCAGCGTGCCTCCTGTACTTTTATATTAACGCTACCCTTGAATTTATTGTACAGGAAAGCCCAAGAATAGCCATACTGGAAGCCTCACGGGTTGGTGAAACCTCTCTTATACACAAGCCATTATGTAGCCTCATGTAAGATTTCCTTGACTTTTTGAATTAATGCATTGGTAGTGCTCTAAGCTTCATAGTTGAACTCAAATACAGAGTATACCAAACATTAGGAACACCTTCCTAATATTGAGTTGCACCCCCCCCCCCATTTCTTCGGGGCAGGGACTCTACAATGTGTCGAAAGCGTTCCACAGGGATGCTGGCCCATGTTGACGTCAATGCTTCCCATAGTTGTCGAGTTGGCTGGATGTCCTTTGGATGGTGGACCCTTCTTCATACACATGGGAAACTGTTGCACGTGAAAAACCCAGCAGCGTTGCAGTTTTTGACAAACCGGTGCACCTGGCAGCTACTACCGTACCCCATTCAAAGGCGCTTAAATCTTTTGTCTTGTCCATTCACCCTCTGAATAGCGCACATACACAATCCATGTCTAAATTGTCTCGAGGCTTTAAAAATAATTCTCTAACCTGTCTCCTCCCCTTCAACTACACTGGTTGAAGTGGATTTAACAAGTGACATCAATAAGGGATCATAGCTTTCACCTGGTCAGTCTGTCATGGAAAAGTTTGTGTTCTTAATGTTTTGTATCCTCAGTGTATACAAAATATGCTTTGGCAGCACTTCTCTGCAACTTAAACTCCATTTGATATTTCAAAAATGAGTTCCTTTTGAAGTGGTTTTGCTAAAGTTTGCATTAAGGTGTTCCTTGTTATTTCGGGGAGGATATTACTCTGGACCATTCTGATTCAGTCACAACTTGTCTTTGAGTGGCAGCGCAAATAGACTGAGATAAGGGCACATGGAACAGGTTTAAGCATGGAAAGCACATGCACTTATTTGGCCCCTTCATGGCCTGTTTTCCATCTGAATGATAACATCTTCAGGGTTTAGTCATTAACCTCTCCTTCCTGTCCATGTTACCTTTCTGCAGTAGTCCAGCCGTGACCCCTGTGTTGCCTCCAGTGGAAGCCTGTTATGAAGACACTACTCTGCCCCTGCAGTTCTCCCATCTCAGACTGTGCCCAATCCAGTCAAACAGCGCCCCCTCCACCCCAGAGATGCACCTTCGCCGTCAGTTTTCTCTCAGGTCAGCACATTTTTTTATATTTACATTTTGGTATTTTAGCAGACCCTCTTATAGAGCAACTTAGTCAGTTCATTCAAATAAGGTAGGTAAGACAACCACATCACAGTCACACAGCACCACCATTGTATATTTCATCCACACTGTCCCCACACTGCTTAAATCTTGAAACTGTCTCACTTTATCTTACAAATGATTTTCATTTTGTACGGTTTTGGCCTAGTTTGTAATGCTTCTATGTGATATTTTACAGGCTTCCCAACAGTGAACTTCCGTTGAACCTGGATAACGACCGGGGTCGTACCCGTGTTCCCAGGAGGCTACTGACAGATTATGTGGTAACGTCTCCAGGCGAGTCCCCCATCCAGAGGGGAGGCTACAGAAACCCCATTTACCACTCCAGCTCTGAGACTGCGGACAGTAACTCTGAACACTCTGCCCCATCCTACACTAGCTCCCTGTGTCGTGAGATGCCCTGTGACCTGCCATGGCAGTGTCAGCCCACCTATAGGTACCAGTCCAGCCCCAACGATAATCATGGACCAATGGCCTACTCCCCAGGCCCCGGCTTCTACCAAAATTACCAGCACCAGTCCACCCCCAGCTTCCACAGGGGTTACTATGACCACGGGATGGTCTACCCTTCAGAGATGGACATGGCCAGGCTGTATCATGGCCCTCCGCCCCCCTGTCACTCCAGCCGATATGAGCACTGGTATGAGGAGGCCCCTGTGCACCCCCAGCGGGCTCTCACGTCCCTTCCCCCCCATGTCAGACTGTCCCGCGCCCCCTCGCTCAGAGAGTACCCCCACCACCCCTCCAGAGGCTTCCCCCGGCAGGTGGTAAACGAGGAGCTCAAGTCATGGCACCAGCGCAACCAGTTCAGACCTCACTCCCTCGACCGACAGACTGCGATTAGGGTGAGGAACGTACCTGGCCGCGAGTCACCGCTCTCCCACCACCACAAGTATCCTGAACAGGTAAACACCCATGACAGCACTTCACTCACTACATGATTACAATGTAGTTGCCCAATCTTAAGTTATTGCCTTTGTGGAATTACTGTCAGCACCACCCTAATAATGAATATCACTGGAGTATATATTTTTTTATTTATCCTTATTTTACCACGTAAGTTGACAGAGAACACATTCTCATTTACAGCAACAACCTGGGAAATAGTTACAGGGAAGAATGAGCCAATTAGAAGCTGGGGATGTTGGTCAGATTGGTAATTTAGCCAGGACACCAGGGTCCCATGGGCTCTTTAGTGACAACAGAGAGTCAGGACACCCGTTTAACATTCTATCCGAAAGATGGCACCCTACACAGGGCCACGTCCCCAATCATTGCCCTGGGATATTTAGACCAGAGGAAAGGGTGCCTCCTACTGGCCCTCCAACACCACTTCCAGCAGTATCTGGTCTCCTATCCAGGGACCAACCCTGCTTAGCTTCAGAAGCTTGCCAGCAGTGGGATGCAGGGTGGTATGCTGCTGGTTAAGGCAGTGCCAGCAGGCTTTAACAAGAGAAGGGAATTTCTAATCAGTTAAGATGATATTACTGAGGTGCTGTGTCCAGGCCTGTCTGCAAGTTCCATGGAATCAACAGGATTCTTTAAAATGTTTGTGCCGTATCTAAATACAGTCTTTACAAGCCAACTTACTTTGTGTTCTACAGAACTGTGTGAGTTTGGCAATCACACCTGACACACAAACAAGTATTACCTCCATGAACTAGTAAGCACACTATGACAAAAGGAGTCATTGGACAAAACGCAACTGTTCAATGATACTTGTCTCAGCACGTTTTATGACTTCCAATGGTTGTTTTGAATTGTTCAGGAACCACTGTTCACACAATATCGTTTTTTTCTGGTCCCATTGTCCAAGGGCAATATTCACGCTCACTAAATTGCACTGAGAGAGAGAAACTATGATACACTTTGTGTACATCCCAAATGGCACCCTATTCCCTACATAGTGCACTACTTTTGGCCAGAGCACTATGGGCCCGGGTAAAAAATTGTACACTATATAGCGAATAGAGAGCCATTTGGGACACACACTGTTTTCCAGTCCCGCCCCGTTTTCCAGTCCCGCCCCATGGCCTCCTTACTGCTGTTTTGTCAGCCTCACAGATAACTCGCACACTGTGCGTCATAAAACGCTGTGAATGACCCTGAGTTTCGCTTCAGGACGAAGCCTATTTCGTTACATACTTTATCAATCGAAAATTAACCTCAAAATGCCTGATAAAGAACTGCCACTTATATTAACTACAATTATTTGTCATCTTTTGAGCTGATACAGTTTAAGAAAATCTATGGAGGCAAGTGGTGAGTCAATGTGATCTTGAGACATTGAAATGGTTATAATATGAGAGGCAATTGGTATCCTGAGTTTTTTTTTCTCTCCAGGGGGCAAGGCATGGGAAAGGTCTTGCGTAAGTGTAAAACCCAGGTGCCACATTCCTGTATCGTTTTACTGTCTTTACTCTTCGGCGAGGATTTATATCGCATGGGGTTCGAAAAGCATTGGCAGCTGTAGTACAGTAGTGGATCTAATATTTCTCAGTAGCTTTTGGGTTGAATATTTCTCAGTAGTAGTGGTGACCATTCTATATTCGAGGGGAGGTTCTGATCACAGAAAGTAAATCACGCAATGTCACGCTGAGTCACAGTGTGGTTCACTGTAGAGAAAAACACCACACCCTTGTTGTGGATCAGCTGCTAAAAACATAATGGCTGAACTCAAATTAGGTTTTGATTTGGTTTGAACGTTTATGACCTTCTCATTATGGAGCTCTAAATGGTGAAGTTATACCACACCGTGCTATGTACTGTACTTCCTTTAACATCACATTTGTGTCTCCAACTTCCTTGTGTTGTGAGAACTGAGTAATATAGCAGCTGAGGGCACGGTCTCTGCTGTCACTCCTGGCCCAGAAGGGTTGCAGGGAACCACAAGCAGAAACATCTTTGTGCTTGTAGGCACGGATCTACTTTGTTGCCTTCTTTCCATACTGTGACCTTCCAATAATTTTGTTACTAGTGATATTTAAAAGTATAACTCTGTTCGTACTGACTTGGTAGACTTGACAAACCAGACATTGAAATAAATGTTTCCTGTTTTTGTTATTCTGCCTGCAGGCTCCCCAGAGACGGGTCCTCCAGAGTGCAGCGGATGGGACCCCGGTGCAGTGGTTTGTGGGTGACGAGTCAGAGCTCATCAGTCAGGTGTAGGACTAGGGAGAGGGCTCCAAGTGCCACACCCTCTCTGGAACACTGACCTCTGCCCCCAGCCCACAAAGCCCTATTTATTCATTAATTTATTACACCAATGGACCTGGTGCAGATATGAGATGATGGAGACCGGGCATAATATGAAAGAGGACCTGAGGCTTTATACCATTGACCTCAACATGTTACCTGGGCAACAACAAATGATCAACTGAAGGCAGGAAGTAACAGACCACAACGCTAAAATAGTGCCTCCCTTTTTACTGTGAAAGAGCTACTGTTTTGAACATTAATTCATAGTTAGCTTTATTTTGTACGGATCTGTTCAGTACTATGAAAAATGTTTCTAAACTGTTTTTCTAAAAGAAAATGTTTCTCTGTAGAAGTTAATAAATAAAGATTTATACTGTTAATCCTGTCAGTGTCATTCTGTTATGAATGTAATTTTCTTCAGAATTGGGAATTAAATTCCAACAGGAATGTGGACCAGTCTTTTGTTTCATAGGATCAGAATAAGTACCAGTATTATTTTTGTCATCAATCGACCATTCAGCATTGAAGATGCACTATCCTTTATCAATGTACTATTTAGCTGGCAAACATTTAGAGCAAAAAGCTAATTGAATTGCAACCGAGTTCAACTGATGCCTTTATTTCTTACCTTTTGCCACCTGGTTGTGGATGTTAATTACGCCATTGATAAACCATTTTATTATGCATATGAATACACTTTCTGTACATAGATACATGATACTTAAAAGTTGTACCATTTTACTATGGATGTCACATTGAACAATACATACCACAAAACATATGTAATTCTCTCATATTGTTCCACGTATCCTATGAATGATATTAATAGTTGTACTGATCTGTAATCAAGTTTTGGCCATTTTTTGTTTAAAGATAGTAATTTAGCTGGCTGGCTAAAACTGGCACTTTTACAGTAATGTTGATTAATGTGCACAGTCCCTGTAAAACTACACTTAATAAATTTAAGTATTTGTTTCAATAAATACATTTCGTATCTCTTCTGAAATGTATCCATGTTATTTGTAGCCAACTCATGATTTGACCTCTCATTTAGGGGTTCCCGAGTTGTGCAGCGGCTTTTGGGTTTGGCCGGGATAGGCCGTCGTTGTAAATAAGAATTTGTTCTTAAAACTGACTTGCCTAGTTAAAGGTTATATAAAAGAAGTGGCACTTTTGCGCAGTAAATCCATACTATATCCAAATCCAAAACAACCGTTTTTACAGCTGCAAGTTTTTTTTTTCACTACATCGGAAGTTACAGACGCAGCGACAGCTAATAGTTTGAGGAAGAATCACATTTACCCATTCATTCAATATGGAAAAATCTCTCAAGCTGCACTCCAATCTAGCAGAGGGAGTGACCACGTCTTCGAGCTTTCGTCAATTCAAGATAAATCACTTCCACTTGGATCTAACCGAGAACTTGAGGAACTGAAACGCTAAAGCTGAAATGCATCCAAAATTCTCAAAGCGAGCTATTGTTGGACATTCACCCCTCTTTCAATGCAAGAGGTGTTCTACTGCCGAAGCGAAGATGATTTGGTTAAAGTAGAATTTCTACCTCGCAACTTCACCACTTATGGCACCACCCTGGTTGTAAAATTCCCATCACCATGTAAAATTCAGGAGGAGTTTCGATTAGTGGTATGTTTCATTCGATGGACCAGGGGTAAGATAATGTCATTCACCCGTCCTAATTAGAACCAATCTACATATCAACCACGGCAGTAGATCTGTTATTTAGAGATGATTGGATCCTCAGAAATGATTTCTATAGAGTCCCACATGGAGGTGTCATAATACCCATAAAACCTAGCGATCAAACAGGGAAAAGGTACCAATCGTTTTTCCACCTTTCATTGTTCACATGGAATTTTAGAAAGACTTAAAATAAGGGCTGTGTTTTATGTTGGCTTACCCTGGCGTGATGTTTTGATAACCATGTAAATCTCTCTCGGACAAGGTGACATCAATATATTAGTCTCTATGTACTCGGATTCGAAAATGCTGATTAGCATCAAAGTAGACATCATGCAAGAACTACAAATCCCTGCAAGCTCCTGCACGTCCTCTCTAGCTGACACCTTTGCTAACAGGTATTGTTTCAGTTTAAAACTTGCACAAGACAGTTCACAGAATTGTCAATTCATATACATTTTGCCAATTTATTCGTTACTAAATGTATGTACACATTCAATAGTTAATCCAGAGATTATTACCTTTGCCTCGATTCGTCAGTCTCATCCAGGTCATAATGGCATTTGTACACTGAACAAAATTATAAATGCAACATAGAACAGTTTCAAAGATTTTACTAAATTACAGTTCATATAAGGAAATCAGTCAATTGAAATAAATTCATTAGGCCCTAATCTATGGATTTCACATGACTGGGAATACAGATAAGCATCTGTTGGTCACAGATACCTTAAAGAAAAAGTAGGGCCGTGGATCAGAAAACCAGTCAGTATCTGGTGTGACCACGATTTACCTCATGCAGTGTACACATCTCCTTCGCATAGAGTTGATCATGCTGTTGATTGTGGCCTGTGGAATGTTGTCCCACTCCTCTTCAATGGCTGTGTTGCTGGATATTGGCAGGAACCGGAACACGTGGTCGTACACGTCGATCCAGAGCATCCCAAACATGCTCAATGGGTGACATGTCTGGTGAGTATGCAGGCCATGGAAGAACTAGAACATTTTCAGCTGCCAGGAATTGTGTAGATACTTGCGACATGGTGCCATGCATTATCATGCTGAAACATATATGTTGGACCTCAGGAAGATTAGCTAACGTTACGGCGTTAGCTAATGGGGATCCTAATAAAAATTTACAAACATGAGATGATGGCGGCGGATGAATGGCACGACAATGGTCCTCAAGATCTCGTCATGGAATCTCTGTGCATTAAAATTGCCATCGATCAAATTATATTGTGTTCGTTGTCCGTAGCTTATGCCTGCCCATACCTTAAACCCACCACCACCATGGGGCATTCTGTTCACCCACACAACAGCATACCGCTGTCTACCATCTGCCCGGTACAGTTGAACCCGGGATTCATATGTGAAGAGCACACTTCTCCAGCTTGCCAGTGGCCATCGAAGGTGAGCATTTGCCCACTGAAGTCGGTTATGACGCCGAACTGCAGTCAGGTCAAGACTCTGGTGATGATGATGAGCACGCAAATCAGCTTCCCTGAGATGTTTCTGACAGTTTATGCAGAAATTGTTCGGTTGTGCAAACCCACTGTTTCATCAGCTGGCTGGGTGGCTGATCTCAGACTATTGCAGGTGAAGAAGCCGGATGTGGAGGTCCTGGCATGGTTACACGTGGTCTGTGGTTGTGAGGCCGGACGTACTGCCAAATTATCTAAAACAACGTTGGAGGCGGCTTATGGTTGAGAAATTAACGTTACATTCTCTGGCAACAGCTCTGGTGGACATTCCTGCAGTCAGTATGCCAATTGCACACTGCCTCAAAAGCTTGTGAAATTGTTGTGACAAAACATTTGAGTGGCCTTTTATTGTACCCTGCACAAAGTGCACCTGTGAAATGATCATGCTTTTAATCAGCTTCTTGAAATGCCACATCTGTCAAGTGGATGGATTATTTTACCAAAGGAGAAATGCTCACTAACAGGGATGTAAGCAATTTTTTGCACAAAATTTGAGAGAAATAAGCTTTTTGTGCATCTGAAATTTCTGGGATCTTTTATTTCAGCTCCTGAAACCAACACTTTATATGTTGAGGTTATATTTTAAGTATAGTTCTTTATGATAGCCACATTAGCAGCAAATTAGCATTTCATTTTGGGGGGGGTAAATAAAGGTGAATATATTGATAAATATAGAGTGATTTACACAGTTATGAAAACGTCATGCCAGGGTAAGCCTACACGAAACACAGCCCTTATTTTCAGTGTTTCTGAAATTCCCTATGGGGAAAAATGAATGGTGGAAAAACGATTGGAATCATTTCCTTGTTTGACCGCTAAGTTTTATGGGTATTATGACTCATACTGTGGAACTCTATTAGAATCTTCTTATTGCTCAGTGATTATAACCTACAATCCCTGGCATTCAACTAGGGGTACGCGGCCCTGAGGTACTGCAGGGGGTCCGCAATTATACTTATACTTGCGGATTATACTTATTATTACTATTGGATAGAAAACACTCTCATGTTTCTAAAACTGTTTGAATTATATCTGTGAGTGAAACAGAACTCATTTGGCAGCAAACTTCCATAAAGGAAGTGAAAAATCTGAAAACGAGGCTCTGTTTCAGGGCCTGCCTATTCAATTGCCTTATACAACAGGCAGTGGAAGGTGGAATGGGGTGTCTAGCTTGATCTGAGGTCGAACAAGAGCTTTTGGAGTGACAGGTCAGCCATTTTGTCAGTTTTCCAAGGCGCGTGAAGGACCTCGACATTGTCTTCTGATAAGCGTTCGGTATACACGGCGAATATCTCCGGCTCTGATTTTATTTGATACATATTAGAAAAACATCATAAAGTAGTTTTTTTCAACCGAGTTTTATCAGTTTATTCAACATTTATTGGGACTTTTGGAGTTTTCCGTTCTTTGCGCCAAGAGAGGATGGGAATGTTAGTAACCTTGGCTAGCATTGTGGCGCGAATTCGACAGAAGAAATGGACATTCTAAAACCAAACAACGATTTATTCTGGACCAAGGACTCCTTGTACAACATTCTGATGGAAGCCAGCAAAAGTAAGAAAACATTTATGATGTTATTTCGTATTTCTGTGTAAAATGTTGATAACTATTCTCCGCCGTTTTGGTGAACGCTGTCTCACAATAACGCAAGTTGTATGTTATGGTAAAGTTATTTTTTTAAATCTAACACAGCGGTTGCATTAAGAACCAGTGTATCTTTCATTTGCCATACAACAAGTATTTTTATGTAAAGTTTATGATGAGTTCTTTGGTCAGATTAGGTGAGTGTCCAAAATATCTCCGGACATTCTGGGAAAATGTTGCTACATATTCACAATGTATAACCACGATTGCAGCGCTAAATATGCACATTTTCGAACAAAACATAAGTGTATTGTATAACATGATGTTATAAGACTGTCATCTGATGAAGTTGTCCAAAGGTTAGTGATTAATTTTATATCTTTTGCTGGTTTTTGCGAAAGCTACCTTTGCGGTGAATAAATGCGTTTGTGTGTTTGGCTATTGTGGTAAGCTAATATAATTCTACATTGTGTTTTCGCTGTAAAACACTTAAAAAATCGGAAATATTGGCCTGGATTCACAAGATGTTTATCTTTCATTTGCTGTACACCATGTATTTTTCATAAATGTTTTATGATGAGTATTTATGTATTTCACGTTGCTCTCTGTAATTATTCTGGCTGCTTTGGTGCTATTTGTGATGGTAGCTGCAATGTAAAACTATGATTTATACCTCAAATATGCAAATATTTCGAACAAAACATAAATGTATTGTATAACATGTTATAAGACTGTCATCTGATGAAGTTGTTTCTTGGTTAGTGACTAATTATATCTCTATTTTGTCGGTTTTGTGAAAGCTACCTATGCGGTGGAAACATGGTGAAAATATGCGGTTGTGTGTTTGGCTATTGTGGTTAGCTAATAGAAATACATATTGTGTTTTCGCTGTAAAGCATATTAAAAATCGGAAATGATGGCTGGATTCACAAGATGTTTATCTTTCATTTGCTGTATTGGACTTGTGATTTCATGAAAATTATATTATATGATATCCCTGTCCCGTTAGGCTAGGCTATGCTAGTCAGCTTTTTTGATGAGGAGGATCCCGGATCCGGGATGGGTATCACTGAAAGGTTTTAATTAACAGACTTATTCTAAAATGGATTAAAAAACAAATAAATGAATCCTCAGCAATCTACACACAATACCCCATAATGACAAAGCGAAAACAGATCTCAATTTTTTTTGCAAATGTATATAAAAAATATAAAAAAAGATACCTTTTATATACATACGAATTCAGACCTTTTGCTATGAAACTCGAAATTAAGCTCAGGTGCATCCTGTTTCCATTGATCATCCTTGAGATGTTTCTACAACTTGATAGGAGTCCACTTGTAGTAAATTCAGTAGATTGGACATGATTTGGAAAGGCACACACCTGTCTATATAAGGTCCCACAGTTGACAGTGCATGTCAGAGCAAAAACCAAGCCATGAAGTTGAAGGAATTGTCCGTAGAGCTCCGAGAAAGGATTGTGTCGAGGCATAGATCTGTGGAAGGGTAGGTAAACATTTCTGCAGCATCGAAGGTCCCCAAAAACACAGTGGTCTCCATCAAGACTCTTCCCAGAGTTTGGAACCACCAAGGCTCTTCCTGGAGCTGGCCGCACGGCCAAACTGAGCAATCGGGGGAGAAGGGTCTTGGTCAGGGAGGTGACCAAGATACCCATGTTCACTCTGACAGAGCTCTAGAGTTCCTCTGTGGAGATGGGAGAAACTTTCAGAAGAACAATCATCTCTGCTGCACTCATCCAATCAGGCCACTCCTCAGTAAAAGGCACATGACAGCCCGCTTGGAGTTTACCAAAAGGCACCTAAAGACTCTCAGACCATGAGAAACAAGATTCTCTGATCTGATGAAACCAAGATTGAACTCTTTGGCCTGAATGCCAAGCGTCACGTCTGGAGGAAACCTGGCACCATCTCTATGGTGAAGCATGCTGTGGGGATGTTTTTCAGCGGCAGGGACTAGGAGACTAGTCAAGATTGAGGCAAAGATGAACTGAGGAAAGTACAGAGAGATCCTTCATGAAAACCTGCTCCAGAGCGCTCAGGACCTCAGACTGGGGTGACGGTTCAGCTTCCAACAGGACAACTACCCTAAGCACATAGCCAAGACAGTGCAGGAGTGCCTTCGGGACAAGTCTCTGAATGTCCTTGAGTGGCCCAGCCAGAGCCCAAACTTGAACCCTATCGAACATCTCTGGAGAGACCTGAAAATAGCTGTGCAGCAACGCTCCCCATCCAACCTGACAGAGCTTGAGAGGATCTTCAGAGAAGAATGGGAGAAATTCCCCAAATAAGGGTGTGCCAATCTTGTATCGTCATACCCAAGAAGACTTGAGGCTGTAATCACTGCCAAAGGTGCTTCAACAAAGTACTGAATAAGGATCTGAATTCTTATGTAAATGTGATATTTCAGTTTTTTATTATTTAGCACAAATTTCTCAACCTGTTTTTGCTATGTCATTATGGGGTATTGTGTGTTGATTGATGAGGGGGAAAAACGATTTAATACATTTTAGAATGTGGCTGTAACCGAACAAAATGTGGAAAAAGTAAAGGGGTCTGAAAACTTCTGAAGGCAGTGTATGTGTGTATATACAGTGGGGAGAACAAGTATTTGATACACTGCCGATTTTGCAGGTTTTCCTACTTACAAAGCATGTAGAGGTCTGTATTTTATATCATAGGTACACTTCAACTGTGAGAGACGGAATCTAAAACAAAAATCCAGAAAATCACATTGTATGATTTTTAAGTAATTTATTTGCATTTTATTGCATGACATAAGTATTTGATCACCTACCAACCAGTAAGAATTCCGGCTCTCACAGACCTGTTAGTTTTTCTTTAAGAAGCCCTCCTGTTCTCCACTCATTACCTGTATTAACTGCACCTGTTTGAACTCGTTACCTGTATAAAAGACACCTGTCCACACACTCAATCAAACAGACTCCAACCTCTCCACAATGGCCAAGACCAGAGAGCTGTATAAGGACATCAGGGATAAAATTGTAGACCTGCACAAGGCTGGGATGGGCTACAGGACAATAGGCAAGCAGCTTGGTGAGAAGGCAACAACTGTTGGCGCAATTATTAGAAAATGGAAGAAGTTCAAGATGACGGTCAATCACCCTTGGTCTGGGGCTCCATGCAAGATCTCACCTCGTGGCATCAATGATCATGAGGAAGGTGAGGGATCAGCCCAGAACTACACGGCAGGACCTGGTCAATGACCTGAAGAGAGCTGGGACCACAGTCTCAAAGAAAACCATTAGTAACACACTACGACGTCATGGATTAAAATCCTGCAGCGCACGCAAGGTCCCCCTGCTCAAGCCAGCACATGTCCAGGCCCGTCTGAAGTTTGCCAATGACCATCTGGATGATCCAGAGGAGGAATGGGAGAAGGTCATGTGGTCTGATGAGACACAAATAGAGCTTTTTGGTCTAAACTCCACTCGCCGTGTTTGGAGGAAGAAGAAGGATGAGTACAACCCCAAGAACACCATCCCAACCGTGACGCATCTTTGCATCTTTGGGGATGCTTTTCTGCAAAGGGGACAGCCCAACACCGTGCAGGACGTTTGGCATTTGCCAGAGAACACCAAGATTGGCAAATTCGCCACTGGCGCCCTGTGCCCTTCACAGATGAAAGCAGGTTCACACTGAGCACGTGACAGACGTGACAGAGTCTGGAGACGCCGTGGAGAACGTTCTGCTGCCTGCAACATCCTCCAGCATGACCGGTTTGGCGGTGGGTCAGTCATGGTGTGGGGTGGCATTTCTTTGTGGGGCCGCACAGCCCTCCATGTGCTCGCCAGAGGTAGCCTGACTGCCATTAGGTACCGAGATGAGATCCTCAGACCCCTTGTGAGACCATATGCTGACACATGCACATTTGTGGCCTGCTGGAGGTCATTTTGCAGGGCTCTGGCAGTGCTCCTCCTTGCACAAAGGCGGAGGTAGCGGTCCTGCTGCTGGGTTGTTGCCCTCCTACGGCCTCCTCCACGTCTCCTGATGTACTGGCCTGTCTCCTGGTAGCGCCTCCATGCTCTGGACACTACGCTGACAGACACAGCAAACCTTCTTGCCACAGCTCGCATTGATGTGCCATCCTGGATGAGCTGCACTACCTGAGCCACTTGTGTGGGTTGTAGACTCCGTCTCATGCTACCACTAGAGTGAAAGCACCGCCAGCATTCAAAAGTGACCAAAACATCAGCCAGGAAGCATAGGAACTGAGAAGTGGTCTGTGGTCACCACCTGCAGAACCACTCCTTTATTGGGGGTGTCTTGCTAATTGCCTATAATTTCCACCTTTTGTCTATTCCATTTGCACAACAGCATGTGAAATCTATTGTCAATCAGTGTTGCTTCCTAAGTGGACAGTTTGATTTCACAGAAGTGTGATTGACTTGGAGTTACATTGTGTTGTTTAAGTGTTCCCTTTATTTTTTTGAGCAGTGTATTTTCAATGTTATGAATATCGCTAGCAACAACAGAATAAATTAATTTTGAATTACATACATACAGTAGAAAAGAGGAGAATATATTTTTTCAACTTTATTTCTCAACTCCTAATATTGATCAAATTACACTGAGTGGAATATCTGACATTGGCTTTGAAAAATACCCACAAAAGGCTACCAGTGCAGCAAGTGCCGCTAGCTGCTTTAAGCATTCTTGACTTGGACATTCATTTTTGCCAACACATGGCTAACCTTTGTTTAAACAGCTGCTCTTAGCGAAAATGTTTTTGGAGTTACTTTTTGAAGCTAATAAGTTGTGTTAGTTTACACTTCCTCTTCCAATTATAATGTGGGAAGGTCAAAATAATAAACTATCTACCAAATTTCTTCATTGGGATGTTGATTACTTCTCCTTGCCATTATCATTCAGCTGATAAGATGTGTTTTTTTTTTTTTAAATGGCTAACGTATGATTGAGGTCCCTGGGTCGCAGGTTTGCCTGGCAGGGGGTCCCTGGGGAAGAAAAGGTTGACCACCCCTGCTATAACCCATACATTAAAAATGATTGAAAACCTTTTTCCTTTCAAATTAGATCAACTATGTTGTCTATGCATTATATATATATTTTTTTATTTAACCTTTATTTAACCAGGAAGGGCTCATTGAGATTTAAAATCTCTTTTTCAAGAGCGTCCTGGCCAAGATAGGCAGCACCAAGTCATTACAAAAATTACAGACAGACAACATGAAAAACTACAAGTAATCTAGTAAAAACCATTGAATTCACAAGAGTATAACAAAATCAAAAACAACAAATTAAAAACATTGACAGGTCAGGGAATCAGCCTCAAAATCCTTCATCAGTGATTTAAAAACACCAATCGGGTGTTCTTCCAGTTTAAAATTATTTTGTAAGGTGTTCCAAGACGATGGCGCAGAGTACATAAAAGACCTTTTACCAAATTCAGTTCGGACATTTGGAACAGTTAGCAGGATAAAGTCCAGCGAACGAAGAGAGTACCCACCACATTTCTGAACAATAAAAATGCCCAAATAAAAAGGTAGTAAACCCAAAATGGCTTTGTAAATAAAAGTATACCAGTGACTGAGCCTACGAGTGACTAGAGAAGTTCAGCCAACCCTGGTATACAAAGTGCAGTGGTGCGTAAGGGTTTTGCAGTTTAAAATAAATCTCAAAGTGCCATGGTAAAGAGTGTCAATTGATCTCAAACACTGAGCGGAAGCATTCATATATAAAATATCCCCATAGTCTAGTAAAGGCATAAATGTAGCCGATACTAGCCTCCTTCTGGCTTCAAAAGAAAAACAGGCCTTATTCCTAAAATAAAATCCCAATTTCAGCTTCAATTTTTTTGTAAGTTGTTGAATATGCAATTTAAAAGAGAGGCCATCATCAATTAGAATTCCAAGATATTTATATGAGGTTACAACCTCAATCTCCTTGCCCTGACAGGTAGTAATAGGTGAAAGGTTCAGAGGTCTATTTCTTGCATTAGAAAACACCATTAGTTTAGTTTTGTCAGTATTGAGGATAAGCTTCAATTGACACAAAGTATGTTGAACAGTATAAAAAGCAGTATGCAAGTTCTGGAAAGCTTTTGTAAGAGACGAGGCACAACAGTAAATAACAGTATCATCAGCATAAAAATGAAGTTGTGCATTTTGGACATTTTTGTCTAAATCATTTATATAAATAGTGAATAAGAGAGGACCAAGTACAGAGCCTTGGGGCACACCATTCAGGACAGACAATTTAACAGACATAAGCCCATCAAATTGAGTGCACTGAGTTCTATCAGACAGATAGTTAGCAAACCATGCAACTGCATGCTCCGAAAGACCTACACTCAACAATCTCTGCCTTTAGTATAGCATGATCAACTGTATCAAAAGCCTTAGAGAGATCAATAAAAAGTGAGACACAGTGCTGTTTTTTGTCAAGGGCTTCAGTGATATCATTTAAAACCTTCATGGCTGCTGTAATTGTGCTATGCTTCTTCCTGAAGCCCGATTGGTACATTGATCAAATAGAGTTAGTAAATAAAAACTATTTTAGCTGTTCACTTACAAGGGTTTCAAGTATTTTCACCAGGGGTGACAGCTTTGAGATTGGCCTATAATTATTTAAAAGAGTTGGATCTCCCCTTTTTAAAAGTGGTAGGACAAATGCTGATTTCCAGATCTTTGGCATTTCATTACATTCCAGGGTTAGATTGAACCAGCAGCATTACATAATTTTAGTTTCACTTCATATCTTGCAAGTATTTTTTACATATGTGCAACACTTTAGAGCTTATTCATGAATAAACAGTGGTTCTCCCTAAACCACTGCACCACCCTTATTAAACCCAGCGTACATCTGTAGATGTCATGGCTGGAGCCTGTTCAGACTGGCGAGAAGAAAGAGCCCTTGACTAAGCTCCCCTACTCGGCTGCTGTGAAGATAACGTGAGCCCCTACCATCACACTCAAGCTCTGGTCTCTCTGCTCCCCCTGACCCACTAGGTGTGCTGGCTGGAACCAGAGTAGACTGCTGAGAAAGCCAAGCCCTACATCTTCACCCAGGACCAGGCCGTGCTCAATCGCTCCTTCTTCCCCTGCTTCAACACGCTGGCCGTCAAGAGCACCTACTCAGCCTCCGTGAAGGTGAGCCCTTGGACTGGACTCTGACTGAGCCAAATGTCCAGGGGAGGATGACCACAGAAAAACATTGTGTGCTGCTGTATGTCAATCTTATTTTTCTCTTTGCAGGGTAAACAAGCTTTTTCCTTTTCTGTCTATCATCCTGTTGACTCAATTTTGTGCTGTTATTAAACCTCATACTCTGCTTGATGTGTTGTGGTCCAAGAGTACAGCACTCTGAATAATAGGTCTAATCCACCACTACTACTACTCCATGTCTATATTAGTAATGGATTATACCATCACCAGGCATGTTGTTTCTACATCTGCATTGCTTACTCATTGGGGTTTTAGGCTGGGTTTCTGTATAAGCACTTTGTGACATCTGCGGATGTAAAACGGGCTTTATAAATACATTTGATTGATAATTAATTGATCTTGGCCCAAGACTGCCCTGTCTGCCTCTCACAGGTTCCTGACGACTTCACGGCAGTTATGAGTGCCAGTAAGGGAGAACACGCCGTCGTTCCCCCTCGGGAGCATGGAGAACCCCTGCCTCACCTTCGTCACAACCTGCATCCTGGCCTGAGACTGCTCGCTTGCTGACGTCATTGTGTGTGAGATGGACAACACCGGAGAGGACCACCCACTCAACAAACTGCGTGTGAAGATCAAACCAGGTCAGACTTGGCTTACATTTACCCTTTACTGCTAAGGCCAAGTCCAATTTAATTAGTTCAACTGACTGAGATTTTGCCTTAAGCTGCAGACTCAATAGAACTGATACACTCGATCATGACTGCTTAAGTTAAGGCAACAAATGTCATCTGTATTTTCTCCCCTCCCTCAGGTGTTGACCCTGATGACACCTACAATGACATGCCCTATGAGAAGGGCTTCTGTTTCGTCTCCTACCTGGCCCACCTGGCTGGAGATCAGAGTTGTTTCGATGCCTTCCTCAAGGTTGCTGTTACTTCTCATTTGTATATATTACTGTGCTACTCATCAGTAAATACACTGAGTGTCTGCTTGGTACTTAAAAAAAAAAGGTTAATACATGAGCACCATCCCTCTCTCGACTGTCCTACTTGACAGAAATGAAGGCTTCTTGCATGTAGTAGGCTCTTTTGCAGAGAGGGTATGAGGGTAGCAGTCTGACATGTGGGTGTTTCTTCTCACAGGCCTACATTGACAAGTTCAAGTTCTGAAGTGTTATGGCAGAGGATGCCCTGGAGTTCTTCCTGGAGAATTTCCCTGACCTGGAGAAGAAAGGAGTGCACAAGATTGAGGTAAAGGGCAGTGTAGTTGACTTTAGACTGCTGTTACAAGCTCACTCTCATGCTTAAAGACACAATCTGACCTCTCACTCTCCCTGTGGTTCCTTTGCAAGGTCTGGAGTTTGATAGAGAAGCCAACCAGTCACCAGCTATCTCCCTGACTTGTCGGCTGGCCAGAGCCTGATGAAGCCTGCTGAGCAGCTGTCAGAGCTGTGGGCTGTCGAGGGCCTGGATATGGCCAGCATCATGAAGACCAACATCCAGGCTTGGAAGACTTACCAGGCCGTCTACTTCCTGGAGAAGATCATAGAGAAGTCCCCACTTCCTAGAGATAGGACATGATGGTAACAACACTTCTGCGCTGATAACCCTAGCACTATCATTGTACTGGATATACAGTACCAGTCAAAAGTTTGGGCAAACCTACTCATTCAAGGATTTTTCTTTATTTTTGCTATTTTCTACATTGTAAAATAATAGTGAAGACATCAAAACTATGAAATAACACATGGAATAAGGTAGTAACCAAAAAAGAGTTAAACAAATCAAAATATATTTTCTATTTTAGATTCTTCAAAGTAGTGTTAAAGGAATTTCATTCCTATGTTTATCAACCAATTCAATTAAAACACTCTGCCCATAGATAAGAATTTGTAAGATAATTATCAGCATTAAATGGACAGAAACCAGTCTCAAAATCAATCAATCAATAGCGTTTATTCTCGAGAGTACTGATCATAATACATTTTACATCAGGTTATATAATAAAGATGATGTCATAGGTTTTAATGTCCATCCTCCTCTCGGATACAATGGCAGTACAGTACAGTTCTCATTACTGTCTGCCACCTGTTAAACTATCTACAACCAACCCAAGGTCTTTCCCCTCCCTGGGTAGAGACATCATTCTAGCCTGTCTGAAGATAAACCCATTCTTTCTAACAAGGAACACATAACATTCAACATTATGATTATGATTATAATAAGATTCATTCTTACAGTAATATAGTAGTATTCTGTTTAGTTATAATTCTAAGTCCAATGTATACATATTTTAGTCATTAAACACAAAAATCCCGTAACAAGTAGCCACCCTTTGCATTGATTACAGCTTTGCACACTCTTGGCATTCTCTCAGCCAGCTTCATGAGGAATGCTTTTCCAACAGTCTTGAAGGAGTTCCCACATATACTGAGCACTTGTTACCTGCTTCTCCTTCACTCTGCGGTCCAACTTATCCCAAACCATCTCAATTGGGTTGAGGTTGGGTGATTGTGGACGCCAGGTCATCTGATGCAGCACTCATCACTCTCCTTCTTGGTCAAATAGGCCTTACAAAATCAATTAAAATTGTATTTGTCACATGCGCCGAATACAACAGGTGTAGACCTTACAGTGAAGTGCTTACTTACAAGCCCTTAACCAACAAAGCTTTAAGAAGATAAGAAGAAAAACGTTGTTGGTAATATGTACATGAAGGTAGAGTTAAAGTGACCATGCATAGATAATAAACGGAGAGTAGCAGCAGCATAAAAGAGGGATTTTGCTAGCCTCTTGATTAGCTCATGGCTAATGGGGTAGAAGCTCATGGCTTTGGGGTAGAATGGCTTTGGGGTAGAAGCTGTTAAGAAGCCTTTTGGACCTAGACTTGGCGCTCCGGTACCGCTTGCCGTGCGGTAGCAAAGAAAACAGTCTATGACTAGGGTGGCTGGGGTCTTAGACAATTTTTTGGGCCTTCCTCTGACACCGCCTGGTATAGAGGTCCTGGATGGCAGGAAGCTTGGCCCCAGTGACGTAATGGGCTGTAAGCACTACCCTCTGTAGTGCCTTGCGGTTCGAGGCCGAGCAGTTGCCATACCAGGCAGTGATGCTACCAGATGCTCTCGATGGTGAAGCTGTGGAACGTTTTGAGGATTTTTAGGACCCATGCCAAGTCTTTTCAGCCTCCTGAGGGGGAATAGGCTTTGTCGTGCCCTCTTCACAACTGTCTTGGACCATGATAGTTTGTTGGTGATGTGGACACTAAGGAACTTGAAGCTCTCAACCTGCTCCACTACAGCCCCGTCGATGAGAATGGGAGCATGCCCGGTCCTCCTTTTCCTGTAGTCCACAATCATCTGCTTTGTCTTGAGGTTGTTGTCCTGACACCACACGGCCAGGTCTCTGACCTCCCTATAGACTGTCTCCTCGTTGTTGGTGATCAGGTCTACTGTTGTGTCATCGGCAAACTTGATAATGGTGTTGGAGTCGTACCTGGCCATGCAGTCATGAGTGAACAGGGAGTACAGGAGGTGACTGAACACGCACCCCGTGTTGAGGATCAGCTTGGCGGATGTGTTGTTACCTACCCTTACCACCTGGGGGCGGCCTGTCAGGAAGTCCAGGATCCTGTTGTAGAGGGAGGTGTTTAGTCCCAGAGTCCTTCGCTTAGTGATGACCTTTGAGGACACTATGGTGTTGAACGCTGAGATGTAGTCAATGAATAGCATTCTCACGTAGGTGTTCCTTTTGTCCAGATGGGAAAGGCCATTGTTGAGTGCAATAGAGATTGCATCATCTGTGGATCTGTTAGGGTGGTAGGCAAATTGGAGTGGGTCTAGGGTTTCTGGGATAATGGTGTTGATGTGAGCCATGACCAGCCT
The DNA here is from genome assembly GCF_045679555.1 of Salvelinus alpinus. NCBI lineage: Eukaryota > Metazoa > Chordata > Actinopteri > Salmoniformes > Salmonidae > Salvelinus > Salvelinus alpinus. The sequence goes on along the minus strand of NC_092097.1, from coordinate 33,688,109 downwards.
TTCAAAGCACTTCATGGCTACAGATGTGAGTGCTATGGGTCGGTTGTCATTTAGGCAGGTTACCTTAGTGTTCATGGGCACAGGAACTATGGTGGTATGCTTGAAACATCTTGGTATTACAGACTCAGTCAGGGACAGGTTGAAAATGCCAGTTGGTCAGCGCATGCTCGGAGTACACGTCCTGGTAATCCGTCTGGCCCTGCGGCCTTGTGAATGTTGACCTGTTTAAAAGGTCTTACTCATGTCGGCTATGGAGAGCGTGATCACACAGTCATCCGGAATAGCTGATGCTCTAATGCATGCTTCAGTGTTACTTGCCTCGACGCGAGCATAGAAGTAATTTTGCTCATCTGGTAAGCTTGTGTCACTGGACAGCTCGCGGGTAAAACGGATTTGATGAGTTAAATGAGGTAAAATGAATTTGAGTTTCCCTGCATTAAGTCCCTGGCCACTAGGAGCGCCACCTCTGGATGAGTGTTTCCCTGTTTGCTTATGGCCGTATAAAGCTCATTGAGTGTGGTCTTAGTGCCAGCATCGGTTTGTGGTGGTATGTAGACAGCTACGAAAAATACAGATGAAAACTAATTTGGCAAATAGTGTGGTCTACAGCTTATCATGCAATACTCTACCTCAGGTGAGCAAAACCTTGAGACTTCCTTAGATTTCGTGCACCAGCTGTTGTTTACAAATATACATAGACTGCCACCCCTTGTCTTACCAGAGGCCAGTTTTCTATCCTGACGAAAAAGCTTAAAACCCGCTAGCTATATGTTATGTCGACGTTCAGCCAGGACTCTGTGAAACATAAGATATTACAGTTTTTAATGTCCTGTTGGTAAGATATACGTGATCGTAGTTTGTCTATTTTATTATTGATTGATTGTATGTTGGCTAATAGGACCGATGGTAAAGGTAGATTACCCTCTCGGCGACGGATCCTAACGAGGCACCCGGATCTTCGTCCACAATACCTCCGTCTTTTTCTCCTGCATATGATGGGGATGAGGGCCTTCTCTGGCATCTGAAGTAAATCCTTCCTGTCTGACTTGTTGAAGGAAAAAGTATTCCTCCAGTATGGGGTGAGTAATCGCTGTCCTGATATCTAGAAGCTCTTTTCGGTCATAAGACACAGTGACAGAAACATTATGTACAAAATAACTTACAAATAACGCGAGAAAACATACACAATAGCACAATTGGTTACAGGATCGTAAAACGACTGCCATCTCCTTCGGCGCCATTCTTAAAACAGCCTGGAGGTGTTGAGTCATTGTCCTGTTGGAAAAACAAATAATAGTCTCACTAAGCGCAAACCAGATGGGATGGCGTATCGCTGCAGAATGCTGTGGTAGCCATGCTGGTTAAGTGTGACTTGAATTCTAAATAAAGCACCCCCACACCATCACACCTCCTCCATGCTTCACGGTGGGAACCACACATGCGGAGATCATCCGTTCACCTACTCTGCGTCTCACAAAGACACGGCGGTTGGAACCAAAAATCTCCAATTTGGACTCATCAGACCAAAGGACAGATTTCCACCGGTCGAATGTCCATTGATTGTATTTTTTAGCCCAAGCAAGTCTCTTCTTCTTATTGGTGTCCTTTAGTAGTGATTTCTTTGCAGCAATTCGACCATGAAGGCCTGATTCACGCAGTCTCCTTTGAACAGTTGATGAACTCTGAACAGTTGATGAACTCTGAAGTATTTATTTGGGCTGCAATTTCTGAGGCTGGTAACGCTAATGAACTTATCCTCTGCAGCACAGGTAACTCTGGGTCTTCCTTTCCTGTGGCGGTCCTCATGAGAGCCAGTTTATCATAGCGCTCGATGGTTTTTGCGACTGCACTTAAAGAACGTTCAAAGTTCTTGACATTTTCCGCATTGACTGACCTTCATGTCTTTAAGTAATGATGGACTGTCATTTCTCTTTGCTTATTTGAGCTGTTCTTGCCATAATATGGACTTGGTATTTTACCAAATAGGGCTATATTCTGTATACCGCCCCTACCTTGTCACATCATAACTGATTGGATCAAACGCATTAAGAAGGAAGGAAATTCTACAAATTAACTCTTAACAAGACACACCTGTTAATTGAAATGCATTCCAGGTGACTACCTCATGAAGCTGGTTGAGAGAATGCCAAGAGTGTGCAAAGCTGTCAAGGCAAAGGGTGGCTACTTTGAAGAATCTCAAATATAAAATATATTTTGATTAGTTTAATACTTTGTTGTTGGTTACAACATGATGCCATATGTTATTTCATAGTTTTGTTGTCTTCACTATTATTATACAATGTAGAAAATAGTAAAAATAAAGAAAAACCCTTGAATGAGTTGGTGTGTCCAAACTTTTGACTGGTACTGTACATGTGATTTACCAGTATGTGATTCACCCCAATTCATCAGTGTGAGGATATCTATCTATTCTTTATTTCATTACTTTACGTTTTGTACCTTGCACCTGTAAGTCTGGATGTGCTTAAAGTACTTTTGAAATTAGTCACACCAATCATGTACCTTCACTCTGACTTTGATAAGGTAATATAGAGAAACAGTAGGAGCAGTACCCTCACATCGTGAAGTCAAACAACGCTGAGCTACGACTGCGCTGGGCCCAGATCATTGCCAAGAATCAGCACCAGCCAGGATATCAACATGTGCGCAGCTTCCTCAGCTGCCAGGTTAGAAAAACAAATGCATTTGGTCCTCAACCATCAATTACAGTATTTGTCAAGCAAGTGTTTTAGGCCAGTTTAATGTTTTATTATAGTAAATATAATGTATATATTTATGATATAATAAGATGTCAGTTTAAAGTTAGATTAGTGTCTTTAAACATCATGTAAATAGTAGTATCTTAGCAATAATATATGAATAGATTGTTTCATTGTATCTTGCTCCCAGGGGAAACAGAGGTACACTCTGCCTGTGTACCGTGCACTGTGGAATGGATCGGAGGAGACCAGGTCTCTGGCCACAGATCTTCAGTGCCACCTCACATCAGCTCCACGTCAATGTCCGCAACTACGTCAAGAAGATCATCGCCTGAGTGCCGTCATAAGAGCTGAACATGAGATCCAGAGTGTAGTCTAGCTGACCCTGGCCTTGAGATATTATAGAGAAGGAGTAGCAGTAGTGGTCTGTCCCAGTACTTTTAGATGGCCTCTGTTCCTTAAATGTACTGTACCAGGTCAGGTTGAGATGCCAACATTATCTTGTTTTTTACTGTAGCCTGGTCAGTGGTCACAGGAAAAGAGGCAATTTGACATATTTCACATGCAGCTTGAATGGTAAATTCTTTGCATTTACACAGCCCAGCATGAAAGGCTCTGCTCTGGGCATATCTTGCCTAAAGCATAGATATGCCCATGCTAATTAAGCAGTATTTGTGATTTAAAAAATCACAAGTGGATTAAGGAAAAATAAAATACTACTTTTGATGTATTGAGTATGTATAAAAACATTTTGATTGTTTTTTCATCCAAACTAAGCTGTATGTTAAACTGTTACAAACAATAAAAAAAACATTATTTTGAAATAAATCTGTAGTGGTTGGTGTTTTTCCCCCTGAAAGATTCAATGTATCTTATTGCTTTTATTCGCTGTTCACTGTATACTTTACTTTATTACACTGAACAAATATATAAACGCAACATGTAAAGTGTTGGTTTTATGAGCTGAAATAAAATATCCCAGAAATGTTTCATATGCACAAAAAGCTTATTTCTCTCAAATGTTGTGCACAAATTTGTTTACATCCCTGTCAGTGAGCATTTCTCCTTTGCCAAGATAATCCATCAACCTGACAGATGGGGCATATCAAGAAGCTGATGAAACAGCATGATCATTACAGAGGTGCACCTTGTGCTGGGGACAAAAGGCCACTCTAAAATGTGCAGTTTTGTTAAAACACAAAGCCACAGATGTCTCAAGCTTTGAGGGAGCATGCAATTGGCATGCTGACTGCAGGAATGTCCACATAATTTAATGTTCATTTATATACCATAAACTGCCTCCAACTTCGTTTTAGAGAATTTGGCAGTATGTCCATCTGGCCTCCCAACCGCAGACCACGTGTTTGGTGTCGTGTGGGCAAGCGGTTTGCTGATGTCAACGTTGTGAACAGAGTGCCCTGCCCCATGGTGGCGGTGGTGTTATTGTATGGGCAGGCATAAACTACGGACAACGAACACAATTATCCATCGCAATTTGAATGCGCAGAAACACGGTGACGCGATCCTGAGTCCCATAGTAGGGCCCATTTTTTTTAAAGTTTTCTGTATTCCCAGTCATATCCAGGGCGGCCCACCATTGGCCCAGCGTCGTCCGGGTTTGGCCAGGGCAGGCTGTCTTTGTTCTTAACTGAATGTATTTCAATTGACTGATTTCGTCATATGAACTGTAACTCGGTAAAGTCTCTGAATGTGTTGCATATTGCGTTTATATTTTTGTTCAGTATACTTTCATGGTAGAATATATAATTTGACTTGAGAAGAGAACAAATCTGGTATACTCCCTATTGTATCATAATCGTGCTGCTGTATAAATCGGTGGCATTTCCGCTTCTCTCCAACGGATGTTGTACAAATTTGGTGTAACCGCTAAATACGCCCTTCCGTCAACTCAATCTTTTTTCGGGGGTGTGCCTTCTCTGATGAGAAGCTAACTAGATAGCCAAGTAGTTCTTTGCTTCACTAATGTGACCTTGCGCTGAGGATTCGGAATCGCCATGAAGTACGCATTGGTAAGAATATCCTGTCGAAATTATTTCCAGGGTTGCTTTGGTTTCCTTTTTTGTCTGTGGTGGTAGTAGAAAAGTAGCCTGTCAGCTAACGCGGTAACTTACTTTGATAAGTTAAACAGAGAGCAGTAACAAGGCACCGCAGCTGTCACTCCCTGTCAGATAATTTATCTGCCCTGAACTGGTCATATTATGTCAAATTAAATGCACAGAATTAGAAGATTTGTCTCTGAGATTGACCTGATTAAAAGATCACTAACTAGCCTAGTGCAGTTAGCTAAGTGACTCAAGTACAGTAAGCATTTCGTTGGACAGTGTATACTATTTGTATCCTGTACATACGACGAATAAAAATTTAAACTCATGTTGTAAACTTGTGCAGGCGACTCATCTTGGCTAGCAGTCTGCCAAGCAACCAACTCTCCTGGTACATCTGACAACGTGTTAACAGCCATCTAAGCAAGCAAGTGAAGCTTATTTCACCTTAGATAATAGCAAATACCATAATTTACTGAACAAAAATAAGTGCAACAAGTAACGTGTTGGTTTCATGAGATTAAATTAAAAAAATCCTAGAAATGTTCCATGCACAAAAAGCTTATTTCTCCCAAATGTTGTGCACATTTGTTTACATCCCTTTTTAGAGAGCATTTCTCCTTTGCCAAGATAATCCACCTAACAGGTGTGGCATATCAAGAAGCTGATTAAATAGCATTATCATTACACAGATTCACATTCTGTTGGAGACGTTACAAAAAATGCCACTCTAAAATATGCAGTTTTGTCACACAACACAATGCCACAGATGTCTCAAGTTTTGAGGGAGCATGCAATTGGCATGCTGACTGCAGGACTGTCCAGCAGAGCTGTTGCCAGAGAATTTAATGTTAATTTCTGAAGCATCCAATGTTTTGGAGAATTAGGCAGTAGGTCCAAACGGCCTCATAACTGCAGACCATGTGTAACCCCGCCAGCCCAGGACCTCCACATCCGACTTCTTCACCTCCAGGATTGTCTGAGACCAGTCACCCGGACAGCTGATGAAACTGTGGGTTTGCACAACTGAATAATTTCTGCACAGACTGTCAGAAACCGTCTCCGGGAAGCTCATCTGCGTGCTTGTCGTCCTCACCAGGGTCTTGACCTTTCTGCAGGTTGGCGACCTGACTGCAGTTCGGTGTCCTAACTGACTTCAATGGGCAAATGCTCACCTTCGATGGCCACTGGCACGCTGGAGAAGTGGGTTCTAAATGGATTAATCCCAGTTTCAACTCTACCGGGCAGATGGCAGATAGCGTGTATGGGGTCATGTGGGTGAGTGATTTGCTGATGTCAACGTTGTGAAAAGAGTGCCCAATGGTGGGGTTATGGTATGGGCAGTCATAAGCTACGGGCAACGAACACTATTGCATTTTATTTATGGCAATTTGAATGCACAGAGATACCGTGACGAGATCCTGAGGCCCGTTGTCATGCCAATTATCCATCACCTCATGTTTCAGCATGATAATGCACAGCCCTGTGACGCAAGGATCTGTACACAATTCCTGGAAGCGGAAAATGTCCCACTTCTATGGCCTGTCAACCATTTGAGCATGTTTGGGATGCTCTGGATCGACGTGTACGATCATGTGTTCCAGTACCCACCAATATCCAGAAAATTCGCACAGCCATTGAAGAGGAGTGGGTTCCTTTCCACAGGCCACAATCAACAACCTGATCAGCTCTATGCGAAGGAGTAGTGTTGTGCTGCATGAGGCAAATGGTGGTCACACCAGATACTGACCTGTTTTCTGATCCACGCCCCTACCTTTTAATGTGTCTTTGACCAACAGATGCATATCTGTATTCCCAGTCATGTGAAATCCATAGATTAGGGCCCAATGAATTTATTTCAATTCACTTATCTATATGAACTAACTCAGTAAAATCTTTGACATTGTATGTTGCGTTTTATTTTTGTTCAGTGGCGCAGTAAACTTCTAATTGTCTGACATTGGTTGTATTTAAAGAACTACTCAAGTACTGTTAGTAGCCTACACAAGCTGATTACCTTTTGTACTTTATCCTTAAACAGATTTATTGTTCTGAGACAGAATGTTATGCCTGACAATGACTGCTTGAAGTAATTTCATGTATAATAGCAGGGCATTTGCAATATGAAAATTCCCCTTATGAGTTTGGTTTCTGAGTTTATCACCTTTTATTTAAAGGGCCAATCCTTAGTTGAAACAATAACAAAGCAAACACTGCCTGTGTTTTGGTAAAAAGCTGAGTGGTGGACCTGGAGAAGTGTAACCTCTTAAATTCAAAAACAGAGCTTTGGATGCAAGGACTGACCATCCACTATATCAAAATGATAGTTTCAAGCATGTTTTGAGGCTATACAGTTTGTAAACATTGTAAATGTAAACGAATATTAGTGTAAAACATGGTTATATTTTGGGTACTGAAGGGGTTTGACAGTTCAACTAAGTTCAGCAGGCATTTGTAAGTGATATTCTTCAAGAATCATTATCTATATAACATTAATTTAAGTCCAAAAATTGATGTACGAACTGCAGATTGCCCATTTAAACAGTCCAATATCTGTTTACATCTGCTTCCCTTTGTTTTATTTTTTCAACAGTAGCCATGTTATACATGGATTATGCCAAAACAATCTTCTTTCTGTTTTGTATTTAGTTCTCGACGGTAGCTGTGACTGCTGGGGTGTTATTGCTGTCCACTGTGGGCATAATTATAGCCCTCTACCTAGGCAAGAAGAAAAAGCCTCCAGTCACCTTGCTTGACCCTACCCAGAAATACCAGCTAACGCTCATCGATAAAGAGGTACATGTGTGCTATTGAAATAAATTAGACATTTTTGCTATGTGCGTCAGAGGCCTGTGCTTAATTCAATTATATACTCCATGGAAATCATTTTTGTCTAACATTTAACCGAATGTTTGTAGTAGATGGCTTTGCATTGAATTTACACACTATTTGACAAAACCAATGTATGAATAGTTCGATATGTCTTTGGCCTCTTTCCATAGGTGATCAGCCATGATACTCGCAGGTTCCGCTTTCGACTTCCCTCAGCAGAACATATCCTGGGGCTGCCTGTAGGTAAGTCTTTTGTCAAGTGATAGTGTTTGATAATTGATTATTATTTGATACAGTGCCATGCCATTAATAGAAATACACTTTCAAAATTTAGCAGACCCTCTTATCCAGAGAGACTTACAGGAGCAATTAAGGTTATGTGTCTTGCTCAAGTTTACATCTACCTGTTATTCACCTAGTCGTCTTGGGGATTCAAATCAGCGTCCTTTTGGTTACTGGCCCAACTCTCAAATAGTCCTTTAGCTCACCAGCATTATAACTACCCTCAAAACGTAATACTTGATGGCGTTGTATTGCACTGATGGAAACTAGAACGCTTAGCTTCCCAGTCCTTGAATGCCCTCTAGTGTATGAGTCATTTAGCAGAACAATCAGAGGATAAAGCCACACCAAATGACCCTATCAGTTTTCAATCAGTGTTGTCTTTGTGTTTCTAATCACCTTATTTGTTTCATCTAGGGAAGCATGTATACCTCTCTGCCCGTATTGACGGCAGCCTGGTAGTCAGACCATACACACCTGTGTCCAGCGACGACAACAAAGGATATGTTGACTTGGTTGTGAAGGTATGTTTGGTTTGTCAAAGCAGTCTTATATAATAAACTGAACACTAGTACTACCATATGTATCGAGCGTGTCGTAGTAGGAGGAGTGATGACATGCTGGACCTGTTAGTAGATCATCTTATTCTTTGGGATCTAAAAGAGAAAAACAAATCCTAAATAATCACTGCTACTGTGAGGTGCTTGATATATACGGACCCTGATCTGCAAACCATATTTAATGTAGAAAATTCCTCCCCAGATCTACTTCAGTAATGTGCACCTCAAGTTTCCTGATGGAGGCAAGATGTCCCAGTACCTGGAGAGTCTGCACCTGGGAGATGTGGTGGACTTCAGAGGACCAGGAGGACTGCTGGAGTACAGAGGGCATGGTACGACCAGTCCACTGCCTGGCACACCCTCCTGATATTTACTAATGATGTGTCCCAAATGGTAACCTATATGCACTGAGTGTACAAAACATTAAGGACACCTGCTCTTTCCATGACAGACTGACCAGGTGAAAGTTATGATCCCTTATTGATGTCACTTGTAAAGTCCACTAAAGTCTATGTAGATGAATGGGAGGAGACAGGTTAAAGAAGGATTTTTAAGCATTGCAACAATTGAGACATGGCATATGCATGTGTGCCATTCAGAGGGTGAATGGGCAAGACAAAAGATTTAACTGCCTTTGAACATGGTATGGTAGTAGGTGCCAGGCACACTGGTCGATACAGATACATATCGCAATGTTATTTTTGGATTATATAATATCGGTATTTGACTAAGTATCAATTTGTTAAACAAAAATACAAGTTAAACATATATTTTTTAAAGTGCTAATGTAAATGGCATTAGCTAGCGCTAGTTGGCTGTACCTGTGCCAAAACTCTGTGCCAAAGCACTTTTATTTCCCTCATTGATCAACTCATTTTCTCATGCTTTCTCGTCTCTTTGCAGCAGTGAGCAATATGTTTGGAACATCAAATCGCAATACATATAGAATCATGAGAATTTCAATACATATTATTAAAAAAATGTTACCCCTTTTTCTCCCCAATTCTGTGGTATCCAATTGGTAGTTAGTCCTGTCCTATCGCTGCAACTCCCGTACGAACTCAGGAGAGGCGAAGGTCGAGAGCCGTGCGTCCTCCGAAACACAACCCAGCCATGCCGCACTGCTTCTTGACACAACGCCCGCTTAACCCGGAAGCCAGCTGCACCAATGTGTCGGAGGAAACACCGTACACCTGGCGACCGGGGCAATGTGCGTTGCGCCCGGCCCGCCACAGGAGTCGCTAGTGCGTGATGGGACAGGAACATCCCTGCCGGCCAAACCCTCCCCTATCCCGGTTAACACTGGGCCAATTGTGCACGGCCGGCTGCGACAGAGCCTGGACTCGAACCAGGATCTCTAGTGGCACAGCTAGCGATGCAGTGCCTTAGACCACTGCGCCACTCGGGAGGCTGCAATACATATCTTATCGACACCTACGTTTCGTGAGGTTCCTGGCAATTCCCAGCCCTAATATTAGTGTGTTCTTTTTTACCATGGCCCATAAGGGTCTGATCTTTAGAGAATCTGGTGCCATTTGGGATGCGCACAGTCTAATGGAATGGGGGTTTTAGCTTTGTGTACACACTCTCTAATGGAATGGGGGTTTTAGCTTTGTGTACACAGTCTCTAATGGAATGGGGGTTTTAGCTTTGTGTACACAGTCTCTAATGGAATGGGGGTTTTAGCTTTGTGTACACAGTCTCTAATGGAATGGGGGTTTTAGCTTTGTGTACACAGTCTCTAATGGAATGGGGGTTTTAGCTTTGTGTACACAGTCTCTAATGGAATGGGGGTTTTAGCTTTGTGTACTTGGGTGTGGCTGGCTGAGTGATTGTGTGTACACACTTATAGTCAACCTTAAGTCTACTGAATAAGTCAACAGTAAATGTACAATATCTCTGAGCAATTTGCTGGCTTGCTGCATCACATTTTGCAACTTTCATTCCCCAAAGGTTCCAGAAAAGCACTGCCTAAAGAATGTACTTTTACTGTGTTGTCACTTAAAATGTTTACTAATGCGCACAGTATTATTTGATACAATGTTCCACAACATAGTTGTTGGGTGTGTCCATCATCCTGTCTTCCATTTGGGACAAGATAACTGTTGTTCATTTGCTCCCCAAGCACACTGGAAAAGGAAAATTATCTCTGGAATGTTTTGGCATAATTTTTGTCTCATTGCTTTCTCCCATTCCATTCAACAGGGCAGTTTGCAGTTCAGACAGACAAGAAGTCTCCTGCGGAGATAAAAGTTGCCAGTACTGTGGGTCTGATAGCTGGAGGAACAGGTGAACTTTCCCTTCGCAACTCTGCACTCTGAACCTAAACACTTAAATGTTGTCTTGTTATAGCCCATGGGTAAATGTAGAGTGAGCGCTTTTAGTTCCTGGTGCTGAACTCCCTTCCCTATTTGTAGGCATCACCCCTATGCTACAACTGGTGCGCGCTATCATGAAGGACCCCAGTGACAGGACCACCTGCAGCCTACTGTATGCCAACCAGGTGTGTGGCCGCTGCTCACACTGGCCTCTCTCCTAAAAGAGACTTTTAATATCAATAGGTTCATCTATATAAATAAAGAACAGATACTGTAAATGCTTTGTACTAGCTTCACTGTGGATATAGTTCATAGGTTTGCTTAGGTTTAGAGTTAACACTGAACTGTCTGTGTGTGGTGTGTTCATGGCAGACTGAGAAGGATATCCTGCTGAGGGATGAGCTGGAGGAGGTCCAGGCCAGACACCCAGACCGCTTCAAGCTGTGGTTTTCAGTGGACAGGGCACCCCAGGGTATGTGCCTTACGACTTTTGCTTGCATTGCTCAAGTGTTGACATCAAGATTTCAAATTGGCAACCCATCCCAAATGGAATTAATTGAAGCATAAACAAACATTACAATAATTCACTGTGGAATTCAATGATAATTCTTCTTCTGGTGTTCTCTGCATTGCGCATCACATAAAGAGTGAAAACATAATAATTATATCCCTAGAGCAGTAAAATAACACACACATACATGCATACATACAGAAAAATGAAGCAGAAGGTGTTTGAACCCAGTTAAATATGTTAAATATGGGAGACAAGCCTATACACAATATATATACACATGTACCATTTACCACATAGAAGCTAAATATTTTTGCAATTTGTGTGTTTTATGGCAGAATCATTAAGCATATTGGTACTTGTTTGCGACCCCATGAAAGACTGAATTATGATCAATTTGTGTCGCTCAGGCTGGGAGTACTGTGAGGGCTTCATCAATGTGGATATGATCCAGGAGCACCTGCCCACCCCCAGTGAGGACACCTTGGTGCTCATGTGCGGTCCACCCCCCATGATCCAGTTTGCTTGCAACCCCAACCTGGACAAGTTGGGCTACCGGCAGAGTCAGCGCTTCGCCTACTAGTCACCAGCCTAGGAACTATCCTCCCAGCCGCACCCAGCATGGGCCTTCTCAATGCAACAATGACATCAATTCAGTGCTTGGTTGGGCCGGAACTACTGCTTGAGTACCGGCATCTCTTATAGAATATTGGCTCAAAGATTTTGCGGAGTTCCAGCACCTAAATATATACAGTACTGGCACCCAAAATAAGTATGGGCACCATTTTCAGTCCGCTTAAAGCACTGCATCAATTTACTACTAAAAGCCCCATATGGTAAGTGCAGACAGGTTGAGCATTAAATGCTCACTTGGAACCAAAGTCCTACCTTTGTATTATTAGCCTCCATCTCCTGCTGATATCTACAATTGTATTTTTAGGTGAGGTTTTAAAGCTTTGATTTATTATTGATGTACTTAGCCTTGAGCAGTCCTCCTAAAAACAGGACAGAGCGAACATAATTAAAGATAAAGCCGCATACTGAACTGAATTATGCCCAGGGATGCAGTGCTGAATATAAGGAGGCTGCCCAGGCAGCTTTACTTTAACTGCATATCATTTGTTGTGTGTGCATTTAAGTGTTACAGCTGCTGTAGAGATGTGTTATACTGTATTTTGGCACATGTGGGGCTTTTTGATGTGTGTCTAGTGGGTATGGGATCTGACTCCATTTCTTATTGTATTTCTGTGAGATTGTGTGAGCATAATTATTCAAGGCTCTTTTTGTTTTATATATTATAATTTCAGAGTTTAATCTGCAATGCACTACAGTCTTTGTAAAAATGGATTGTGTTTATGAAAAGACAATAAAAATTTCTGCCACTTCAAATTGCCTCCATTCATATACGGGATCCATAATCCTGTTGTCTGTATGTATTGACTGGACCATTCCTTAGATATTATCCCTTGTTGTAAAATAGAGTATTGTGGAGGTTAACAATTTGGACATTCAGTTTGCCAGAACAACGTGGCTCTGATTGCGACAGTTGAATGCTGTCACAACAAGGAGTAATCTGTGCTTGGTGCAGACAATTTAGTCCAAATGCTGGGACAGAGTGGTAGTTGGAAAAATTGTATCTAATTCCACTGCCTACTACAGTACAGTTCCCCTTTGTTGACAGGGATTATTGAAGATTGGAATTGCTGATGAGAGTTGGTTTACAAGTAGGAGTAGCTCTATCCACAAGTAAAGAGCTGGATGAGGGTCTATTTTTAATTGAGCCTTTCTTGTGCTGCTAAAATGTGGTTTAGGCAGCTCAGTTCTGAAGACAACTTTTCACATACTGTACATACACTACTGTTAAGTTTGGGGGTTCATGCAGGCACCATTATGGAGGTAATGTGATTCCACTCAATCATTTATAGGAGAAGCACGTGCATGACCTGGGAATAAAACAGTGTACCACTTAAGTCTATGTTGATTTGATATAATGGCTACATATACAGACAGTATTTTGGTGTTACTTTAAAACATTTTACATTTGTAATTTTAACCACTAGATGGAGACGATGTTACGTTTATGAGAACCAGTTGAAACTCTTTGCTTGGCATTGACTTGTCATTTTCGTTAACCGTGCTGCGTGACTGTTCGTTCGGAGGTTCGGCTTGTTTTTGTGAGAATCGGGAAGGGATCACATTTCCTTTGACGTCTGGAGTATCAGGTAGCTACGTCCGCTGAGTGAAAATGCAAAAGTTAACCAGCTTCAACAATGAGCAATATTGTAGCATTGTATTTGCAACTGTGTCAGTGTGTTTGGTATTGGTTCGATACAGCCAGACGTGACCAGTTTTCTTCGAGTATGCGAAAGCTAACTAGCTAGCCTATAATGCTAGCTAATGGCATTAGTAATGCTAGCATCTGCGGTTATCGTACGTTACCTTGGGGCTCTAGCTAGCTATAATTTGCTGGTGTACGTCAGGAATCATGTCAGCCAAATCATATTATTGGAGTCGTTATCTTGTTATCCCAGTTCCATGTTTATTCGGATGCTATTGTATGATTGCTTTGTTCTAAGGTAGCCAACCAGCTGACAAAGTCTTTGCCAGTTTTGTTTGTTAGCTACCAGCTAACGTTACCGTTAGCTAACGTTACCGTTAGCTAACTACATTTTTCGGCCGTCTCACAAGAGCAATTTTGGTCTTCCTGCCATGTTAGCCGAGTAGCTTATTCGTCATAACTGTTGTCAAATACTCATTTAACGAGTGAATATTTTCACGACATAAGACTTTGTTGATGGTGTAAAAATGTAACGTTATGTCAAAGTAATACTGGAAGCTGCAATTTTTTACTTCAGTGCTGAATGCAAGGACCAACTGTCGGTGGGAAATATAGACCTACCAAAGTCCACATCAGGTCCAATTGTCACAGGTGAAGTTAGTTACAATTTGGAATAAGTTATTTCAGTGAAAAACTACATTAACTAATGTATTTATTTGTCACTATGATTTCTTGACTCCTCAGCACTGGGCCAACTGCGGACTTAAGTGTCAGGCTTTAGTAGTACACACAGGCAGAGGACAGGTCATCAGGCAGTCTCCCTATGTCAGGCCGAAACGGGTCTGCGAGTGATGCAGACTGTCGGATCTCAGAGGACTGCCGGGTCCCGGATGTGGAGCTGATGGAGCTGGGACCTCTGCTGGAGGAGACGGGACGGCAGACAGCGGGGAAAGGCATGATGTCAGAAGTGAGAGTGGGGGAGACAGGTTACGTCCCATATGGCACCCTATTCCCTACACAGTGCTCAAATTTTGATCAGTGCTCAAAAGTCAAAAGTAGTGCACTATATAGGGTGCCATTTGGAATGCTGCCTGACTCAACTCCTCGATTACCACGGGAATTAGGTATTTTCTAAAGCGGGCGCAGAATCTTCCAAATCAACATTTGGAAGATTCAGGTGATCAGCCAACACCAACGTGTCTAGTGAACACAGGGGTGTATTCAGAGAGGTGAAAGTTCAGAACGTTGCAGATCTCCCCATTGGCCTATTCTACATCCAAACAAACTGGTTGTTCTACAAAATTAGTTTCTATCTAAATGTTCTATAGCGTTGCACCCTCGTGAATATGCCCCAGTTGAAGACAAAACAAATCTAAGTGGTCATTGGCCAATAGAGCTAAGCTTGGGTGGGGTCGCACCTAAGTAATGGTCAGGGAAATGTAGACCAAACCAACTGGGATTCGTTCCCATGTTTTCACTTTTATCCTGCACTGCAAAGGCATATGCTCTACTTGCCTAACTAAATCACATTCTCTCTCTGCAGGGGGCCTCAGTTCTGCCTGATGAGGAGGATGAAGAGGTGGAAGAGGTCCTGACGCTGCCCCTCCAGGCTCACCACGCAATGGAGAAGATGGAGGAGTTTGTGCACAAAGTAGGCATCATTGGGCTGTTCCAGATGGCAGGATCAATAAGTTAGCCAGCTAACTTTGATAAGCAGCCAAAGTATCTCTTGATTTTCTGATTCATTTAGAAAGCTAAACTTGAATATGAGTTGTTGGTTGTCGAGTCAATTATACCATGCCCATTTCAAGTCTATGTTTCTCGAAAAGATGAAGTTATTTCAGAATTTCTGGGACAGTTAGCTGGCTAACTCATTGATCCTGCTTTCTGGAACAGCCCCCATGGCTGCTCTGTCTAACTTCATACACAGAGAGAATAAGAGTGGGGAGATGAACAGGACATTCATGGTAGCCTTAAACCCTTGTGTTTTAAGGTGTGGAAGGGTAGCTGGAGGGTTATCCCATTTCATGTCCTGCCGGAGTGGCTGAAGGACAACGACTACCTCCTGCATGGACACCGACCCCCCATGCCCTCCTTCCGCGCATGCTTTGGAAGCATCTTCAGGATCCACACAGAAACAGGCAACATCTGGACCCACCTTCTAGGTGAGTGAGTGTGTGAGATATATGAGGAGACTGAATCCTCACATGTTGAACCTCACACCATTGCCTATAAAGTTGCAGTGAAGCACAAGTCTATGATCCCCACAACTAGGGCACATTCACTAGGTCCTAAGTTCAGCATGCTGCCATTAAGCAATGTACAGTTGAAGTCGGAAGTTTACATATACCTTAGCCAAGTACATCTAAACTCAGTTTTTCACAATTCCTGACATTTAATCCTCGTAAAAATTCCCTGTCTTTGGTCAGTTAGGATCACCACTTTATTTTAAGAATGTGAAATGTCAGAAGTTTACATATACTTAATTAGTATTTGGTAGCATTGCCTTTTAAATTGTTTAATTTGGGTCAAATGTTTCGTGTAGCCTTCCACAAGCTTCCCACAATAAGTTGGGTGAATTTTGGCCCATTCCTCCAGACAGAGCTGATGTAACTGAGTCAGGTTTATTGGCCTCCTTGCTCGCACACGCTTTTTAAGTTCCGCCCACAAATGTTCTATAGGGTTGAGGTCAGGGCTTTGTGATGGCCACTCCAATACCTTGACTTTGTTGTCCTTAAGCCATTTTGCCACAACTTTGGAAGTATGCTTGGGGTCATTGTCCATTTGGAAGACCCATTTGTGACCAAGCTTTAACTTCCTGACTGTTGTCTTGAGATGTTGCTTCAATATATCCACATCATTTTCCTTTCTTCATGATACCATCTATTTTGTGAAGTGCACCAGACCCTCCTGCAGCAAAGCACCCCCACAACATGATGCTGCCACCACCGTGCTTCACGGTTGGGATGGTGTTCTTCGGCTTGCAAGCCTCCCCCTTTTTCCTCCAAACATAACGATGGTCATTATGACCAAACAGTTCTATTTTAGTTTCATCAGACCAGAGAACATTTCTCCAAAAAGTCCCCATGTGCAGTTGCAAACCGTAGTCTGGCTTTTTTATGGTGGTTTTGGAGCAGTGGTGTCTTCCTTGCTAAGCTGCCTTTCAGGTTATGTCAATATAGGACTTGTTTTACTGTGGATATAGATACTTTTGTACCTGTTTCCTCCAGCATCTTCACAAGGTCCTCTGCTGCTGTTCTGCGATTTATTTGCACTTTTTGCACCAAAGTACGTTCATCTCTAGGAGACAGAACGCGTCTCCTTCCTGAGCGGTATAACGGCTGTGTGGTCCCATGGTGTTTTTACTTGCGTACTATTGTTTGAGCAGATGAACGTGGTACCTTCAGGCATTTGGAAATTGCTCCCAAGGATGAACCAGACTTGTGGAGGTCTACAGTTTTAGGTTTTGGCTGATTTCTTTTGATTTTCCCATGATGTCAAGCAGTGGCACTGAATTTGAAGGTAGGCCTTGAAATACATCCACAGGTACACCCCCAATTGACTCAAATTAGGCAAATTTACATATCAGAAGCTTCTATTTCTGGAATTTTCCAAGCTGTTTAAAGGCACAGTCAACTTAGTGTATGTGAACTTCTGACCCACTGGAATTGTGATAGTGAAATAATCTGTCTGGAAACAATTGTTGGAAAAATGTTTAGATGTCCTAACCGACTTGCCAAAACGATAGTTTGTTAACAAGAAATTTGTGGAGTGGTTGAAAAATGAGTTTTAATAACTCCAACCTAAGTGTATGTAAACTTCTGACTTCAACTGTATGTATTGTGCAATCACTTATCTATACTACATAGCAAAGAAGTGTGCCTCTTACACAACACATTCCATTTACAATGCTCCTGATTGTGTCCCCCATTGTGTATATACAGTGTGCCCCATAGAGACCCCTTCCTATTGCTAATATTCATTTGTCATGATATGCCCCATATGATTACTGGTCCACAAATGATGGCCTCACCTCTCCAACCCCCAGGGCTGATCCTGTTTATTGGTCTGGGCACGTACACCATTCTGCGGCCCAACATGTACTTCATGGCCCCGCTGCAGGAGAAAGTGGTGTTTGGGATGTTTTTTCTGGGTGCCGTGCTCTGCCTCAGCTTTTCCTGGCTCTTTCACACCGTCTACTGCCACTCTGAGAAAGTGTCCCGCACCTTCTCCAAGTAAGGCTGCATGCCCCCCTCCCTCTTGCTCATGTAGATTTCTTTCTTGATTAGCTCTCCTGTATTTCTGAAAAGAAATGTGATGTTTCATTTCAGTTTTTTTTTTTTACTTTAAAGTGTCATTTAAATGGATGTTCCTCTTCTAACCTCAGTGTTTTGTTTTCCCTCAGACTTGACTACTCGGGTATTGCCCTGCTGATCATGGGTTCATTTGTGCCCTGGCTCTACTACTCGTTCTACTGTTCCCCACAGCCGCGCCTCATCTACCTCACCATTGTCTGTGTGCTGGGCATTGCCGCCATCATAGTGGCCCAGTGGGAACGCTTCTCCACGCCCGCGCATCGGCCCACACGAGCAGGTGCTGCAAAGTTTGACCATCTTATTGTATCCTATACTATGACTGATCCAGCTGCTCTTGCTTCCACCAACCAACCTTTCCCCTCCATGTCTCTCACAGGAGTGTTCATGGGCCTGGGACTGAGTGGCATCGTCCCCACAGTGCACTTCACTATCGAGGAGGGCTTCGTCAAGGCCACCACTGTGGGACAGATGGGCTGGTTCTACCTGATGGGCGCCATGTACATCACTGGCGCCGGACTGTACGCCGCCAGGATCCCCGAACGCTACTTCCCTGGCAAATGTGACATCTGGGTAAGTGTGTAACAGAGGCAAAAAATGTAACCCTTTTCCATATATACTGCGCTACTTTTGGCCAGGGCCCATAGGGGGACCCAAGAAAGAGTGCGGCTAATTGGGGATCATAAGAAAATACTAAATGGGTCTCTGGTCAAGTGGTGCACTATATAGGATATAGGCTGCCATTTGGGATGTAGACGCAGGCTTGTAGCTAGCTCCTGAACTAACCCCATGTCCTCATTTATATGACGATGATTATATTATTATATTATTATCGTCATTTAA
Source organism: Salvelinus alpinus (assembly GCF_045679555.1). Taxonomy (NCBI): domain Eukaryota; kingdom Metazoa; phylum Chordata; class Actinopteri; order Salmoniformes; family Salmonidae; genus Salvelinus; species Salvelinus alpinus. Next base: position 33,669,389 of record NC_092097.1, on the reverse strand, counting down.
TGCGATGTGAGTTACGGTCACACATGTTCTGCACTGTGGTTATTCCCTATATAGTACGCCACATAGGACTCTGGTTATTCCCTATATAGTACTGAACTGTACTGTAGGAATATGTGGCCCATGTAGTAATCAAACTGCTAGAACTTGTGTTGCAAACACAATGCTCTAACCAGAGGAGCCTTTGGACATACATTCCCTATTTAGTGCACTACTTTTGACCAGAGCCATATGGGAATAGTGCACTAAGTAGAGAATAGGGTGCCATATGGTAAGCAGCCTCGGACCTCCCTCTCTCCTCAGTTCCACTCCCACCAGATCTTCCACGTCCTGGTTGTGGCGGCAGCCTTTATCCACTTCTACGGCGTCTCCAACCTGCAGGAGTTCCGCTACGGCCTGGAGGGAGGGTGCACTGACGACACCCTTCTCTGAGAGGCCCATCTGTGGCGCCCTCAGGCATTTCCTGGTCGGTCCCCGTCCCTATAAAGTGCTGCTGGAACACTCAATGGTCCTCCGTAGCTCCTTTTCTCCGCCCTCCCCCCACCTACCCACCCAACCACCCCGATTTGCTCATGTCATTTTTGGTTTTCTTGTGGTGTGTTTTTCTGCTTGTGCTACTTTTTCCCCATTAAAGTAGCTTTAGCTAGTGAACTATATAGAGGGGCATCCCAGTGATGCAGCAGCACTTTTTTTTTTTTTATCAAAAGGGAGCTTTAGGCTCCACTTTAGCTCATGAAGAACAACAGGGGATTTTCAACAGATTGATTACATGTTTCCTTCAAGGATGGGAACCTCTGAGAGGCGTTGCCCTCCAGAGCTTCCCAAATCTAGCTGTAGGAGGCTTATGTGATAGAATGGGTCCGGGTTGGGGTCAGTTCGTTCCATTTTTATTCTGTCATTATAAGGAATTAATCTAAATTAAATTCATTCATTTTTTTAAATGTAAAAGTCATAATTTAAAACAGTGGGCAATTCCAACAATTGATTAAGAGTATTTTGTTGATTTAAATTTAGTTGACATACAATCAACCCCAATCGAGGTATGGGTTATGGAACTGAAAGTCAAACAATTGAATTACTTACCTAAAAGACACTGCTTGGTACCCTTACCCCTCATGTCCCTTTTCAATGGAACAGAATCTTGTATGGCTGGTATAAACTAACCGGGAAACGCACAATGGGAAAATCTGGGAATAGGTCAACTCTTTCCCGTCTCAACTTGAGATTTGTTTAATTTTAAGGCTATATTTCAGAACTCTAAAGGTCAAATTATTGCACCTTAACAATATGTTATTACCATTAAACTTTGTCACTGCATGGGGTCCACCATGTAATGAGTAGGAAATAGGAATAATATTTTAGTATTCCTGTGCCTTAGGCCAATGGAAATAGTTTTTAAATAGATGGGCCAATATTGCAGTCAAGTGAACTTCATTAGGATCTCCAGATATAATGATGATAACAAACTTTTTAGTTTTCTTGTCCTTATACCCAATGAAATCACTATTAAACTTTTGACCTCCAATAGTTTTCTCAAACTGCTGTTTATTTAAGATTCTTTTTTTTTTTTTTAAAGCTGACTTTCTGTGGCTTTATTACAAAGACTAAACAATCTGTGTATTCTTGACTTTGTGTTGTGTTCTGTGTAGACAAGCTGATGGATAATACATTTCCCTGAAATGTAGACACATAATAAATATTTATTAATGTTAAAATGGGAAACTAACCCAAGTCATGCATTTTCTGTTCTACATAGTGATATGACACTTCATCACACTTTACTTTTCACACACATGAACATGGTTTGTCGTTGTCAAATCAAATGTTAATTGTGACATGAGCCAAATACAACAGGTGTAGTAGACCTTACAGTGAAATGCTTACATGTCCTTAACCAACAATGCAGTTTTAAGAAAAATAAGCGTTCAGTAAAAAATAGATATAACAAATAATTAAAAATAACAGTAGCGAGGCTATATACAGGGTTACCGTTACAGAGTCAATGTGTACAGGTAAGTTGACATATGTACATGTAGGTAGAGGTAAAGTGACTATGCATAGATAATAACAGAGTAGCAGCATTTAAAGGGGGGGCAATGCAAATGTCTTATGGCTTGAGGGTAGAAGCTGTCGTGAAGCCTCTTGGACCAAGAACAGTTTGACTAGCCCTGTAGTAGTCAATTCCATATTTGACCATATTTATGCCACATTTTGTCTATATCCACAGCTTTACAAATAAAATTTTATCTGGGGTGTTGCGTAGCAGTTAATCACTCATTCTATATGTTATGGCATGTAATTGTTACTTTCATGCAGGGGGCTATTCACCTGGGCTAGTTATGTAGCTAGCTGCGTGCATGGTCACAAAAAGTTGGAACATTCTCTTTACCCAATGCAAACGATGTCCCTTGGGAGTTCTAAAATTCTACCTGAAGGTACCAGAGATGGGGAGACTGGTTGTTTGCAATGACTTCCACTGATTATAAATACAGTATCTTAGAACTTGCAGAGAGGTACAGTCTATGTATGATAACTCAAAAATCTGGTTCAATTGGATGTCAATGCAGGTAGTTTAGCGGTTAAGTAACTGAAATGTCGCTGGTTCGAATCCCCGAGCCGGCAAGGTGGAAAAATCTGCTGTTCTGTCCTTGAGCAAGGCAGTAAACCTCCAACAACAACGGCCTTAGGTGTATATGTCGATTAAGGCAGCACCAGCACCTCTGATTCAGAGAGGTTAGGTTAAATGCGTTAGACATTTCGGTTGAATGCATTCAGTTGTGAAACTGACTAGTATCCCCTTTCCCTTCTAGGGTGCCCTTTCACTATGAATGATGTGTGCGGTATCAGTCACATGATGGCACCTTCTATATTGTTGACCTTACTCTGACGAATTGGTCAACTGGGTGGATATGGTTATTACTCAGATTAATCCGATTTTATCACAAGTGTATGTCTATTTTGATCTTATCCAAAGGTTTTTAAAAATTGGTTTTAAACATATGCGACTAACTATTTCCCCAAAATATAGATGAAATGACATTTGTTTAATTGTAGATAAAGAACAACCTAGCAGCAGTTATTTTAAAATCAAACCAATCAATCATCATATATGACGAAGGAACGATATAATTGAGCGATGTGGACTCTGAACGGAAGTTTCAGCGGGTGCACACTTCAGCAACGCTTGTTCGGTCATTTTTTTTAACAAAATGTTGATATGGCCGTGTGCTTTTAGTAGTTACATTACTTGTACTAGCCGCTTGGTAATAGTTTAGGTGTACTCTTTCTGAGCAGCTTATACAGCAGAGGTGAGTTGACACCTCAAAATTCACATTACATTAGCTAGCTTGGTTACATTAGTTGAAAGAAATATATAGAGCAGTGGTTTGACTATAGCTAACCATCTTAGCATTCGCTTTATAAGTGTAGTATAGTCACAAATTGCGTTCAACATGGACAACCAAGAACAGAACTCTCCCTCTGAAGGATGCGTCGACCGGTCTACGCTGGTGTCGGGGGTTGGAAAGAATATCAAGTCAGTTTTGTGCCGACGTTGTGGCTCGAAGGTCCTCTGCCCAGGGATGGCGGTGTTTGCGGAGAAGGAGGTAAGGTTCACCTCAGAAAGGTGTAACCCCTAAAGACAAATGACCCTTTAAATTACGAGTTATATGATTCACAATATACCTATTTTCCTATCCGAATGTGCTTCATCAGTTGTTTTATTTCAAGTCAGTGCACTGTCTAACCACCACCTAAACTACAGCTCCAAATTATATTTAGCAAACAATGTGCAATTTGCTATGCCATGATGTGACTAAACAATGTCAGGGAGTGGAAAATCACTTCTGTTTATCTATTCATATTAATGGCCATTGTCATGATGAATCTGGCCTTCTATTTCCTCCCCAATATCCACCAGCTGTTCCTGCCCTCAATGCGCAAGAAGACCACTATCACCCAATCAGAGGGATCCGTGGATGGGGACACACTGACTACCCACTGGTTAGTCGACGACATGTACACTTTTGAGAATGTGGGCTTCACTAAGGATGTGGGGAGAATCAAGTACCTCATTTGTGCAGACTGTGAGATTGGACCCATAGGCTGGCACTCCCTGGATGACAAAAAGAGCTTCTATGTTGCATTGGAAAGAGTCAATCATGCCTAGTGTGGCCCACTGTAAGAGCCTGGGGAAACTTAAGAGGGTGTACACATTTGGAACTAAAGGACAAGACAGACCAACATGAACGTCAGCCGTGCGCAGTAGATTACTTGTTGGATGTCGACGGACAGTGCCTATTCAATGTAGAGAAAATGACGGCAAATGTTCTGTGGTCAGAGGCAATAGGACGGTCACCCACTGCGCATGGGCAACATGCATTGGTCTGTCTTGTCCTTAATTCTTTCCGGCCTTCACTTTCCCTCTGGCTGGTGCTGGATGACTCCTTAGTTCTTCAAGGCCAAGTGTTCTTCAATTCCTTTGTTTTCTACTGATCAACAATGGTATTGATGTGGTTCTCTGAACAAATGTCTTATCAGTCTATAAAACTGTAGTTCAATCTAATACTGTAACTAACCCATATTCAGGTGTTATGCTTTGGTCTGAGGTTAACCCTACAGCCTTTGGAATTGTATTACTTGTATAGGCCTACTTGATATTACTTTCTACTTCTGAAATATTATCAGACTTTCTACTTCTGAAATATTATCAGACTATCTCTGATTCTACAAATGTGGCCCATTTGGGCTTCTACTGTTTGAATGATTAGTGTGCTTATCAGCATAGCACACCCTTCGCATTGTGAATAATGGGAGTGGTTGTATTTGTTGAGTGTGCTGTATGCATTTGTTGCTGATACACTTCAAGTGACAGTGTTCTGTCTGTTGATATACCACATTGGCTTTGACTGTTGCTCTGGCCCTCAGCTATTGCCATCTAACTCCAGAGGACCCCATTAGATCTCCACAGTCCATACTCATCATGGACATGTGATCTGAAATGCATTTCATTCCATCTGCATTTGAGTACTGGATTACCCTTGGCTTGACTGTGAGCTCTATTGTTTGTTGCTTCTTTCGCTGCATTTTGATGCTCTTTCAAACTAGAGGTCGACCGATTATGATTTTTCAACGCCGATACCGATTATTGGACCAAAAAAGCCGATACCGATTAATCGGAAATTTAAATAAAAAAATGTGTTTGTAATAATGACAATTACAACAATACTGAATGAACACTTATTTTAACTTAATATAATGCATCAATAAAATCAATTTAGCCTCAAATAAATAATGAAACATGTTCAATTTGGTTTAAATAATGCAAAAACAAAGTGTTGGAGAAGAAAGTAAAAGTGCAATATGTGCCATGTAAGAAAGCTAACGTTTAAGTTCCTTGCTCAGAACATGAGAACATATGAAAGCTGGTGGTTCCTTTTAACATGAGTCCAGGTATATATTCCCAGGTAAGAAGTTTTAGGTTGTAGTTATTATAGGAATTATAGGACTATTTCTCTCTATACCATTTGTATTTCATATACCTTTGACTATTGGATGTTCTTATATTGCCAGTGTAACAGTATAGCTTCCGTCCCTCTCCTCGCCCCTACCTGGGCTCGAACCAGGAACACATCGACAACAGCCATCCTCGAAGCATCGTTACCCATCGCTCCACAAAAGCCACAACTACTTCAAGGTCTCAGAGCGAGTTACGTCACCGATTGAAACGCTATTAGCGCGCACCCCGCTAACTACTAGCCATTTCACATCGGTTACACCAGCCTAATCTCGGGAGTTGATAGGCTTGAAGTCATAAACAGCGCAATGCTTGAAGCATTGCGAAGAGCTGCTGGCAAAATGCACAAAAGTGCTGTTTGAATGAATGCTTACGAGCCTGCTGCTGCCTACCATCGCTCAGTCAGACTGCTCTATCAAATCATAGACTTAATTATAACATAATAACACACAGAAATATGAGACTTAGGTCATTAATATGGTCGAATCTGGAAACTATCATCTCGAAAACAAAACATTTATTCTTTCAGTGAAATACGGAACCGTTCCGTATTTTATCTAACGGGTGGCATCCATAAGTCTAAATATTCCTGTTACATTGCACAACCTTCAATGTTATGTCATAATTACGTAAAATTCTGGCAAATTAGTTCGCAACGAGCCAGGCGGCCCAAACTGTTGCATATACCCTGACTGCGTGCAATGAACGCAAGAGAAGTGACACAATTTCACCTGGTTAATATTGCCTGCTAACCTGGATTTCTTTTAGCTAAATATGCAGGTTTAAAAATATATAGTTCTGTGTATTGATTTTAAGAAAGGCATTGATGTTTATGGTTACGTACAGTCGTGCAACGATTGTGCTTTTTTCGCAAATGCGCTTTTGTTAAATCATCCCCCGTTTGGCGAAGTTGGCTGTTTTTGTTAGGAAGAAATAGTCTTCACACAGTTCGCAACGAGCCAGGCGGCCCAAACTGCTGCATATACCCTGACTCTGTTGCAAGAGAAGTGACACAATTTCCCTAGTTAAAAGAAATTCATGTTAGCAGGCAATATTAACTAAATATGCAGGTTTAAAAATATATACTTGTGTATTGATTTTAAGAAAGGCATTGATGTTTATGGTTAGGTACACGTTGGAGCAACGACAGCCCTTTTTCGCGAATGCGCACTGCATTGATTATATGCAACGCAAGACACACTAGATAAACAAGTAATATCATCAACCATATGTAGTTAAGTAGTAATTATGATTGTTTTTTATAAGAAGTTTAATGCTAGCTAGCAACTTACCTTGGCTTCTTACTGCATTTGCGTAACAGGCAGGCTCCTTGTGGAGTGCAATGTAAGGCAGGTGGTTGGACTAGAGCGTTGGACTAGTTAACCGTAAGGTTGCATTATTGAATCCCCGAGCTGACAAGGTTCTGCCCCTGAACAAGGCATTTAACCCACCGTTCCTAGGCCGTCATTGAAAATAAGAATGTGTTCTTAACTGACTTGCCTAGTTAAATAAAGATGTATAAAAAAATAAAAAAAGACACCGATTTCCCGATTTTAAATTATTATTTTTTTTTAAATGTATTTATTTTTTTAATGAAAACTTGAAATCGGCCCTAATTAATCGGCCATTCCGATTAATCGGTCGACCTCTATTTCAAACGGTTATTAACTCTGTAAAATAAAATGTATCCCTGTGATTTTTGACCTGTTTGTAAATTATAGTTCTAGAATAGAGTTCACCCTCATTGACTTGACTGCATGGGAAATTGAAAGTCAATTTCAAGACCCCTTTTAGCCGATGGAATACTTTAATTGGTTCGGGACATGTATTTTATCTAACTTAAACATATTCTCTGTTGGCTATGGCTTGTCATTTTTACATATCACTTGTAAAGTCGGTGGCCCCTCTCTGTGCACCCTCCCTCACACCAGAATCCAAGGAACTACACCCAATCATCGAGCCCATCGAGTCCATTTAAAAAAAACTAGTTCCGGTCACCACGAGGCTTTAGTATGAATGCGCTCATCTGTTTCACTTCCACTAGAATGCATAACTCAGATGTAGCCTATACTTTTGTGTACTGTAGGATGAATAAATAAGAATCAATATATTTCTTGGTACATTTATTCGTTTTATTTTAAACTGTACAGGCCTAGAGGACAATTATTTTCACTTCAATATTTGTCTTCGACCAATTGTGAATAACAAACGGTAGGTTGTGTACACCATATTTTGATTACGTGGGTTTTTGTTTTGTTTACTGACCGTTTGTTTGTTATTTACAGTAATCAATTTAGTTTTTCGTTGCTAGTGCATTGAGGTATTTTTTTAGACAAGCCCCAAACCCCGAAAAAATGGCATGCCATGAATTTACCTTCCATGTGTAGTTATTTGTTTGAATAAATATGTTATGTTTTGTAGCTAGTATGCCATTGTCGTGTGTGTGTGTGTAGGGGTATCTACTTTCTGAAGCGGAAGCAGCCTAGGTGCTGTCCCCCGGCCAGATAATGCGAGTGCGACTTCAATGAGTGTGTAGTGATGTTCTTAATTGACGGAGTTAAAGGGAGCAGTTCTTCAAAGGGGACAGCTTTCATTGAACTTTAATTAAAATACTTTGAATCGTAACTCTCCACTATTTAGAACGAAGATGCAACGATGACCCAATCTCGGCCAAACGAGTTCATTGCTCCACCGGAGTGTCCTGTTTTTGAGCCCACTTGGGAGGAATTTGCCGATCCATTTGCGTATATCAACAAAATACGACCTATTGCAGAGAAAACTGGCATCTGCAAGGTCCGACCGCCGAAGGTGAGTGTCTTTAATTAGGGTATGATTTCAAACTCCGGCTGAAAACATTTTCTAACTGTTGTTGATGACATTTGTGGTCGTATAGTTATCTTTTTAGACATATTTTCAACATGGCGGCTTGAGTTGAATTGAATTGCCAGCTTCTATGCGAGCGTAGGTTGTGTGTGCCTCTGTAGGTGTGCAAGGACACGCACACGCCCAGTGATATCTGTGCAGACAGACTCGCGACAAAGTTACAAAGTATCGCTTATGTTCCATAGAACGTTCAACCCAAGTACAATGCATCTTTAGAGGCTTTTGGTCAAATTGATGGGTGACAAGGTTGGTTACCTTTTCTCTTCCCGGGAGTTGTTCATTGTAAAATGATACGGAAATAAGACATTTCACCAAGTCACTTTAATGCCTTCCAGCTTGTTATCAATTCAATTTTCGAATGTGAAATTGTAAAATATGTGTAATATATCATACCATATTGCATTTTATATTCACTTGTATTGACATACCAATGTTTTGATGCTGGATTTCCGTGTGACAGCTACGTGCACAGTGACGATCTCTTTATGGAGTGTGATTCGTTGGAAAGGAAAACCGATTAGTTGGTTAGGAAACTGCATTGTCGACTACAGTGCTGCAATTTTCATACATGGGTTTACTTGTTTCTTGAACATGGGGGAGGAAGGTTCCTGGTTCTGTATTGGTCTGCACTACTTGTGACATTTCAAGCTTTCAGCCCATTGTTTATTTGACCACATTCGGTAATGGTGAGCACCGAGCACCCTTAAATCTCAAGGGTATTAGGGACAGCTTATTGTGCTGACTGAAATGTTGTTGCCTCTTGCCTCCACAACCTAGATTATTTGATCATAACTGAGTCGGGCTGATTTTAGAGGCCTGTATGTTGTAGGCCTGCTGGGAAGACTCTTCTAGCTTGTTAATGTCCTCCATGTTGTCTTTGTGGTTGGGTGTGGACTGGATTGTGTACCAAATGGATTTTCTTTGGAGTGTATTAACATTTATATTAAAAAAGAATCAAATTTTGGTACTGATAATTTTTTATAATTCATATGTGAAAATATGTACTGCTTTTCCAATGGTAACCAAATGGTTTTCTTGAAGGGCTGGCCTCTGAGGCATTTGTTTTGATGACCAATGTACAAAGTAGCCTAGATATTAAAGACTCAATGCAGTCAAAGTTAATTTTCCTGTTTTATTTTTATTTTTTATATATACAATTCCACACTTGTGGTTGGAATAATATTGTGAAAATGATAATGCCCATTTCTGTAAGAGCTGTCTGAAAATACAGCCAAAAATTTCAGCCAATTTGGTGGGATGAAGTTTTGGCCTGCCTGGTGGTAAATTAGTTAAATCCAATACAGCCATTTTTGTTTCAATATCAAATAATTTCTGGGTAACAATTAAGTAAATTAGTGTGGTTTTCAATTAAAATGGTCAAAAATAAACAGCTTCTTAGTAAAGAGCTGTATTTCAATCAAGAATATTGCTTGGACTGTCTTAGCTGTTATTGGCAGAGAGGTTTGCAACTCTTTATTGGTCTATCAACTAATAACTGGTGATGTCACCAGGCAGGTCAAAACTCCATCCCACCAAAACAGGCTGAAATGTCAGGCGGTGTTCTCAAACAGCTCTTACACTTAAAGGGCATTATTGTTATTTTCATAGCTGTTTTTGTTTCTTTTTGACCATTTTAATTGAAAACAATCATGGTAAGCTACCTAATTGTTATCCAGAAATTATTTGAAAGTTTGCATTGGACCTTTTTTGAAGATGCACTATGCAGAAATCGCTCTGCCATTTCCTGGGTGCTAATATTCTAATAGGTTGCCTAATTTCAGTTTGAAACAAAACAAGCATAGTGTAAGGAATCATTGTACCATCTAAACCGCTGTGAAATATATTTTCCATAACCATAAATATTGTATTTTCAGATGTTTTGAAGCTTGTACAAAACTGAAAGTTAAAGACTCAAACTCAACTTAAGACCAGGAAGCATAGAAATACTGCACATAGAACAGATCTACTGCTTCTTAGACTTGCTTTCAATGAGAGACAAATCTATAACTCACTATTCTATTTGAATTTGGTCGGTCGCCCAAAAAGTTACATATACAGGGGTTGGTTGTTAAGCAACAAACGACGTATGCGCAACCATGGGGCATAACAGAAGAGGTTGGCTTAGATTGGAGACAAAATATAGCGTACATGTTGTCAACAAAAATGCATTTGCACAATGACCACTTGTTGTCAAATACATCGTTACAGGTGTTGGTTAGCTAGTTAGCACATTTTTGCCATATTAGCATTGACATGAAATCAGTCAAAAGGCTTCAAAACAACAAGCTGAATTGAGACATTTACAATTCCTGACATGGCAGTTTGTGGTTATTGCTGGCAATCTGGCCATCCAGAATCACAACAGCAGGCTGACTTTCACCCCAAGCGTGCACATCGTTTTCGTGACGTTATCAGCCAACCCATCTATTGCAGCTTTCACTTTTTCTGGGGCATACATGTATTACTGTTATTTTGTTTTGCAATAAAAATGTATCTCTACAAGAGTTGATAGCAGTTGATTAACATAGTAATTTGGGTAACACTTAGGTATAAGAATAACTATGTTGTAAAACTAATTGCACTTGGTATTAGCCTGATGTTGTTGCACACCATAGTAACTGCATTATAGACTAGTTGATTAGGCCTCATTGAGTGAGTTGAGAATTTAATTACACAACAGGAATAGGGACTATCCTTTATTCCACTGGTGTAATAAGGAAATATGCTAATTTCCTAACAATTACTCAAATACTTTGCAACAATGTACACCCAAAATAACCTTAATGTGAACTGTTTGAGAAACTACCAAGGCAACCTGTTTTTAAGCATATATTTTATTTTTATAGCAGTACAGTGTTTAGTCCTTCCACCATTTGTTTTGTATTATTTGATACATTTTGTTCCCCTCCATTTTAAACAGTTTTTCCTACCTTTCTGTAGAGTTGTGACAATGGCTTTGTTTCTTATCTGGTCTAGCTGCCCTGCGCTGGGCACAAATAAAGTGAACCGCTTTCTCAATAAACACAATTTTATCTTTCTCTCGATTGGCTATCTTGCACAGAAATTGTGTAATCTGAAATGTTGTGTTCATACAACACTGGATTAACATCAAAATATGCACTCCATGTCACTCTGGAGCTGTACCTACTGTAGGTAGTCTAATGATGGCTGAATTTGGCTAGCCGTTCAGAGGATGGAAGTTGTTTGTGCAGAATGGGAGTGGTTATGTAATGGGCCGGTCTGTTGTCCTAGCTCCACTACTCCACAAAGGGGCTGGTGGAAATACAGCCAGAGCTGTTGTTTCATAAACCATGCCCCCATCTGGGCCGTGCACTGCAGACGAAGAGTGCAGATTCAAAGGGTAATCTATGGAGAATTTTTTGATAACTGCACTTTGACAGACTTGTCCACATTCCCAGCTGGATCACTTCTCAGTCTGAGGTGTCAGTTAGGTCTTTTTCTTTAGGTAGTTGGGTTTTCGGATGGACTCTTCCACTTTTGATCAAAAAGGATTTTGTCCTATTTGTCACTTGGGATGAATTTGCAGAATTGCTGTGAGATAAAGGCTAGTGCTTGTGTAGCCTATTTAAAATTATACTTTTCTGTGTTCCTGAGTTATTATGCACATTCAAACAGGCATGCTGGCACTCTGAGATGCCATGCAAGGTCACAGACAGTGTAGTCTCCAAAGATAAGGAGGCTGTAGTGACCTTAATGTTCTATCTGCACCACAGTTTCTCCTGTTGATTCCAGTCAAACAGTCTCTCTCTCTTTCTACATTGTAGATTAAGAGTGAAGACATCAAAACTATGAAATAACACACATGGAATCATGTAGTAACCAAAAAAGTGTTAAACAAATCAAAGTATGAGTTTCTTCCAATAGCCACCCTTTGCCTTGATAGCTTTGCACACTCTTGGCATTCTCTCAACCAGCTTCATCTGGAATGCTTTTCCAACAGTGTTGAAGGAGTTCCCACATATGCAGAGCACTTGTTGGCTGCTTTTCCTTCACTCTGGCCCAACTCATGCCAAATAATCTCAATTTGGTTGAGGTCGGACAATTGTGGAGGCAAGGTCATCTGATGCAGCACTCCATCACTCCTCTTGGTAAAATAGCCCTTACACAGCCTGGAGGTGTGTTCGGTCATTGTCCTGTTGAAAAGCAAATGGTAGTCCCACTAAGCGCAAACCAGATGGGATGGCGTATCGCTGCAGAATGCTGTGGTATCCATGCTGGTTAAGTGTTCCTTGAATTCAAAATATGTCCGACAGTGTCACCAGCAAAGTACCCCCACACGATAACACCACCTCCATGTTTTACGGTGGGAAATACACGTGCCGATCATCCGTTCACCCACACTGTGTCCCACAGAGACGGAACCAAAAATCTCCAATTTGGACTCTAGGCGAAAGACCGGTGGAAATTTGTCCTATTGTCCATTGCTTGCTTTTTGGCCCAAGCAAGTTTCTTCTTCTTATTGGTGTCCTTTAGTAGTGGTTTCTTTGCAGCAATTCGACCTTGAAGGCCTGATTCATGCAGTCTCCTCTGAACAGTTGATGTGTCTGTTACTTGAGCACTGTGAAGCATTTATTTAGGCTGAAATTTCTGGGGCTGGTAACTAATGAACTTATCCTCTGTAGCAGAGGTAACTCTGGGTTTTCCTTTCCTGTGGAGTTCCTCGTGTGAGCCAGTTTCATCATAGCACTTGATGGTTTTTGCGACTGTACAGTCATGGCCAAAAGTTGAGAGTGACACAAATATTGTCTTTAGAAATTTTTCAGATGTTACTATGGAATACTGAAGTATAATTACAAGCATTTCATGAGTGTCAAAGGCTTTTATTGACAATTACATGAAGTTGATGCAAAGAGTCAATATTTGCAGTGTTGACCCTTCTTTTTCAAGACCTCTGCAATCCGCCCTGGCATGCTGCCAATTAACTTCTGGGCCACATCCTGACTGATGGCAGCCCATTCTTGCATAATCAATGCTTGGAGTTTGTCAGAATTTGTGGGGTTTTGTTTGTCCACCCGCCTCCTGAGGATTGACGAAGTTCTCAATGGGATTAAGGTCTGGGGAGTTTCCTGGCCATGGAGCCAATATATCAATGTTTTGTTCCCCGAGCCACTTGGTTATCACTTTTGCCTTATGGCAAGGTGCTCCATCATGCTGGAAAAGGCATTGTTCGTCACCAAACGGTTCCTGGATGGTTGGGAGAAGTTGCTCTCGGAGGATGTGATGGTACCATTCTTTATTCATGGCTGTGTTCTTAGGCGAAATTGTGATTGAGCCCACTCCCTTGGCTGAGAAGCAACCCCACACATGAATGGTCTCAGGATGCTTTACTGTTGGCATGACACAGGACTGATGGTAGCGCTCACCATGTCTTCTCCGGACAAGCTTTTTCCCGGATGCCCCAAACAATCGGAAAGGGGATTCATCAGAGAAAATTACTTTATCTCAGTCCTCAGCAGTCCAATCCCTGTACCTTTTGCAGAATATCAGTCTGTCCCTGATGTTTTTCCTGGAGAGAAGTGGCTTCTTTGCTACCTTGACACCAGGCCATCCTCAAAGTCTTTGCCTCACTGTGCGTGCAGATGCACTCACACCTGCCTGCTGCCATTCTTGAGCGAGCTCTGTACTGGTGGTGCCCCGAGCCCGCAGCTGAATCAACTTATGAGACGGTCCTGGAGCTTGCTGGACTTTCTTGGGCGCCCTTAAGCCTTCTTCACAACAATTGAACCACTCTCCTTGAAGTTCTTGATGAGCCAATAAATGGTTGATTTAGGTGCAATCTTACTGGCAGCAATATCCTTGCCTGTGAAGCCCTTTTTGTGCAAAGCAATGATGGCACGTGTTTCCTTGCAGGTAACCATGATTGACAGAGGAAGAACAATGATTCCAAGCACCACCTGCCTTTTGAAGCTTCCAGTCTGTTATTCGAACTCAATCAGCATAACAGAGTGATCTCTAGCCTTGTCCTCGTCAACACTCACACCTGTGTTAATGAGAGAATCACTGACATGATGTCAGCTGGTCCTTTAGTGGCAGGGCTGAAATGTAGTGGAAAAGTTTTTGGGGGATTCAGTTAATTTGCATGGCAAAGAGGGACTTTGCATTTAATTGCAATTCATCTGATCACTCTTCATAACATTCTGGACTATATGCAAATTGCCATCATACAAACTGAGGCAGCAGACTTTGTGAAAATTTAAATTTGTGTCATTCTCAACTTTTGGCCACGACTGTACTTGAAGAAACTTTCAAAGTTCTAAATTTCCCGCATTGACTGACCTACATGTAATGATGGAGTGTCATTTCGCTTAGCTTATTTTAGCTGTTCTTGCCATAATATGGACTTGATATTAACCCTATTTGGTCAATCTTCTGTATACCACCCCTACCTTGTCACAACACAACTGATTGGCTCAAAAGCATTAAGAAGGAAAGAAATTCCACAAAGTAACTTTTAAGAAGGCACACCTGTTAATTGAAATGCATTCCAGGTGACTATCTCATGAAGCTGGTTGAGAGAATGCCGGGAGTGTGCAAAGATGTCAAGGCAAAGGGTGGCTATTTGAAGATTCTCAAATAGATAAAATGATTTGTTTAACCATTTTTCTTTGTTTACTACATGATTCTGTGTTATTTCATAGTTTTGATGTCTTCACAATTTTTTTCCAATGTAGAAAATAGTTTTTAAAAAACAAAGAAAAATCCTTGAATCAGTAGGTGTTGTAAGACTTTTGACCGGTACTGTATATTTTACTCAGGTTTGATTGGCATTTAGCCAAGTGTTTATTAGGAAGAGTGTAACAGAGGATATCTCAAATATGGATTTAGACTAAAGATGAACAGCCTACATTACTTTCTGTATGGGACATGGCCTGCCATGTCACAATGTTCCTAAACGGTGCAGTATAGATGACTTACTTAAACATGTATTCAAATACAGCATAGACTGTGGCTCAACTGATAATGATTCTTCAAAATGGAGGATGAGCTATGAACAATGTGAGAGACTCCTCAGTCAGTTTGACAAGATGATGTTTACTCCTGCAGGAATGGCAGCCACCGTTTGCGTGTGACGTGGACAGACTGCACTTCACTCCCCGGATCCAGAGACTTAATGAATTGGAGGTATGTTCATTTTACTACTTAACTGGTTTATCCATACAGTACCGCTTTTTAATAATAGTATATCTAGTTACCTTTATTATGAGAGACTGGATATGTATGTAAGCACGTTTTTATTTTGAATATGTGGATTACTTTTTTTACAGTTATTTTGGTGGTTTTGGCCTTTCTTGTACATCGTCTCAATCCACATTATTATCCTACTCTTAAGTGCTAAAGAAATAAAAGAAAATGGACATATAAACACATTAGTCAGATTAAGCCTAAAGAATTAGATATGTTGACTCAGAAGGCTACATTGATACATTTGTCAGTAGAACAGTGGCTTCAACAGGCTTATAACACCCAGCAGCAGGGTGTCCCTGGCCTCTGAAATGTGCCTTGTAGAGAAAGTTGATGACCTCAAGTCAAAGGTCACTGGTACCTAGACCTTCTTTAACCCCTCCTTTTGATACAATGAGCTAGTTTAAATGTCTATGTCCTGTAAGGTTGGGCAGTATCCATATTTCCATAACTTCATACTGTGCCTGTGCTATACCGGTGCTGCATGCTATTACCGGTGCTGCACATAAGGGCCGCTATTGTTTTGTTTGTTGGTAAACCCCGCCCCCAAAAATGTTAACCTACTAAGGAATTCCCATACTGAATTCTAACGCGCGCATGCAAACATAAATTGCAAGGACAGACAACCCAGCTCATAAAGTGAAGTATCTCAAAAGGCTACTTACTCACTTTAAGCATACACAAAACAAATATTAGTCAGCAGGGATCTTAATCCAGGAGGGGATTGTGGACATTAGTAGTGAATTTCATGCAAGTGTATCTTCATCACCTCACTTAAGTTGCACTGCAGGAGTGACACATCTCACGCCTTATACACTGATTTTATAAGGCCATATTGGGTAAAATGCCATTTTCTCTTTTTTAATCAGGTCGGTAAATAAATATCAATTACGGTCCCATTCTCATTTGCTTCTAACAGTACCAAAAATTATAACAGGTCATGGTAGAATTAGTTTTAGTTACTCAGCTCTGTGGTCCTGGAATTTTAAATTTGATGTAGTTTCGTTGGTGGAGTTGAAACACTTGATGTATTTATCATAGAGTGTAAATGTCTTTAGGACAGCTGTTTTTTAGTCAAGACTTTCGTGTTTTTTAACGTAATATGTCATTTTTGTACTGTATGTGTTTATAGTTTTGTTTAATGCTGTGTTAGTCTGAAGTTGTTTTGTCTGAAACGTTGTTCCCCCTGCTGCTATTGGACCAGGTCTCTCTTGGACAAGAGATGTTATCTCAATGAGAGAAACCTGTATAAATTAAGGTTAAATAAAAAAATCTAAGCTGGCTCAATCAGCTGTTTTGGGGGATCTACCAGTAAATGTAATAATGAAAAGTAACATGTGAAATGAACAGCACCATCTGCTTTATCTATTAACCGAGTCCACAACTTGACTACAGGTATTTATTTAAAAAGTACAAATATCGAAATCTAGTAAACTAACATTCGTATCAATGGTATTTAAAATCATACCGTGGGTATATTAAAAAAATTAAAATAAATCTGCACTTAAGTAGCACAGCATGGGATGAGTTATTGTAGAAACAATGGCTTTTGTTTTTTTCTTATGTTGGTGATGTGTAAAATGTACCATGTGTTGCTGTTGAGTAGGCTCAAACCAGAGTCAAGCTCAACTTCCTGGATCAAATCGCAAAGTTCTGGGAGCTACAAGGGTGCACTCTGAAAATCCCTCATGTGGAAAGAAAGAATCTGGACCTGTACCAACTCAACAAGGTATGTAGCTACAACTTCTGGCACACCCTGGATGCAGGAAACTGGCCAGCTTTTCTTGGATATGATCCATGGGGCGTTTATGTGTTGTACACTTATATACTCATGGGAGCTCTATATGCTTCTTATTGTGCTATGTTTACACATTTTATACACTCTCACATTAAAGGTCATTGATTGGCATCCTTTCTTTCCCAGTTGGTGAAAGATGATGGGGGTTTTGACGTGGTTTGCAGAGAGAGACGCTGGTCTAAGATAGCCCTAAAGATGGGCTTTGCTCCAGGCAAGGCCATAGGCTCTCATCTGCGCTCTCACTATGAGAGGATCCTCTACCCCTACAACCTGTTCCAGACTGGAGCCAACCTTCTGGTGAGTCAGATGGGTCGCTCTCTCAGCAGATGGCGCTCTGCTCTGGGCTGTTTACTAATGTGCTCTTATTTCGAGTTGAGGACTAACATGCTGAACACACCGGTCGCGTCGCGTGCGTTACAAAATAAATGTACACATGTTATTCAATCATAGCACCCACACTGCTCGCATGTGGCAACGAGCGTCTGTGTTGCCAGGCACAAAAATAGAATATGATTCAATTTGTGACGCAGCTCACGCTGCAGGTCCTGCCTCTCCCATCTTCTCATTGGTTTTTAGGAACATATATCCACATGTGTGATTGAAAGATGAACTGAGGTCGGTTGTGGTAATGCACCTTATTATGAAAGTTAGTTGCCAATCACCATATAAAGTCCAAAGAAGAAAAAGAAGCCTGGAAGGAGGAGAACCGAAACGATTCGGTTGACTGTTTTATGTGTGGATTAGTTGTCGGAGTAGAGGACCTTGTACATTTCAGGTCAAATAAATCAATGTTTATATTCCATGACAAATTAGCCAGCAACTGCAAGGCAGCTAGCTAAATTGCCGTAAATGTATGATGCTTTTCGACCTGTCCCCAAATTAATATAATTGGTTCAGAGTTTGTTTTGATATTTCAACCTGCGTGTCGTGATCTCGTTTGGTGTAGGGGGACAAAGTCAATTTGCGCACAATGGCACATGCGGACATCCGGTTTGGGCATGGTATAGGAGGTTGTGCTGTGTCAAAGGTGTAGACATTGTCCATAGCGAAATGGCAGGTGTGTGTGTGTGTATATATATATATATATATATATATATATATATATATATATATATATATATATATATATATATTGAGAATTTATTTTCCATTAAATATCTGCTTCAAGATGGAAGCAGGGTCAACTTTATAAATGGGTCAACTGTACAAATATTTGGCAGTTATTATTTCCTGCATTAAAAGTGACTCGTCACTCTCTGCTGTCTGTATGTAGAGCATCACCCTAAATTAAGCTAATACCAGCCAATCTCATTATTAACTGTCCTACTACTGCAGAGAAGACACGTCAGAAGTGAACTGGCACTCACGTGGCCTCTTTTCCACACTACTCTGCAAGTTTGATATTTTGTCAAATTATCTATTCAGTAGGTCTTAACTGCAGTAGATCTGCTTTGTTCTTTGGTATAACGAGGAGTTGAATGAGCCTGGGTTTTGCACACAAATTGAGTTATATGCCAGATGAAGCCTGGTACTTTTAAAAAGCATGACTTGAATCCTGACAACAAACGGGCAACAAACCAACCATTTTTTTTTTGCGAGCTCTCCTCCCCATTGGGTTATTTTTGTGTATATTTCCGTGTTTATTTTATTGAAGGCCTCAGTTGTCTCTTGCAGCTTCTCTGATTGTACCTTGGGGCCCTGGTTGGGCTTTGTGGTTAGCAGCAGCTCATCCTCTCTCCGCAGTGCTGCATGCCTCTCTCAGCCTGCTGGCGTTGACCTCCCCTGATCCCCTCCCTCTCCTCCCCTTTCACCCTCCTCCCTCTCGCCCCGCCCTCCCTGTGTAGAGGCCTAGCTGTCTCTGGCCTGGCTGCTGCCCTCGCACTGTCCTCCTGATACACCAGAGACAGCAGAGCGTCAGTGTTCCCAACCCCCACCTCACCTCAGTGTTGCTGCCTGTCTTCCTCTTTGTCATGTGAGTGGTGTCAACAGAAAGACCAGAGACCATGTGTTGATCTTGCAAGACAAAAACAAGTATCAACAGTTGAAGGTTGAATTTATTATCAAGCCATGGTATTCAACAACTCAATTACAATTATTTTGTTCAAAGGCAACAATGAAAGATTAGAAATCAAATGCCCAAAGGAACTGTTAGACAACTAGGCACCTAAATAACCACATGGCCCTGTCTCTCTTTATAGATGCCTAGTTTGTTCTTGGCAAATGGAATTTGTCACAGCATAATAGTAGTAGGAGTGACAAGGAGCAAGCAAAGCACTTTTGTCATTCAACAGAATGATTGTCATTTGCCTCATTATTTTCAAACAACATGTTTGATATCTGTGAAAATGTGTTAAAGTTCTACATGCCCACTCACTTACCCCATGTCTCCCCTACAGAAGCCTACCCTGACCAATGACACCAAGGATATGGACTACATCCCCCATGACCTGCCCCAGCGCCAGTCTGTCCAGCCCCTGGAGACTTGCAGCATTGCTCGCAGAGCCAAGCGCATGAGAGCTGAGGTGAACCTCTTCCAGGGTCCCCATAAGTAAACGTTCTACCTCCGTCAGTGGCTCTGGTTCCCCATAAGTCACAATTCTAACCCACGATAGTTCCCGGGAACCTAATAAGACAGCTTTATCCGAGTCATTGTGTGACAAGTCCAGTGGCACAATTTACCAATGCAGACAAGCGGTGGTTCGCAGCTTTGCGTGTGTTTCTGGATATCGACCAAAAGAGCCTGTGTGTGTGTTTGCAGTGGTGACCTCTAGAAAAATATGTTGCTTTTCCTTCATTTCCTGTCGTAGTCCACATGGCATGAACCCCTCCCTTTTCTCCCCTCTCTCTGACAGGGAGGCTGTATGACGACTGAGACAGCGGAGGACTGTGAGAACCGGCCCAACCTGAGGAGGAGGATGGGTTCCAATGTGGCCAAGCCAGAGCCACAGCTTGGTAAACACTGTCCTTTGGCAAAGTCTAATGCAATGTGAAATAATGTAATATTTTTCATTAACAAATGAAAATGTTTCTCTGGTTTAATTTAAGTTTAGATAATTATTAGATTTTAAATCTATATAAGAACAGGGTTGTGTTGATATGAATACATACTGTATGCCCTGGCCTCCATTAACCATGTGATGCCTTTCAGTGCTAGTGAAACCTGTTGAGGTGAAACTGGAACTCACTGAGCACGAGGATTCAATAACAAGTGACAAAGAAAGCGTGTTTAGTAAAAAAAACGACCCCGCAGTGAGTAAAATACGTTCATATGCTGAGCTAATCAAGGCTAATTGTCTCTTCATTATGACTATGATAATAATCCTAATGAATAGCATTTATTCAGGTCTCTCACAAAAGTACAAATGATTGAGTTCTATACATTTTAATGGTTAGTTAACTCATCCCATCCACCCACCTGGGTGCCATTTTTGCTGATTAGTGGATAAGAAGCCTCATTGTCTTGTCTGTCTCTGTGTCTGTCTGTCTCAGGTGGATCAGTACATGTGTCTGGTGTGTGGCAGCGGGAGCGAAGAGGACCGCCTGCTGCTGTGTGATGGCTGTGATGACAGCTACCACACCTTCTGTCTGATCCCGCCCCTCCATGATGTCCCCAAAGGAGACTGGAGATGCCCCAAGTGCCTGGCTCAGGTGACAGACATGCTCCCGCTCTCCCCCAGCCCCAATTACTGTACTACACTGTCACTCTGTTACCTCCACACACCCCGTCCACTGGGGAAGCTGAATACAGAAGCAGCAGTAGACTCTTATTAAAGCTAAACAAAAGCATGCTAAACCTCTGTTTTGTGGTTATCTTATATACCAGAGCTTCTCAGTAGAATCCTACTCCTGTTGGTGTTCGGCAAGTATAACTTCATGTTGATATTTGCTACATTAGTGCTTATCTCATCCTTGTCTTCCCTACAGGAGTGTGGCAAACCCCAGGTAGCCTTTGGCTTTGAGCAGGCTGGCAGGGACTACTCCCTACGCACTTTTGGGGACATGGCTGACTCCTTCAAGTCAGACTATTTCAACATGCCGGTTCATGTAAGTTTGACAGCAGATGTACTGTCCTCATCAGTGTTATGTTCAGCAGGGACAAAACAGGAAAATATTCCTATTAGACAAGTTTTAAGATGGAACCTCGGTTTCAAAGCATTTCCCCCAGTGTCATTGTGCCTACTTAACCCCCACCTGATATAAGCTGTATTATACGTAACTCATCCTAACTCAGCCTGTGGTTGAAATGAGTTGAGGTAATGGTTTTTCTGCCTCTCTGTTTGTCAGATGGTTCCCACCGAGCTGGTGGAGAAGGAGTTCTGGCGACTGGTCAGCACCATTGAGGAGGACGTCACTGTGGAGTACGGAGCAGACATCGCCTCCAAGGAGTTTGGGAGCGGCTTCCCCATCAGGGGTGGACGATTCCAAGTCTCCCCTGAGGATGAGGTACACAAAGGCTCTCCTCTTACAAGTTAACATATGCTAGGTATTGGGATGATTCTGAAGTTGACTGTACCACAACATCATGGCAACGGTACACAATTTCAGACCAAGAGAACTGTCGTGGAAAAAAAACTCTCGCAAGTAGTTCTATAGCTCACAAACCCCATACATCTATGCTCTTAGAGACTTATATTTAAGGTGATATTGGAGTTCTACAGGAGATTAAGCCCTAGCCAATATCACCCGCAGTTGAGTCGAGCCTTAACTTGTACTTGTCTCTGACCCATAGGATTACCTGAGCAGTGGCTGGAACCTGAACAACATGCCCGTGATAGACTCCTCGGTGCTGACTCATGTTACGGCCGACATCTGTGGGATGAAGTTACCCTGGCTGTATGTGGGCATGTGCTTCTCCTCCTTCTGCTGGCACATTGAGGACCACTGGAGCTACTCCATCAACTACCTGCACTGGTACATAAAAGGCTGCCCCACAGGCCACTAGTATGGGACTGTAGTTTTACCTCACCTTGTAACTGGACCAGAAAAATCTTCTGGCCCGCGGTATATATAGGTCGAAGCAAATGGCCTCTGCTTCTGTCATTTTGAGGAATCTTGGCAAACCTAATTGCTTGCTTAGTATTGGAGTTAGTTTATTGGTTGACATGGTGTTAAACACAAGAATACACTTCAGTCTTCAAATTGATCAAATCAAATTTATTTATAAAGCCCTTCTTACATCAGCTAATATCTCGAAGTGCTGTACAGAAACCCAGCCTAAAACCCCAAACAGCAAGCAATGCAGGTGTAGAAGCACGGTGGCTAGGAGAAACTCCCTAGAAAGGCCAAAACCTTGGAAGAAACCTAGAGAGGAACCAGGCTATGAGGGGTGGCCAGTCCTCTTCTGGCTGTGCCGGGTGGAGATTATAACAGAACATGGCCAAGATGTTCAAATGTTCATAAATGACCAGCATGGTGAAATAATAATAATAATCACAGTAGTTGTCGAGGGTGCAACAAGTCAGAACCTCAGGAGTAAATGTCAGTTGGCTTTTCATAGCCGATCATTGAGAGTATCTCTACTGCTCCTGCTGTCTCTAGAGAGTTGAAAACAGCAGGTCCGGGACAGGTAGCACGTCCGGTGAACAGGTCAGGGTTCCATATCCGCAGGCAGAACAGTTGAAACTGGAGCAGCAGCACGGCCAGGTGGACTGGGGACAGCAAGGAGTCATCAGGCCAGGTAGTCCTGAGGCATGGTCCAAGGGCTCAGGTCCTCCGAGAGAGAGAGCATACTTAAATTCACACAGGACACAGGATAAGACAGGAGAAATACTCTAGATATAACAGACTGACCCTAGCCCCCTGACACAAACTACTGCAGCATAAATACTGGATGCTGAGACCGGAGGGGTCGGGAGACACTGTGGCCCCGTCCGACAATACCCCCGGTCAGGGCCAAACAGGCAGGATATAACCCCACCCACTTTGCCAAAGCACAGCCCCCACACCACTAGAGGGATATCAACCACCAACTTACCATCCTGAGACAAGGCCGAGTATAGCCCACAAAGATCTCCGCCACGGCACAACCCAAGGGGGGGGCGGTAAGGTTAGCAGTAAAACCTTAATCAGCCCTTGCCTTAACAGGAAGCCAGTGTAGGGAGGCTAGCACTGGAGTAATACGATCAAATGTTTTGGTTCTTGTCAAGATTCTAGCAGCTGTGTTTAGCACTAACTGAAGTTTATTTGGTACTTTATCCGGAAAGTAGAGCATTGCAGTAGTCTAACCTAGAAGTGACGAAGCATGGATACATTTTTATGCATCAATTTTGGACAGAAAGTTTCTGATTTTTGCAATGTTACGTAGATGGAAAAAAGCTGTCCTTGAAACGGTCTTGATATGTTTGTCAAAAGAGAGATCAAGGTCCAGAGTAACACCGAGGTCCTTCACAGATTTATTTGAGACGACTGTACAACCATCAAGATTAATTGTCAGATTCAACAGAAGATCTCTTTGTTTCTTGGGACCTAGAACAAGCATCTCTGTTTTGTCAGAGTTTAAAAGTAGAACATTTGCAGCCATCCACTTCCTTATGTCTGAAACACAGGCTTCCAGCGAAGGCAATTTTGGGGTTTCATCTAAATGTACAGCTGTGTGTCATCTGCATAGCAGTGAAAGTGAACATTATGTTTCCGAATGGCATCACCAAGAGGTAAAATGTATATTGAAAACAAGTGGTCCTAAAACGGAACCTTGAGGAACACCGAAATTTACAGTTGATTTGTCAGAGGACAAACCATCTACAGAGACAAACTGATATCTTTCCAACAGATAAGATCTAAACCAGGCCAAAACTTGTCCGTGTAGACTAATTTGGGTTTCCAATCTCTCCAAAAGATTGTGGTGATCGATGGTATCAAAGGCAGCACTATGGTCTAGGAGCACGAGGACAGATGCAGAGCCTCGGTCATACGCCATTAAAAGGTCATTTACCACCTTCACAAGTGCAGTCTCAGTGCTATGATGGGATCTAAAACCAGACTGAAGCGTTTCGTATACATTGTCTTCAGGAAGGCAGTGAGTTGCTGCGCAACAGCTTTTTCTAAAGTTTGAGGGGAATGGGAGATTCGATATAGGCCAATAGTTTATATTTTCTGGGTCAAGAAGTGACAACAACAGTCAGTGTTTATGACAAACTGGCATATGTCCTCAGGGGAGAGCCCAAGACGTGGTACGGCGCTCCGGGGTATGCTGCGGAGAAGCTGGAGGGGGTGATGAAGAAACTGGCCCCCGAGCTGTTCGAGTCTCAGCCTGACCTCCTGCACCAGCTGGTCACCATCATGAACCCCAACACACTAATGAACCACGGTGTCCCCGTAAGTACCAAACGCCCGCACACACACACACACGCCATGAGTATAGTTATAGTTTTACCATGACTTCATACCCACTCTTCTCTAGATCTATCGCACCAATCAGTGCGCTGGCGAGTTTGTCATCACTTTCCCTAGAGCCTACCACAGCGGATTTAACCAGGGCTTCAACTTTGCGGAGGCTGTCAACTTCTGCACCGTGGACTGGGTATGATGACTTGAAGTCCCTCATCAATAGCATACATAAGCTAATAATTGAATAACTGGAAGCTGTTTCTATTGAGCAGTGGTCATTACACCTGGTCCTGGAGAGCTACATGATGTACAGGTTTATCATGGTCTGGATGAACAATACATTTGGTCAGTCGGGTGTGTTAATGCTAGGCTTGAACAAGAGGCTGTATACCTTGTAGCTCTTTGAATCAAGTTAGGGTATTACTGATGTAACCAGCACTGTATACAGCTCAGCTCGATAGTGTTAAATGAATAGTACAGTTTCAACCCAAAGCCTCCATGCTCTGTCATTTCAGATGCCCATGGGCCGCATGTGTGTGGACCACTACCGACAGCTGGACAGGTACTGTGTCTTCTCCCACGACGAGATGGTCTGCAAGATGGCGTCCAAGGCAGACACCATGGACGTGGCCCTGGCCTCGGCCGTGCAGAGGGACATGACCGTCATGCTCCAGGAGGAGAACAAGCTGAGGGACAAAGTCAGCAAGATGGTGAGAGGCCTCTCATGCTGGCACACTTTCATTTGATTTTTGAATATCAATATGTTTTTTTCCTTCTGATTTGAAATGGACCAATACTGTGCCCCTGCTCAAAGACATGCCATTCAAAGCATCTAAGTTGTAGTTGGACAACATCATTAGAGAAGCAAATGGCCACAGTAAACTTTGCTCCAATAGTGTCTGTCTCTGAGTCATCCATGTTTCTCCTCCTAGTATGACACTACTGGTGTGGGTGTCTGTGTGATCTCTGTGACATTACTAATCTGTGGGTGGGTGTTTATGACACTACTCATCTGTCTGTGTCCCCAGGGCGTGCAGCAGTCCCAGCAGGTAGAGTACGACCTGCTGCCAGACGAGGAGCGCCAGTGTTCCAGGTGTAGGACCACCTGCTACCTGTCTGCCCTCACCTGTCCCTGTAACCCCGGCCAGCTGGTGTGTCTGCACCACGCCCAAGACCTCTGCTCCTGCCCCCCCAACAACCTCACACTCAAGTAGGTCTATCAACAGCTAAGTTGGTGCTAAATGCCCACATTTAAATGTTTACATTCATCCCTCATTACGTACATCCCACATTGTACAGAAACGGGCAATCAACAGAAGCTCATGTTAATATTGCCATTAGTTTTACAGATCCAATGCACAAATTATAACACTTGTTTTGCAGTTTAAGTGAAATGCCCCTTTTAAGAACATCTATCAACTTAAAGTAAGGGTCATTCAGAGTGAGCAGCATTGCAATGTCTAAAGGCCTTCTAGAACCTTCTGATGAAAAACAAACACGTGTCACCTGACCAGAAAATAAACAGTTGTGACAGCTGTTACTCAGCCAAGATTCCAGTCTTCAGAAACATAGACCTGTGTTTACCTTGTTGTGTGTCTACAGCTTCAGGTTTACCATGGCTGAGCTCTACCCCATGATGGAAGCAGTCACTCTGCGTGCCGAGTCCTACACAGGCTGGGTCTCCCATGTCACTAACATACTGGAGGCCAAACAAGACAAGAAAAGCAGTAAGTACTAACCCTATGTAGGATACCTCTTTGGGTTCAGGCGTCTATGGAATTGAAATTGGTCATAACAAAACACAAAATTGTTGCTTATTTGCATAACCCCAAGTGGACAGGATGTTCTCAAATGTGTTACGGAATGTTTTTTTTACTTCTCATCACCCAGATATGTTGCCTTTGTCTAATGAAACACATAATACCAGAATAGATTAGATTATTCTCTACCCTTTGCTAATAATACAGTTCACTTGATCATTGGACCATGATTCTTTGGATGCATTGATGACTGTGTCTAAAGCACTGTTTGTTTGTTTATGTGTTCAGGCTTGGAGGTGCTGCGGTCACTGGTGGAGGATGCAGAGGTGAAGCAGTTCCCTCAGAGTGACCTCCTACGGCAGCTCTGCGCTGTTACCCTCGATGCTGAGAAGTGTGCCGTGGTTGCCCAGCAACTGCTCAATGGGAAAAGGCAGACCAGGTGGGCTACACACACGCAATTTCTATTTTTGTATTATTTTTTTTATTTTTTTACCTTTATTTAACCAGGTAGGCCAGTTGAGAACAAGTTCTCATTTACAACTGCGACTTGGCCAAGATAAAGCAAAGCAGTGCGACACAAGTAACAACACAGTTTTACACATGGAATAAACAAAAGTACAGTCAATAACACAATAGAACAATCTATATACAGTGTGTGCAAATGGAGTAAGGAGGTAAGGCAATAAATAGGCCATAGTAGTGAAGTAATTACAATTTAGCAAATTAACACTAGAGTGATAGATGTGCAGATGATGATGTGCAAGTAGAAATACTGGTGTGTAAAAGAGCAAAAAAAAGTTAATTAAAACAATATGGGGATGAGGTAGGTAGTTGTATGGGCTGTGTACAGCTGCAGTGATCGGTAAGCTGTTCTGACAGCTGATGCTTAAAGTTAGTGAGGGAGATATAAGTCTCCAACTTCAGTGATTTTTGCAATTCGTTCCAGTCATTGGCAGGAGAGAACTGGAAGGAAAGGCGGCCAAAGATGGTGTTGGCTTTGGGAATGACCAGTGAGATATACCTGCTGGATGCTTTCTGAAGTTGAAATCCTTTACCACTTCTAATTTTTGTATTGCTAGCCACATGGTTAGCCAAATAGTTCTAACTAATGCGCAAAGGAATAATGTGCCCTAGTGAAAATAATTTCAGCTTTTGTGCTCTGTAGGTTAGCTGTGACTCTGACCTTTAGTGTGTTGTTGTCAGGTATCGTTCAGGTGGAGGGAAGTCCCAGAGCCAGAACCTGTTGACGGTGGAGGAGCTCAGGTTGTTTGTCAGGCAGCTGCACAAGCTGCCCTGCAGCATCCGCCAGGCCCCCTTACTCAAGGTACAACTATAGGGTCAGAATATATCCACCACCATCACAGTGACAATTCCTGTGTTCCTCTCTTCGCTATCACACCTGACTCCGCTCAGCACATTTTTGATTAGTTGATGATGCACTAGACTGGGAGTCTGTGGCAAAAGCCTACGTACAGCCACAGTGATCTTTTAGGACCAGGATAACACTGAACAAAAACAACAGCGATCATTGATTGACACTTTTACTTGCTTGTATTTCCCCCAGGACCTGCTTACCCGCGTGGATGACTTCCAGCAGTGCAGCGAGCGGCTCCTCTGTGACGAGGCCCCCAGCCCAGCGGAGCTGCAGAGCCTGCTGGACGTGAGCCTGAGCCTGGATGTGGAGCTGCCACAGCTAAGCCTGCTCAGGGAGAGGCTGGAGCAGGCGCGCTGGCTGGAGGTGGTTCAGGGGGCCAGCAGCCAGCCCCACAGCCTCTGTCTGGACACCATGCGGAGGCTGATAGACCAGGGGGTGGGTCTGGCCTCGCATGCTTTGGTGGAGAGAGCCATGGCGCGCCTGCAGGAGCTGCTTACAATGTCTGAGCACTGGGAGGAGCGGGCTCTCAGCCTGATGGAGATCAGGTGAGAGGAGGAGAGCGCCTTAGACAGTACTGTAGTTGAATATGCAAGTTGACCGGTTCTATCCTACATGAAAGGATGTACAGGAAAATCTCTTGGTTCAGTAGTTGTCACCTTTCATCCTAGCTGTAGTAGTGGTCTACAGCCATGTCTCAGGTCAACTCCTTTCCTAACTTGAGTAATACAAAAACTTTAATAGTAAAGCCATAGACTTATTTTCATTAGGAAATGGTTACGAGATGCACAAAACAAGATGTTTGAAATGGATAGAGATACAAAATAAATCACACTGACATAGTTAATAGTAAATATGTAGCACTGACACCTACCTTGTGAAAAGCTGCTTAGAAGTTCAGCCAGCAGAGAGTGAAAAGTGCAAGGTTTGCATTTGGAGTTGAAAGCTGCTCACTGATGGATTAACTGTATCAGTGGGTTGGGACAATGCTCTGCTCAGCTGGCTCACACAACAGTTTACACACAGGCTCTAGTCGCAGAGCTGGCTCCCATTGCTATTAGGGTAAACTGGCGGTCGCCTGTATTGAGAAATCTTGGACTATAAGGTCTTATTTGACAACTCTGAACTTTTTGAAATAGAGAAGTTATGTACAGAACACTAATTCCACTGTCCATAAGCAACATTGCGTCAGAGGTGGTTAGTCTATTGGTTCGGTTCGTTCTCTTCAGACAGGCTGAAATGTAACTCCTCATTGTGCTAAAGTGAGATTGAAAAACATCTCGCTCAAGGCCATCAGATTGTTAAACAGCCACCACTAGCACAGAGAGGTGGCTGCCTACCTACAGACTTGATATCATAGGACACTTTAATAAATTGAACACTAGTCACTTTAATAAGAATGTTTACATATCTCGCATTACGGATCTCATATGTATATACTGTATCCTTCACTATCTATTCTTACTATATATTGGATCTTAGCTGCTCTGTCACTCCTCATCCATATATTTTATATTTATATATTCTCACCCCATACCTTTTACTAGATTGTGTGTATGTGGAATTATTAGATACTGCTGCACTGTCAGAACTAGAAGCACAAGCACTTCGCTACACTTGCAATAACATCTGCTAACCATGTGTATGTGACCAATAACATTTGATTTGAAGTAACAAGTGACCACTAGAGCCATATGAACTGTGGGATGTTGTGAAAGGTGTTGACAGCACTTGACACTAAAGATAAAAGCAGTACTGAGTCTACTTGTGTTTTTAAGCCTAGCTTGTATTTTGTCCAGGCCCTGTCACTGTGTGGAAACTCTTGAGGCAGCTCTTCAGGAGGTGGCTAGTATCTCTGCTTATCTGCCCAACTGTCTGCTGCTGAAGGACACGGTGGACCAGGCTAAAGACTGGCTTCAGGAAGCAGACACCCTGCAGGTAGGAGGCTCTTAGGCTGTGTCCCAAGTGGCACCCTATTCCCTATGTAGTGCACTACTTTTGATCAGAGCCCTGGTCAAATGTAGTGCACCAGGAAGGGAATATAGCCTAACATTCTAATTTATGAACCCAATTAATTGGGACATCTCTGAATATAGACCTGTCCTATATTGGTACCTTTTTTTTTAAATAACTGCTTCTGGTATGCCACACTGAAAATAAAAATAAGTTGGGAAAGGGGGAAAAAAAGCCAGACTGCTTATAAGTGTGTGTTTGTGTATAGCTGGGAGGCCGTATCCCTGTGCTGGATACCCTGACTGACCTGGTGTCCCGGGCCAAGACCATCCCTGTCTGGCTGGACCCTCTGGCTCGACTGGAGGCCCTGGTCTCTGACGTGCAGGCCTGGAAGGAGAGCGCCGCCAAAACCTTTCTAATGAAGAATTCCCCTTACTCCCTGCTGGAGGTAAACTACCTACAACAATCTAATGCCGAAACACATAATCAGACGCCTTAGGGGTTGTTTCACTAAATAGTCAGTTTGTGCCCCAAATGGCACCCTATTCCCTTTATAGTACACCAGACTCCTATGGGCGCTGTGATGATACTGTAATCTGTGCAGGATACAACTCAAATCTCCTGACTGAATCTGTTGCCAAATATTTGTTTGAGAGGCAAGCCTAGTATTGCCGTAGATAGATTAGTTTCAAATTAAACCTGCCATACCTCTTGCTGAATGTATTTCATGGATTTGTTTTATTTCAGTGCTGATAATGTTCATTTTATCCTGAGTTTTTTGGGGATTTGGCTCATTGTCTCCTTTGTGTGTTTAGGTGCTGTGCCCCCGGTGTGAGGCTGGGATGGGGTCTCAGAAGTCAAAGTCTAAAAGGGCAAAGGATGTGACCCAGTGCAACAAGAGAAATGGAACTTGGCTGGACTGCCTGAGTGACGTGGAGAAGGCCCTCTCAGAGAGCAAGGACTCCGCCTCTGCTGTACGTGCTGCTCTTACTCAGTCTGTCTACGGACATGTTTTTATTTACCAAAAGCATACCATTGAACTTACTGATTTAACTTCCAACATATTCTAAAGACACCCACAACACCCAACTATTGCAATCAGTGAAGCCTTCACATTGATATGAGCACCCATGATATGAAGGTGCATATCATTAAATGTATGGTTTGATACAGTATTGTAATTCCATATACTATAACTGTGTAGGTTACTGTTTGGTTACATGTATGTTGAGGTAGTAAGTATTGCGTTTTGTCATGCCAACCTGTGCTGGTTCCCCTTTCTGTAGATGGTCACTCTAGCCGAGGTACGTCAGAAGGAGATGGATAGTCTGCTGGCTCTCAGGGCCTCCAATGAGTCCAAGCTCCTCCAAGCGGGCGACTGCGGGGCGTTGAGGGTGTGCGTGTGCCACAATGCCCCGTTGGGCTCCATGCTGCAGTGCGAGCTCTGCAGTGACACCTTTCACCGCATCTGTGTCTCAGGCTCCAACCAGGACCCCCGACCCAACCAAGCCTGGCTGTGTCCCCATTGCCGGCGCTCTGAAAAGCCACCTCTGGACCGGGTGCTTCCCCTGCTAGCCTCCCTGCAGCGCATCAGGGTGCGGCTGCCTGAGGGAGATGCCCTACGCTTCCTCATCGAGAGGACAGTCCGCTGGCAGCACCGCATGCAGCAGGCCTCCGCAGAGGGGGGGGTGGCTCTGATGACATCACATCAGCGCTGGGGCTCATCCAGTCCCACCTCGGCTCCATCTCAGGAAACATACAGCGCATCATTTTACACGGATCACCAGTGC
Organism: Salvelinus alpinus; assembly: GCF_045679555.1. Classification (NCBI taxonomy): domain Eukaryota; kingdom Metazoa; phylum Chordata; class Actinopteri; order Salmoniformes; family Salmonidae; genus Salvelinus; species Salvelinus alpinus. Next base: position 33,637,792 of record NC_092097.1, on the reverse strand, counting down.
ATTCCTCTGCAGGGTCCGTGTCAGGCTAGCAACAACATCGAATATCCCAACCTCTCATAACAATTCACATTTTTATCAAATTTCTATCAATGTCTAACACATGTAAAATGTATTACACAGAAGAAGAAAAATGAACTATTGCTTTTAAGGGCTGTGTTGAACTGTGTTATTGGTGTGTGTTTCAGGACTGAGCCCTGAGCTGGAGGAGCTGATGGTGGAGGGCTTCCTGCTGCAGGTGACTCTGCCTGAGACCCAGCAGCTGTACATGTCCCTCAGCAGACTGGATTCCCACAACCTCACAGACAGCCCCTCTCCCCAGCACAGCACAGAGCAGGACCAACACCAGCACAACCCTCAGGGAGGGAGCCCCCCTCACAACCAGGTAACATACTAGTCTACTACTGTGAGGCACAGCTCAGATAGCAGGTCAACCACTTGATTAAAGGGTTGTTTTGATGTATTTGAGACGTTTCTGAACTTTTGTTCATCATGTTGACCTTTTTTAATTATTTTTGAATGAATTTATTTGGGTGAAAAATAATATAAGATCTGCGCTGGATCCCAGAAGATGCCACTTAAAAGCATTAATTAAAACACTTATTTCCAAAGTGGTCCACAATGGTAAAACAAACTGACATATGATTTTAAAAGACGAAGTTAGAAAACATTACATTCAAACAAAATTACATACATACAAAAACATTTACATTCATGTGTGTGACTTAAATGCGTGTTTACTGTTTTCACCAGAACGGAGTAGCCTGTCTCAAGAAGGAGGCTGTGAACGGCAAGCGGACCAAGCGGTGCATGGAGAAGGAGGGCTCCGAGCGCAAGGACAAAGCCAAGAAGCCCTGCAAGAAGAAGCCCAAGATGAACAGGGAGAGGAGCCAGGAGACCAAGGGGACCTGTTCACCCACCGCCACTCACTCTGACCTCTCCCTTTCGGACTCTGATGAAGACTTCAACCTGTGCGCTGCACCGTGGTGCAGAGAGCCAGAGGGGAAACAGGTTAGCATTAAACCCCCCTCCACTGCATTATGTTGTGGGTCATTTCAGTGTGTTTTCCCTCACATCACATTGTTTTAGCAATTGGACTATATTGAAAATAGTATGTAGTATGATTTGTATTAAAGGAAGATTCCACCCAAAACTATATTTTGGTATTTGTTTCATTAGTCCATTGTTGATATAGTCCCAAACTGTTTTACATGTAAGCAATGACGTTTTCAAGATGTATAACTTTCAAAATACAGATATACAGCCGGTATGATGTATTTTGCATCATATGATGCTGCGTTGTGCATTATATTTCCCTCTGTTTTTCTCAGGTGAATTGGGTCCAGTGTGATGGCAGCTGCCAGCAGTGGTTCCACCAGATCTGTGTAGGAGTGTCTGCAGAGCAGGCAGAGAAAGAGGACTACATCTGTATCAGCTGCACACAGCCAGACCACACCAGGGAGTGAAGACCAGTTTTGAAGAATCATCAGTTTTCGTTTAGTCACAGCTCTGGGTGTATAACCACCCAGTTATTTCCCTTCCCCATTCTCAGCTATGCTCTGGCCCCACCGCCTCCTCATTGACCTTCCTGATCTAGCTCTTCTTGGTGACAACAGTGCTCCTTCCTCCTCCTTCCCAGCCCAAACTGCTTTTCAGAGCTATTGACTCTTCCATCGCTGTTTTGTTATAGTGGCTGGCTTTATACAGCCAATCAAACTTCATCTTTCCAATCATCAACGACATGATGCAGATTGTACTGCGTGAGGTTCCAACTGTATGCGAAGCAGAATAAAGTGGAGGAAACAGGACATTTTCACTTGACTGACTTTACTTGCATGTGTAACAAGACAACGCAGGGATTTTTCAACCAGAAGAAGTCAATTGGACAACATTTTTGGAACCCAGTTTTTGTACATGCATCTGAACAACAATGTGAACCCTTTTTCTTCTCTTGTAGAGCTAATATTATTTATCTGAGCAATAACTGAATTGTTAATTTGAGTTCAGTTTGTCTGAGCTGTTTGTGCTTAGAAATGGTTCTATACTATAGAACCTATAGATCGCCCTTGTAGGCTGCAGGTTGAAAGTGATATTTGACTTGCAACATGGCTAACATAAGGAACTGTGTGAATTAACTGCCACGGGTATCATTCAACTTGTTTCCTCCTTTGGGTAAATATGATTAATGCGTTGCAGTTTGCATAAGAAATAAAATAATTTGTTCCCACAAGTATGTTGTCTGTATTTTCTCAGTGTAGAAGCTATCCTAACTCAAGTAGGCATTTAATATCTGTGAGTCCCATGGACAAGAATATTTAATTATCTGAAGAATAACGGGATTATAATGGCTGAGAATAATCCACAGGTGTACTGTGAGTGGGCTAAACATGATACATGAGATATTTGCTACTTTCAATTAAATATGTAGAATTATATCATCCAAAAACAACTCCTACTATACATGTCAACAAGCCCTACTGTTAACATTCTAATCTTCCAATAAAATATAAAAAATTGTATTATTCAGCTCGCACTGATGCTTAGCTATTTCTTTCCATATTTGTATCTAAATAAATGCATCAATTCATAAGGAAATCAGTCAAATTGAAATAAATTCATTAGGCCCTAATCCATGGATTTCACATGACTGGGAATACAGATATGCATCTGTTGGTCATAGATACCGTTTTAAATAAGGTAGGGGGGTGTGGATCAGAAAACCAGTCCATATCTGGTGTGACCACCATTTTCCTCATGCAGCTCGACATCTCCTTTGCATAGATAGAGTTGATCAGGCTGTAGAATGTTGTCCCAGTCCTCTTCAATGGCTGTGCGAAGTTGCTGGATATTGGCAGGAACTGGAACATGCTGTCAATGAAGAGCATCCCAAACATGCTCAATGGGTGACATGTCTGGTGAATATGCAGGCCATGGAAGAACTGGGAAATGTTCAGCTTCCAGAAATTGTGTGCAGATCCTTGCGACATGGGGCTGTGCATTATCCTGAAACGTGATGGCGACGGCTGAATGGCACGACAATGGGCCTCAGGATCTCATCACGGTATCTCTGTGCATTGAAATTGCCATCGACAAAATGCAGTTGTGTTCATTGTGTCTAGTTTATGCCTGCCCATACCATAACCCCACCATGGGGCACTCTGTTCATAACGTTGACATCAACAAAACGTTCGCCCACACGTGCCATACATATAAAATCAGAATTAATTTGTGAAGAGCACACCTCGCCAGTGGCCATCGAAGGTGAGCATTTGCCCACTGAAGTCGGTTACGACGCCGAACTGCAGTCAGGTCAAGTCCCTGGTGAGTACGACGAGCATGCAGAGGAGCTTCCCTGAGACAGTTTGAGCAGAAATTATTTGGTTGTGCAAACCCAGTTTCATCAGCTGTCTGGGTGGCTGGTCTCAGACGATCCTGCAGGTGAAGAAGCCGGATGTGAAGGTCCTGGGCTGGCTTGGTTACACGTGGTCTACGGTTGTGAGGCCGGTTGGACATACTGCCAAATTCTCTAAAACTACATTGTAGGTGGCTTGTGGTAGAGAAATTAACATTCAATTCCCTGGCAACAGCTCTGGTGGACATTCCTGCAGTCAGTATGCCAATTGCACGCTCCCTCAACTTGAGATATCTGTGGCATTGTGTTGTGACAACTGTGAACTTTTATTGTCCCAAACAAGGTGCCCCTGTGTAATGATCATGCTGTTTAATGAATTTCTTGATATGCCACACCTGTCCAGTGGATGGATTCTTTTGGCAAAGAAATGCTCACTAACAGAGATGTAATCAAATAAGCTTTTTGTGCATATGGAAAATGTCTGGATTATTTTGTCAGCTCATGAAACATCGGATCAACACTTTACATGTTGCGTTTATATTTGTGTTCAGTGTAATTCCAAGTCCTCATCTTTTCTTTAACCACTGATGAGTGAAGATGGGAGATTTCTTTCCCCAATGCTCTATTTTCCACCATTTTGTTTTCTTCTATCAAATCCTCACACCAGTTATCAAAACAGTTCCATATCCTTATTTTTACCCCTTGTTTACCCCACAGTCGTGCATCTTCAGTTAAAAAATGCGCACCACAATATGTCCATTGTGTTCGAGAGCAAATCAACTGGAATGAATCTATATTTGTTTGTATTTCTCGTTTGTCGTCTGTCTACACTACAGCAGGAAACACGCATTTATTCTGCCAAGCCACAAGGCGGCGCAATGGGCGCATGTAACTATGGACCTTCAGATATCTGAGTGAGATTTTTTTTACTAGCAAGTTAGCTTAGGCAAAGGCTATCTAATTGTTTAAAAAACACACTGTACTGTTTTCTAATGTATTAGCTAGGCCTGCTTTATTATAACTCGCCGTGTGCTTCACATTATAAACCCTACTCACTCTCGTCATCATGGACGAGGAATATTACGAGAGGAATATTGGGGACTGGGATGGTCCTGATGGCAATGTAAGCACAATATTTAGCTACTGTATGTAGCCAGCTAGTGAATGTACAATGTCGCTAGTAATGGCAATGTAGCTAAAAAAATATATTGTAGCTACATTGTTGCAGGCTGTTGATTCATTGTTTGACAGAGCCAAATCGTGAATTTATATGGCGATAGATTCAATGTTAAGATGTTCTTTCCTTGGCTGAAGTGATGTGGACTTTCATATAGCAGGACGACTATGTTGAAGGGGAGAATGATGGGAAAGTTCAGGAGGACTGCCTACAGAAGTTCTCCAGCAGAGATTACATCATGGAGCCTGCTGTATTCAACACCCTTAAAACGTAAACACACTATTGCGTGTGTCTGCCTAGTAACGTTAGTGTGTGAAGAATCGAACCATTTCCTGAAGAAGCTTCTGTTTCCACAGATATTTTCAGGCTGGTGGCTCCCCTGAACACGTCATCCAGCTCCTGTCGGAGAACTACTCCGCTGTGGCCCAGACTGTCAACCTGCTGGCAGAGTGGCTCATCCAGATGGGTAAACAACAATGGACTGGGCTGCAAATGGCACCCTTTTCCCTTTGCAGTGTACTACTTTTGACCAGTAGTGCACTGCATGGGGAATAGTGTGCCATTTGGGACGAAGCCCTGGACTTCACAATCACTGAAAATATGTTTTTTTTGTTCCTCTCACACTGTTTGAGACGCATAGTGGAATGTATGTTTTTTCGGACTGTGTATCGCAGGTGTAGAGCCAGCTCAGGTGCAGGAACGGGTAGAGAATCACTTGAAGAGTCTGCTGATCAAGCACTTTGACCCCCAGAAGGCTGACTCCATCTTTACCGTGGAGGGAGAGGTGAGATATCAGTCGCCAGTGAAAGACAAACCACCAATGCTTTGCTGTGATCTGAATGTGACAGATAGCTCAAAACTGGTGCACTCCTGCTTGCTTGCTGTTTTTTTCACTCATACTGTTTTACTCTCCTAGAAAAAAAACTTGATTAATCATATAAATTGTTTTAATTCTCTGTGTTCTTGCATGTAATGTGTTTCCCTCAGAGTATACAGTGTATATAAACTCAGCAAAAAAGAAACGTCCATTTTTTAGGACCCTGTCTTTCAAAGATAATTCGTAAAAATCCAAATAACTTCACGGATCTTCATTGTAAAGGGTTTAAACACTGTTTCCCATGCTTGTTCAATGAACCATAAACAATTAATGAACATGCACCTGTGGAACGGTCGTTAAGACATTAACAGCTTACAGACGGTAGGCAATTAAGGTCACAGTTATGAAAACTTAGGACACTAAAGAGGCCTTTCTACTGACTCTGAAAAACACCAAAAGAAAGATGCCCAGGGTCCCTGCTCATCTGCGTGGACGTGCCTTAGGCATGCTGCAAGGAGGCATGAGGACTGCAGATGTTGCCAGGGAAATAAATTGCGATGTCCGTACTGTGGCAGACCACGTGTAACAACACCTGCACAGGTGACAATGCCACCAGCCATACTGCTCGTTCTGTGTGCGATTTCCTGCAAGACAGGAATGTCAGTGTTCTGCCATGGCCAACGAAGAGCCCGGATCTCAATCCCATTGAGCACGTCTGGGATCTGTTGGATCGGAGGGTGAGGGCTAGGGCCAATCCCCCCAGAAATGTCTGGAAATTTGCAGGTGCCTTGGTGGAAGAGTGGGGTAACATCTCACAGCAAGAACTGGCAAATCTGGTGCAGTCCATGAGGAGGAGATACACTGCAGTACTTAATGCAGCTGGTGGCCACACCAGATACTGACTGCTACTTTTGATTTTGACCCCCCCCCCCTTTGTTCAGGGACACATTATTCAATTTCTGTTAGTCACATGTCTGTGGAACTTGTTCAGTTTATGTCTTATGTTCATACAAATATTTACACATGTTAAGTTTGCTGAAATAAACGCAGTTGACATTGAGAGGACGTTTCTTTTTTTGCTGAGTTTAGTAACCCTGTCCTCTTGTTGGGTCAGACTCCTGCCTGGCTGGAACAGATGATCGCCCACACCACCTGGAGAGACCTTTTCTACAAGCTGGCCGAGGCCCACCCTGACTGTCTGATGCTCAACTTCACTGTCAAGGTACTGATGATCACCCAGCAGTTAATAACTAATGTCGTTATGGGTCAAACAGTGTCATGTTCCTCCTCTCCTTGCTGATTTTTGTGTGTGTGTGTCTTCAGCTCATCTCAGACGCGGGCTACCAGGGGGAGATCACCAGTGTGTCCACGGCGTGCCAGCAGCTGGAGGTGTTCTCCAGGGTCCTGAGAACCTCTCTGGCCACACTGCTGGATGGAGGAGAGGACAACCTGGAGAAGAACCTGCCAGAGTTCGCTGTGAGTCTCTAATCAGGTCCCCCTGTCCATATTCATTAGGATCTATAAGGCAATACTGATTCTAGAGATCAGCACTCCTACTCTGAGACGCTTTATGATTACTGGCCCTGGTGTTCCCAATAATAAGATCTAGGCATATCTGTCATTCTCACTCAATACAAATCCTTGGTTTGATGATTTTGGAAATGTGATGTATTCAAGGTTTTGAATAATTTGAAAGTGGTACTTCAATCAGTATTTCACTAACCAATATGTAATTGCAGGACATTGGTAGCACAACACAACAGGCTACCTGTCTTTTGGCATGAGTGTCTCTGTTTGTGTGGTTGGTTTGGAGCTGAACTGTTTTCTCCTCCTTTTCTGTGTTCCACAGAAGATGGTGTGTCACGGGGAGCACACTTACCTGTTTGCCCAGGCCATGATGTCCATCATGTCTCAGGAGGAGCAGGGAGGGTCGGCCATGCGCAGGATCGGCCAGGAAGTACAGAAGTCTGCACATCAGAGGTATCTTGCCCTCTACACTATTTTGCCAGCATTGACTTACTTGACAAGCTTTTGACTCCTATAAGGAGCATAGGCTGTTCATGCATGTCCTCCATCTTGGCAGCATTAGATATGATTGAAGGAAATGCATTTAATTTATTTAAATTGATTCCTCCGTTTTGTGAAAGGATGGTTGTATTATCTGTAAAATCCAGTGTTACAATAAGCGTGAACATTGAGTGAGCAGCTTTGTTGAAAAGGCAGTCTAATGAAGTTATGCTCTCAACTGAATGGGTATAGTACTGTTGTATAGTAGCTAATTTTATTACATGCCATATGTTCCTCCAGGAATAAAGCGGTTTAAGAAAGTGAGCTAATTTGAGTGTTTTACTGTTCCTTGTGCTGTTTCATTTCAGGGGGCATGATGCCAGTCAGATCACCCTAGCATTGGGCACAGCAGCAGCCTACCCTCGAGCTTGCCAGGCCCTGGGTGCAATGCTGTCCAAAGGGGCACTCAACCCTGCTGACATCACTGTGCTCTTCAAGATGTTCAGCAGCATGGACCCACCTCCCGTAGAGCTGGTTAGTGTGGGGCATCAAGCCAAATAACCTAAAGTAGTGCACTACATAGGGAATAAGGTGCAATTTTCCAAGTTAGATGGAGGGATATTTTCACCGGTTGCCTTGCATGTTTGACGTGACAATGACCAATATGAGTTAGCAAGACAGCACAAACAGATCTGGGACCAGGCTAGCTTTACCTGGATGCTAAACTGAGATTTGCTTGTCTTTCAGCTGTTGATATTGTCTTTTGAGAGAATGGTTGAAGTATTTTCCCTTGTGTCTCTTCAGATTCGAGTGCCTGCCTTCCTGGACCTGTTTATGCAGTCGCTATTCAAGCCAGGCTCCAAGATCAACCAGGACCATAAACACAAATACATTCACATCCTGGCCTACGCTGCCAGTGTGGTCGAGACATGGAAAAAGGTACCCGAAACAAAAACGCCCCTGACATAATCCCTCATGCTACTAAGCTTATCAGATGTTCTGTCGTTGCTCATATGCAGAATTAGATTTTTTTTTTTTACCAGTATGTAAAAATGTTTTATCCAATTACATGTGTTTTTTCACCCAAATAAAAACGGCCAGATAACAGTATGGCTCTCTTTTCATCCATCCACAGAACAAGCGAGTGAACATCAACAAGGATGAGCTCAAGTCCACCTCCAAGGCCATTGAGACGGTCCATAACCTGTGTTGCAATGAGAACAAAGGAGCCACAGAACTGGTGGCTGAGCTCAGCACTCTGTACCAGTGCATCCGGTGAGCCCAGCAACCAACTAGCCAACCTAGTGAGCCCATCAATGATCTCCAATATGTAGCTAAAGTCAGAGGATTCCAATAATGTAATTGGTTACCACTGTCGGTTGAGACATCACTATGTCCATTTGAAGGTTCCCGGTTGTTGCCATGGGGGTGCTGAAATGGGTTGATTGGACGGTCTCTGAGCCCCGCTACTTCCAGCTCCAGACAGACCACACCCCTGTCCATCTAGCGCTTCTGGATGAGGTAGGAGTTGCACTTTTTCACTGGCTAAGGGAGGATGTTTTAGTTGTGGTATTATGGTTGACTCACAGTACCTATGATATATAAGTCCAAATGACTCTATATAGCACACTACCTTTACGCTATGTGCCCTGGTCAAAAGTAGTGCACTATATAGGGAATAGGGTGCCATTTGGAATGGGTAAAAGGTAGGGCACTATATAGGGAATAGGGTGTCATTTGGAACGGGTCAAAAGTAGTGCACTATATTATAACATAGGGTGCCATTTGGGACATACACACACTGTGCCTTTAACTGTCATTCTTGGAATTGTTTTGCAGTTTAAAGACCAATCAGGTGGTAGGGACAGAGATTAAGACCATCATGTTTGTTTTTATTCCCCAGATCAGCACCTGTCACCAGCTCCTGCACCCACAGGTCCTCCAGCTGCTGATCAAGCTATTTGAGACAGAACACTCCCAGCTTGACGTCATGGAGCAGGCGTGTGTTGTGCTTAGGCTTAATCTGGGACCATGCAACCACCCCATAGACTTTCAGTGGATGAGTTCTTAGCTGACTATGAGTGTTGTCCCTTTCAGATGGAGCTGAAGAAGACCCTGTTGGATCGTATGGTCCACCTGCTGAGTCGGGGCTACGTGTTGCCTGTGGTCGGATACATCCGCAAGTGCCTGGAGAAGCTCAACACGGACATCTCTCTCATTCGCTACTTCGTAACAGAAGTAAGGCCTGCTGAAACTATTTAAAGTGAAGTGAAAACGTCTAAAGACAATGTTGGTCTAATTTAGTTGCGCTTGAGAAAATGGTAGCTGAAGTGAAAATATGGATATTTGTGTTTGCCCTATCAGGTGTTGGATGTGATTGCCCCGCCATACACTTCAGACTTTGTCCAGCTGTTCCTGCCCATCCTGGAGAATGACAGCATCGCTGGAACCATTCGGACAGAGGGAGAACATGACCCTGTTGCAGAGTTCATAGGTCAATCTCTTATACCATCTTTTTCATGGCCCAAAACTGTCTACATGGCTAAATATTTCCCTTTTGCCCAGTTATAGAAGCTTAAAATATAATTATCATTCTGCTCCGTTTCAGCTCACTGCAAATCCAACTTCATCATGATGAACTGAGAATGACACTGGTTCGGTTTAACTTGACTGAGGATGTAGCGGGAAGACCAGAACCTTTTGGTTATGAGCTGAACGAGGACTGGAACATTGCCAATTCAGGCCGACGGCTGACCACTTGGGTGTTTCACCTGCAACTTTTTATTTTCAAATGTGGTGTAACATGACTTTCAGAATTAGGATGTAGTGTATTATTGCATGTCTGGGAGGTATGTGAAGAACTCGTGCAGCTCCATTCGTTTCACTGTAGTTTCCATTAGTATGAGCTAAAGTTGTCCATTTTCTGTTAATATGTATGACTGACTGCTCAAAAGGTTTGGCCTTTTTCATGGTTGCCCTTTTCAATTTGACAAGAATCTTGCATCATTTATTTTGAGGTGGTTCAGAAAATGCATCAACTATTACAACAAGTTTCTGTAACAGGCCTGGATTCAAACAAATTGAACTGTGGAAACTGTCATGAAGACAAGTGCAGTGAGATGTCAGTGCATTTGTTTGAAAACTGGCCTTGCTTTCAGAATACTGAAATCATTCAGTTAAATTTGCATACAACAAAAGACAAGTGGCATCAGAATTGATCAAAGCTTCAACATTTACAGCCACAATTAGTTCTTCCTAGCCTTTTGAGCTTAAGCTAATTGTGCATCTAATATCAGCATTTGTACATAATGACTTGTTCAGTAACATTTTGTATAAGAAAAAGATCCGAAAGCACATCAAGGCAACATTTTTTTAAATAACTTCCCTTTTCCTGATTTTACCATGTTACAATGTGGAAGTAGCCTGAGATTGTCGTAGATATACAATGCTGCCTATATGCAGAAGTTGGCATTCATGAAAACACATTTTGTAGTGGTTGAAGTCTGGTATTCCAAGCAGGCAAGTTGGTATTTTGTGCAAATGGTGGATGACACGCTTATTCAACAAAAATTAAATTGCAAAAATGGATAGGTATACATTTAGTTTTGGAATCTAAAATAATTAGGAAATTATTTCCTATTTTATTTTCATAACCATTGCAGAATAAATTCCTCCCCTTTTCTGGATGCTAGCCATACAACAAATTACCATGCACATCTAATTTAAAATGGGCCTAGTAAATATATAGTCCATGCAATCCCATAGGCAGTGCAGTTTATAAGATAGTCTTTTACATTGAAGTATGTTTGGAACTGTCAGTAGCTTACCATAAATTAAATGTTTGAGAGTAGACTAGACAACGTTTCCGATTTCACGGGAAGTCCAGCATATTTAGGTTGGGGGGTAAAGTCTATGCAAAACATTGAATTCAAACGTTCTAATGACTGACAGGTCCACAAAAATTTGCCACTTTTTTTCTCTTTCAGAAACTGTCTTTTGCAAAATATTAAGATTCTCTAAAAACATTTGATCAAATTTGTGCTTTCTTTTAGAAACTGGCCTAATTCCAATAGATATAGCAAATAAAAGGGCATTATTGTCACCATAAAAATGTGAATGAGGGCATTTTCCAGGCAGAGCTCATTCACGTGTGCAGTTTTACGACAGGTCTGAGTCCTAAAATCTCAATATTTTGATACGTATGTATTCTCAGAAATGGCTGACAGATATTTAGTGTGAAATTTACACAACGGTTGATGGAGGCCCCAGGTCTTTAGAAGAAACATTGGTTGGTCCCACTGCCTGTTGTCTACATGTAGGTCTTGGGCACGATGGGATCTCCGTACATGCAGTCTTCCTCCAGTGCCAGGTTGTACTGACTGCCACTTCCTCCCTTGTAGGCGCTGGTCACGATCCTCAGCCAGCCCTTCTCACCCTGGCAAGAGAAAACACATTTACTCAATCTGGAGTTTCAGCTAGATAAAGATGCTAGAACGCACATGAATAATAGAAAGTGAAGTTCATGTAATGGTTAGGTTAATAAACTACAGGAACGGTTAAGATTTGTAAATCTATAGTAGAGCGTGAGGTTTTAAATTCTCTGCTGCAGCTAGTGTCATGAAAGATCACTACAGACTACCAGCTCTAATATGGCATGCATAGTGTTCATTCATTCAATGAGGATGGAACAAGCTTCCCCCTAACGTCCATCTTGATTAACCCCCCCCCCCAATAAAAAAATAAAACACCCTTGACTTTCACCAACACTCACTTGTCTTTTCTTAGCACTGACTTTGTGGATAGCTACTTAATCTGTGGTTGTCTCACCTAGCTACCTTAAAACAAATGCACCAACTGTAAAAATCGCTCTAGATTAGAGCGTCTGCTAAATGACTAAAATGTACAAATGTTACCCATGGCTCTCCCCATGAGTTGCGGACGATCCAGAATTCCACACCGTTCTCATCCATGCCCCAGCCGGCAACAGATACAATGTGGTTGATGAAGGGCTCCTCAATGTACTCAGAGTACAGGCCTCCAGTGTAGGCATCCAACTTGTCAGTGGCCATGATTCCACAGCTACCAAGGACAGAAAACAAAAACTTTAGTTAAAGCGAAACTAATTACAGTCGGCATGATTTTTTTGTGTATGTTTTTGCAAGGACGTGAAAGGAAATAGAATGGACTAGCAGATTGGAAGTTTATGGGTAATACTAGTTAGCAACTTCCTTCAAACTGCACACAGAGACAAAAACGGTATCCACGAGTTCAGCTGACTCAAAGTACAGAATCAGTCAAAAGTTTGTTAACACCTAAAAGTTATTCATTCTAGGGTTCTTTATTTTTTTAAACTATTTTCTACATTGTAGAATAATAGTGAAGACATCAAAACTATGAAATGGCACCATGTAGTAACCAAAAGTGTTAAATCAAAATATATTTTATATTTTTGAAGAATCTAAGTAGCCACACTTGGCATTCTCTCAACCAGCTTCATGAGGCAGTCACCTGTAATGCATTTTAATTAACAAGTGTGCCTTGTTAAAAGTTAATTAGTGGAATTTCTTTCCTCCTTCATGCATTTGAGCCAATCAGTTGGGTTGTGACAAGTTTGGGGTGGTTTACAGAAGATAGGGCTATTTGGTAAAAGACCAAGTCCATATTATGTCAAGAACAGCTCAAATATGCAAAGAGAAAATGACAGTCCGTTACTTTAAGACATGAAGGTCAGTCAATCTGGAAAATTATGAACTTCGAAAGTTTCTTCAAGTGCAGTCGCAAAAACTATCAAACGCTATGAAGAAACTGGCTCTCATGAGGACCGCCACAGGAAAGGAAAACCCAGAGTTGCCTCTACTGCAGAGGATAAGTTCATTAGAGATTTACCAGCCTCAGAAATTACAGCCCAAATAAATGCTTCACAGCGCTCAAGACACATCAACAGTTCAGAGGAGACTGCATCAATCAGGCCTTCATGGTCGAATTGCTGCAAAGAAACCACCACTAAAAGACACCAATAAGAAGAAGACACTTGCTTGGGCCAAGAAACATGACCAAAGGACATTACTGGTGGAAATCGATCCTTTGGTCTGATGAGTCCAAATTCAAGATTTTTGGTTCCAACCGCCATGCCTTTGTAAGACGCAGAGTAGGTAACCAGCTGATCTCCGCATGTGTGGTTCCCACCGTGAAGCATGGTGGTGGTGTGATGGTGCTTTGCTGGTGACAGTGTCAGTTATTTATTTAGAATTTAAGGCACACTTAACCAGCATGGTTACCACAGCATCCTGCAGCGATACGCCATCCCATCTCGTTTGCGCTTAGTAGGACTACCATTTGTTTTTCAACAGGACAATGAACCAACACACCTCCAGGCTATGTAAGGGCTAATTGACCAAGAAGGAGAGTGATGGAGTACTGCATCAGATAACCTGGCCTCCACAATCAGCCGACCTCAACCCAATTGAGATGGTTTGGGATGAGTTGGACCGCAGAGTGAAGGAAAAGCAGCCAACAAGTGTTCAGCATGTGGGAACTCCTTCAAGACTGTTGGAAAAGCATTCTAGGTGAAGCTGGTTGAGAATGCCAAGAATGTGCAAAGCTGTCAAGGCAATGGGTGGCTACTTTGAAGAATCTAAAATATAGTTTGATTTGTTTAACACTTTTTTGGTTACTACATGACTCCATATGTGTTATTTCATAGTTTTTATAACTTCACTATTATTCTACAAGGTAGAAAATAGTAAAAATAAAAACCCTTTGTTACATATCAGATATGTGCCCATTTAATTGTGACTTGGCTTTACATCTTGTGCAAATCCATACACAGTCATTGTTAGGTGGGAGTTCATGAGAAGAGAAGCAGTCACCATGTTAACCCAGTCCAGTTCCAAATTTCACCTTTATTTAACCAGGTAGGCCAGTTGAGAACAAGTTCTCATTTACAACTGCGACCTGGCCAAGATAAAGCAAAGCAGTGCGACAAAAACAACAGACTTACAAACAAAGGTACAGTCAATAACAAAAGAAAAATCTATGTACAGTGTGTGCAAATGTAGTAAGATTAGGGAGGTAAGGCAATAAATAGGCCATAGAGGCAAAACAATTACAATTTAGCATTAACACTGGCGTGATAGATGTGCAGCTGACGTGCAAAAGAGCAAAACAAATAATATGGGGATGAGGTAGTTGGGTGTGCTATTTACAGATGGGCTGTGTACAGGTACAGTGATCGGTAAGCTGCTCTGACAGCTGATGCTTAAAGTTAGAGGGAGATACGTCTCCAGCTTCAGTGATTCTTGCAATTCGTTCCAGTCATTGGCAGCAGAGAACTGGAAGGAAAAGTGGACAGAGGTGTTGGCTTTGGGGATGACAAGTGAAATATACCTGCTGGAGCGCGTGCTACGGGTGGGAGTTGCTATGGTGACCAGTGAGCTGAGAAGGTGGGGCTTTACCTAGCATAGACTTATAGATGACCTGGAGCCAGTGGGTTTGGTAACAAATATGTAGCCAACGAGAGCATACAGGTCGCAGTGGTGGATAGTATAAGGGGCTTTGGCGACAAAAACGGATGGCACTGTGATAGACTGAATCCAATTTGCTGAGTAGAGTGTTGGAGGCTATTTTGTAAATGACATAGCCGAAGTCAAGGATCGGTAGGATAGTCAGTTTTGCAACATGAGTGAAGGAGGCATTGTTGCGAAATAGGCAGACTCTAGATTTATATAAGCAGACTAGATTTAATTTTGGATTAGAGAGGCTTAATGGGAGTCTGGAAGGAGAGTTTACAGTCTAACCAGACACCTAGGTATTTGTAGTTGTCCACATATTCTAAGTCAGAACCGTCCAGAGAAGTGATGCTGGACGGGCGGGCAGCGATCGGTTGAAGAGCGTGCATTTAGTTTTACTTGCATTTAAGAACAATTGGAGGCCACGGAAGGAGAGTTGTGGCATTGAAGCATCTGGAGGTTAGTTAACACAGTGTCCAAAGAAGGGCCAGAAGTATACAGAACGGTGTTGTCTGCGTAGAGGTGGATCAGAGCAGAGCAGCAAGAGCAACATCATTGATATATACAGAGAAGAGTCGGCCCGAGAATTGAACCCTGTGGCACCCCCATAGACTGCCAGAGGTCCGGACAACAGGCCCTCCGATTTGACACACTTGAACCAGGCGAGGCAGTCATTGTGAAACCAAGGTCGAAAGCCTTGCCCAGGTCGATGAATACGGCTGCACAGTATTGTCTTTTAACCGATGGCGGTTATGATATTGTTTAGGACATTGAGCATGGCTGAGGTGTACCCATGACCAGCTCAGAAACCAGATTGCATAGTGGAGAAGGTTCCGGTGGGATTCGAAATGGTCGGTGATCTGTTAACTTGGCTTTCGAAGACTTTAGAAAGGCAGGGCAGGATGGGATATAGGTCTATAACAGTTTAGGTCTAGAGAGTCTCCCCCTTTGAAGAGGGGGATGACCGCAGCAGCTTTCCAATCTTTGGGGATCTCAGACGATACGAAAAAGAGGTTGAACTAGTAATAGGGGTTGCAACAATTGCGGTGGATAATTTTAGAAAGAGAGGGTTCAGATTGTCTAGCCCAGCTGATTTGTAGGGGTTCAGATTTTGCAACTCTTTCAGAACATCAGCTATCTGGATTTGGGCGAAGGAGAAATGGGGTAGGCATGGGCAAGTTGCTGTGGAGGGTGCAGGGCTGTTGACCGGGGTAGGGGTAGCCAGGTGGAAAGCATGGCCAGCCGTAGAAAAATGCTTATTGAAATTATCTAGCGTAGATTTATCGGTGGTGACAGTGTTTCCTAGCCTCAGAGCAGTGGGCAGCTGGGAGGAGGTGCTCTTATTCTCCATGGAGTTTACAGTGTCCCAAAACATTTTGGAATTAGTGTTGCAGGATGCAAATTTCTGGTTGAAAAAGCTAGCCTTAGCTTTCCTAACTGAAAAGTTGCATATCGCTGGGGCTATTCGATGCTAGTGCAGTACGCCACAGAATGTTTTTGTGCTGGTCAAGGGCAGTCAAGTCTGGGGTGAACCAAAGGCTATATCTGAAGTGTTTTAGGGAGCGTTTGACAGTGATGAGGGGTGGTCATTTGACTGTAGACCCATTACGGACTCAGCCAATGAGGCAGTGATCGCTGAGATCCTGGTTGAAGACAGCAGAGGTGTATTTAGAGGACAAGTTGGTCAGGATGATATCTATGAGGGTGCCCATGGTTACGGATTTATGTGGCACCCCATTCCCTACATAGTGTAACTTTGGTTATAGAAGTGTGTGGGGGGGGGGGGGTACGATTTCTACTTGGGCAGTCCCTGACAAAAATAAAATATTGGCCCACCAAGAGTAGTCTTTTCTTTAAAGATTCTATTTTTCCATTGGCCTATATAGAGACACACCCTATATGTTTGAACTTGTCTGATGCTTTAAACACGCTGTTTAATTAAATAAATGACAAGAGGGAGCCAGAGAGCCTAACCATAAGGGTAAAAAAACCTGTTCCCGAACCCCCTTCTCCCGCTGCTGGCCTGAAGTTGCAGGTAATAGGCTACACCAGCGGTCAGCAACCTTTTCTATTTGGAGTGCCAATTTGACCATTTCTACCAATCATGATTTTCATATGCACATTTTCATTTAGAATCTTTGCATCTCAAAATCCTTGTCTATGGTTAATCTACATTCTATCTAAATGAAAAATAAACTAATCTAAAAGTAACTTTTATTGCCATTGCTAGCTATGTAATAACCTACATAAAGCAAAAACATTGCAGCCTGCAAGTAGAAAATATCCTGATAAATATTCTATAAATCACATTGGCCATGCGTAACCAATCTGCAACGATCTTGAAACATTATATCAACTGGGTGCCCCAAAACTTACACTAGCAAACATTGTATAAAATATTCTGGGCCCTCTGTTTCCTGTGCCAGTGAGCTCGGGACAAACACAGCTGGAGGCTATTTGTGCAAGGGAAAAGTATATCAGGTATTTTATGATGTTTCCACTGGATCAGAGCATTACATATTTCCCTTTAATGACTTGTGGTTATCGAAAGGGAGAAAGTTGGAAATATTGTTCAAATACTTTGAGGAACTATTGTCATTCTCAATTGATTCTAAAAACAGACTTAATTTACTTGCTGTTTGCAGTGAAGAAAAATTACTTTGAGAAGCTCCACAGCTCATTAGTGGTAGTGAGTTAAGACAATCAGAAATACAAAATCAGACATCCCCAAATGGGCACATTCACCGGTCTTACTTCTATATGTGTAATCAGGTGCTCGTCCTTACTCAACATTGACAGGAGCATTTCAAACAAAATACGATTAATAAATTGACAAAACTCGTAAATGGAATGAAATAAACAAAAACTTGTTTCTCACAAGTGTAGCATAGGTTGTGAGTTCTGCAAAACACACGAGAATGGTAAATTACTAATAATATATTGAATTGATTAACATAAATTACCATAACCAAAACAAAGTTAGCGGATTAGAAATTCTAGGAATTAAAGGTAAATGTAGGCTTCTACTGGTGATGTACGTAATGGGGAATTGATAGACAACAATGCACACAATGAAGTTATGATACAATGAATATCCACAAAGTTGCGGGAGAGCAAGCATTCTGGCGAGACACATGCCATATTCTTGGACTGAGGCATCCCCGTGGGCTCCTCAATGGATTAGTCCACCAAGACAGGCGCAAATCACACAGCTGTCTTGAGTGCCATGAATTTTTTTTAAATCTATTTGCAACTCCGGCTAAATCTCATGTTTTCAATACAGACCCTTTGTCATACAGTAGGCTATTCAATATACGGCATCCAGACTTTATGAAAGTTGCACAGTATACCCTTAATCTTGTAATAAAATCAAATCTAGTGATACATAACTTGACATTTCTGCCACTGTGCGAGGACAACCAACATTTCAATTAAATGGCAATGCATTTCTTAGCAGTTATAAATGCAAGGTTACACAGTTTCTTCTGATAACAGTCTTCAGTATCAACATTTCCAAGCAAACAAAACAAGAAGAATCTGTAGACATAGACAAAAGAACATACTCTTTGCCAGAATTCAGTCAGCCTTCACAAGATCATAACTTTTGTGTTTTACACTTCCAACAGAGGAATTATATTTCTGAGTGCATGATATTCAGTGTCACTGGCATATAGGATGTTCTATTGATGGTCTTAAAATGCAGTAATTTATGCTATACTGACTAATAAAAACTCACATTTCGCTGTTAACATCAGAATATCAGTCTTCCATCATTTGGCTGCTGGTTTCATGATTTGATTCAGGTCTACGTTAAAAAATAATATATCAAGTGAGTGAGCTAGCTAACTAACATTGGCTAGCTCTAATGGTGAGTCAACTGACAAAAACTAGCCAAGTTAATTTACCTCTTGAAAACGGGACACAGGGGACATTTCCATACACACAGCAGCTGTTGGATTCTGCTATATTACAGATAGCTAGAGTTGAACTGGTTGTGGTCTACTAGCTAGCTAGTTTGTTTCTCTTCAGACAGAATTTCAGTCGAGATGAAACATTAGCTGACGTTACATTTCAGTTACACTACTAGCTCAGAACTGGGAATAAATACTTGTTTCTATTAAGTCAAACAGAAAAATGCAATTTCAGAACGTGAAAGTTGCACCCCTGCATTTGAGACACAGCCCATGTTGACCAGTTCCTAACCTGATAGGTCCTCCAGCGTAGATCTCAGCCATCATCTTCTCCCTCCCACTGATGGCGCCGAAGTCTCCGACCTTCCACAGGGTATAGTTCTGGATGATGTTACAGACCCCGAACGTTGTGCAGGTTCCACACTGATTGAATGGCTTGCACTCTGCAAGACACAATATGGAGAACATTTTAAGCCTGAGAAATTGTAAATTAACAGAATCTTAATTTGATGTGACAGAAATTCTTGTGATCAAGTCATGGGAAAAAATGTAATGTTCAACCAAGACAAATGTATGTTCAGCTAGGAGATAGAGTTCTTGAGGCCTTACTCTGGTCCTTGGCCTGGTAGTTGTTGCAGGTCTCGTCAGGGATGCCGTGTTTGTTGGCGTACTCCCACACTCCAGAGTGATCCCCTCCATGACAGGAGCCGGCCTCACCACAGTCCACCACATTCTGGACTGACAGATAAGCAGAGGGCCAGGCTCCCTTTCGCTTGATGTTGATGCGATCTGACAAAGGAGAGCAAACCACCAACAACCAGTCCATTAATTCAGTACATGTGACAGAATCTGCTCTAAGATGTTCATGTTCACAAGTCAAACTTAGTAAGGACTACTCTAGCACTCTGAAGTCATGGTATTGTTATGATAAAAGGACTACTTGTATGAGCAAAGGAGGAACTGTACTTTGCATTCTACAACAAACATGCTTTACAGGAACAAGATTTACAGGAAACCTGAATTACAGGAAACCATAAAGCTTTAACTGAACGTCAGCACATCGAGGTTGGCATTGCCACACCGCCTCAACGCTTCCCTGCCACACCACCCAATTTGAGTCAGTCATGTGTTAAATGCCTAACAGACATGCATGTTTGAACAATTATTACAATGTTTACTCCACCTTTGTTATAAAATTGTGACTTTATGACCATCTTGAAGATGAATTACCAATGAATTACCATTAAGCAGCGAGTCGGGAGTCTGAGCCTTCTCTTGTCTCTACTCCTCCCGTTACGGGGTCTGAGACGCCGAAGCTTCCCACCATTAGCTCTGACAAATTGAAAACCCTAGTCATTGGCGACTCCATTACCCGCAGTATTAGACTTAAAACGAATCATCCAGCGATCATACACTGTTTACCAGGGGGCAGGGCTACCGACGTTAAGGCTAATCTGAAGATGGTGCTGGCTAAGGCTAAAACTGGCGAGTGTAGAGAATATAGAGATATTGTTATCCACGTCGGCACCAACGATGTTAGGATGAAACAGTCAGAGGTCACCAAGCGCAACATAGCTTCAGCGTGTAAATCAGCTAGAAAGATGTCGGCATCGAGTAATTGTCTCTGGCCCCCTCCCAGTTAGGGGGAGTGATGAGCTCTACAGCAGAGTCTCACAACTCAATCGCTGGTTGAAAACTGTTTTCTGCCCCTCCCAAAAGATAGAATTTGTAGATAATTGGCCCTCTTTCTGGGACTCACCCACAAACAGGACCAAGCCTGACCTGCTGAGGAGTGACGGACTCCATCCTAGCTGGAGGGGTGCTCTCATCTTATCTACCAACATAGACAGGGCTCTAACTCCTCTAGCTCCACAATGAAATAGGGTGCAGGCCAGGCAGCAGGCTGTTAGCCAGCCTGCCAGATCAGTGGAGTCTGCCACTAACACAGTCAGTGTAGTCAGCTCAGCTATCCCCATTGAGACCGTGTCTGTGCCTCGACCTAGGTTGGGCAAAACTAAACATGGCGGTGTTCGCCTTAGCAATCTCACTAGAATAAAGAACTCCTCCATTCCTGCCATTATTGAAAGAGATCGTGATACATCTCAAAATAGGGTTACTTAATGTTAGATTCCTCACTTCAAAAGGCAGTTATAGTCAATGAACTAATCACTGATCATAATCTTGATGCGATTGGCCTGACTGAAACATGGCTTAAGCCTGATGAATTTACTGTGTTAAATGAGGCCTCACCTCCTGGTTACACTAGTGACCATATCCCCCGTGCATCCCGCAAAGGCGGAGGTGTTGCTAACATTTACGATAGCAAATTTCAATTTACCAAAAATAAAATGACGTTTTCGTCTTTTGAGCTTCTAGTCATGAAATCTATGTAGCCTACTCAATCACTTTTTATAGCTACTATTTACAGGCCTCCTGGGCCATATACAGCGTTCCTCACTGAGTTCCCTGAATTCCTATCGGACCTTGTAGTTATAGCAGATAATATTCAAATTTTTTGTGATTTTAATATTCTCATGGAAAAGTCCACAGACCCACTCCAAAAAGCCTTTGGAGACATCATCGACTCAGTGGGTTTTGTACAACATGTCTCTGGACCTACTCACTGCCACAGTCATACTCTGGACCTAGTTTTGTCACATGGAATAAATGTTATAGATCTTGATGTTTTTCCTCATAATCCTGGACTATCGGATCACCATTTTATTACGTTTGCAATCGCAACAAATAATCTGCTCAGACCCCAACCAAGGAGCATCAAAAGTCGTGCTATAAATTCTCAGACAACACAAAGATTCCTTGACGCCCTTCCAGACTCCCTCTGCCTACCCAAGGACGTCATAGGACAAAAATCAGTTAACCACCTAACTGAGGAACTCAATTTAACCTTGCGCAATACCCTAGATGCAGTTGCACCCCTAAAAACAAAAAACATTTGTGTCACGTAGAGTAGGCCAGAAGGCTAAACTGGAAAACCTAACCTCTATCAAAATAAAAAGATGGCGGAGCCGCAAAAGTTCTTCTGTGCAAAGGTGTTTATTTACAAGGTGATTCCGGAACAAAAACAACAGTACTGCCATCAAACGTCTACCTTATGGGACAGCTTAAAAACAATGCTGCCCCATCCACAGCTCAATCCAAAATGCCTCTCTCATGAACTGAAAGAGAGGCTCCTTTTGTATGGCTAGCCCCTCCCCTCAGAACAATTAACACTAATTAATTAAGCAATTAACTATACAAACCTAAATTTTCCATGAACTAAACCTACTAAAGGATATACATTGCAACACGTTTTTTTAAACAATACCACAACATAACATTTACAACATTACATCACTACTGACTACTGATGAGCCATTTGGGACAGGCACTATAAAGTCAGCCCAATTCCCTTAGCTCGGGTCCTTTTCCAGCATACCCGGAAGCTACCGAGATGGAGAGAGAGAGGAACAGAACAAACAAACAAAGCGCTCATCCACAACATTGATAAGTATAATAAATATTGCATATCTTAAATATGAACACTGACAAGTGTGAAATGTATGTACTAAGACAGAAGTTAATTTGTGTGTCGACCCACATTGTTAACTTATCTTATAACGGAGCAGGGAGGAGTGATGAATGTGTGCGTGCGTTAAAGAACCAAATGCTGCCCGCGTCACAATTTGTCATAAGAAACTAGCTCCCTGGTATACAGAAAATACCCGAGCTCTGAAGCAAGCTTCCAGAAAATTGGAATGGAAATGGCGCCACACCAAACTGGAAGTCTTCCGACTAGCTTGGAAAGACAGTACCGTGCAGTATCGAAGAGCCTTCACTGCTGCTCGATCATCCTATTTCTCCAACTTAAAACTTCTTGTCAATAGGGGGGCGCCATTTCGACTTTGTAAAAATTTGTTCCCAAATTAAACTGCCTCGTACTCAATTCTTGCTCGTACAATATGCATATTATTATTACTATTGGATAGAAACCACTCTAGTTTCTAAAACCGTTTGAATTATATCTGAGTAAAACAGAACTCAAGTTGCAGCTAACTTCCTGTCAGGAAGTGAGAAATCTGAAATCGATGCTCTGTTCCAGGGTCAGTTTATTAAATTGCATGTAATCTATGAGTCGACATGCACTGCATACGATTTCCCCTAGATGTCAGTAAGCAGTGAGAATTGGAATGGTGTTGCTAGGCAGATCTGAGGCCATATAAAGGCTCTTGGAACCGGGGGTGCGCTCTTTTCAACGTTCGTCATGGCGCAAGACAGACCTCAGGATGGCATTCTGAAAAGCTCTCGTTATAGGCCTTAGATATATCCGGCTCTGATTTCATTCGATATAGGTGTTAAAGACATCATAATGTAGTTATTTTAAACCGAGTTATATCAGTTTATATCAGTATATTGCGATTTTCGGATATTTCTTTGTGCTGCGTTATGAAGAGTTGGGCACGTCTGGACCACATAGCTAATGTTTGCTGCTAATTCCTAAGTTGAAGACGACAATCTACAACCGAGCAACGATGATTCTGGACAAAGGACCACTTGCACAAGATTCTGATGGAAGCTCATCAAAAAGTAAGAACTATTTATGATGTTAATTCGTTGTTCTGTTGAAAAATGTAAAACTATTATTCCGCCATTAATTTCGGTGCGGTCTCGCTTTAGCGCACGCTGTATGTCGTAGTAACGTTAATTTAAAAAATCTAACACAGCGGTTGCATAAAGAACTAATGTATCTTTCATTTGCTGTCCAACCTGTATTTTTTTGCCAAGTTTATGATTAGTTATTGATTAGATTAGGTGCCTCTCCCAAGATTACTCCCGACATTTTGTTGGCAGCTTGGCTACTATTCTCATTGTATAACCACGATTTGTGCCGCTAAATATGCACATTTTCGAACAAACAATATATGTATTGTGTAATATGATGTTATAGGACTGTCATCTGATGAAGTTTTGAGAAGGTTAGTGAAAAAATGTATATCTTTTGCTGGTTTATTCGCTATCGCTAACGTGCATGAATCAATGCTGCTGTGTGGTTGGCTATTGTAGTAAGCTAATATAATGCTAAATTGTGTTTTCGCTGTAAAACACTTAAAGAATCTGAAATATTGGCTGGATTCACAAGATCTTTGTCTTTCATTTGCTGTACGCTGTGTATTTTTCATAAATGTTTTATGATGAGTATTTAGGTAATTCACGTTGCTCTCTGTAGTTATTCTAGTTGTTTTGGTGAGAGTTGTGATGGTGGCTGCAATGTAAAACTATGATTTATACCTGAAATATGCACATTTTTCGAACAAAATATATGCTATACAATAAATATGTTATCAGACTGTCATCTGATGAAGTTGTTTCTTGGTTAGTGACTATTTATATCTTTATTTGGTCGAATTTGTGATAGCTACCTATGCAGGAAAAAAATGGTGGGGAAAAAAAGTTGTCTTTTGCTATGGTGGTTAGCTAATAGAAATACATAGTGTCTTCCCTGTAAAACATTTAAAAAATCAGAAATGATGGCTGGATTCACAAGATGTGTATCTTTCATTTGGTGTCTTGGACTTGTGATTTCATGAACATTTTATTATATGATATCCCTGTGGCTTTAGGCTAGGCTATGCTAGTCAGCTTTTTTGATGGGGGGGATCCCGGATCCGGGTTTGTGACTCGTTAGAGGTTAATTGAGGAAAATAAGAATAATCCGATTTTTTACCCCCTTTTTCGTGGTATCCAATTGTTAGTAATTACTATCTTGTCTCTTCGCTACAACTCCCGTACGGGCTCGGGAGAAACGAAGGTCGAAAGCCATGCGTCCTCCGAAACACAACCCAACCAAGCCACACTGCTTCTTAACACAGCGTGCCTCCAACCCGGAAGCCAGCCACACCAATGTGTCGGAGGAAACACCGTGCACCTGGCTACCTTGGTTAGAGCGCACTGCGCCCGGCCCGCCACAGGAGTCGCTGGTGCGTGATGAGACAAGGATATCCCTACCGGCCAAACCCTCCCTAACCCGGACGACGCTAGGCCAATTGTGCGTCGCCCCACGGACCTCCCGGTTGCGGCCGGCTGCGACAGAGCCTGGGCGCGAACCCAGAGTCTCTGGTCCATCCGGGAGGCCCCCGAAATGTCTTTTTGATACTGTCGCAAAGCTAACTAAAAAGCAGCATTCCCCAAGTGAGGATGGCTTTCACTTCAGCAGTAATAGATTCATTAACTTCTTTGAGGAAAAGATCATGATCATTAGAAAGCAAATTACGGACTCCTCTTTAAATCTGCGTATTCCTCCAAAGCTCAGCTGTCCTGAGTCTGTACAACTCTGCCAGGACCTAGGATCAAGAGAGACACTCAAGTGTTTTAGTACTATATCTCTTGACACAATGATGAAAATAATCATGGCCTCCTATGTTGAACATAATAAACGGCTCTCTATCCACCGGATGGGTACCAAACTCACTAAAAGGGACAGTAATAAAGCCTCTTGAAAAAGCCAAACCTTGACCCAGAAAATATTTTAAAAACTATCAGCCTATATCAAATCTTTCATTCCTCTCAATTTTTTTTGAAAAAGCTGTTGCGCAGCAACTCACTTCCTTCCTGCCCAACCTAGGTCGAGGCACAGACACGGTCTCAATGGGGATAGCTGAGCTGACTACACTGACTGTGTTAGTGGCAGACTCCACTGATCTGGCAGGCTGGCTAACAGCCTGCTGCCTGGCCTGCACCCTATTTCATTGTGGAGCTAGAGGAGTTAGAGCCCTGTCTATGTTGGTAGATAAGATGAGAGCACCCCTCCAGCTAGGATGGAGTCCGTCACTCCTCAGCAGGTCAGGCTTGGTCCTGTTTGTGGGTGAGTCCCAGAAAGAGGGCCAATTATCTACAAATTCTATCTTTTGGGAGGGGCAGAAAACAGTAAATGCTAAATGCTTCAGTCTGGTTTTAGACCCCATCATAGCACTGAGACTGCACTTGTGAAGGTAGTAAATTACCTTTTAAATGGCGTCAGACCGAGGCTCTGCATCTGTCCTCGTGCTCCTAGACCTTAGTGCTGCCTTTGATACCATCGATCACCACATTCTTTTGGAGAGATTGGAAACCCAAATTGGTCTACACGGACAAGTTCTGGCCTGGTTTAGATCTTATCTGTCAGAAAGATATCAGTTTGTCTCTGTGAATGGTTTGTCCTCTGACAAATCAACTGTACATTTCGGTGTTCCTCAAGGTTCCGTTTTAGGACCACTATTGTTTTCACTATATACACTGCTCAAAAAAATAAAGGGAACACTTAAACAACACAATGTAACTCCAAGTCAATCACACTTCTGTGAAATCAAACTGTCCACTTAGGAAGCAACACTGATTGACAATAAATTTCACATGTTGTGGTGCAAATGGAATAGACAAAAGGTGGAAATTATAGGCAATTAGCAAGACACTCCCAATAAAGGAGTGGTTCTGCAGGTGGTGACCACAGACCACTTCTCAGTTCCTATGCTTCCTGGCTGATGTTTTGGTCACTTTTGAATGCTGGCGGTGCTTTCACTCTAGTGGTAGCATGAGACAGAGTCTACAACCCACACAAGTGGCTCAGGTAGTACAGCTCATCCATGATGGCACATCAATGCGAGCTGTGGCAAGAAGGTTTGCTGTGTCTGTCAGCGTAGTGTCCAGAGCATGGAGGCGCTACCAGGAAACAGGCCAGTACATCAGGAGACGTGGAGGCCGTAGGAGGGCAACAACCCAGCAGCAGGACCGCTACCTCCGCCTTTGTGCAAGGAGGAGCAAGAGGAGTACTGCCAGAGCCCTGCAAAATGACCTCCAGCAGGCCACAAATGTGCATGTGTCTGCTCAAACGGTCAGAAACAGACTCCATGAGGGTGGTATGAGGGCCCGACGTCCACAGGTGGGGGTTGTGCTTACAGCCCAACACCGTGCAGGACGTTTGGCATTTGCCAGAGAACACCAAGATTGGCAAATTCCCCACTGGCGCCCTGTGCTCTTCACAGATGAAAGCAGGTTCACACTGAGCACGTGACAGACGTGACAGAGTCTGGAGACGCCGTGGAGAACGTTCTGCTGCCTGCAACATCCTCCAGCATGACCGGTTTGGCGGTGGGTCAGTCATGGTGTGGGGTGGCATTTCTTTGGGGGGCCGCACAGTCCTCCTTGTGCTCGCCAGAGGTAGCCTGACTGCCATTAGGTACCGAGATGAGATCCTCAGACCCCTTGTGAGACCATATGCTGGTGCGGTTGGCCCTGGGTTCCTCCTAATGCAAGACAATGCTAGACCTCATGTGGCTGGAGTGTGTCAGCAGTTCCTGCAAGAGGAAGGCATTGATGCTATGGACTGGCCCGCCCGTTCCCCAGACCTGAATCCAATTGAGCACATCTGGGACATCATGTCTCGCTCCATCCACCAACGCCACGTTGCACCACAGACTGTCCAGGAGTTGGCGGATGCTTTAGTCCAGGTCTGGGAGGAGATCCCTCAGGAGACCATCCGCCACCTCATCAGGAGCATGCCCAGGCGTTGTAGGGAGGTCATACAGGCACGTGGAGGCCACACACACTACTGAGCCTCATTTTGACTTGTTTTAAGGACATTACATCAAAGTTGGATCTGCCTGTAGTGTGGTTTTCCACTTTAATTGTGTGTGACTCCAAATCCAGACCTCCATGGGTTGATAAATTTGATTTCCATTGATAATTTGTGTGATTTTGTTGTCAGCACATTCAACTATGTAAAGAAAAAAGTATTTAATAAGAATATTTCATTCATTCAGATCTAGGATGTGTTATTTTAGTGTTCCCTTTATTTTTTTGAGCAGTGTATTTTACCTCTTGGGGATGTCGTTCGAAAACATAATGTTAACTTTCACTGCTATGCGGATGACACACAGCTGTACATTTCAATGAAACATGGTGAAGCCCCAAAATTGCCCCCGCTAGAAGCCTGTGTTTCAGACATAAGGTAGTGGATGGCTGAAAACGTTCTACTTTTAAACTCGGACAAAACAGAGATGCTTGTTCTAGGTCCCAAGAAACAAAGAGATCTTCTGTTGAATCTGACAATTAACCTTGATGGTTGTAAAGTCGTCTCAAATAAAACTGTGAAGGACCTCGGCGTTACTCTGGACCCTGATCTCTCTTTTGACGAACATATCAAGACCGTTTCAAGGACAGCTTTCTTCCATCTACGTAACATTGCAATATTCAGAAACTTTGTCCAAAAATGATGCAGAAAAATATATCCATGCTTTTTTTTACTTCTAGGTTAGACTACTGCAATGCTCTACTTTCCGGCTACCCGGATAAAGCACTAAATAAACTTCAGTTAGTGCTAAACACGGCTGCTAGAATCCTGACTAGAACCAAAAATGTTGATCATATTACTCCAGTGCTAGTCTCCCTACACTGGCTTCCTGTTAAGGCAAGGGCTGATTTCAAGGTTTTACTGCTAACCTATAATGCATTACATGGCCTTGCTCCTACCTATCTTTCCGATTTGGTCCTGCCGTACATACCTACACGTACGCTACGGTCACAAGACACAGGCCTTCTAATTGTCCTTAGAATTAATAAGCAAACAGCTGGAGGCAGGGCTTTCTCCAATAGAGCTCCATTTTTATGGAATGGTCTGCCTACCCATGTGAGAGACGCAGACTCGGTCTCAACTTTTCAGTCTTTACTGAAGACTCATCTCTTCAGTGGGTCATATGATTGAGTGTATTCTGGCCCAGGAATGTGAAGGTGAACGGAAAGGCTCTGGAGCAACGAACCGCCCTTGCTGTCTCTGCCTGGCCGGTTCCCCTCTCTCCACTGGGATTCTCTGCCTCTAACCCTATTACAGGGGCTGAGTCACTGGCTTACTGGTGCTCTTTCATGCCGTCCCTAGGAGGGGTGCGTCACTCGAGTGAGTTGAGTCACTGACGTGATCTTCCTGTCTGGGTTGGCGCCCCCCCTTGGGTTGTGCCGTGGCGGAGATCTTTGTGGGCTATACTCGGCCTTGTCTCAGGATGGTAAGTTGGTGTTTGAAGATATCCCTCTAGTGGTGTGGGGGATGTGCTTTGGCAAAGTGGGTGGGGTTATATCCTTCATGTTTGGCCCTGTCCGGGGGTATCATCGGATGGGGCCACAGTGTCTCCTGACCCCTCCTGTCTCAGCCTCCAGTATTTATGCTGCAGTAGTTTGTGTCGGGGGGGCTAGGGTCAGTTTGTTATATCTGGAGTACTTCTCCTGTCTTATCCGGTGTCCTGTGTGAATTTAAGTATGCTCTCTCTAATTCTCTCTTTCTCTCTCTCTCTCTCTCTGAGGACCTGAGCCCTAGGACCATGCCTCAGGACTACCTGGCATGATGACTCCTTGCTGTCCCCAGTCCACCTGGCCGTGCTGCTGCTCCAGTTTCAACTGTTCTGCCTGCGGCTATGGAACCCTGACCTGTTCACCTGCTGTTTTCAACTCTCTAGAGACCGCAGGAGCGGTAGAGATACTCTTAATGATCGGCTATGAAAAGCCAACTGACATTTACTCCTGAGGTGCTGACTTGCTGCACCCTCGACAACTACTGTGATTATTATTATTTGACCATGCTGGTCATTTATGAACATTTGAACATCTTGGCCATGTTCTGTTATAATCTCCACCCGGCACAGCCAAAAGAGGACTGGCCACCCCTCATAGCCTGGTTCCTCTCTAGGTTTCTTCCTAGGTTTTGGCATTTCTAGGGAGTTTTTCCTAGCCACCGTGCTTCTACACCTGCATTGCTTGCTGTTTGGGGTTTTAGGCTGTGTTTCTGTACAGCACTTTGAGATATCAGCTGATGTAAGAAGGGCTATATAAATAAATTTGATTTGATGTGCAACACTGTACTTATAGTGAATCAGAGGTTTGAGACATCTGTGGCCAAATAATAGAATTTCACAATCTGATCTTCATCCATTTGTCCCTTTGTACGGTGCTCCCTTCTGATGCAAGAGAGTCTGTAAAACTACCAAGTAAATTGGATATGGTTTGTTCATTTCTATGAGCTGTACAGGTCAGATGACCGCGGAAAGGCGAACTTGAGGTTACGCTACCTGCCATGGCGCTGGTGCTGCCGTGTGCCCAGCAGGAGCCACAGTATTGGGGGATGTGCTGGTTGCGGGTGGTGCTGACGTAGTTGGTGCCGTTGATGTTCCTCCAGTCCCACGTCTTGGGGAGCTCATTGAGTTTCAGGAACTTGTGGGGTCTAGGCAACGTCCTGATGAAAGATATGACATCAGGGTACAAGGTTCTCGAGACAGAATTCTAATGTAGAGCAGCTAAAACAGTCTCAGCAAGCATGACGGGTAACAAAATGCAGTGTGCACTTATAAGGTCCCATACCATGACGGGACAATTCAAAACCTGACCAGGGGTGTAATCATTAGTCCAAACAGTTGCAAAATGGGTTGCAAGTAAAACAAGTTTCGATTGGACAAATTCAGGTATATCCCTCCCAGTTTCGTGCAGTTTGCTTTCATTTAAGAAACGTTTAGCAACAGGAAGAAAAAAAATATTTAAATTAATCGGTGTAATGAATACACCCCTGATCGAACTTGGCAGATCTACCTCTCCATTCGAAGGTCAAGCACTCAAAAGCATCCACAGCACAATCATACTTTCAAAACTCAGAAGCCAAATAGCTACTACTGTTGAAAGGGCCATGCATGTTTCTGGAGACATCCAATTGTCAAATTATATATTTGAAGAGGGCAGAATTTTGAGTGCCCAATAGCAAAATGGGATGAAAAGCTTTAAAAAGTCAGGTCCCAAACAATTTCTGCCCATGCTACTGGAGACCCAGTCATCTTCTTCCACTCACAGACATGTCAGAACTTTGCTACCTTGTTTCCACCCTCGGCTTTGATTGCTTCATTGATTTCAAACTTTGGATAGCCATGATATGCCTTTTCTGTAATAAACTGATTAACACTTGAGTCAAAATCACAGGGGGTAAAAATTCTGCACTTGAATATTGTTTAAAGAAGAAAGTTATCTAGTAGCCTACCAATCAGCTAATTTTCATTCTGGGACAATTCTGCAGGAACTTGGCAACATTTGAACCATTATTAAAACTTATGAAAGAATTACATGCAATAAACTCATACTCAGTTACTGACCAATGATATCAATTGAATGCAGAAGATGCAGGTAATTCACACCTGAACAAATAAAGAACACTTAAACACTAGACAGTTGAAACCACTAGAGACAAGCGCCATAGACTTAGACATCGCATCATTGTATCGGTCCCATTATGGCGTGTGTGGGCGATGGACAGCGCCATTGAGACCATCTCCATTTTGAAGTAGTCAATTTTCTTCTACTACTTCTATGAGTTGGAAAACAAAGGTTGCATACTGCCACCTGTATTATGTTTGAACCACTGAGGTATAATAAGAAATGGACTGTCTACGATGTCCGTTGTTTTCAAGGGAATCTACTCACTTTCACATACATGGAACTTCTATATCCGGTTTGCATCTGGTTTATAAGGAGCAACATCACATGCGCACTAGCACTCAGTGCGCACAGAGAACAGCCCGAGAAGCGAAGACGTCATCACTTCATCCATAAACATTGGATGAATATAAAAGGTTAATATCTTATGTTAATATCTTCAGCAGTGAGTGATAGGTCTCAGCGACAACTACTTATACAATTTAATGGATGTTTTGTGCAAAGACCAGAACCCATGCTAGACCAGAACCCTGTCCCATTGGTTAACAGGTATAAAGCCAAGGTTGGTGATCAAAATCAAATCGTATGTCACATGCACCGAAAACAACAGTGAAATGCTTACTTACAAGCACTTAAACAATGCAGATAAGAAAAATAAGTGTCTGGGTAGCCATTTGATTAGCTGTTCAGGAGTCTTATGGCTTGGGGGGTAGAAGCTTTAAGAAGCCTTTTGAACCTAGACGGTGCTCCGGTACTGCTTGCCGTGCGTTAGCAGAGAGAACAGTCTATGACTAGGGTGGCTGGAGTCTTAGACAATTTTTAGGACCTTCCTGAGACACCGCCTGGTATAGAGGTCCTGGATGGCAGGAAGCTTGTCCCCAGTGACGTACTGGGCCGTTCGCACTACCCTCTGTAGTGCCTTGCGGTCAGAGGCCGAGCAGTTTCCATACCAGGCTGTGATGCAACCAGTCTAGATACTCGATGGTGCAGCTGTAGAACCTTTTGAGGATCTCAGGCCCCATGCCAAATCTCCTGATGGGGAATAGGCTTTGTCATGCCCTCTTCACAACTGTCTTGGTGTGTTCGGACCATGATAGTTTGTTGGTGATGAGGACACCAAGGAACTTGAAGCTCTCAACCTTCTCCACTGCAGGCCCGTCGATGAGAATGGGGGCGTGCTTGGTCCTCCTATTGTAGTCCACAATCATCTCCTTTGTCTTGATCATATTGAGGGAGAGGTTGTTATCCTGGCACCACATGGCCAGGTTTCTGACCTTCTCCCTATAGGCAGTCCCATCGTTGTTGGTGATCAGGCCTACCACAGTTGTGTCTTCGGCAAACTTAATGGTCTTGGAGTCGTGCCTGGCCATGCAGTCATGAGTGCACCTGTGGGTGGCCTGTGGGTGACCTGTCAGGAAGTCCAGGATCCAGTTGCAGAGGGAGGTGTTTAGTACCAGGGTCCTTACCTTAGTGATGAGCTTTGAGAGTACTATGGTGCTGAACTCTGAGCTGTAGTCAATGAATAGCATTCTCACTTACGTGTTCCTTTTGTCCAGGTGGGAAAGGGCAGTGTTTTCACACTTTATTTAACTAGGCATTTTAGTTAAGAACAAATTCTTATTTACAATGAGCTTAGGAACATTGTGTTAATTGCCTTGTTCAGGGGCAGAACGACCGTTTTTTTTACTTTGTCAGCTCAGGAATTCGGTTCGGTCTAACCAGACTACCTGCCGCCCCACTCGGTCTCTTTTACACAACTTTTGTGAACTCGGAACGCGGTTCGCTGATTTTTTTGTGCAGTGTGAACACGCCAAGGGAACCCATCAAAAGAGCCCCCGAAACGAACGAGAGATGGTCCGAGTTCGGTTCACTTACAGCAATGCGAATACAAAGTCCCCCAGGTTCGCTTGTCATTATTCCCGCACAAGGCTGCTGCAGCAACGTTTCCCTGCCATAACTCCTCACATTGGTGCCACAAAAGAGAGAAGATGATGTACAGGTTCACGGAACAAAGTTGTGCTGTTTTTGCATATTCATTAGCGAGTGTCGAATAATGCAGAGAAAAGCCTATAGATCACATATTGCAAAGAGAGCTTCATACGCTGTTTATTCGATTGTGGGGTTTGAATAGTGTGAGGAGACAACATATTTAGTGAGTACCACAACATAGGGTACAAAAGCAATTACTTAAAGGAGCAGCAACCTACATCGGGTGTACACTTTTCAATTACGGCATTATTTAATCGAGTTATTTTCTGCTATTTCTTCTGTTACCAATCATATTCACATGTTAATACTATCTCATTACATTCATACATTTTAGACATTTAGCAGACTATTTTCCAGAGCGACTTACAATTTGTGCGTTCATCTTAAGGTCGCTCGGGGAAACAACAAGCCATCACAATCGTATCAAGTACATTTTCCCCTCAAAGTATTCATCACTAAAAGTCAGTGCAAGCGGGGAAAAAATGTGTTCCTTTATGTCTCATCTCTTAATTAAATACAAGCAATTATATCAAGGTACATCATTCCATCAAGGTCTGATGGAATGGCTTGTCCTGCACTTTGCAAAAACCCAGAGTGCATTGAGTGAATGTTGGGAAAAGATCTTGGTTCCTTTCTAAACATAGTGATGTGAATGCAAAAGATGACTCGGACCACTAAATATTTGAATTTAACTGGCAAAAGAGTTGAGTCCTTATTCAAAGGCAGGGGCAGTGTGAATACAAAGATAACGGAGTTATTTTGCTCTTTTTTTACCCCAGACTTCATTTAAAAAATGACTGGGATCTGTTATTTTAAAGAGGACTGTGTGAAAACACCCTGATACAACTGGAAAGAAAATTACTAGAACCATGTAGCAACAACTCTAGCTACTATTTTTAGCTGGAGAGCAAGTACTAGTCAGCAAACATATCAAATGAGCTGATAGAAGACAGCTAAAGTTACCTGACTCCATTGTGCTTGGTCAGCTTGGGTCGATAGCATGGCTGTTTCTCGTTAAAGTAGCGTCCAGCAAAGACACCAGACAACATAAACACAAACAACAACAGTGCTCGAGCCATGTTGGAAAAGATCAGTCATATGACTTCCTAGGAACTTGTTTTTTTTTTATAGTTTCACCCGAGGGTCAACCTGAACAGGGCGCAGGCGCAGCGCAGATAGGCGCAGCGCAGACTGTGTCAAAAGGATTATACATCCCTGTCATTGATGACCTGTTTTACAGACAGGACGATATGATTCTCACTGCAGAGTTCGACCTATGTGCATAACCACATAGCAAATGTCATCCCATGATTAGTGACTCACTACATACAGTATATCAGGAAGAGCTGAATTGATTTTGTTTTACAAACGTTGCACCTTCTAATTAATTAATAAACCAACCAACTGAACGCCCTTTAAAGCTAGAATATTTAGCTGCTACGTCAATTTGTGGACTTGATGATATATACCCATTGATAAACCCAAACATAAAAGCTTGTTTTACTCCAATGTGTGTAAAAATGTAAACAAACACTATTGATAGCCTCAAAACATAGTTAAAGCTACAATATGTTACTTTTATGAATTTAAGAGTGGTTGGAGAGGTTTACAGCCTCTGTTCTGCTATGGAGACAACGAATCACATTGTTAGGGTGGAGACAAGCATCTTGACATTATATCCTGTATCTCTGGAGTTATTACATTTCTACAGGCCCCATCCCTCAGGTTATAACCAATCCATGGCTATTGTTTGCTAAAATAACTTGAGCCATCTTTGTTGTGAGAAGTGCTGCATCTCTGCAGGATATTCCATTTCTGTCATTGTCTACCTCAACCATGGGGACATTTAGGTCATCATCTTCAATTGTGAAGCACTGCTGTTGCAATTATGACAATGCAGAATGTTCTTGGTTAAAAGTACAATGTGTTTGAGACACTGGAAACGAATTCAACACACCAAACATGAGCTCCACTACACCTCTGGTGTGGATATGAGCTTGGTTGTACCATTGTTGCTCAGGTCCTATTGCATGAACAGAGGGGGTGAACAAGAAGTTCGTCTATGTATACCCACTGTCACCACGTATGATTTCACTATGTTGTCCTCCTTCAAGCTGAGCGTACAAAGAGGAGTTTTGGAAAAATTTTGAGTCATGAGTTGTACCTTTCCAGGGTGCAACAATGTTGGAAAACTGCAAACTGGGAGTGTACACACACTCTGCACATTTGAGAACCAGTTTTTACAATTCCTGTACTCCTCAGCATACGCTGTAGTAGAGGGATACTTAATGGGAATATGACATCCATCTATACAGCCAATGACTCCAGGCCAGTTCCCATATTCATAAAACTCTACCTTGTAGTTGGCGTGGGCTGCAGGGAACTTGATGTAATTGTCTTTCAGTTCACATATAGCAGTGCAGACTGGACTAATCTGCATGCAGTCAGTTCACTTACCCCACACAAATCTCCTGTTTCACGATGAAGGTTTCAGATGCCAAAAACCTCCGTATTTGTAGGGAAGGAGGAATGGGCCTTCCCCTAAGAGTCAGATGAAAGCCTTGCCTCAAGCAAACAAATGATCTCAGCTGCATTTACTTTGTACATACAGAAACGGTCATGGAAAATGTATTTAATCTAACTCATTCAGTGGGTTGCTCCTGTCGATAACCGCCCTTCTGTCTGTCCTTGGTGGTGCTCTTTGATCATTGACAGTCCAGGTAATCCATTTCCCTCCATTGCCAATGTTAACCTGGGTGCCACTATCCATTAATCTGAAGTTGAACCTGCCACTAGCCTTCTGGAAATCAGACTTTTTCCATCTAAACTAGGGCATTTCTGAGAAATGCCATTTCAGTCAATTGAGTTTAAAAAGTGCAAATTTAATCTAAGATTAGGTTTAATCGGCCCGCAAAACCACCCA
Organism: Salvelinus alpinus; assembly: GCF_045679555.1. NCBI lineage: Eukaryota > Metazoa > Chordata > Actinopteri > Salmoniformes > Salmonidae > Salvelinus > Salvelinus alpinus. The sequence goes on along the minus strand of NC_092097.1, from coordinate 33,601,901 downwards.
TTATGTTGGGGTCTTAGGCCTAACTACATTACATTTACGTCATTTAGCAGATGCTCTTATCCAGAGCGACTTACAAATTGGTGCATTCACCTTATGATATCCAGTGGAACAACCACTTTACAATAGTGCATCTAACTCTTTTAAGGGGGGGGGGGGGGGGGGGGGTTAGAAGGATTACTTTATCCTATCCTAGGTATTCCTTAAAGAGGTGGGGTTTCAGGTGTCTCCGGAAGGTGGTGATTGACTCCGCTGACCTGGCGTCGTGAGGGAGTTTGTTCCACCATTGGGGTGCCAGAGCAGCGAACAGTTTTGGTCTGTAACCTGATTGATGTGTGCATAAATGTGAGAAGCCAGCCTATGTGACCAGGTGTTGAATGCAAATACCCAGGAGACAGCAACTTTACCTTAGCTCCAGGGATAGCTCAGTCATGAGTGCCATAGTTGGCCAAACCAAGCAGATTAGTGTTGGTTCAAAGTGGTAACCCAAATTAAATATATACAAAAATAAAACTAGAGGAAAGCATAAATTATAGGTTAACTAACAAAAAACCCACAAACACTGGCAGGCCAAGAAGCCTCTGGTCACAGAATGCCAATCATCCGGATTACTCACACCTGTCGATTCATCCAGGCAGAGAAGAGCCCTTGACCCAGTTGGTGCTGCCACCTGGGGATGGAGTATGGTGGAAGTGTATCTTGGTAATATGTTGCCTGGCTGCTAACACTGAACTACCCCCCCATATCACAAGACCCGCATCAATAGTTTATGGTTTGCTTGCTACTTATACATTTATTACAGGCAAGTTTGTCAACATTATTTTATGCAGTTATCATTTTACAAGGAATAAGATTATTCCAAAAGATCTATCTTTATTCACAAGTTATTCCCAATGTCCATAAAGACAAATTTGGCAACAGTGGATAAGCTATGTCCGCAAACCAAAATATGTGTTCGCCTAGCGAATTTACTCAAGACACACATTGAAAGAAAAAGGAAACAATCACTTAGCACACAGGATCGCTTGGATCACATCCCTCATTCAGTTACTTTAACAGTCAAGTTCAGACTGTATTTTGATTTGATTTTCAGAAATTGTAATAATGCTCTTGTAATTTATTCAAGCACAGCAAAACCTTTAAGTCTACAACATGCTATAAACATTTGCATATTCATAATTCCATCCAATTCTTTGTGGGACAAAGAATCAAAGATAGTCAATTAAATACAACACAAACAAATCTGAGAGAAATTCTAGCCACCTGCTCTTTTTCCCCCACATTTTATTCACTGCATCGTGAAGAAGTAGACTAAGAATTGACGATTGGAAATGCTTTCTAGGTGAACAGTGCATGTCAGTGTAAAGAGGGGAGGTGTGTGGGTCTGGAGTTCGTGAGGCAGAGGAGTCCAGAGGTGGCTGCTTAGAGGTTTTACACCAGTCTCCGCCTTTTGCTGTCGCGCGCCATCGGTTCCCCGGACGCAGCATTTATTCTGGCCGCCCCCAGAGGAGACACCTGGTTGAGCATGGGGTCGTCGGAAGCCTGGCCAAACAGAGCCATGAGCAGAGCCACGCCGAAGCCAGTAGCACGCTCCCCCTGCAGAGAGGAAGGAAGAGAATGATAGAACAGGTTACACCATGACTCAAATCTATTTTTGTTCCCAGCCCCCGCTCCATTAGCTCTTACACATTTGTTTTTTCACCGATCTGCAAGCACTAGATAGATAAGGTATACGGAGGATGATCCTTTTGTTCCCCATTTGTTTGAGCTGGGTTGAAGCAGGTTAGAGCACACTTTCTGAAGAGACTGTTTATTTGACTCTGTCAAGATATGGGAGTGGCTGAAATGGATTTAATAGATTATGTCTATACTTCCAAAAGATTTAATAAAAAAGGGGTTTCCGGGACACATTAAGCCTAATCCTGAACTAAAAAGCATTTTCAGTGGGGATTCGCCATTAGGTTGGCTTTTTAGTCCATGACTTGGCTTAAATTGGTGTCCAGGAAAACACCCCCACTAAACCCAAATATCCAGTCACTCACAGCATGGACGGGCGAGGCTATGTCCACATGGACCCAGACCCCAGGCCAGTCGAAGCCCAGGTGAGAGCCGATGAAGAGGCCGGCACAGGAGCTCGTAGCATTCTCCCGGTCCTTTCACACACACAGAAAAGGGATACATTTACATTTTAGTCATTTAGCAGATGCTCTTATCCAGAAAATATATAATAGGGTGAAGGAAAATGAACAACAATCATGATAGGCTGTAGAAGCATTAACTCCTTGTACGGAGCTACTTGATTGTACTCCGATCCAGGAATAGGACCTGGTAGACTGGGCATACAGCAGAGAGAAGAGTAGTAGTGCCACTCACAGCCACAGAGTTCTTCATGTCTGCCACAGCTGAGGTGAACTCACTGAAGTGCAGCTCTGGGCAGTAGACCAGTGGGTGAGCCAGGTCTCCGCTGCTGCGGCCTGCACTCACACATGCCATCTCCCACTGCTCACTGTTGGTCATCACAGCACAATGGTACTTCCCTGTGGAGATCCCCTAGGAAAGAGACAAATTAAACCATTGTTTGAAACATATACTTATGTAGTAATTTGTTATACAGGAACTATGGTAATGAACTAAAGTGAAAGGTGGTAATAAGAAGTTCAATGACGTGTGTATTGAGTACAAATTCACCTAACGCTTATGTCAGCAACAAAAAACAGCCTTGTTTTTGTGCATCAGACCTCAGTAACATTTCACTAGCGAACTACTTCACTGGGTAGCCAAAATAATACTGTGTGGTGCATGTGACTTTCAGAATGAGCTCATCAGTGCATCATGAGGGTTACCACATGATGTGGCTTTATCAGTCAGCACAAGCTGCGTTTTGAGTTAGAACAACTGTTATAAGGAAATATTTAGGCCTAATGATTTTGTTTGACACAAACACACCATCCATTTGTGTGAGACAACCTTGATACGTTGCTTTGAGGTCCTCAGAATGTGGCGAGTTTTAGCTGTAGCCCACGAAAATTTCAGTTAGGGCAAAGATCAGCTAGATTAAAAAACTTACTTGGTATAATTATGTCTGTCACAAGCCCTGTTGACCCTTGCACATGTTCATTTCAGCCTATATATGGCTCTGATCAAAGTGCAGTGACTGTTACAGCCCTGACCGGCTTTTATGAGGGTTTCAACAATCTACATGGTGGTGTGACTAACTTGTGCTACCATAACATACATATAAACTATTATTCGCCGTTAGTCAGCACCTCCACACACATTTTTCTGAGTGTGCACCAGCTCATGTTTTATTAATCTAACATTTATTACCTAACCATCACTTCTGAAAATGTTCCGACCAAATATTATAGAAATACAAATATATCGAATGCCTAGAGGCTTAAATCTATTCTAGAAGGGCAAAACTATATCCATTGCTTGAAGGACAATGACAATACGTGATTAAAGAACTGTGGGGCACCAAAGTAATGTAGGTGTGTGTTGTTGCCAAAGATGCAGTGCTGTGGCCCTAGAAGAGCCTGCCAGTCACACACCTGTGCCCCTGTCAGGGTGGCCATATCCAGGATGATGTCAGCAGAGAGGTCCTTGCTGGCATACACCACACCATCAGACAGCACCAGCCTGCCCTCGGCATCAGTGTTGTTGATCTCCACTGTCCTTCATCAGAAAGGCAGCAAAAAAACAAAAAAAGGCTATTCATACCACAAACTAAGCCAGCATCGTAATAATGGATCCTTGGTCAAAAATCAGCCAATTGTGTCTTTCCCACACAAAGCCCATCAGAAGGAAAAACCCTACTTTCCTCTATCAGGTTACCATTGTATTAGCCTGTTTTCCATTACTTTGCCTAACTGGTTTAAATTAATCAACATTTAGGAGGGTACTCACTTTCCAGAGTAGAGTGTGTGGATGTCATCTGGCCGTGTTGCAGCGGGTCCGACTGCATTCTCTGCCAGGCAGAATACGGCATGGAGATTGTCTTTGAAGCCCTGAAAAAAAGACATGCATTTCAAAAAAAGGTCTGCACACAACTTTTCAAACACTCAATACAATCCCATAGGGTGTCTCCAAACAGGACCTTATGTTGCAAAATAAGAGGTTGATTTGAAAGATTAACCAGGGGTAGTAGGTAGATCTCACCTGTTTGACAGTAGCTTTGAAAGCTCCTAAAATGGCTGCGGCCCCACCACAGTCTCTCTTCATCCCAGGCATGTTGGTCTTGATGTGAAAAAAAAAAAGCACATTCATCCTTTACAACATTGTAACTGAATACTTATTTCGCTGGCTACTGTTATATACCCATTTATTTATACAAAAGACAGAATGATCACATCATGGACCTGTTCCAAATGGCACCCCATTCCCTTTATAGTACACCACTTTAGACAAGGGCCCATAGGGCTCTGTTCAAAAGTACTGCACTATAGGGAACATGGTGCCATTTGGGATGCAACCCAACTGACAAGCCTCATGCTTGCCTTTACCTTTCCCTTGATGCTGAGGCCTCCAGTGTCATATACGATTCCCTTGCCCACCCATGCAATAGTCTGGGTGGCGCCATCTGGTTTGTGGCTCAGGACTGCCAGAGCAGGGGGGTTCACCGCTGCCTTGCCCACTCCATAGATCCCTGAGGGCCCAAACAGTCCAAAGTGATTGAGTTGATAACTCAATATTAGTTTGTGGTTATCAGGGAAAACAACCATGAGTGTATCTGCATCACATGACAACTCAAACTAAAATACAAGCTTTATTCCAATGTGGGAAAACTAATTTGACATTCCTTTTGGCCTAAATCTTTTGGGCCCCATTAATTAGCTAGTTTTACTGAGAAAGTAATATTGCACATTCAAAGACAAACAGAGAGGAGAACCAACCCCCCAAAAACTCCAAAAGGGAAGTGGAAGAAAGCGTGTGGTCATCATACATGCGAGCTGATACATATGATTAAAAAAAAATGAAAATGTAAAGAGTGCAGCCAGTTTGAAAATACCTTTTTCTAACTGGACCACACAGTTTGTGTGATGGGAAGCAAAGCACCAAACAGATTTGAGTCCCAATTAGAGTATGGGAGCAGAGTTGCTTTGGCGTACCAAATTCTTTCCAACCGTTCCGCTAAAAAACACTCTCAAACCGTTCCGCTAAACTGACACTCCAAATTCACTCCATTCCTTAAAATCACCATTTAACCAACACCCATCTATTTTTGTGACTACTTGGTTTTGAAGTATTGAAAACAAACCATATGATTTTTATATAAAGTATTTTAATAAACATGAAAAGGCGACTAAAAGCATTCACAATTTCAAATATGCGAGGTGTCGCATTAAACTGCATATAAACACTTTAAATAGGTCAAGAACCAGATGGGTAGCCTAAATTCAGCCTATTATTTCAAGGCTATAGCCTACAAATAAATAGTGAAGCATTAAGCGCTCAGCATTTAAACATTTTGTTGTATTAAGTCATTATACTCTATAAATTGTGCATATAGGCTGTGACTTAATTATAATTCACTTTTAGAAACACGAGTTTGGCCAGAGCGTGGCTTCAGGCTCATGTGATGGTGCCTGCAGAGCAGGCCAGCAGCAGAGAATACCCTCTCTGCGCTTGCAGAGCCACTGGGGATGCTAAACACCCTTCGGGCCACTCTTGCCAGGGAGGCAGTATTGCAGTGTTGTTTTTGTATTTTTCTATAGGTAGGCCTGACATTTTTTATAACCCTATCAAAACAGAAAGCTCCTTTAAAGGAGGTAATATGTCAGGCCTATTGGGCCAAAATCAATGATAGCCTATTGTATAGACATTAGAATGAAAATTAAGAGATCAGATTTTTTGTTTATAAATACTTTTCTACAATGACAGTTAGCTACCCACCTCATTCCTTTCTTTTAGCATGTGCACGTAGTAGACCATCATGCTTTCGGGATACGCGTCTTTTCAGATTCCACGATGACTAGTTGTGGACACTACAACATATTCCCTCTCTTGCCCTTGGCCCTCCTCAGCTTTGTAAGTCACCTTGATTCTGCACCGGTGTGTTTTATCAGTTCATTAAAATATTTAGCAAACTCACATAATCTGGTCCCAAAACATAGAAGCATAACACATTGCCAAGACCCTCCTGTCCTGATACACTACCTCCAAATCCTTTCTGTTTCAGTTCCTCTCCTCGAATGATAACAGGAGAAATGCCCAGTTCAGTCCCCACTGCCTTAATCTCCTGAAGACAAAAAGGCATACCCAGTCAAAAAAGTACATTTTGTTTAATTAAGTTGTTTTAAGAAGTCACTGTCGATTGTCCATTACTTGGGTGCTATTGCTTTATGGTAGCGTCCCAAATGGCACCCTAAACCCTATATAGTGCACTACGTTGAGCAAAGCCCATATGGCTAAAAAGCCGTGCCCTATGTAGGGAATAGGGTGCCATTTGGGACGCACACGATAACTACATTAGGATATCACTTGCCTCCAAGAAGTGATCAGTATTCATCTCATTGCACGGTGTGTCCACAATCCGTGCTGCCAGTCTCACTCCATCAGCAGCATTGGCAAGACACTGGCAAGAGCCAAAGCATAAATTACGTTAATTTGTGTCTTTTAGCAGATGCTCCTATCCAGAGAGAATTACAACCATGCAAACATGTACTCTAGATTTACATGTATGCATGTACAGTGCATTCGGAAAGTATTCAGACCCCTTGACTTTTTCCACTGTTAGATTACAGCCTCATTAGAAAATACCCCCCTCAATCTACACACAATACCCCATAATGACAATGCGAAAACAGGTTCAGAATCTTTTGCAAATGTATTACAAATGAAACATCACAGCTACATTAGTACTCAGACTCTTTACTCAGTACTTTCTAATTGCTGCCAAAGTTGCTTCAACAGCCTCAAGTCTTCTTGGGTATGACATTAGAAGCTTAGCACACCTATATTTGAGGAGGTGACCCCATTCTTCTCTGCAGATCCTCTCAAGCCCGGTCAGGTTTGATGGGGAGCGTTGTTGCACAGCTATTTTCAGGTCTCTCCAGAGATGTTCGATCGGGTTCAAGTCCGGGCTCTGGCTGGGCCACTCAAGGACATTCAGAGACTTATCCCAAAGCCACTCTTGCATTGTCTTGGCTGTGTGTTTAGGGTCGTTGTCCTGTTGGAAGGTGAACCTTCACCCAGTCTGAGGTCCTGAGCGCTCTGGAGAAGGTTGGCATCAAGGATCTCTCTGATGCTGCCACCACCATACTTTACCATAGAGATGGTGCCAGGTTTCCTCCAGACGTGACGCTTGGCATTCAGGCCAAAGTGTTCAATCTTGATTATCAGACCAGAGAATCTTGTTTCTCATGGTCTGAGACTCCTTTAGGTGCTTTTTGGAAAACTCCAAGCGGGCTGTCATGTGCCTTTTACTGAGGAGTGGCTTCTGTCTGGCCACTACCATAAAGGCCTGATTGGTGGAGTGCTACAGAGACGGTTGTCCTTCTGGAAGGTTCTCCCATCTCCAGAGGAACTCTGGTGCTCTGTCATAGTGATCATTGGGTTCTCGGTCACCTCCCTGACCAAGCCCTTTTCCCTCGATTGCTCAGTTTGGCCGGGTTGCCAGCTCTAGGAAGAGTTTTAGTGGTTCCAAACTTGTTCCATTTAAGAAAGTAGGCCACTGTGTTCTTGGGGACCTTCAATACTGCAGACATTTTTTGGTACCCTTCCCCAGATCTGTGCCACAACACAATCCTGTCTTGGAGTTCTACGGACAATTCCTTCGACCCCATGGCTTGTTTTTTGCTCTGACTTGCACTGTCAACTGTGGGACCTTATATAGACAGCTGTGTGCCTTTCCAAATCATGTCCAATCAATTGAATTTACCACAGGTGCACTCCAAGTTGATGATTAATGGAATGAGGATGCACCCGAGCTCAATTTCAAGGCTCATATCAAAAGGGTCTGCATACTTAAATAGGGTATCTGTTTTTTATTTTTAAGAAATTTGCAAAAATGTCTAAAGACCTGTTTTTGCTTCGTCATTATGGGGTAACGTGTGTAGACTGATGAAAAAAACATGTATTTAATCAATTTTAGAATAAGGGAAGGGGTCTGAATACTTTCCGAACACACTATACATACCACAACAGCCAAAATTAGAGGTCGACCAACTAATCGGAATGGCCGATTAATTAGGGCCGATTTCAAGTTTTCATAACAATCGGTAATCTGCATTTTTGGACGCCGATTATGACCGATTATATTGCAATCCACGAGGAGACTGAGTGGCAGGCTGACCACCTGTTACCCGAGTGCAGGCAGCAAGGCGCCATGGTAAGTTGAGCATTAACACTAGCATTAACCTTATCTTATAAAAAACAATCAATCTTCACATAATCACTAGTTGACTACACATGGTTGATGATATTAGCTTGTCCTGTATTGCATATAATCAATGCGGTGCCTGAAATTGTGTCACTTCTCTTGCATTCAGCGTAAGCAGTCAAGGTATATGCAGCAATTTGGGCCACCTGGCTCGTTGCGAATTCATTTGCCAGAATTTTACATAACATTGAAGGTTGTGCAATGTAACAGCAATATTTAGACTTAGGGTTGCCACCCATTCGATAAAATATGGAACGATTCAGTATTTCACTGAAAGAATAAACGTTTTATTTTCAAAATTATAGTTTGCGGATTTGACCATATTAATGACCTAAGGTTCGTATTTCCGTGTGTTATTATATAATAATTAAGTCTATGATTTGATAGAGCAGTCTGACTGAGCGGTGGTAGGCAGCAGCAGGCTCGTAAGCATTCATTCAAACAGCACTTTCCTGCATTTGCCAGCAGCTCTTCGCTGTGCTTCAAGCATTGCGCTGTTTATGACTTCAAGCCTATCAACTCCCGAGATTAGGCTGGCAATACTATAGTGCCTATAAGAACATCCAATAGTCAAAGGTCTATGAAATACAAATGGTATAGAGAGACATAGTCCTATAATAACTACAACCTAAAACTTCTTACCTGGGAATATTGAAGACTCATGTTAAAAGGAACCACCAGCTTTCATATGTTCTCATGTTCTGAGCAAGGAACTTAAACGTTAGCTTTTTTACATGGCACATATTGCACTTTTACTTTCTTCAAAACTGTGTTTTTGCATTGTTTAAACCAAATTGAGCATGTTTCATTATTTGAGACTAAATAGATTTTATTTATTTATTATATTAAGTTAAAATAAAAGTGTTCATTCAGTATTGTTGTAATTGTCATTTTATATATATATCCGATTAATCGGTATGGGCTTTTCTTGGTCCTCCAATAATCGGCATCGGTGTTGAAAAATCATAATCGGTCTACCTCTAGTCAAAATAACACATGGGACATTTGTTCAGAAAATGCAAGGGGTGTAACCGTTTGCTAAACCTACGTTTCGGTATGTATTGCAGTTTTGGGGTCATGGTTCGGTACAGGAGGAAAATGAAATGCCAATTAGGCTTGGGCAGTATCCAGATCGTCATAACTTTATACTGACCTTGTGCCATGCCGGGATATTCAGAAATACCGTCACTGTTTTCAAATCCCCACTGATAGCATTGCTAACCTTCGGTTTCCAGAGTAACAAGTACATTTAAAACCCCATAGAGAAAGCTAACTAAATGCTAACAAGCGCATTGCAAACATTTTGTACAGTTTCTGACCTAAACAAGTAACAAAAAAAATGCTACTCACAGTTTGCTGCAAGCACAAAACATATATTAGCCAGCGAGGCTCTTGGTCCACGAGGAGATTCTCTGTTGTTACCAAGAAAATTCTTGATTTGGGAAGACGCTAACCACTTAACTAGATGGCTAACTAGCTACTACATTTGCAAACAAAATGCAAAACTGCAGAGCATGTAGCACATTTTAGACAGTTAACAGTTATATCTAGCAGGCAAACATTACGTTCTGAATTATATACTGTAAATAGATCATCTGGCGCATGATGCACAACAGTGATTCACAAGGCTTGGGGACTACCATAAGCTTCATTAATAAGGTGACAGCTGATATGAAGAAAGCACTGTTCTTTATCTCCTAACATATTGCACAAGTTGACTGCAGGTATTTACGAATATGCATATTTATTAAAAGTTAGTTTATTTTATACCAAATACCCCAGTATATGGTATACCGCCTAATCCTAATGCCAATAGTTACTGTAGTTCATTTTTGTTTTGGCAAAATATGCTAAACTAACCCAGCAATAGGTCATGAAACAATGTGGGGCCCTATAAAATAGTTTTTTGAGCATTGTTAGTGTCAGCTATATATAGGACTCTGCATTTGTGTAAAGGTTAGGTTACTCGGTCCAACACTCAAGGGTGGTGGTGGTGGGGTCGACCGTCCTCATTATTGCAATAATTAATCGGTATTAAATACAGATGATTGTTTGAAGAAATGACCAAATCTCTCTCAGTACTGAATTTCCACAACACACACCAGAGTCAGCGTATCAAGGTACTGTTGAGCAGCTGACTTTTTGAATTATTTTACAACGTGGTGTGTTCTAGCAGGGCTGGAGCAAAAGCCTGCACCCTGAGTAGCTCTAATGGACTCTACACAAGGGTTGGCAACCCTGCAACATTACAATTACAACCAAATACTTTTTATGTCTTTATTAAATAATTCCCTCATTCAATGAACCAGGGATCAATGGCTATGGTGAGCTTAAATATTCTGTGTTCAGGGGAGAGCTAAGCTTTATTTTAATGTATTATACATGTATGTTTTCTGAATTTTTATTATGAGTATTTCTGTGGATTTCACTGGATGTTATCAAATCAATCCCGTTACCGGGATCTGAGCAGGATGGGTTCACCAAGAAGTTTTAACAGCATAGAAGTTAATTGTTAATTAGGCTATTCAAATGTATTTTACTTCGTCAGAATTACATGGCTAATATTGAATAGAAGAGCACTTAAGGAGACAATTTTACAACAGAATGCAGTATTGGTGTAATCAACTGAGCACACATATCAACTGCGTGTTTGCCATTTGCGGTTATACACGAGTGCCAATGAAAAGTTATTTTAGGACATGACAATGGCATTAATGCATGCTAAATAGTTAACCAGCCAAACTTCAACATATGATTTGAATTTTCTATCTAGTTATTCTCTCTCGGCAGGTAATGCACACACCATGACTTTTACAGAATTGTCATTGCTGACAAAACATTAGCTATAACTGGGCAAATACCTCAATAGCAATGAATACCAACAAATGTGCAAACACAGCTCAATTTGATCTCAATAAACAATCTTGCGACTGCATGAGTGAAAGACCGCTCGTGCCTGTCAATGCTGGCCTACAATAATTAAACTCCGATGCGCACTACAGAGATTGGGATGAGCAAAACATTGCATCCGGAGGACACTGATTCAATTCTGATCGGAGTAGCGTAATTGTTTCATAGTTATTTTTTAAATCTATAATCTGCTTAGCCAAAAAATGTTTTACTTGCCACAGGCAAGCGGACAAATCTTAATGTCGAGCACTGTAGTGGTTTTAACGGAATAACCTACAATGTTTTTTCAGCTCAGATTTACTCAAGAGGCATAGCCTATAGGCCAGGTGGTTTTTATATTTTTTTATGTATTCATTCAGGTTCACAGTGCGGACCGAACAGAGGTGCCCGTACCAAACGGTTCGGTAGGAATACTTGTGCATTTACTAGGGGTGTAACAGTACATCATAAAAGCACTCCATATAGATCTTGGAGTCAGTTTGGTCAGTCATTTACAAAACCAGTGTTTGGCAGCAACAACAGTGGCTGATGTAGGTCCACAATGGCTCTGGCAATGTATAGTAAATACATTGTATAGTAAATGTAATGTATAGAAGTTTGAGATACCTGCAGTATAGTGAGGTCCAGTGGTCCGTTGTCTTGGCCCACAGTGATGAACTCCACAGTGACTTCTTTCTTCTCGGTCCTGCGGGAGGAGGCAGAACGACGGGAGAATATAGGGAAAGCCCGGGCGATGGCACAGGCTGAGGCAAACACATCAGACCGCTCACACACCACCTGGACAGACAGGAACAAACATACTTTCACTGTCTGATAACAAATCTGTAATAACAGTCAACCTAAAATGATCAATAAATGCAGTGTGTCAATCACAAAGCATGCAATTTGGCATATTGCCTTAAAAGTAAAACCAAAAGACAGCATAGGCCTACTTTAACTATGCAACCACATGTAGGCCTAATCTATATATTGTTTGAGACTTCGGACTGCTGTAGGGGCCCATCTATGGCTTAACGATCACATTATCACTAAGGATCGAATAATAAATGTCTGGTGCGTAATGGCAGATAAGGTCAGCATCACCTTAAACTCCACGGGCATGTTTCCCACCACAGATTAAGCCTAGGTCCTGGACTAAAAGCTATTCTCAATGGACAACTTCCAATGAAAGTGCATTTAAATCCAGGACTAGGCTTAATGTGTTTGGGAAACCGGCCCCGTATAGCTCCGAATTAGTCTTTAATCCCAGTGCAGTGAACCGACTGACCAGAATGCAGCGGCTTGTCCCTCCAGGCAGGCAGGTACGGACCAGACGGGAAAGGAAGTGGGCAGAGGAAGGGCTGTTGTGTCTGCTAACCCGTGAGGGCAGGGCTGCCACGGCTGCATGGCTCAAGTACAGAGGGCAGCTGTCAGTAGGGTTAGGGTTCAGAGCAGTGAGAGCCGCCTGCCAGACCTGGATAAAAATATAAAAATAAAGTTTTCACTTTGTTAGCAAATTATTGTCACTGTCAGTGCTATATTATGATGATCACATAAGCGCTGGCACCGATTCTGAATGGCACTGAATACTGTAAGACTTGTGAAAGCATATGACATAAGTTGGCTGACAATGTGGTAAATTGTTGAACAATTTACCTGCAAGTTGCACATACTGTGTTGTCAAACAGTGATAAGATATTAGCAAATCAGAAGACCAAATAGTGATCAAAGGCTGCGTTTACACAGGCAGCCAAATTCTAATCCTTTTCCCCAATTAATGGCAAAAGATCTGATTGGTCAAAAGACTAATAGTGGCAAAAGATCAGAATTGGTCTGACTCCACATGCAGCTGGCTGGACCAAACATCAAGTAGTCACGAGGAGCAATAGCTAGGTTAGTCGGGCACATGCAACTTCAAACATGATCATTTAACTAGCTAATCCAGTAAAACTGACTTTCCTACAGGCTGGCTTCTTCAAGTAAAATGGGGGGAAACGTAAATTAGAATTTCTTGAAATTAATAATAAAGGCCAATTAAGTATAAAGGCCAATAAAATATTGTCAGGGATCAAGTACCGAGTCAATGTGGTTGGAGAATGGAGATGGCATGTTAAAAGCAAAGCTAGCATGACTTGATGTGATAGCTAATTTAGCTAGCAAGCATTTAGCTAACTTTATTAGCATTGTCAGATTCAATCCAAGGAACTATGCATGGCCCATTGAACTATTTCACAGAATACCAAGAGTAAAAGTAAGAATTTTTTCATATTAGAATTACAAGTTAGCTAACTTACTAACTAGAACATTTTTACTGACACTATCTAGCTTGCAGTCAGCGCCAGTTGACAAGTGAGTGCTTGCCGGGGAGCTCTAGCACGAGCAGCCCTGACTTTTTATTTCCTCACCTTTTCGCTGACAGCTGGCTGCAATTTCCCCTTGACCTGGGTCCAGTTTGTTTGCGTCAAGTTATTCAGTTGACCGACAATGAGGACCGGGCGATTTTGGGGCTCCGAATCTCCAGCAGAAGCCTTGAACTCGAGCACCACGTTCGCCATCTTTGGACAAACCGATGGATTGATGCCCTTTGCACTTTATCGCACATCCTGTTTTTCATAGAGCTGTGTCACTGCTGAGGTTGAACGGGAAGTCAGCACTAGCACGGATCTTGAATAGGATGGGATTTTTCTGTACAGTAGTTGTACATAGTGTGAGAAATATATTTTTTAAACCAGTAAGTTTTGTTCATTTTCCCCGTAAAATAAAAGTGGAAAAGACTCAATGGAAAGACTATCCTATCCTACTTATGCATAATGTTTTCTTGGTAAGCAGCTATATCTCAAACTGCCGATACGAACCAATGCAATGCACGTGTATTATTTCTTTAAACCGCTAATATCCACAATCGTAAAACAAAACAAAAAACATAAGAATAACATGAGCCATAATATACCATTGGGACGAAGGTGTCCCCCCGCCCCCAGAAAACATCCAGACATAAACAATTATGATTTATAATTGAAGTGTGTATAAATATTATCTATATATATATATAACTGAACTTTGGCAATGTTTTGGAAATGGCAAATTCTGTCCATGACTCCATCCCAAATTGTACCCTATTCCCTGGCTATTGGTCCTGGTCAAAAGTAGTACACTATTTAGTGAATAGGGTGCCATTTGGGACCTCCCCATGAATTCAGCTTCATCATCAGTAATAAAGACTTGAGTACACTTTGAATTCTATTCATAATTTAACATGAAATGGGTCACATATCTTTCCAAAAAACAGGACCATTCTTCATAAGAAACTGTAGAGTAGTGTTGATTTTGTAGCGGAATCGGCAAAGTAGTGCAAAAGCTTGCAACACATCGTTCATTCCAACACAGGCCGCCACAGACACAATTTAGGCTATTCAATACATCTTTGCCATATTAGACAAAATCCTTTGACCTTTTATAGAATTTAAATTCAAAATAAATAATTTCATAATATACAGGAGACAGTAGTTTGACAGACATGAAACCAATCAGTCTTTCGATATGTGCAAACTGTGAGAGGTATGAAAGACTAAATAAACTCAACTGATGTATCAGTTAGTGATACCGAACAATAGAAAGGGTCATAAAACAAGAGAAAGCCGTCACGTGATCTAAATATGCACCATCATGAACGACACTGCTGTTGGTCCAGAGACATTCATTTAGGATGGTGTGATTCCAAACGGAACTATTGGTATTCAATCAATCAGTATTGTAGTTCTTCAGCCACTGAGCGACACAAAAACCATTGTAATTTCTCCCTCTTTGAAAAAGGAAACATGAAAAAGCAGAAAATGAAACAAATGCTCAACAAATTAAATGTATGCACTGACCAGGGTCCGTAAAAGCAACACCACGAGACAAATGTTCCTCGTTCATAGACATTCAGTATTCATATGTGCAGTAGCTGAATTGTCAGACTTCTTCTCTTGGAATAACATACATGGAAGAGCAGAGCTTACAACTAGAGCTTACACTAAAACTGGACAGATGATGCTAACTCAGAAAAAAACACTTATTTTCTCCAAAAACAAGCAAATTATATGGCCATGACAATTAATCAGTAGTCGACCACAAGGGAATTGAAGAAGTGTTTTTTCTGTGTAGCAGTACCATGACACATGGATATGGTTATGTTCAAGAGGGTATTGGAGCAGACAGTGGGTGTGTGCAGGAATGTTCCAAAGTTAAATAGGAACTCTCCCTGGCTGTCCTCTCTTAAGAATCATGCATTCAACATCTCCATGAGTCGTACAGCGCGAGATTCTGGAAGGGTGATTCTTCAGATGTTGATTGAAAAGTTGGACAGGTAGTCAGCATCATTTGAAGTACAGATAAGACCCTCATACAAGCACACACAACAAACCAAAAGCAAAGGAATGCATCACTAGAACTTGGTCCCAAATAGAATAAGTATTAGAACGACAACTATAACAGTAAGGATTAAAATGACCAGCATCTTTCGGTTTTTCTTCTGATACTGTTCAGCCTGCAAGAAAACATTATAATTAAGTTTGCGGGCAAGATAACATCTTTCCCTTTTTCATGGACATAATCATCAATTGGGCTTCGTTTGAACCATTGTTGATATTTCAGATGTGCATTGCACAATCTACCATTGTGTCCTCACCTTTTGTAACTGTTTCAACCCCTCTTCTGTTTTGACACACGATTGCTCCACATTGAAGTCAATTCTGTCAAGTACTGTGCCCTGATATTGGATAAAGAAAGAAACAAATCAGTTGGGAAAACATACAAAACCATATCCATGGGCCATACTGACACAGTTTGTTATTGATGTTAATCATCACAAGGTATAAACATGATGGTGTTGTAATGTTTCCAAAAACTGAATAGGGTTTCCCCTCACAGACCTGTTCCACCACCATTCCAGCCAGGTCTCGGAAAATCTCATTCAGGTCAGAGATGGACTGGACTATTTGTCTGACCTCTCTCTCACGTTCCTCCACCATCACTGTGTTCTGCTCTACCAGGATCAGCTGGTCACCTGTAAACCCCTGGGAGAGATCAAAAATATGGGCTCACTGAATAGAACTTTGTCTACGTCCCAAATGCCACCCTATTCCCTTCTGTGGGGGGAAAAAATAGTTTTGTTACAGTCTTAATGCTATGAAAATACTTCAGTCAAATAGTGCAATTCACAGGTAATTTTCCCTGCGGTCCAGTAACCTCTTCATACACCACACAAAGGAGTGGTTTGTTATTGGCTCCTTATCAACCAGGCTGAATTCTTGTTCTGTTTGTTTAGGCTCTAAAGATCAGTTGAGGTCAGAAGTTTACATACACCATAGCCAAATACATTTTAACACAGATTTTCACAATTCCTGACATTTAATCTGAGTAAAAAATCCCTGTCTTAGGTCAGTTAGGATCACCACTTTATTTTAAGAATGTGAAATGTCAGAATAATAGTAGAGAGAATGATTTAGTTCAGCTTTTATTTCTTTCATCACATTCCCAGTGGGTCAGAAGTTTACATACACTCAATTAGTATTTGGTAGCATTGCCTTTAAATTGTTTAACTTGGGTCAAATGTTTCAGGTAGCCTTCCACAAGCTTCCCACAATAAGTTGGGTGAATTTTGGCATATTCCTCCTGACAGAGCTCATGCAACTGAGTCAGGTTTGTAGGCCTCCTTGCTTGCACACGCTTTTTCAGTTCTGCCCACAAATTTTCTATGGGATTGAGGTCAGGGCTTTGTGATGGCCACTCAAATACCTTGACTTTGTTGTCCTTAAGCCATTTTGCCAGAACTTTGGAAGTATGCTTGTGTTCATTGTCAATTTGGAAGACCCATTTGCGACCAAGCTTAACTCCCTGACTGATGTCTTGAGTTACTTCAATATATCCACATAATTTTCCCTCCTCATGATGCCATCTATTTTGTTAAGTGCACCAGTCCCTCCTGCAGCAAAGCACCCCCACAACATGATGCTGCCACCCCCGTGCTTCACGGTTGGGATGGTGTTCTTCGGCTTGCAAGCCTCCCCCTTTTTCCTACCAACATAACGATGGGCATTATGTCCAAACAGTTCAATTTTTGTTTCATCAGACCAGAGGACATTTCTCCAAAAAAGTACAATCTTTGTCCCCATGTGCAGTTGCAAACTGTAGTCTGGCTTTTTTATGGCGGTTTTGAGCGAACTTTCAGGTTATGTAGATATAGGACTCGTTTTACTGTGGATATAGATACTTTTGTACCCGTTTCCTCCAGCATCTTCACAAGGTCCTTTGCTGTTGTTCTGGGATTGACTTGCACTTTCCGCACCAAAGTACATTCATCTCTAGGTGACAGAGCGCCTCTCCTTCCTGAGCAGTAAGACGGCTGCGTGGTCCCATGGTGTTTATACTTGCGTACTATTGTTTGTACAGATGAACGTGGTACCTTCAGGCATTTGGAAATTGCTCCAAAGGATGAACCAGACTTGTGGAGGTCTACAATTGTTTTCTGATGTCTTGGCTGATTTCTTTTGATTTTCCCATGATGTCAAGCAAAGAGGCACTGAGTTTGAAGGTAGGCCTTGAAATACATCTACAGGTACACATCCAATTGACTCAAATGATTTCAATTAGCCTATCAGAAGCTTCTAAAGCCATGACATCATTTTCTGCAATTTTCCAAGCTGTTTAAAGGCACAGTCAACTTAGTGTATGTAAACTTCTGACCCACTGGAATTGTGATACAGTGAATTATAAGTGAAATAATCTGTGTGTAAACAATTGTTGGAAAAATTACTTGTGTCAAACACAAAGTAGACGTCCTAACCGACTTGCCAAAAATATAGTTTGTTAACAAGAAATTTGTGGAGTGGTTGAAAAACGAGTTTAAATGAAATTGAAACTTCAACTGTATGTATTAGCAACAATGCTGATCAGGGAAATGTCAAAATACACTGACAGTGTCAGTTCCAAGCTCACCCTGTCATATAGTGCTATATCTTCATCCTCCATTAGAGGACCGGAGTCAAAAAAGTGCTTTGATCTCTCCTCGCGATTCTTCATGCCTGTAACAGAAAGCATCAATATTATGACAATAAAAGAGACATATGATGAGGGTGGAGGTGAAACCTAAGACCAGAGAAATGTAGAGTGTGTGTGTGTGCGCAAGTTCGTGCCAGGAGAGAGAGAAGTGAGGGATGGAAGATAGCTGAAGAGGTGTAGGAGTAAATACAGTAAGGTGAAATACCACCGTTCAGTTTGAGTGAGTGCTCGCTTACGTTTCAGGTAACTGGACTGTGTGTGTCTGAAGTTGGTGGACAGCTCCTGCAGGCTCCCTGCCAACGAGGACACCACATTTCTCAGAAGCCTCTCCTCCTGCTCTGTGCAGTGGCCACAGCGAGACTGCAGACCTGTCACCGCACGCTGACACCGGTGGAACATCTACACACACACAGGCAAAGGAGCAAGCACTCAATATATCTTTGCCATATTATAGAAAAACATTTGACCTTTGTACAATTTAAATTCAAAATAAATAATTAATATCTACACTAGTGATGTGCAGGTTAACTCAACCCACAGTCCCGTGGTTATATCCGTAGGGCGGGCGCGTTTAGGGTCATAAAGAGTCGGGTTGAATAAAGAGAAAACATTTTTTTTTTTTTATTAAATCCGTAAATGTATAATTATAGTGCAATTTATATCTATAGGCTACATTGAGGTTTTTCTTTCATTATTTTAAGCTATCTGGCATTAGTGTGTAAACCAAAGCTTTAGGGGCTAACTTTACGCGCGCCAAATAGCCTACACGCCAACCACCAAATGCTTTTGTGAACGGGCAGAAAAAGTTAATGTCATCCACTGAGCCAAAAAGGACAATGTCAGAGAAATATGACAAAAGCTGTGAAATGGAAAGTTGAAAATAAAGAGAAAGGAGGGCCAGAAAACTAATGTTTGGGAAAGATTTGGTGAAGTGGTAAAAGAGGACGATAGCAGTGCATATGCTATGTGTAGCCTACTGTTCAAATGGATTAAATGGAAACTGAAATCTGGAAACTGACTGTAGGTCTATAACCCCCTCACAGACTTAATATTAAATCCTGCATAATTAAGAATTTCTTGCTGTAAAGTGATTCACCAAATGTACATTTTGACTTGGGAACAGGAAAGGATAAATATTATTTGTTTCAGCATCTTGAGAGAATGCGAATGAATGCGCAGTTAGGGACTGTCTGTAGAGGTAAAAAAATAAATAAAAGCTGACAGTATTTCAACCACATAAAATATGCATCCAGGCCAAACTGAAATCTTATCAGAAACATGTAGTTTTCACAGCTTTCCATTTCCTTACAACCCTTCAAACTGATGTAATTTGGAAATGTTGCACAGAAAGAGTTATTGTATTTTCTCCCCGGTCGCTAAACGTCTTTGCTCCACGAAAGAAGCAGAGTTGACAATAATAAATATTATATTCTCTTCAATTGAGTTTCTTGTATGGACTCCTCTGTCACTGACAAACCTGTGTGATCTCCTGAGTAGTGATCTCTATGGCATGCTCTTCTTCACTGCTGTCATCCAGGGTGGGACGGTTCATGTGCTTATCATGGAGGGCGGCCAGCTCCTTCATTTTCTGCCGGACCCGTGTGATTTCATACTGAATCTGAAAGCCCACGCAACCACAAGATTAACACGGATGCACAGGAGAACAGGACATGCACTGAAAGCTCCAATAAAAATGAAATTTTAAAGAAGACTGACACGGGACCTTGGAATTTGGTATAGGCTAATACTAATAGGCTGACATTTTCTGAAGTATCTACAGCTCAATAGTTTCATTATGGTGGTGAAACTAGGCATATGTAATAGCCTAAACGTAAAGGATTAGCTCACTATTTTACAACTTGATGTTAGATTGTTCCTCACCCTGAAACTCCATATTTGGTTAGATGTTACTTAAAAAGGTGATTTGGCCATGGATATTTTTTTTAACATGCTCACATGTCCCCATCACTACCATTGATTGTTGTGGCTAAAGTAAGGTGCATTTTGTTGTGGCTAAAGTAAGGTGCATTTTGTTGTGGCTAAAGTAAGGTGCAGTTTGTTGTGGCTAAAGTAAGGTGCAGTTTGTTGTGGCTAAAGTAAGGTGCAGTTTGTTGTGGCTAAAGTAAGGTGCAGTTTGTTGTGGCTAAAGTAAGGTGCAGTTTGTTGTGGCTAAAGTAAGGTGCAGTTTGTTGTGGCTATAGTAAGGTGCAGTTTGTTGTGGCTATAGTAAGGTGCAGTTTGTTGTGGCTATAGTAAGGTGCAGTTTGTTGTCGCTAAAGTAAGGTGCAGTTTGTTGTCGCTAAAGTAAGGTGCAGTTTGTTGTGGCTGTTTAAAGAAAACTGAACCATGGATTAGTTTCTCCTGACCCATAAACTACATTCAGAATGAGGGACCATCTAACATCAAGTTGTAAAATTATAAACTACACGTTTAATAAGATAGTCCTCAAAAGGAAAAGAAACTTGGTGGAGAGATCTCTGATGAAGTCTGAAATAGTGGCTTACTTAATAAAGTAAATGGAAGCTCCTCTTGTGCCCGGCTCAGCCTTATACCGTTTAAGGTACTTCACCGTATCCATTTCAGTAAGGCCAGATTCTTAAAATTCTGCCCAAATTGATGGTACATGTGACAGGTGTAAAAGCTCCTTGGCGAACTTGACTCACATGTTCTGGTCCTGTCCACGTCTGGTAGATTGGTCCACTATATTTAAGACCCTTTCTGAAGCATTGGATTAGAGTTGCAGCCTAGTGCAGAAAAGGCTATTTTTGGAGTACCAAACAACAATCCTTCCCTGACCAATAGACAGCTAGATGCCATTGCCTTGGTCTCCCGGTTGGCCCACAGACAGATTTTATTGGATTGGAAATATATCAATCCTCCCTTAGCCTCAAAGATTGGTCGAGGAGAAATGTACAATGTCTTTACATTGTTATCCTTCATTCACTGTGAATAAAAATATTATATACAGTACCAGTCAATAGTTGACACACCTACTCATTCCAGGGTTTATCTTCACTATTTTGTCCATTGTAGAATAATAATGAAGACATCAAAACTATGAAATAACACATATGGAATCATTTAGTAACCAACAACAAAAAAAAAGTTTTAAACTAATCCAAATATATGTTATACTCTTCAAAGTAACCACCCTTTGCCTTGATGACAGCTTTGCACACTCCTGGCATTCTCTCAACCAGCTTCATGAGATAGTCAGCTGGAATACATTTCAATTAACAGGTGTGCCTTGTTAATTTGTGGAATTTTTATCCTTCTTAATGCGTTTGAGCCAGATGTCTTGTGACAAGGTAGGGGTGGTATACAGAAGATAGGCCTATTTGGTAAAAGACCAAGTTCATATTATGGCAAGAACAGCTCAAATAAGCAAAGAGAAATGACAGTCCATCATTACTTTAAGACATGAAGGTCAGTCAATGCGGAAAATGTCAAGAACTTTGAAAGTTTCTTCAAGTGCAGTTGAAAAAAACCAAGCGCTATGTTGAAACTGGTACTCATGAGGACCGCCACGGGAAAGGAAGACACAGATTTAACTCTGCTGCAGAGGATAAGTTCATGAGAGTTACCACCCTCAGAAATTGCATCCCAAATAAATGCTTGAGAGTTCAAGTAACAGACACATCTCAACATCAACTGTTCAGAGGAGACTGTGTGAATCAGGCCTTCATGGTTAATTGATGCAAAGAAACCACTACTAAAGGACACCAATAAGAAGACAGTTGCTTGGGCCAAGAAACACAAGCAATGGACATTAGACTGGTGGAAATCTGCCCTTTGGTCTGATGAATCCAAATTGGAGATTTTTGGTTCAAACCGCCGTGTCTTCGTGAGACGCAGCGTAGGTGAACGGATGATTTCCGCATGTGTGGTTCCCACTGTGAAGCATGGAGGAGGTGTGATGGTGCTTTGCTTGTGACACTGTCAGTCATTTATTTAGAATTCAAGGCACACTTAACCAGCATGGCTACCACAGCATTCTGCAGCGATACGCCATCACATCTGGTTTGCACTTAGTGGGACTATCATTTGTTTTTCAACAGGACAATGACCCAACACACCTCTAGGTTGTGTAAGGGCTATATGACCAAGGAGAGTGATGGAGTGCTGCATCAGATGACCTGACCTCCACAATCACCTGAACTCAACCCAATTGAGATGGTTTGGGATGAGTTGGACCGCAGAGTGAAGGAAAAGCAGCCAACAAGTGCTCAGCATATGTGGGAACTCCTTCAAGACTGTTGGAAAAGCATTCCTCATTAAGCTGGTTGACAGAATGCCAAGAGCGTGCAAAGCTGTCATCAAGGCAAAGAGTGGCTACTTTGAAGAATTTCAAATATATTTTGATTTGTTTAACAATTTTTTGTTAAACTACATGATTCCATATGTTATTTCATAGTTTTGATGTCTACACTATTATTCTATAATGTAGAAAATAGTAAAAAATAAAGAAAAACACATAAAAGAGTAGGTGTGTCCAAACTTTTGACTGGTACTGTATACAGTGCATGTTAAGTATTCAGACCCCTTGACTTTTTCCACATTTTGTTACGTTAAAGCCTTATTCTAAAATGGATTAAATAATTTCCCCCCTCAATCTACACATAATACCCCATAACGGACAAAGCAAATTTTTGCAAATGTATTAAAAATAAAAAACTTAATTACATTCACATCAGTATTAAGATCTTTTACTCAGTACTTTGTTGAAGCCCCTTTGGCAGCAATTACAGCATCGAGTCTTCTTGGGTATGATACTACAAGCTTGGCACACCTGTATTTGGGGAGTTTCTCCCATTCTTCTCTGCAGATCATCTCAAGCTTTGTCAGGTTGGATGGGGAGCATCACTGTACAGCTATTCCTCTCCAGAGATGTTCGATCGGGATCAAGTCTGGGCTCTGGCTGGGCCACTCAAGGACATTCAGAGACTTGTCCCGAAGCCACTCCCGCGTTGTCTTGGCTGTGTGCTTAAGTTCGTTGTCCTGTTGGGAGGTGAACCGTCGCCCCAGTCTGGGTTCCTGAGCGCTCTAGAGCAGATTTTCATCAAAGATCTCTCTGTACTTTGTTTCGTTCATCTTTGCCTCGATCCTGACTAGTCTCTCAGTCCCTGCCGCTAAAAAACATCCCCACAGTATGATGCTTCACCGTAAGGATAGTGCCAGACGTGACGCTTGGCATTCAGGCCAAAGAGTTTAATCTTGGTTTTATCAGACCAGAGAATCTTGTTTCTCATGGTCAGAGTCCTTTAGGTGCCTTTTTGCAAACTTCATGCGGGCTGTCATGTGCCTTTTACTGAAGAGTGGCTTCCGCCTGGCCACTCTACCATTAAGGCCTGATTGGTGGAGTGCTGCAGAGATGGGAAAACCTTCCAGAAGGACAACCATCTCCAGAAAGGAACTCCAGAGCTCTGTCAGAGGGACCATTGGGTTCTGGGTCACCTCCCTGACCAAGGCCCTTCTCCCCCGATTGCTCTAGGAAGAGTGTTGGTGGTTCCAAACTTCTTCCATTTAAGAATGATGGAGGCCACTGTGTTCTTGGGGACCTTCAATGCTGCAGAAATGTTTTGGTACCCTTCCCCAGATCTGTGCCTCGACACCATTCTGTCTCGGAGCTCTACGGAAAATTCCTTCTACCTCATGGCTTGGTTTTTGCTCTGACATACACTGTCAGCTGTGGGACCTTACAATCAATCAATCAATCAATCAATCAATTTTATTTGATATAGCCCTTCGTACATCAGCTAATATCTCGAAGTGCTGTACAGACACCCAGCCTAAAACCCCAAACAGCTAGTAATGCAGGTGTAGAAGCACGGTGTGTGCTTTACATACAGGTGTGTGCCTTTCTAAATCATGTACAATCAATTGAATTTACCACAGGTGGACACCAATCAAGTTGTAGAAACATCTCAAGGATGATCAATTTAAACAAGATGCACCTGAACTCAATTTCGAGTCTCATAGCAAAGGCTCTGAATACTTACGTAAATAAAGTATTTATGTTTTTTATTTTTAATACATTTGCTAACATTTCTAAAAAAACGTTTTCACTTCGTCATTATGGGGTATTTTATTTACAATAAGGCTGTAATGTAACAAAATGTGTAAAAAGTGAAAGTGTCTGAATATTTTCCGAATGCACTGTATAGACAAAATAATAAAAACTTATCATACTGAAGTACTGTAGAAAGCATGTGATTGGTTCTTACCTCATCTACCCCATCTACCCACTTGGGCGGCAGTCTCTTGGTGACTCCGATGGCAGCTTCTGGGTCCAAACGTATCCCAGAGACCAGGGCCATGCGGTCATCAGCCAACTGATAGGAACATCACAGATATTACACAGCATATAATTTCCCATTTCAAGCATTGTTGTTTGCAGACTTTCCATACAAAGCATGGTTTATGTTTCCCCCAGAAAAATAGGTCCTTGTGACTCTGATAGTATAGTTTGGATACAAGGAGATTGGACAGTACCTCATCAAGCTCCTAATGTGATTGGCAGACCCCAGCGAAGTCCAATAAGGAGAGAGGGAGAGGTGAGATGAAGTGAGACAGTAACAGAAGTAACAGTAAGTGAGCCCCAGACAAAAAGCAGTGATCAGCTTCATACAGACATTTTTCATGCAATGTCACAGATACCGTTTAAAGAGGGATCATACTAATGTTCCAAAATGTCTAATTTTGACCCCAAAAATTCAATTTTATATCAATCAATTGAGGTTCTTCAAACATGTAAAATCACCCTTTAAAAAGGTAGGCCTGTCTTTGATAAATCTATGCTAGGCCTAAATACATTGGGTCAGTGAAGTGTGACATGAGTGTGTGTGCGAAGGCAAAGAAATAGGGTTAGCCTATGTCCCTGATCTCCAAATGATTAGCCTAAGCACAGAAGCATTTCATATAGGCCTAGAGAAAGGAAAGATGTAGGACAAAGATTAGCATTATAAGAGGATTTTGATATGCATGCAGATCACTCAGCATGAGCACCCAGAACACCATGCAAGAGAAATAATGCCATAAAAACGAGGAGCACCTAAGCCATTTCAGAAACTCAAAGTCTAGTAACCACTGGATTTGCTCTTTGATCCAAACAAACATTACTATGCCGCAAAACGCCAGACGACTGATTTGTCTTGTAATGAATTGGGCCTAACGCTTCCTCTACTATCCACAATCAGGTGGATGAAAATAAGTCATTTCAAAGTCTGGATTTGAGTTCTACTATGAAGCTGCTGGACACAATAACGGTCCCATAGTCAAAACACCTTAGTGCCCAAAAGTAGGAGGGTGAACGAAAGAGGGACTGAAAGGGAAAACTATAAACTCTTTAGAGTTTTGAAACTATGCAAAATAAATAGGCTAAGATATTATGGACTTACATAGACAGCATTTGTAAAAGGCCCTGCATCCTGGTCAATAATGCAAAATAGAAAATATATATCAGTGACCAACAGTGCAAACTAAGTATTCTAAATTAGCATATACAAATATCTTCGTAACAAGTAGGCCTAGGCTATATCAATGTAAAGTTTGTCAAATATCTTAAAAATAACAGTTTAACAACCCAACACCAAGCACAGGATCAATTAAATCTAAAACAGAGCAAAGCACCATCTAAAGGGTAGGTTTTAGAAAGACATGCAACTCACTAAAAAGCAAAAGGGTACACACTACAAACAAATACCTCATAAAATGTAACACGTCAATTGTTACATTTGACCATCTCTATAACAAAAGACTATTCAACTCATTCCAGCATGAACTGTTATTGCTTCTTTATCAAGTACTGAACATTGCCCTTAAAATTAACTTCATGTTCTACCTTTAGCCAAACGTTTAATTTGTTTCTTACTTTGACAAATACATTGCTTCAATTGACTTTATCATGCCAAAGGAGAATGCACGCTCTAAGATGATTGGTAATGCAAGTTGAGGCTATCAGTACTCTAAAAGCATGCCTCTGTGACATGACTCAGGCCAAGGCAAATGTGCGCATCTAGCTTGACAGCTAACTGTACCTAGTTGTTGCGTTCTAGCTTGACAGCTAAATGCAGCAAGTAGCCAACATCATATTAATGTGTGTTAGATGGCCACTAGTTAATTAGCTAACGAGGAGACTTAATCAAACTACGGCTAGTTTATTAATGTGTTAACCATCACACACACACGTCAAATTCAGACGATTAACGTTAGACTCACCGCAGCATTGCTACGTGTACTCAGAGTACGACGGGTGCCGTATGTACTCACTTGCTCAGCCAATATATGACGATTTTGGATTGCATTGTTCCGCATTAATAAGAAGGCATCGGTCAAGCGCCTAGTTGCCATGCTTAATTTACACCCTTAAGATGTGTAGCTATCAAATAACAACCCGTATCGCACAGTGACTACAACGACTAGCTAGCTACTATACAATGCAATGAACGTTAGCGAGATAGCCTGTACCGGCTAATCGAAGGGTTCTTCCCCTTTCTGTCCTCACAATAATATATCGTTTGTTTTCTATCTTTCGCTTTTATGAAGTACATAAATAAAACATAAAATATTAAGTTTGACTTCAATGAAACATGTACTGAAGATGAGGTCTGTGTTCTGGCCTCATCTACGTGGAAAACGTAAATACACAATAAGAGCTTCGTGACCAAACACTTCCCGGTTAACACTTTTAATTTGAATTGGAGACCTCTATTAAAGAGAATATATTTGTAAAACTAAATCTAATCATCATTAATCATATTTTATGTATTTTCATATTATGTACTTTTATATTAATAAAATAAATACATAAAAACGAGAAACGTTTTATTTTCCGGGTCAATCCCACAAGGTTTCAGTCCACCGATATTTTTGAAGAAGAGTTGAAATAATGTAGGTAATCAAGGATGCATGATATATAGTTCTGCATTGCATAGTATTATATTGCAATAAAAGCATTGGCATCTATAAAACTGAGGAATATATTCGGTTTTTAGCGCTACCCCCAACTGTAACTATCAGCGAACAGGAACGTACCCATTGGAATCTCTATCGCGCATGCTTCCTTGAATGCGTTAAGCTAATGGCTAAGGATAAACTACATTAACAGTCTAACCATTTTTATTTACAATGGCAGAATATGGAGAGGAAGAGGGATTCATGTTACCTGTAGACGACGGTTTATTTGCTGATACATTTTCTGATGATAGCGTGTACAAATTCATCGGTCAAGAGTTAAAGATCAGCCAGGTGTTCAGCGCCAACCTCGGCGTGGCAGCGCCAGTGTGGGACGCCGTAAGTTCACTACTAACTCCATGAGTACACACTGGCTACATTTATTCTGCACATGATGAATACAGCTTTATTGGTTATGTAGTAGTGCATTTAATACAGTAGTGTTATGCAAGGAATTTAATGAGCTGCCTGTTGTATTTACTGTTTGGTTACTGTTGGTTAAATAGGCGCTTCATCTATGCCGCTATTTCGAGGAAAACTCGCTCAACCTGAAAGGAAAGCGCATCATTGAGTTGGGCGCAGGGACTGGCATTGTTGGCATTTTGGCAGCACGTTTGGGTATGTTGGTTCATTCTTTGTCCGTCCAGTAGAGGTCGGCAATGTCGATTTTCAGTAGCATCCACTGTTATTTCAATAGCCTATTCATTATTATTTACTTTAATAGCCGTTTATAGAATTTGAATTGCCTTTCCATCACACTGTTTACCCTGTCACACGCACATTAGCCTACAAATGTACTTTTCAAAGACTTTGAAACACTACAATAAAAATGTAAAACATCACAAAGATAATCATTTATAAAGGTGTATTTACCTAATTTCCCACTGTTACAGGAGCGGATGTGACCTTGACAGACCTCCCCCTTGCTGTCCCTCAACTGCAAAGCAACGTCTCAGCCAACATGCCGTCCTCCGGCTGGCCTTCTGTTGCCCCCTCCGTCCTCCCCCTCTCCTGGGGCCAAGACCAGCACATCTTCCCCATGGACTGGGACCTGGTACTGGGTGCAGACATTGTGTACCTGTCTGAGACTTACCCCCTCCTGCTGGACACACTGGTTCACCTGTGCAAGGTCAGGGCAGTGGTGTACCTCTCATCCAAGATGCGAGAAGAGCACGGAACGCCTGGCTTCTATGGAGACACTCTGCCACAGAGGTTCCATGTCAAGCTGGAGCACCGCGACCCCACACAGAACATCAACATCTACAGCGCTACTCTGAGAGGGAAGCAGTGACAGAAATGAGACTGGATAGGACTGGGAGACTGATGAACCGGTAAATAGGTTGAGACTTGGAAGAGAACCACACAACAGTGCCTGACTCTCTGAACCCTCTGGGGTTCCTTCCTCTCCAAAAAAACTTTGTGCAGGAGCTGGATAAGAACGAATAGGCACCTGACACAAAAGAGCAAAGGCTCCTCACTCTGATTTTAGTGCTCCCAAAAGTGTTATTTTAAACAAAATATAGACCAATAGGTCATCATGTTGAATGAAAAGGTCTGTATGGTCTTGTAAGAAACAGAATAATACTTTTGTGGGCAGGAAAAACATATCAAAGATAAATTTCCTGTCTTTGGCAGGTTACTACAGTCAAATCAAGTTGTGTTTGATCTGGTTTGAGGAAGTGTTATATTGTTTAGGTTGACAGGGTTGATTACTGGGAAAATGTTGATGATACCATCCACTTGCAGAACTGGCAAAATTGACAGTTTCTGCCCCCACTCCCACTCCCTCCGCCTGGACATACTTCATCCCCTCACTCTCCTGCTCTCTGCTGATGTGCAGAGTTTCTGTTTAGAAAAGAAAAGCCTGTTTGTTCCGCTGGATAGTTTCAAAGAGAGACCGGCCGTTATACCCCCCCTTCACCTCTCTCTGTGCTATAGCTCACCCGACAAAACAACAGATCCCTATCTATATTCACAGTGGGCTCTCCACTAGTGGTCCACATGGTCCCCATATGAGAAACTGTCATTCATCGTGCGTGTAATAATCCTTTGATCAATATTATAATGATAATGCCCAAGCAAGTTGGACAAAAAGTAACCTGTGGTACAACATAAAATAAAATGTTATGCATTACTTTCCTATGCCTATAGTGCCTGTAAGAAATTATAAATTTTTCAATTATCAAATGATTGATTGAGAACCAAAACTTCTGAGAAATAAAGTTAATAAAATGTATACAACTTTCAGCAACAATCTCCTTGTCTGCTTTGTCGTTGATATAATAGATGACATGTTGTAATGCTTTTTTCCTTAGGTTTGCAATGTCATTCACTTTTAAGCACATCAACCATGTACACACAATGTGAAGTGTGCCAACCCTCAGTGTCATTTCAGCATTGTACAAGCAAACATGAAAATCAAGGATGACATCTTTGGAAAGATATATTGTATAGTGTCATCCTTAAATCCTCCACCACTGCTGTCCCTAATCTTCAAGCTGACCCCAAAACTATCAGATTTTAAATCCTCCACCACTGCTGTCCATAATCCTCAATCTGACCCCAAAACTATCAGATTTTAAATCCTCCACTGCTGTCCCTAATCCTCAATCTGACCCCAAAACTATCAGGTTTTAAATCCTCCACCACTGCTGTCCCTAATCCTCAATCTGACCCCAAAACTATCCGATTTTAAATCCCAATAAATTCAGGTTATTGCTATTCGTGATCCTTAGGACGTCTCTACTCTAAACCCCACCCTTACCTAACCTTAACCATTTTTCATTTAAACTTCAAATCGGGTAGCGACGTCCCAAGGATACCGGATAGCAAGGACCGTAAATTCATGGCAGACAGCCTTTGTTGCCCCAAACAATTAACTTCAGCCAAAAAACGCTGAAGTAAGCATTTGGGAGCAGGCAAAGTTTTTTTTTACCTGCTGTGTCACATTGGTCCGTGTGTATGTACAGACACAGTTTATATTCCCACTTCTCTCATCCTGCTATCTGTCAGCCCAGGGAATGTGACTGGGTGGGGAATGTTTGTTGCAACCAGGGTGTGCCTCTTAAAATAATTCCACTGTGATGTTTTGAATGGGAATGTTGGCTGTGGACAAGAGGAGGATGGCCTCTGGCGGTGACAGGGGAGTGAGGGTGTGTGGCACGAGGAAGGGGGGATCAATAACATTTTCTTTCTAAAACAAGTTGCCCAGTTGGTGTGGTCAGCATCAGACTATACCCTAAAAGCAAGGACCTTCCTCCAGAAACACTGACCAGAGGTATGTGTGATATGACAGTCATTGGATTATTAAATGTGCTTTCAGTTGATCTTATATCTTATATTCATACAAATTCACACTTGTTGGTTTGATCTAAAGTTTGACTTTTGTATGCAAGTCTGGACTATAAAAGTTTAGTTTTCTACTTCAACAGTGAAACTGCATCTCATTTGATGAAATAGAGAAAAAAAATCAAAATGCTAAAAGCAATTCTGTAGTTGAAAAGGCATATCTACATTAGGGATACAACAATAAAATGTATGTTTTTCCTCTACAATAATTTCAGAAGTCAGTCTCTGGTTTCAAACCTCTTGTGATGGAGTTCTGGGCTGTGAGTGAGGGGCAACCACCTATATATGACAAATTTGGGACTGTTCCCGGACGAAACTTTGCACATGTGTGAGTTCAGTTCACTTTAAGCTGTTTTAAAATGATAGTGTGTTTGTCTCTGGGAAAGCTTGCCAGGTGAGAAACGTAAACAAATAGCTATGGTCTGCTTAGTTTGTTTTCATGTCTCTTTGTTGGCAAACAGAAGCAGAGCAGAATGTTCTTAAACCGAGCAGAATAGTCATAATCCTAAGAAAAAGAAACCTAGTATCACATAAAGATCATGTAAATAAGGTTGTTTGTATTCATTCAAAAATATATTTCACTTACAAGTGAATTTACTATGCAATATTTTCTTTGTTGTCTATATGGGTTATTAGGTGTCCATGTAACATGCTACACCACTGTGTCCTGCAAAGCTAGGTATTGGGGTAATCTTAATGTTTTTTCCACACCCTATTATTTCCACAGATATCAGGACAAGCACCAGGCATTAGATTTTCAACCGTACCAGGGCAGGGAGCCCAGTTGTTGGACAGTACCAGGTTCTAGGACCGGAGGGGTCCTACAGGACTATACCAACTGGACTGATCAATATCTGTTGCCCTCTATCCCTCATTTCCCTTTTGCTCTAGACAACCAGCTCCGACAGCTCCAGGGCTTAAGGGACTATCAGGCTCAAGAGAAGAGAGAGACGGAATGGCAGGTGGGAGAGGCTCATAGAGCAGCAGCTAGTGAGAGGGAAAGGGAGTGTGTGAGAAGGATGCAGAGGGAGGGGTGGCAGAGGAAGTGGGAGCCCTGTAGTCCTGTCCGCTACAGGAGGGAGCTAGCCAAGAGAAGTCTGAGTGACAGTAACTATCGGGAGCTGGAGGCCTGGGCGGCCCGCTGCAGCCACTCACTCCCTAGGAAGAGACGCCTGGAGGCAGGGCTGAGGGTGGGGGACGAGGGGGCGCCGGAGAGTGAGAGAGTCCTGGAGAGAGAATCATGGGGCAACAGAAGTGGCGCAGAACCCATAGCAAGTGCAATGCATCTGGCGGGACTACCTCTTCAGCCAAGACAATGGGGACAGTGGGAGAGGAGGGACACACAGCAAACTATGTGCCACCGCTTGTCTGAGCCAGTCATTCCTTATACAACATACCCATCAGACACCAAGGAGAATGAGACAAGCTACCAGAAGAGGTTGTTTACTCAACCTCCAGGCTACATTCCACCTCCACCTTATAATGCCCCACATAACATTTCACCAGTAATGCAACATTCTGAGAAATATACCACTAAAGAAGCCATGGCTTCTGTGTATGCAGGGTGGGATCCGAGAGCTAACAGACACAAAAACTGCACACTGCCTACTCCGAGGAAGCAAGACTACTCTGTACTAGACTTTCATAGGGAAAGGGGAGGGGGAGATGAGTTTATGAAAGAAGAGTGGAAGCAGAGGACCTGGTCTGATCCTGGAGGGCATAGGCAGCAAGGACATGTTGTAGTTGGTCAATGGACAGGCTTTCCAGCCCATCCACAGAACATGCCAATCCGGTCTGAAAGCCTCTCACCTCTCCTGCAGTCCCCACAACAGCCTCAGATGGCCAACCTCAGTGAGAAGGCCTACCCCAGTGCCACCACAGAAAGGAAAGTCAGTCTAAAGAAAAGGAAAGGAGGGGAGACCATATATTGCTTGGTGTCTCGCATGGGTGGAGTGGCAAGGTTGCCAAGTTCTCCTGAAGAAACACTAAAACCCCTTTCTCTGCCACTCTTCACCACCTCCCCTCTAACAACTGTGTCAAACAGTGAGTTAAGCAGAGTATCTAGCGGCCTAGAGGAGTGTAGTGCCAGTAATGAATCGCATAAGCTTGCAGATAAAGTTGATTCAGGTGTGCCATCACTCCAGCATGATTCCAGTGCTTCAGCCCAGACCCCTTCCTCCATAAGAAACAGCAATCTCAAACCTAAACTGAAGGGGGCGCTAGACTGGATGGGAAGTGAGCAAGCAGAAGCCCACAGGGATGAGCTTCTCAGGGCCATTCAGAGCCCTGAGAAGGAGTGGAAAGTGACCTCCAATGCCTACCCAGTACGACGGACAGTGAAATTGCCTTGCCAGAAGGCACCCAGGTTAGTGCTTCATCCCCTGTATCCAGGAGAAAAGGGATGCAAGTACTGGCTCCTGTGTCAGTCAAGTATCCCTTATGGAGGGAGCCCAGTTACATGGGCCGAGTCAAGAGTGACAATCCCTCACCTAGCTATTTGATGGGTACCTGGGAGGAGAGCGAACCAGGTAAGAATCTGAATGATGATCGTACAGAAAATAGCCCCGATGCTTGCAATCATCTTCTTGATGTTGAAGTGAGGCGATTGGAGCTCAAGAGAGACACAGAGTCTGACGGTAGCAGTGGTCTTCTGGTCATCAATGCAACTTGTGTTGTAATCAGTGGAGTTAATTTTCCCTCCTAAAAAAGAACATTCCCAGTATTTGTGCTTACTCCTGCAACTCCTAGTGACCCCCTGTGCCTGATCTAGACCCAAGCTCCCCTATCGACCCTATCCCAATAGATCCCAATATCCCAATAACCAAGTCAAGGAGGATACTACACCTGATCAGAGCATTGATATATCAGCCCAGATCTGCCCCCTGTTAGATAGTGAAGAGCCTGTGAGTGATTTCAAACCCTCTGACACAACTGTCATTGAAAAAGACTTGCCTCAGCAGATAAAGACAAGCCAACTCTCTGAATCGCTCTTGCCCTCACCTTCGATCCCTGACAATGAGACCTGGGAGGAGCGTGCTGAGAGGATTTTGGGGATCCCTTTTCTGAACTCCAGCGTTCAGGATAAAACAGAAAAGGATGAGATGCCACAGCTGCCAAAAGATGAGAACAATGACACCCTTGAGTGCCTTCCTGAGGTTACTCTGAAGGAGCCAGTGTCAGAGGCATCGCCTGAGATTGGTGTCACTGAAGATTATTTTTCTGCTAAAGACGCTGATGTCACTTTAGATGACCAGTCTGCACCAGATATAGTTGCAGAGCCCAAGATGGAGCTGAGGGAACAAACATGTGATGTCTCTGTGGAGAACTCCAGTGACCATCTGCCTGACGTAAAGGTGAAGTCTTTACGAGAGACAGGTAGCACAAACGAGCCCCCATTCAATCCTTGCCAGGAAGCAGGTCAATTTGGTGATGATGGTTTCCCCCCACCCATCTCACATTGCCTCAACCCACCTCTAAGTAACCCTGATTCTCCCCCACACTCACCTTTAAATGCTACCTCCCCCTCTAATTCAAGACCCTCCTCTTCCTCTCATCACTTGTTGACTTTACCCTCCCAGTTCATTTCATTATCTTCCCTCCCTAAGTCTAACATAGACCCCCTGTCTCTTCCTGAAGATCCACCCTCTCCCTCAGATATAAGCTTACCCCTTCACCCTGATTACCCTCCTACTGAACACTTAGACTCCATTTCCCTGTCCCAATTCCCATCTCCCCCTCCCTCAGTCCCGCTCTTCCCCTCCAGTTCTCCCACTCCATCTCCCTCGGTCCCACTCTCCCCCTCCAGAACCCTCCTCTAGAACCTGGAGCCTAGAGATACTGGCCGAGGCCTTTACCCCTGTCCTGTCCATATCCACCACACTCACCACACATTAAGAGGAGCCGCAATACCCCAAGTCCCTCTGGGATGCAGTGAAATGCATCCGGAAGGACACAGCCCCTGACTCAGAAAATGAGGAAGAGGGACGTGAGCTGTGGGATCCAGAAAGTGCTGGGGAGGATGGTGCTGCACTATATGAAGAATTTTATTTGGGCATTGGGGATATGTTGTTCCAGAGTAGTGATAGCCTGAGACAGGGGATGATTTTCAGTTCTGGCGAAAGCTCCCTTGAAGTAGCAAAGGACTGAGAGGTGCAAAGGGATCACGAAAAGGGACACATTTTGATTAACGTCAACACAGGATGAAAAACGCAGTGAGAAAGAGCCCAGTGGGCCAGCTAAAGCTGACACGCTCTCCTGCAGCAGCACAAACAGCCACAGCTCAGGGGACACGGTCATCATGGGGGCCGAGGGAGAGTTTGACTCTTAGACAGAGACTGAGGAGGAGACAGATTGTGAAGCTGAGATCATCAGTAAGGAGGAGCCTGACACCAACATGAAGCACTGTGTTGCTGAGGGAGCGGAATGGAGCGGCACTGTTGGGATAAAGAGATATGTTGTAGTGGAGGGGGAGGGAGATGATGAGAGAGACAGGGAGGTGAGGGACACAGCTGAGCCTTGTCAAAACAAGGGGTATCTGTCTGAGACACAGGTGACAATGCTGCAAATTGAGGAAAGGCATATAGTAGAGAGTCAGAAAGCTGGGGAAGTGAGAAACTCTGAGGGGGAGGAGAGCAGAGGTTTGGACAACGTAACCACTTCTGAAAAGTTATCCGGTGGGGTCAAATCAAATCAAATTTTATTTGTCACATACACATGGTTAGCAGATGTTAATGCGAGTGTAGCGAAATGCTTGTGCTTCTAGTTCCGACAATGCAGTAATAACCAACAAGTAATCTAACCTAACAATTCCACAACTACTACCTTATACACACAAGTGTAAAGGGATAAAGAATATGTACATAAAGATATATGAATGAGTGATGGTACAGAACGTTATGGGTGACGAGGGTCAGTGTGGATGCATGATAGTAGAGGGGCTAGAGGAAAGTGATAATGGGCAACACCATAATAATGGTGAAACAGTTTACAGTACACAATGCACTGAGGTGGTGGAAAGTGTTAAGGAGATGTGGAGCAGCAATGTGGCAACAGGAAATAACCTTTTGGACAACAAAAAATCCTGTGACTCATTCTTAATGGAGAAGTTCTCTCAGGAGGATACTCTGTCAGTCAAGTCAATAGGTAGGACTGCAAGAGGTATATCATGCTATCAGAGCATGAACTTGCATAACATTTTGAATTAGCTAATTGACATTTTAAATTCCTTCAGAGCCTTATATTGAGATTGAGGAAACGTCTATGTGTCTGGGCTCTGACTATTTATAGATATACAGAATTTCAAATAGTAGAATAAGGGTATTTATTTTATTAAAGCGGCAATCAGCAGTTGAAACAATAACAAGGCGTCCCATCACAGTATTGCTAAAAAGCTGAGAGATGGTCTGGAGAAATGTAACCCTCAAAATCATATACAGAGCTAGGGATGCAAGGACTGACCAGCCATGATATCACAAATATGGTTTTAAACATGTTTTGAGGCTATACAGTGTGTTTACATTTACTTTGTTTACAAATACTGGAATAAAACAAGGTTATATTTTGGGTTCTGATGGGGTACAACAGTCGACCTATGCTCTTGAGGCATTTCTAAGTTATATTTTTCAAGAATCAATGGGGACATATAATTAACTTATAAGTCAAATCTGTAGCAAATACAGATTGCCCCCCTTTAAGAGACAAAAGGAAAATGGGGTGTCCCTCTCTCGAGTGCAGGAAATATTCAGAGGACACCTGACTACTTTTGAAAAAACTTGCTAATTTTTCAAAATAAAAGCCTGAAACTATGTCTAAAGCCTGGTCACAGCCTGAGGAAGCCATTGGAAAAGGAATCTGGTTGATACCCCTTTAAATGGAGGTTAGACGGGCCAGGAAACACAGTTAAAAAATATATATATATCACTTCCGGGTTACATTTTCTCAGGGTTTCGCTTGCAGAATAAGTATTGTTATACTCACAGACAATATTTTGACAGTTTTGGAAACTTTGGAGTGTTTTCTATCCTAATCTGTAAATTATATGCATATTCTACGATCTGGGCCAGAGAAAATGTCCGTTTACGTTGGGCACGTTATTTAAAAAATAAATAAAAATTCTGACCCCTAGCGCTAAGAAGTTTTAAAGGGCATTTTGCAAGACCTCCGAGATTTGTTGTATGGCAGGGTGTAGTTATTGCCAAAGCATCTCTCAATGGTCACAATCTATTTGCTGTGCTTGGGAATAAAGCTACTTTTCCCATGAATATTTATGATGTGAGATTATTGGCTTAGAGATGTGCATTTAGTATGATGCATTTTGACATAATTATGTTTCAATAATTGTGCCGTTTTAATAAAAAAAAATTAAAAAAAATTAACCATGATAATGTGTAATATATCATTTTCAACAAGTCAAGAATTTGTTTATTGTATTGGTCGCCATTTGAAGTATTGATACAGTATGTCCTCTTCATGATTGACATGACACAACAATAAACAACCCATTAGGCCTACTTTTAGCAAGGTATCTGAAATATTTCATAAACAATTCATTCATATATCACAGAGATTACATTTCCTTCATGTGGAAATGAGTAAAACACATTGGAATTATTCTCATAGAATTTAATGTTGGCTATTTTTTATTGTATAACTATTGAATTTTGAAAAGTATCCTATACAAATCTTCTTTTGAGCTGCCTAGGTCATGCAAATATTTTCTAACAATACATATTTTGCCAATTGGCCTGGACCCCTTTTACTGCCGGTCCGGAGACCCGTAGATCCTTCACGACTGGACTACCGAAGTAATCCGCCCGAGGGGGTTCTTCAACTGGCTACTACGTCGCGACGTCCCCTGAATGCCCATCTGCTAGCCTGCTAGCCGCGGCCCGCTGGAGCATATTGGACTGTTAGCTGAAGAGATCCATCGGCCAATTTTTTGGGCCACTATACCTATTTTGCCAATTGGACTGGATCCCTTTACTACACGGAACCCTACTAATCCATCACAACTGGACTACTGACGTAACAGCACGAGGAGGCTCCGCACGAGGAGGCTATAACAGACTTCTTCCGTCGCAACGTCCCTCTAAGGCCCTTCTGCTAGCTTGCTAGCACCAACCCGTTATGTGTCTGAATCGCTGTGTCTCCAGCCAGCCTAACTACTCACTGGACTCCTATGATCACTCGGCTAGAGGAGAGAGAGGAAGGACAGCTTTGAAAACAACAGCTGGAAAATTAGTCTGAAGCACAGTAGCATTTGGATGCATTTTAATAATGTAGACAATGTCAGAGTGTAACCGATGTGAAATGGCTATCTAGTTAGCGGTGATGCGCGCTAATAGCCTTTCAATCAGTGACGTCTCTTGCTCTGAGACCTTGAAGTAGTGGTTCCCCTTGCTCTGCAAGGGCCGTGGCTTTTGTGGAGCGATGGGTAACAATTTTTTTTTTCATTTTTTTTTTATTTAACCTTTATTTAACCAGGTAGGCAAATTGAGAAGACGTTCTCATTTACAATTGCGACCTGGCCAAGATAAAGCAAAGCAGTTCGACACATACAACAACACATAGTTACACATGGAGTAAAACAAACATATAGTCAATAATACAGTGAAAAAAAATAAGTCTATATACAATGTGAGCAAGTGAGGTGAGATAAGGGAGGTGAAGGCAAACAAATATATGTATAAATAAATAAAAATATAAAAAGGCCATGGAGGCGAAGTGAGTACAACACAGCAAGTAAAATAAAAACTAAAAAACACTGGAATGGTTGGTTTGCAGTGGAAGAAAGTGCAAAGTAGAGACAGAAATAATGGGGTGCAAAGGAGCAAAATAAATTAATAAATAAATACAGTAGGTAAAGAGGTAGTTGTTTGGGCTAAATTGTAGATGGGTTATGTACAGGTGCAGTAATCTATGAGCTGCTCTGACAGCTGGTGCTTAAAGCTAGTGAGGGAGATAGGTGTTTCCAGTTTCAGAGATTTTTGTAGTTCGTTCCAGTCATTGGCAGCAGAGAACTGGAAGGAGAGGCGTCCAAAGGAAGAATTGGTTTTGGGGGTGACTAGAGAGATATACCTGCTGGAGCGCGTGCTACAGGTAGGTGCTGCTATGGTGAACAGCGAGCTGAGATAAGGGGGGACTTTACCTAGCAGGGTCTTGTAGATGACCTGGAACCAGTGGGTTTGGCGACGAGTATGAAGCGAGGGCCAGCCAACGAGAGTGTACAGGTCGCAGTGGTGGGTAGTATATGGGGCTTTGGTGACAAAACGGATGGCACTGTGATAGACTGCATCCAATTTATTGAGTAGGGTTTTGGAGGCTATTTTGTAAATGACATCACCGAAGTCGAGGATTGGTAGGATGGTCAGTTTTACAAGGGTATGTTTGGCAGCATGAGTAAAGGATGCTTTGTTGCGGAATAGGAAGCCAATTCTAGATTTGACTTTGGATTGGAGATGTTTGATGTGAGTCTGGAAGGAGAGTTTACAGTCTAACCAGACACCTAGGTATTTGTAGTTGTCCACATATTCTAAGTCAGAGCCGTCCAAAGTAGTGATGTTGGACAGGCGGGCAGGAGCAGGCAGCGATCGGTTGAAGAGCATGCATTTGGTTTTACTTGTATTTAAGAGCAGTTGGAGGCCACGGAAGGAGAGTTGTATGGCATTGAAGCTCGCCTGGAGGGTTGTTAACACAGTGTCAAAAGAAGGGCCAGAAGTATACAGAATAGTGTCGTCTGCGTAGAGGTGGATCAGAGAATCACCAGCAGCAAGAGCGACATCATTGATGTAAACAGAGAAGAGAGTCGGTCCAAGAATTGAACCCTGTGGCACCCCCATAGAGACTGCCAGAGGCCCGGACAGCAGACCCTCCGATTTGACACACTGAACTCGATCAGAGAAGTAGTTGGTGAACCAGGCGAGGCAATCATTAGAGAAACCAAGGCTGTCGAGTCTGCCAATGAGGATGTGGTGATTGACAGAGTCAAAAGCCTTGGCCAGGTCAATGAATACGGCTGCACAGTATTGTTTCCTATCGATGGCGGTTACGATATCGTTTATGACCTTGAGCGTGGCTGAGGTGCACCCATGACCAGCTCTGAAACCAGATTGCATAGCGGAGAAGGTGTGGTGTGATTCGAAATGGTCGGTAATCTGTTTGTTGACTTGGCTTTCGAAGACCTTAGAAAGGCAGGGTAGGATAGATATAGGTCTGTAGCAGTTAGGGTCAAGGGTGTCCCCCCCTTTGAAGAGGGGGATAACCGCAGCTGCTTTCCAATCTTTGGGGATCTCAGACGACACGAAAGAGAGGTTGAAGAGGCTAGTAATAGGGGTGGCAACAATTTCAGCAGATAGTTTTAGAAAGAAAGGGTCCAGATTATCTAGCCCGGCTGATTTGTAAGGGTCCAGATTTTGCAGCTCATTAAGAACATCAGCTGACTGTATTTGGGAGAAAGAGAAATGGGGAAGGCTTGGGCGAGTAGCAGAGGGGAGGGCAGTGCTGTTGTCCGGGGTAGGGGTAGCCAGGTGGAAAGCATGGCCAGCCGTAGAAAAATGCTTATTGAAATTCTCAATTATAGTGGATTTGTCGGTGGTGACAGTGTTTCCTATCTTCAGAGCGGTTGGAAGCTGGGAGGAGGTGTTCTTATTCTCCATGGACTTTACGGTGTCCCAGAACTTTTTTGAATTTGTGTTGCAGGAAGCAAATTTCTGCTTGAAAAAGCTAGCCTTGGCTGTTCTAACTGCCTGTGTATATTGGTTTCTGGCTTCCCTGAAAAGTTGCATATCACGGGGGCTGTTCGATGCTAATGCAGAACGCCATAGGATGTTTTTCTGTTGGTTAAGGGCAGTCAGGTCAGGAGAGAACCAAGGGCTATATCTGTTCCTGGTTCTAAATTTCTTGAATGGGGCATGCTTATTCAAGATGGTGAGGAAGGCATTTTTTAAAAATGACCAGGCATCCTCTACTGACGGGATGAGATCAATATCCTT
The DNA here is from genome assembly GCF_045679555.1 of Salvelinus alpinus. Taxonomy (NCBI): domain Eukaryota; kingdom Metazoa; phylum Chordata; class Actinopteri; order Salmoniformes; family Salmonidae; genus Salvelinus; species Salvelinus alpinus. Next base: position 33,561,305 of record NC_092097.1, on the reverse strand, counting down.
CCAGGATACCCCGGCCAGGTCGATTAGAAAGGCCTGCTCGCTGAAGTGTTTCAGGGAGCGTTTGACAGTGATGAGTGGAGGTCGTTTGACCGCTGACCCATTACGGATGCAGGCAATGAGGCAGTGATCGCTGAGATCTTGGTTGAAAACAGCAGAGGTGTATTTGGAGGGCAACAATGCTTCGTGGGTGACTGTTGTTGATGTGTGCAGAGGGTCCCTGGTTCGCGCGAGGGGACGGACTAAAGTTATACTGTTACAAGAGCACAGAGTAGAATTTGCCAAAACAAAATCTCATATAAAGCCGGTTCTACGCACAACCTACACCGGCATATGCGAACTGTGCAAACAACTGTGAAGCAAGCTGTAGCGGAGCTTCGAGAAACTAGCGAGCCTGCTAGTGATAGTGGTCGAGTCAGCACCTCCACACGTGGAGATGTATCCACTCAGTCAAGTAGGCCTACTCCGCGACCCACAGCAACGCAGTCTTCTATAGACCAGTTTATGCCAAAGTCTATGTCATTAGCAAAACAAGGCCAAATTGATATTGCATTGGCTAAAATGATTGCCACCGATTTCCAGCCATTTTCGATCATGGAGGACAGAGATTTTAGAAATTATAGCAATAGTCTAAATCCAATGTACACAATTCCAAGCAGGAAAACCCTTTCAAAATCATTTATTCCACAACTGTATGAGAGCACACAGGCTTCAGTGAGGGAAAGAGTCCAAAAAGCTACTGCAGTTTGCCTTACCACTGACTGCTGGACATCAAGGGTAACCACTTCTTACATGTCGGTTACATGTCACTTCATTGAAGATTTTTAGATGTCTAGCTGTCTTCTGGACTGCTTTGAGTTCAGCGACAGACACACCTCAGAGAACTTGGCAGAGGAACTGTTGAGAGTGGCCAGAGAATGGCAAGTATATGGAAAAGTGGTCTGTTGTGTTAGCGACAAAAGCCATGAAAATCTTAAAATGGACCCATCATCCATGTCTTGCCCACACAATCAACATGATTGTAAGAGATGCTCTGAAGGTGATGAAGTCTACTGTGGACAAAGTGAAAGCAGCTGTGGAATACTTCCACAGGAGCACAGTAGGTGCTGAAAAACTAAAGTCTACACAACGCCAGATGGGGATGCCTGAACTGAGGCCTAAACAAGACTGCACTACAAGGTGGAATTCAACATTTTATATGTTGAAGTGGTTTCTTGAGTCAAAGGATGCCATCATCTCTACCCTGGCCATTGTCAATGCACCTGTTGATGCTCTGACCCAAGAGGAATGGGAGGTGGTGGAGGAGGTGTGCAGAGTCCTGGAACCCTTTGAGCAGGTCACTGTGGAGATCAGTGGAGAGAGGTACAGTAAGCAGTTATTACTACATCATTATTTAATCCAGTATTATATATGTATATGAGCAGTAGATGAGAATGTAGTATCAGTAGACAAAACATGAACCTGAACTAATAAGTTACTGTTCTCTCTTTTCAGCTATGTGACAGCCTCAAAAATGATACTCCTTTGTAAGCGTCTGCAGCGAATCACAACCAGCCGCCAGAGAGAAGCAAATGTAACCACAGGACATGTGACAGAGTTGATGGACACCCTATGTTCATCAACGGACAGAAAGTTCCACAGAATGGAATATAATCACGTGCTATCAGAAACCGCTGCACTTGACCCCAGGTGTAAGAAGTTAGCCTTCAGTGATGCCAGAGCAATTGATGAGGCTCTTCAAAGAATAACCTCAGCAGCAGGGAGGGACAGCCCCAGCAGTCAGCTGGCTCAGGCACAAGGGCAACAGGAAGAAGAGGGATCAGGTGGAGCAGAAGCACCAGCAGTAGTGCCACAAACATCTGCTGTTTGGATGCTGTTTGACGAGAGAGCAACTGGGGATGCAGCACGAAGGAATCCCTCAGCAGATGCCATAATGGAGGTCCGATCTTATTTGGAGGAGCCCCTCCTCCAAAGATCTGCAGATCCTCTGAGCTGGTGGAAGAACAAGGCCTCTGTCTATCCACTGCTTACTAATGTCATGACAGGGAGACTCTGCATAGTGGCCACATCCTTTCCCTCTGAGAGGGTCTTCTCGAAAACGGGACAAATAATTACTGAGAGAAGAAACCGCATCAGCCCCTCGAAAGTGAGGCAGCTTGCATTTCTGAATGCAAATTTCTCAGAAAAGCAATATATGGTCAGCATTGCCGTGTGCTGCTGGTTATAACATGGCAATAAAGAAGAGAGAGAAAAGAGGGACCCGTTTAATGTTTTAAGTGTGATGCTGCAGTCTTGCACATTGTTATTTATTTTTCTTTGATATGGTGCAATATTCTATTATTATGTTGTTCAGATTGTATTCGTTTTGAATTGTTACATTTATATGCACTTTGTTTATATACATTAAAAAGTTGTACTTTAAATACAAATATTTAATAGCATTCTTTTTCATAACAAACCAATGCATTTTTAAATACATTGTGGTTAAGGTAGAGTATGATTTCATTTAATAATTTAATTAGAATTGTTTTAACACCAATCATAGTCAAACTATCGCAAACAGTTTGACTTGAAAAAATACAAAACATATATTTTTTAAAGAGCCGTTTGGGAGTCAAAATAGCCAGCTCTTTTTGGTGAGCAGAGCCGAACGAGCTGCCTCACTGAAAAGACCCGGAATGCCCATCACTAATTGGTGAGTTTCAGGCCTCGGAGAGAACATAATTGTACACTCGCAAAGTCGACTGAAAACGAGGGCTGAGGGGCTTACGTTGCAAACTTCCCTTGCTTGGCTAATCATTTGGACCACCTACCAAGATGGCGACGGGTATTCCCCCAAGGTTATAAGGCGAGGGTTAGTGGACGAGGGTGTGTCTTTTTAGTGGACGGTAGACGGAGTGTACAAATAGGTTCACTCCCGGGCCTGAAACTCCCCATAATTAAATTCGCGACGATTGTACATCCGCTAAGAAATGTCCGCCAAAACTTAAAAACAACGTCAATAGAGAAGTCAACATACAAGTGTAAGTAAAAACGAATGCAAATAAGTTAGAAATTGTGATACTAATGCACATGACGGCAAAAACACGTCTTGTAAAAAGTAAATATGTTTTTGTTGTGTTATCGTTTGGAATTTGTAGAACTAAAACATGTTCTTTTTCAGAAGTTCCAGCTAGGCAGGCTAACTTTTTAGTTAGCTAATTAATTTGCTACCTATCATACAGTAGGCGTATATTAATAATTATATATTAAATATATCGGTAGAAACGCTTTTATGCGAAAATATTGATATAATAACCATATCAAAGTAAACTTGGAGTCACGACATTTTGTGTGGTCCTCCCACCACGACTCGTCAGGAAAACATGCAGTTTGTTAGGTTACAGATGAAATGAATGATGATGAACTTCATAGGGTGGTGAAAGTGCAAGGAGATGAGCTTGTTGCTCCTTTCCAATAAATATCGATGGTCTTATTCTAGTGACATGATAATCGATGCTTGGCTGCAGTTGACAAATACAAATAATCTCATAATGTAGGCTTTACAAAAATTGCCAGCAAGGTGAAGCAATTCAGGCATTCTTGAAAGTCAGGACAATCATTGTCCTGCAAAGACACATATTTATATTAGGAAAAAAAATATTTCGCATTTAGAATTAATCGTGGAGTGGAGCTTTATAGTTAGGTTACACTGGGCACGCGATGTCACCGCGTATCTTCAAATCATTATTTATTCGAGGAAAAAAAAAATGTTTCCATAATTTGTCGCAATGAAGAAAGTTCGACAAAATAAAAAAATCCACCTCAGTCTAACGGATAAAAATGTTGTCGATCTTTAGAAATTGCAGTTTCCATTACACATGTCGCAATTACTTTTTTTTTACGACATGTCTTTTGTTGAATAAGCCTGGGTCAATGGAAACGTCCTACTGTCATGTCAGTTATCTATTCGTTATTTAACGTAATGAAATTGACATGAACACACGTTTTGTACATAAGCTATATCCAGGTAAGACGACGCTGATCCATTCATTCCGGTGCTTGTTTTACTTGAACTTTACATCTAGCTTGCTAGCCGGCTAACACCATGGCATCCAAGTTAACGCTAGCTAGCTAGGCTAATTGCTTGCCACATCATAGGTCAAAGTGAACTAACTAGCTGGTTAGTTAGTTAGCTGTCAATTATTTACTGTAAAATGTAAGTAGACAGCTATGTAAATTAAGTAACACTTATTTGTAGTATTATATTATTAATGCAGCATAAGTAAGCTAACTAAGTTACACGTTTGGGAACTAGCCAGCTAGAGTCCATGTTAACGTTAGTTACCCAATGTTCCAGCGCTAGCCGGGGAATGTAGCTAGTTTACCTGTGGTTAGCTAGCTACCTATCCAAGGTTTTGGCGATAATCTATGTTTGTTAAGATATATAACAGTTAGTATAGACGTCAGAATATTGATCAGCCAGGAAATTTGGCAGATGTAGTTACTCATCTGACTTCTTACATTGATCATAAGCAGGCTCAAAAGGAAAGTCACAATCACGTCTTTGCTCAGATTCCATTGGTTTGTCATGGTACTCCTTTGACGCTTACTTTTACTTAATTTCAGATAGCTGCCATAGAAATGTCTAGACTTTCTGCTCCCCCTTCCTATCCAGTTATTAACCACACTTGCTTGCTAGTCATTTGTTATTGACTGGGTTTCAATGTCAAAGTGAGCCCATGTTTTGACTGGGTTTCAATGCCAAAGTGAGCCCATGCCACCAAACAGCTTAAAATAAATACATCTAGTGTATGCAGTGTAGATGGAAATTAAATGGACAGTTTTTACATTGCACAAGGTTGAATAAATATCAAATACCTTTAATCACTTCACTGTTTAAACCACAACCTTTGAGATTTGATCTGAAAATGGTCAGTCGGACCTTGGTTTGACAGATATGTAGGCCTAATCATTGATTTGGACAAACTATAACATGTTTTAAACTTGCCAGACTGTTGCCACAGGCATTTTTTCAGCCCTCAGACATTTCTAGGCCAAACTGTTCTGTTTCCTGATTTCAAGCCTACTCCTTGTGTCATGTGAGGAATATAGCCTAATATATATAGCCTTGTGTTTTCTTCCTAGGCTGCTATACCTTAAAAGAGATGGGTAGATGGGTGTGTGTGCAAGGTCCTTGTTCCGTTAGGGAGGTGACATAGATATAGAGTGAGCTGTTTTTCACAGATTAGGTCTGTTGGGGAGAGGAAAGGCCCCCGGTTAGGGGGAGAGCAAACTGCCCACTCTGTTCTCTCTCTCCCACCCCAAGTTTTCAATGAGTCATATGACTTGATAGTTGCACGCTTTCACAGCCCCTCATTCTTCTGTCTCATGCTTCTGTTTCTTGGGAAGAATGAGTGATCTGGCTTCTGATTTGACAATTTTGACTGAGTGTATATACACAGGTGTTGTACAACTTATTTTATTTACATTGATAGGGGTGTTTGCCCAAGGTTGACAGGATAGCGCCTCCTGATTTATTTATTTATTTCTTGTTTGTTCATTTGTGAAGTGTTGAAGGTACACTGTGTGAATGTCAGGAGGTTTTTGTTAACTTCTCGTTGAGGGAAGTGAAATTTGGTCAGTGGCTACTGAATAATATGTATTCTAACCACAGAGACCATATTAGGGTCAATTTAAGGCTTTTGTACCAAATATTCTCACAGGGTAATATTTTTTGTATTACATTGTTATTGATTACGACACTGTTGGGGTTAGAGCTTGCTAGAAAGGCGTTTCACTGTACTTGTACATGTGACTTTAAACTTGAATGAAGTAGTCATGTGCATTTGCTGAGTCATTTTGCTGTTGCAGAACTAGTTACTCAGCAGCATCAATATCAGTTGTTTCCTGTCATGGGCTATTGATACAAGTTTCAAGAGTGCTTATTTCCCATTGTAATGAATACCTTTTTTCTAGGTTACTTTTGTTTAGTTTATCTTGTCTTGTGTAAGATCTGGTCTAATGCTACAAATTAAAGCATGCACCAGTCAGCCTCTCACCATTTTCTATAGCGGTCCTGCTCTTCTCTGTCAGAGCAGTATTTAGACCCAAGTGGAGAAATGGTGGAAAGAAATGCAACTCTAACCCAGGTATTCCCAAACTTTTTCACTCGGGGGGGCTTCCAGCATTGGAATTTTTCTATGGACACAAGCACTGTTCATGACACAAACTGTTGACACCCGTCTTGTTGGTGGAGATAATATTGCAGGTTTAAAGCTTATTTCCTGCAATTCTACACATTTCGTCATGAGGTGCAAAGGAAATGTTGCTGTTTTAAAGCATTTTGTTGTTGTTGCAATTCTATACATTTGCCCTGTCTGTGTACCCGTGTTATTTGAGTGACAAAAAAATTACAACTATATCTATGGGCTAAAAAAAAGCCAATAAAAAAACATTCGCTGACTGACATAGGCTAGTTGATCTGGACATTTCTGATAAGTTATAAATAACTCTCTAAGGTATGCAGTGACTACCATAACAAAAGGAACTAATGATGCACTACTCAATTTCAAAATTGCACCTTGTGCATTCTACTATTAAAACTTTCAAGAGTAAGTTTTGAAGCTGAGTTTGCGTCCCCCCCCCCCCCCCCGTCCCCCCCAACAGAGCCCTTGGGCTCCGACCCAAACTTTGGGAACCACTGCTCTAATATAGAGATGCTCTGTTTTTTTGACACCACACTCCAAAAAGCAAATTTTGCAGGCTCTTGTTTTGTCTAATCTTGATTATTGTCCAGTCGTGTGGTCCAGTGCGGCGAGGAAAGACCTAGTTAAGCTGCAGCTGGCCCAGAACAGAGCGGCACGTTTTGCTCTTCATTGTAATCAGAGTGCTGATATAAATACTATGCATGCCAGTCTCTCTTGGCTAAGAGTTGACTAGAGACTGACTGCATCACTTCTTCTTTTTATAAGAAACATTAATGTGTTGAAAATCCCAAATTGTTTGCATAGTCATCTTACGCACAGCTCTGACATACACACTTATCCTACCAGACATGCCACCAGGGGTCTTTTCATAGTCCCATATCCAGAACAAATTCAAGAAAACGTACAGTATTATATAGAGCCCTTACTGCATGGAACTTCCTTCCATCTCATATTGCTCAAATAAACAGCAAACCTGGTTTCAAAAAACAGATAAAGCAACACCTCTCGGCACAACGCCTCTCCCCTATTTGACCTAGATAGTTTGTGTGTATGCATTGATATGTAGGCTACGTGTGCCTTTAAAAAAAAATGTATGTAGTTCTGTTCTTGTCAAATGATGTTCTGTATTATGTTTTGTGTGGACCCCAGGAAGAGTAGCTGCTGCTTTTGCAACAGCTAATGGGGATCCTAATAAAATCCCAAACCAACTGTTTACTAACACTGATCCTTCTGTGATTCAGTGGGTGACTGGAGTGACAACCTGCAGATACCCACAATGACCAGAGTTTAATTTGTCAGTAATTAAGGCTAGAGATGGAAGCATACTTTTTTTCAAACCCGAAATAAGTGTTACTGGTCTCTGCAGTGTTGTACTATACAGTGGGGCAAAAAAGTATTTAGTCAGCCACCAATTGTGCAAGTTCTCCCACTTAAAAAGATGAGAGAGGCCTGTAATTTTCATCTTAGGTACACTTCAACTATGACAGACAAAATGAGAGAGAAAAATCCAGAAAATCACATTGTATGATTTTTAATGAATTTATTTGCAAATTATGGTGGAAAATAAGTATTTGGTCAGCTACAAACAAGCAAGATTTCTGGCTCTCACAGACCTGTAACTTCTTCTTTAAGAGGCTCCTCTGTCCTCCACTCATTACCTGTATTAATGGCACCTGTTTGAACTTGTGGACGGGTGTCTTTTTATACTGATAACAACCTCAAACAGTCACACTCCAAACTCCACTATGGCCAAGACCAAAGAGCTGTCAAAGGACACCAGAAACAAAATTGTAGACCTGCACCAGGCTGGGAAGACTGAATCTGCAATAGGTAAGCAGCTTGGTTTGAAGAAATCAACTGTGGGAGCAATTATTAGGAAATGGAAGACATACAAGACCACTGATAATCTCCCTCGATCTGGGGCTCCACGCAAGATCTCACCCCGTGGGGTCAAAATGATCACAAGAACGGTGAGCAAAAATCCCAGAACCACACGGGGGAACCTAGTGAATGACCTGCAGAGAGCTGGAACCAAAGTAACAAAGCCTACCATCAGTAACACACTACGCCGCCAGGGACTCAAATCCTGCAGTGCCAGACGTGTCCCCCTGCTTAAGCCAGTACATGTCCAGGCCCGTCTGAAATTTGCTAGAGAGCATTTGGATGATCCAGAAGAAGATTGGGAGAATGTCATATGGTCAGATGAAACCAAAATAGAACTTTTTGGTAAAAACTCAACTCGTCGTGTTTGGAGGACAAAGAATGCTGAGTTGCATCCAAAGAACACCATACCTACTGTGAAGCATGGGGGTGGAAACATCATGCTTTGGGGCTGTTTTTCTGCAAAGGGACCAGGACGACTGATCCGTGTAAAGGAAAGAATGAATGGGGTCATGTATCGTGAGATTGAGTGAAAACCTCCTTCCATCAGCAAGGGCATTGAAGATGAAACGTGGCTGGGTCTTTCAGCATGACAATGATCCCAAACACACCGCTCGGGCAACGGCTTCGTAAGAAGCATTTCAAGTAGAGGTCGACCGAGTCAATCACCACCTTTCGGAGACACCTGAAACCCCACCTCTTTAAGGAATACCTAGGATAGGATAAAGTAATCCTTCTAACCCCCCCCCTCCCCCTTAAAAGAGTTAGATGCACTATTGTAAAGTGGCTGTTCCACTGGATATCATAAGGTGAATGCACCAATTTGTAAGTCGCTCTGGATAAGAGCGTCTGCTAAATGACTTAAATGTAAATGAAAAATCATAATCGGTCAACCTCTAATTTCAAGGTCCTGGAGTGGCCTAGCCAGTCTCCAGATCTCAACCCCATAGAAAATCTTTGGAGGGAGTTGAAAGTCCGTGTTGCCCAGCAACAGCCCCAAAACATCACTGCTCTAGAGGAGATCTGCATGGAGGAATGGGCCAAAATACCAGCAACAGTGTGTAAAAACCTTGTGAAGACTTACAGAAAACATTTGACCCCTGTCATTGCTAACAAAGGGTATATAACAAAGTATTGAGAAACTTTTGTTATTGACCAAATACTTATTTTCCACCATAATTTGCAAATAAATTCATAAAAAATCCTACAATGTGATTTTCTGGAATTTTTTTCTTCTCATTTTGTCTGTCATAGTTGAAGTGTACCTATGATGAAAATTACAGGCCTCTCATCTTTTTAAGTGGGAGAACTTGCACAATTGGTGGCTGACTAAATACTTTTTTGCCCCACTGTATATATTTCTCTTAATATTTAGTTTAATTTCAGTTGCCTGTTTCCAGACAGATCTCCAGTCCCTGCATTTCCAGAGCTCACCCTCCGCCCCCCTTTAACCCCAACCCACACTGATGGAGACAGAGCGGGAAGCCGACCTCCTGGAAGGTAACGTTAACAGAAACAAGACACTCCACCACACTAACTCCCACGCCTTACTGTGGTCAGCTCAGCACACATGGTACGCTATAGGCTCTATGCCAGTATACACAATACATTGTAGAAAAAATAACTCCCAAACACACGATTTACCTCTGCACATTTTCGATCCAATACCTTTTTCAAGATAAAGTGAGATTCACCTTGTTGATTTTAGGGCATTAACTCCCAGCACTACAACGAGATAAGCTTGGCGGTAGTGTGTGTGATAACCCTCTTCTGAAGTGACACTGTGCTCTTTGGGGAAACAGCTTGGTCATGGTTTTCAATTTAGGGACTTGTGCCTTGGACTTAGAAGGGATGTGTTATTATGTTCTTGCATGACTGTTTTTGTGTGTGTGTGTGGGGGGAGGGGGTGATGATGTGGCAATAATAGAAATCAGGAGGTTGTGACCAAGCTTTCTTTCCATGGGTTGAAGGGGAATGGGTTAGTAAGTTTGTCTTTCATCCTGAGTCTGACTTGTGTAATGAAATAGGAAGTTATTGAGACATTCAGTGAGGTAGGCTACATATAGCCTATGTAAGCAACGCTCCTGTTAGAAGAAGTAGACTTGGACCCAAAGAGACCGTAGTGAGAGTGGAACCTTTCGGAGATGAAGGAAGAGAAGCCCAATGAACATTCCAACCTGAGTAAGTACAGATCATTGTATCAGACCATCAGTAGAGTGGTACACTTTTAGTGTGAGGAGGAGGATGCATTAAGGGTCTAGAATTCTAGTGTAATGACGTGATTGGTGGGCTCTTGATTCGTATGATGTGACAATTCATGTCATCACGCTGTTCATATTTAACCTGTTACGCAAATAGATATTTGGCCTTAGTATTGCTCTTTGTTTAGCCTACTTTTCAGCGGTATGATGTAGCCTATTCATGTAAAAGGTGCATTGAACGAGAAAAATTACACCTTGTATTGGGTGGCAGGTAGCCTAGCGGTTAGAGAATTGGTCTGGTAAAGGATAGGTCGCTGGTTCGAATGCCAGAGCCAACAAGGTGAAAAATCAGCCGACGTGCCCTTTGAGCAAGGCACGTAACTCTAATTTGTTCCAAGGGCGCCGTACTACTATGGCTGACCCTGTAAAACAACACATTTCACTGCACCTATCCGGTGTATGTGACAATTAAAAATATTGTAAAAAATGTTTTACATTGCATATCTTTTACTTTATAACCTGAAGTGTTTCAAAATGTGTCATAAAACAGGTTTGTTGGCCCTTCCTGGAGACTTGGCCGGGTTCAGAGAGTTGATTGACACACTCTTTACAGGGGACTTTGATGTGGCACTTCCTTGTTGAAGTTGGAAAACGCTTCTGTCATTAGTCATACATGCTTACAAGTGACTGTATAGATGGCTAGTAGAGACTGAAAGTATGGCTTTTAATCTCTTGACTGTGGCAAGGTTGCCAATGAATGTCTGCTTTAATCTGCAGCTGAATCAAATCAAATCAAATTTTATTTGTCACATGCGCCGAATACAACAGGTGTAGTAGACCTTACAGTGAATTTCTTACTTACAGGATCTAACCAATAGTGCAAAAAAGGTGTTAGGTGAACAATAGGTAAGTAAAGAAATAAAACAACAGTAAAAAGACAGGCTATATACAGTAGCGAGGCTATAAAGCCCTTAACCAACAATACTATTTTATTTTCTTAAAACTGCAAGTATTTACTAAAATACACTGAAGTAATAAAAATAAATTAAGGAGCGACAATAAAATAACAGTAGCGAGGCTATATACGGGGGTACCGGTACAGAGTCAATGTGCGGGGGCACCGGTTAGTCGATGTAATTGAGGTAATATGTACATGTAGGTAAAGTGACTGTATGGAAAATAAACAGAGTAGCAGTAGCGTAAAAGGGGGGACAATGCAAATAGTCCCGGTTGCTGTGTGATTAGCTGTTCAGGAGTCATGGCTTGGGGGTAGAAGCTGTTAAGAAGCATTTTGGACCTAGACTTGTCACTCCGGTACCGCTTGCCGTGCGGTAGAAGATAGAACAGTCTATGACTAGGGTGGCTGGAGTCTTTGGCAATTGTTTGGGCCTTCCTCTGACACGCCTGGTATAGAGGTCCTGGATGGCAGGAAGCTTGGCCCCAGTGATATACTGGGCTGTACGCACTACACCCTGGTGCCTTGCGGTCGGAGGCCGAGCACTTGCCATACCAGGCGGTGATGCAACCAGTCAGGATGCTCTTGATGGTGTAGAACTTTTTGAGGATTTGAGGACCCATGCCAAATCTTTTTAGTCTCCTGAGGAGGAATAGGCTTTGTGTTTGGACCATGATAGTTTGTTGGTGATCTGGACACCAAGGAACTTGAAGCTCTCAACCTGCTCCACTACAGCCCCGTCAATGAGAATGGGGGCATGCTCGGCCCTCCCTTTTCCTGTAGTCCACAATCATCTCCTTTGTCTTGATCGCGTTGAGGGATAGGTTGTTATTCTGGCACCACATTGCCAGGTCTCTGACCTCCTCCCTATAGGCTGTCTCATCGTTGTCGGTGATCAGGCCTACCACAGTTGTGTCGTCAGCAAACTTAATGATGGTGTTGGAGTCGTGCCTGGCCATGCAGTCGTGGGTGAACAGGGAGTACAGGAGGGGACTGAGCACGCACCCCTGAGGGGACCCCGTGTTGAGAATTAGCGTGGCAGATGTGTTACCTACCCTTACCACCTGGGGGCAGCCCGTCAGGAAGTCCAGGATCCAGTTGCAGAGGGAGGTGTTTAGTCCCAGGGTCCTTAGCTTCGTGATGAGCTTTGAGGGTACTACGGTGTTGAACGCTGAGCTTTAGTCACTGAATAGCATTCTCACAAAGGTGTTCCTTTTGTCCAGGTGGGAAAGGGCAGTGTGGAGTGCAATAGAGATTGCATCATCTGTGGATCTGTTTGTGCGGTTTGCAAATTGGAGTGGGTCTAGTGTTTCTGGGATAATGGTGTTGATGTGAGCCATGACCAGCCTTTCAAAACACTTCATGGCTACAGACGTGAGTGCTACGGGCCGGTAGTCATTTAGGCAGGTTACCTTGGTGTTCTTGGGCACATGGACTGGTGGTCTGCTTGAAATATGTTGGTATTTCAGACGCGGTCAGGGAGAGGTTGAAAATGTCAGTGAAGACACTTGCCAGTTGGTCAGCGCATGCTCGGAGCACACGTCCTGGTAATCTGTCTGGCCCTGCGGCCTTGTGAATGTTGACATGTTTAAAGGTATTACTCACATCGGCTACGGAGAGCGTGATCACACGGTCATCAAGGAACAGCTGATTGTCTCATGCATGCTTCAGTGTTGCTTGCCTCGAATCAGATGGTGTGGAACAAATGGCTTGGTAATGGGAAGAGTGTGGGTAGAATAGAATCTCTCTTCATATTGCTCAGGGTCATGTGATCACAGTAGTTTTCATGTTACTCACTCACTCTCTCTCACACAGAGGAACCTCCTCAGGAGAATGGGGTCATCCAGAGCACCCAGGGCCTGTACAGCTCCACCTCCACTCCGGCCTCAGACGACGAGCCCTTCTCCACATACTTTGAGGAGAAGGTGCCCATTCCAGAGGATGTCACCCAGGTGCTGAGGCCATATGCCCTATGACCACACACAGATTATTAACACAGCCTAGAAACTCACAGGGATTATTAACACAGAGCCTATGATCTCAGGGTCTATGACATCACATTAAGTATTAACTCACAGAGCCTATGGTATCACAGGGGTTATGACGTCAAGGTCTATGACCTCACACAGATTAACCCAGAGCCTATGGCATCACATGTGCAATTATGACCTTATAAAATACAGTACCAGTCAAATGTTTGGACACACCTACTCATTCAAGGGTTTTTCTTTTCTTTTTACTATTTTCTACATTAAGAATAATAGTGAAGACATCAGAACTATGAAATAACACATGGAATCATGTAGTAACCAAAACAGTGTTAATCAAAATATATTTTATAATTTAGATTATTCGAAGTAGCCACCCTTTGCCTTGATGACAGCTTTGCACACTCTTGGCATTCTCTCAACCAGCTTCATGAGGAAGGCTTTTCCAAAAGTCTTGAAGGAGTTCCCACATATGCTGAGCACTTGTTCGCTGCTTTTCCTTCATTCTGCGGTCCAACTTATCCCAAACCATCAATCAAATCCAAATATATCATTTGTGGATCTGTTTGTGCGGTATGCAAATTGGAGCGGGTCTAGGGTTTCTGGGATAATGGTGTTGATGTGAGCCATGACCAGTTTTTCAAAGCATTTCATGGCAACAGACGTGAGTGCTACAGGTCGGTAGTCATTTAGGCAGGTTGCCTTTGTGTTCTTGGGCACAGGGACTATGGTGGTCTGCTTGAAACATGTTGGTATTAGACTCGGACAGGGAGAGGTTGAAAATGTCAGTGAAGACACTTGCCAGTTGGTCAGCGCATGCTCGGAGTACACGTCCTGGGAATCCGTCTGGCCCTACGGACTTGTGAATGTTGACCTGTTTAATGGTCTTACTCACGTCGGCTACAGAGAGCGTTATCACAGTCGTCCGGAACAGCTGGTGCTCTCATGCATGCCTCAGTGTTGCTTGCCTCGAAGCGAGCATAGAAGTGATTTAGCTCGTCTGGTAGACTCGTGTCACTGGTCAGCTCTCGGCTGTGCTTCCCTTTGTAGTCTGTAATAGTTTGCAGGCCCTGCCACATCCGACGAGCGTCGGAGCCGGTGTAGTACGATTCAATCTTAGCCCTGTATTGACGCTTTGCCTGTTTGATGGTTCGTCGGAGGGCATAACGGGATTTCTTATAATCTTCCGGGTTAGAGTCCCTCTCCCTGAAATAGGCAGCTCTACCCTTTAAGCTCGAATGTTGCCTGTAGTCCATGGCTTCTGGTTGGGGTATGTACATACCTCACTGTGGGGACGGCGTCCTCGATGCACTTATTGATCAAGCAAGTGACTGATGTGGTGTACTCCTTAATGCCATTGGAAAAATCCCTGAACATATTCCAGTCTGTGCTAGCAAAAGTCCTGTCGTTTAACATCTGCTTCATCTGACCACTTTTTTTATAGACCGAGTTACTGGTGCTTCCTGCTTTAATTTTTGCTTGTAAGCAGGAATCGGGAGGATAGAATTATGGTCAGATTTGCCAAATGGAGGGCGAGGGAGAGCTTTGTACGCGTCTCTGTGTAGAGTAAAGGTGGTCTTGAATTTCTTTTCCCTCTGGTTGCACATTTAATATGCTGAAGAAATTAGGTAAAACTGATTTAAGTTTCCCTGCATGAAAGTCACCGGCCACTTTGAGTGCCACCTCTGCATGAGCATTTTCCAGTTTGCTTATGGCTATATACAGCTCATTGAGTGCGGTTTCAGTGCCAGCATCGGTCTGTGGTGGTAAGAAAAACACAGGTGTCTTACCAGAGGCTGCTGTTCTGTCCTGCCGATAGTGTATAACCTGCCAGCTGTATGTTCTTAATGTCGTCGTTCAGCTACGACTCTGTGAAACATAAGATATTACCGTTTTTAATGTCCCGTTGGTAAGATAAACATGCTTTCAGTTTGTCACATTTATTTTCCAATTGGGTTGAGGTCGGGTGATTGTGGGGGTCAGGTCATCTGATACAGCTCTCCATCACTCTGCTTTTTGGTCAAATAGCCCTTACACAGCCTGAAGGTGTGTTCTGGGTCATTGTCCTATTGAAAAGCAGATGATAGTCCCACCAAGCGCAAACCAGATGGGATGGCATATTGCTGCAGAAAGCTATGGTAGCCATGCTGGTTAAGTGTGCCTTGAATTCTAAATAAATCAACGACAGTGTCACGAGCAAAGCACCATCACACCTCCACCTCCATGCTTCACTGTGGGAACCACACATGCGGCGATTATCCGTTCACCTACTGAACCAAAAATCTCAAATTTAGACTCCTTTGACCAAATAACAGATTTCCACCGGTCTATTGTCCATTGCTTGTGTTTCTTGGCCCAAGCAAGTCTCTTCTTATTATTGGTGTCCTTTAGTAGTGTTTTCTTTGCCTCAATTTGACCACGAAGGCCAGAGGAGACTGCGTGAATCGGAACAGTTGATGTTGAGATGTCTGTTACTTGAACTCTGTGAAGCATTTATTTGGGCTGCCATCTGAGTTGCAGTTAACTCTAATGAACTTATCCTCTGCAGCAGAGGTAACTCTGGGTGTTCCTTTCCTGTGTCGGTCCTCACGAGCCAGTTTCATCATAGCGCTTGATGTTTTTTGCGACTGCACTTGGAGAAACTTTCAAAGTTCTTGAAATGTCCCGGCTTGACTGACCTTCATGTCTTAAAGTAATGATGGACTGTCGTTTCTCTTTGCTTGTTTGAGCTGTTCTTGCCATAATATGGACTTGGGATTTTACCAAATAGGGCTATCTTCTGTATACCCCCCTACCTTGTCACAACACAACTGATTGGCTGAAACGCATTAAGAAGGAATGAAATTCCACAAATTATCTTTTAACAAGGCACACCTGTTATTTGAAATGCATTGCAGGTGATTACCTCATGAAGCTGGTTGAGAGAATGCCAAGTTTGCACAGCTGTCATCGTGGCAAAGGGTGGCTATATAATATATTTTGTTTCGTTTAACACTTTTTTAGCTTACTACATGATTCCATAGTTTTGATGTCTTCACTATTATTATACAATGTAAAAAATTAAGAAACCCTTGATTGAGTAGTGTGTCAACTTCCGACTGGTACTGTATATTACTTCACAGTTATTGAGTCATAGAGCCTATGGCATAACAGGGATTATCATGACATCACAGGGCATATCTTCTAAGTGCGTATGACCTCAAAGAGCATATTACCCTAAGCTTATGACCTGAATAAAGTGATACACAAAGGTACTATTAATATAGAATAATTTAGAAATTATAACTTCAATGACCGGTAATACTTCATGCTAAGATTTATTTTCAGGCGTTGATTGTAATATTTGAGATCCTCTCTTTTCAGATGTTCAGTTTCCGTAAACTCTGGGCCTTTACGGGACCTGGTTTCTTGATGAGCATCGCCTATCTTGACCCAGGGAACATCGAGTCTGACCTGCAGTCTGGCGCTAAAGCTGGCTTTAAGGTGAACACAAACCTTCATTCAAGGGACAGGGGTACCAAGTCAAATCATATGTTATTTGTCATGTGCTTCGTAACCAACAGGTGTAGACTAACAGTGAAATGCTTACTTACGGGCCCTTCCTAACAATTCAGAGAAAGAAAAATAGAGAAATAATAGATAAGTAATAGGTAATATACAATGAGTAACAATAACTTGGCTATATACATGGGGTACAAATACCGAGTTGATGTGCTGGCGTACGAGGTAATTGTGGTAGATATGTACAGTGCATTCAAAGTATTCAGACCCCTTCCCTTTTTCACATTTTGATGCGTTAGTCTTATTCAAAAATTGATTTAAAACTAATTTTATCTCATTAATCTACACACAATACCACCTAATGACAAAGCGAAAAAAGGTTTTTAGAAATACCTTATTTACATAAGTATTCAGACTCTTTGCTATGCGACTGGAAATTTAGCTCTGCTGCATCCTGTTTTCCATTGATCATCCTTGAGTCCACCTGTGATACATTCAATTGATTGGACCTGATTTGGAAAGGCACACACCTGTGTGTGTATATAAGGTCCCACAGTTGACAGTGCGTGTCAGAGCAAAAACCAAGCCACGAGGTCGAATCTGGAGGAAACCTGGCACCATCCCTACGGTGAAGCATGGCGGTGGCATCATGCTGTGGGGATGTTTTTCAGCGGCAGGGACTGGGAGACTAGTCAGGATCGAAGCAAAGATGAACGGAGCAAAGTACAGAGAGATCCTTGATGAAAACCTGCTCAGCACCTCAGACTGGGGCAAAGGTTCACCTTCCAACCGGACAACTATCTTAAGCATGTAGTGGTATTTATTAGAGAGGGGTAAAGAAAGATTTTGTTCGGGCGCCAGGCAGGTATTAACCATGCCGAAAGGAAAAGAGTAGAATAGAGAGAGTACCACTACCAGACCCACACACATCAGCAGAAGAGACTGCCTAGAGTGTAGCCTGTTTACCAGATAGCCAGTGGAGAGAAAAGAGAATACACACCCTATAAAACCCACATCACAGCACAGGGGTAACCCCACCAAGAATACCTCATACAATAATAATAATAATAATAATGGCAGAGCAATTGAACATCAACTTCATACCAGAAAGAACCCAGTCATCAACAGAGGATTTGCAATAATCTGTATTCTCTTCCAGTGGAGGAGTGCAGAGGGTATGAATGTGGGGGGTGTTCATCGACACAGCAAAGGCCTTAAAAATGTCCACAATCTTCTTGGCCACATGTCCATAGTACACCCCACCTCAATACAGTTCAAATAACAATACACAACTTTAAAGCAACCTCCCTTTTAACTAAAATGTCCACCCAAATACTTCTGTCAGGGCAATAATAGTCCAGCTCCAATGAACTTCAATGGGAAGTGCATTAGAAAAATAGAGTCTGTTGCAGGGTAAAGCACTGGAACGATAGAGGGAAGAGAAAGAGAGAAAGGGAACAAGAGAGGTCTTCAGGCGTGCCGGTGTACTGTCCGATGGTTTGTTGGTTTGTAGCTTAAAGCTTCGCAACAATGTTGCTACTAATCCATGCGATCCATAACCGTCGCGGTCCCAAACGAAAACAACCAC
Organism: Salvelinus alpinus; assembly: GCF_045679555.1. Classification (NCBI taxonomy): domain Eukaryota; kingdom Metazoa; phylum Chordata; class Actinopteri; order Salmoniformes; family Salmonidae; genus Salvelinus; species Salvelinus alpinus. The sequence goes on along the minus strand of NC_092097.1, from coordinate 33,543,006 downwards.
GACGTAGAGCCATCACACCGATGATTGAGTTAAATACTTTATAACTACATACGCTGAAAACAAACAAAACTTCTGCAGCATAGCACACACAATCAAACTGTCGCGCCACCCAAGAGCAGCTCCTCATAGAGCTGAACGAGACATCTTTATCTCCTCCTTCCTTACTGCTCATGCGCTCTTAAAGTGGCAGCACACGGTGAAGGCTCCGTGCAGGATTTCGCCACAAGCACACAGCCAAGACAACGCAGGAGTGGCTTCCGGGACAAGTCTCTGAATGTCCTTGAGTTGCCCGTACTTGAACCCGATTTGAACACTGACTTGAACCTTGAAAATAGCTGTGCAGCGATGCTCCCCATCCAACCTGACAGAGCTTTTGCAGAGAATGGGAGAAACGCCACAAATTCAGGTGTGCAAAGCTTGTAGAGTCAAAACCAAGAAGACTTGAGGCTGTAATTGCTGCCAAAGGTGCTTCAACAAAGTACTAAGTAAAAGGTCTGAATACTTACAATACCAGTCAAAAGTTTGGACAAACCTACTCAAGAGTTTATTTCTTTATTTTTACTATTTTCTAAATTATTATTCTACAGTGAAGACACCTAACCTGTGAAATAACACATTGAATAATCTAAAATATATTTAGATTTGATTAACAATTTTTTGATTACTACATTATTCCAAGAAGTCACCCTTTGTCTTTGACAGCTTTGCACACTTGGCATTCTCCCAACCAGCATCACCTGGAATGCTTTTCCAATAGTCTTGAATGAGTTCCCACATTCTGCGCACTTGTTGGCTGCTTTTCCTTCACTCTCCTCCTTGGTCAAATAGCCCTTACACAGCCTGGAGGTGTGTTGAGTAATTGTCCTGTTGGAAAAACAAATGATAGTCCCACTAAGCTCAAACCAAATGGGATGGTGTATTACTGCAGAATGACTGTGGTAGCCATGCTGGTTAAGTGTGCCTTTTGAATTCTAAATAAATCAGACACTGTCACCAGCAAGGCGCCATCACACTACCGCCATGCTTCACGGTGGGAACCACACATGCGGAGATCATCCATTCACCTACTCTGCGTCTCACAAAGACACGGCGGTTGGAACCAAAAATCTCCAATTTGGTCTCCAGACCAAAGGACAGATTTCCACTGGTCTAATGTCCATTGCTTGTGTTTCTTGGCCCAAGCAAGTTTCTTCTTATTATTGGTGTCCTTTAGTGGTGTTTTCTTTGCAGCAATTTGACCATGAAGGCCTGATTTCACGCAGTCTCCTCTGAACAGTTGATGTTGAGATGTGTCTGTTACTTGAACTCTGAAGCATTTATTTGGGATGCAATTTCTGAGGCTGGTAACGCTAATATCCTCTGCAGCAGAGGTAACTCTGCGTCTTCCTTTCCTGTGTCGTTCCTCATGAGAGCCAGTTTCATCATAGCGCTTCATCATAGCGCTGGCAGGTGACTTCACTGACATTTTCTACATGTCCCTGACTGAGTCTGTAATACCAACATGTTTCAAGCAGACCACCATAGTCCCTGTGCCCAAGAACACGAAGGCAACCTGCCTAAATGACTACCGACCTGTAGCACTCACAACTGTTGCCATGAAGTGCTTTGAAAGGTTGGTAATGGCTCACATCAACACCATTATCCCAGAAACCCTAGACCCATTCCTGTTTGCATACCGCCCAAACAGATCCACAGATGATGCAATCTCTATTGCACTCCACACTGCCCTTTCCCACCTGGACAAAAGGAACACTTATGTGAGAATGCTATTCAGTGACTAAAGCTCAGCGTTCAACACCATAGTACCCTCAAAGCTCATCACTAAGCGAAGGACCCTTGGACTAAACACCTCCCTCTGCAACTGGATCCTGGACTTCCTGACGGGCTGCCCCCAGGTGGTAAGGGTAGGTAACACATCTGCCACGCTAATTCTCAACACGGGGTCCCCTCAGGGGTGCGTGCTCAGTCCCCTCCTGTACTCCCTGTTCACCCACGACTGCATGGCCAGGCACGACTCCAACACCATTAAGTTTGCTGACGACACAACAGTGGTAAGCCTGATCACCGACAATGACGAGACAGCCTATAGGGAGGAGGTCAGAGACCTGGCCGGGTGGTGCCAGAATAACAACCTATCCCTCAACGTAACCAAGACTAAGGAGATGATTGTGGACTACAGGAAAAGGAGGACCGAGCACGTCCCCATTCACGGGGCTGTAGTGGAGCAGGTTGAGAGCTTCAAGGTCCTTGGTGTCCACATCACCAACACACTATCATGGTCCAAACACACCAAGACAGTTGTGAAGAGGGCACGACAGCCTATTCCCCCTCAGGAAACTAAAATGATTTGGCATGGGTCCTGAGATCCTCAAAAGGTTTTACAGCTGCAACATCGAGAGCATCCTGACTGGTTGCATCACTGCCTGGTACGGCAATTGCTCGGCCTCTGACCGCAAGGCACTACAGAGGTTAGTGCGTACGGCCCAGTACATCACTGGGGCTAAGCTGCCTGCCATCCAGGACCTCTACACCAGGCGGTGTCAGGTGAAGACCCTAAAAATTGTCAGACCCCAGCCACCCCAGTCATAGACTGTTCTCTCTACTAACGCATGGCAAGCGGTACCGGAGTGCCAAGTCTAGGACAAAAAGGCTTCTCAACAGTTTTTACCCCTAAGCCGTAAGACTCCTGAACAGGTACTCAAATGGCTACCCGGACTATTTGCGTTGTGTGTTTGCATCTGTTTTATCTCTTTACTTACCTATTGTTCACCTATTACCTTTTTTGCACTATTGGTTAGAGCCTGTAAGTAAGCATTTCACTGTAAGGTCTACACCTGTTGTATTCGGCGCACGTGACAGACTTTGACTTTATTTGAATTAATCGGCCATGCCGATTTAATCGGTTGACCTCTAATGCAGATAACCAAATAGCAACTCAGACTATCTATTTAACTAACTATTTTGCCATGGTGCTGTCTGCCTAGGAAGAGAGCTCCTGTACCGTTTGTAAATATTTAATACTTTTTTTGTTAAATTTTTAAATACACTTTTTTTTCTCTGTATTCATCACATGGTGGTGTTCAATTTCAAAGTTACAGGACTTTAATGTTTATTCTGTGTTTGCCTTCGGTAGCTGGATGGCTAATGTTTGCGTTTTAAATAATGCAGCAGTAGCTTTTTTGTTTCACCTGCCGGTTGGAAGGTGGAGACTATGGTGTCAGAGGCGGAGGGACTGTTCCTGACCACTGCTGATGTGTGGTTGATTTTTCTGGTGCTTTACTGCAGTAGAAGCATCACTCAGTTGGGTGTTACACTGTCGGCAATGGAGGATCAGCTACCTATGGAGGAGTGACTACTATGAAGGAACTGGGAACTTCAGACAAAGGGATGGACCCTGATGAAGAGCTTCTGGCTTGACTGACAGACTGACTTTCTCCCTGGCTGTACTGTAGCATTGATGCTCCCTCTCAAGCCATAGAGTTTTCCAAACTGCCTCAACTCCATTCGTTTTCCATCTTTCATTTGTTGATTAATGTTAACATAAGTTTCTAAACATATATATATATATATATTTTTTTTTAAATCCTTGATGATTTGCAATGTATCCACATGTGTGATGTATTGTGATTTTATTGTCAAATATATAATATTATGGCTTGGGGGTGGTAGAAGCTGTTCAGGGTCCTGTTGGGTCCTGTTGGTTCCAGACTTGGTGCATCGGTCAAGCTTGCTGTGCGGTACCAGAGAGAACAGTCGGTCTTGGGTGGCTGGAGTCTTTGACAGTTTTTAGGGCCTTCCTCACACCACCTGGTATAGAGGTCCTGGATGGCAGGGAGCTCGGCCCCAGTGATGTACTGGGGCATACGCACTACCCTCTGTAGTGCCTTGCGGTTGGATGCCAACTAAGCGGTGATGTAGCCAGTCAAGATGCTTTCAATGGTGTGACTGTAGAGATTTCTGAACCATGGTCAAATTCGAAGACAAATAATTTACTCAAAGACAAAGTTCTATCTCCGGTTGGACAGTTATGTTTTATTCTATAATCAGCATTCCCTATTACATCTGGTCTTTTTGCTCTTGATTATGTTTAATTTACTCCCATGCTTCATCACCATTATTTTGTCCCCCCCTCTCGCTCTCTTTCTCTCTCAGCTCCTGTGGGTGTTGTTGGGGGCCACCATCATCGGCCTCCTCCTGCAGAGACTGGCTGCACGCCTGGGGGTCGTCACAGGGATGCACCTCGCAGAGGTCTGCAACCGCCAGTACCCCACTGTGAGTAACCCTCCTTCGCCCTACACCATATAGAAGGGTTTGGTTTAAATTAATTGAATGTGATTGCTATGTGTTATATTCAGTCTTGCTCTCCACACCTCCATCCCGTCCAAGGTTCCTCGTATTATCCTGTGGCTGATGGTGGAGCTGGCCATCATCGGCTCAGACATGCAGGAGGTCATCGGCTGTGCCATTGCCTTCAACCTCCTCTCTATGGGCAGGTAGCTACAGTACCACCCGCCAGCGCCCAACCAAGCCACACTTTACTACACAAAGAGTGCGTCCCAAATGACACCCTATTCCCTATTTAGTGCCCCCTGTTCAAAAGTAGTACACTATATAGGGTGACATTTGGGATACTGACAAAGGCATACAACGGGTGCTCTAGCGGTCAATGTATTGGGGTCAAACTAACATTGTTGTTTGCTATCTACCAGGATTCCACTTTGGGGAGGTGTCCTCATCACCATCATTGACACCTTTGTGTTCCTTTTTCTAGATAAATATGGTGAGTTTCTTTGACACATTAAGATGTCTGTGATTTAAGTCCTTGGGCACAGGTGTGTGTATGTATTTCTGTCTGGGCGTGTTTCAAAATGATTTCCGACTTTTGTTTTTTAGGCTTGAGGAAACTTGAAGCCTTCTTTGGGTTTCTCATCACCATCATGGCTATAAGCTTTGGGTATGAGGTAAGAACAAGCTTTTCCCTGTGTTCATCTTTAAAAAATAAAAAATCCCCTTCTGTAAACCTGCCAGCTGGTTTTTATAGTATATAGCGCAGCTTTGATAGAATTTGTTAGGTTTTCTTTTCTGCATTTGTGTGTATCTGACTGCCATCTCGTGTGTATGTGCCTGTAGTATGTGATGGTGCGTCCGGACCAGGGGGAGCTGCTGAAGGGGATGTTTCTGCCGTACTGTGAGAACTGTGATTCTGCCCAGATGGAGCAGGCTGTGGGCATCGTAGGAGCAGTCATCATGCCCCACAACATCTACCTGCACTCTGCCCTCGTCAAGGTAGGTCTCTTGCATCATGACATAGTGAAAGTCTTACACTCCTCTATGACATAGGAGTCAAAGACCTGCTTTATGACGTACTACAGAGTCAAAGATCTTCACTATGACATAGTAGAGGGTCATCATGGACCTTTACTATGACATATAAAATATTGGTAACGATTTGAAACAATCATTTATACATTTTTGGGCCAAACAACCAGAAAGTACAATGTCACAGGAATTGTGATTTATATTTTAATGATATTTTATTGTCTAGTCTCGGCAAATAGATCGTGGGAACAAGAAGGAGGTGAAGGAGGCCAACAAATACTACTTCATCGAGTCAACTATTGCTCTCTTCATCTCCTTCCTCATCAACGTCTTTGTTGTAGCAGTGTTTGCCGAGGCCTTCTACGACAAAACCAACATTGAGGTGGTGGGTATAATGACTAACCAGACCCAGCATGTCTCCTTGTCTCGTACTGTAACAATCCTTTACAGATGGTTTATACATTAATATAGCATCAGTATGGCACCTCTAAACCAGTGACCACCCTTGTTTGTGATGTGCTGCTGTTCTTCTGTGTGTCACAGAATGCAAAATGCAATGCATCAGGCAGTCCTCACACAGACCTCTTCCCTCTGGACAACAGCACGCTACAGGTGGACATCTTCAAAGGGGTACATCTTTTAAGGATTAACAACAATCTATATAACCTGTGATATGAAATCACTTTGATACTGTATATACCTGCTATCTCAGTCAATCATTTTGCCATGAAATTAACATTTGTTCGGTGTTGATAATATGAATAACCATGGGGGGAATTTCTACATTCTCCCACTCACTCTATACAGGGGGTGGTGCTGGGTTGTTTCTTTGGCCCTGCGGCCCTCTACATCTGGGCCATCGGGATCCTGGCTGCCGGACAGAGCTCCACCATGACAGGCACTTACTCTGGCCAGTTTGTCATGGAGGTGAGAATGTGTACAAGTACCCAACTACTGTGTTTGTTTGTGTATGTGAGAGTGCACATTGTATTGTTAACCTTTAAGTCAATCCTTGTGTATGCGTGTGTTGGTGTTTTGTCAGTAGGGATGTGTGTTTGTTGACTATTTTCTCTCTCTTCCCCTGCGTCAGGGTTTCCTGAACCTGCGTTGGTCCCGTTTTGCCCGGGTGCTTCTCACCCGCTCCATCGCCATCTTCCCCACCCTGCTGGTGGCCATCTTTCAGGACGTGCAGCACCTAACGGGCATGAACGACTTCCTCAACGTATTGCAGAGCATGCAGGTCAGAGAAGACATGACCAGAGCCCTATCAAAAGTAGTGCACAAAATGGGGAATAGGTTGCCATTTGGGATGCCGAACGGGTCTGGGAACATGCAGAGAGAGAGAAGAGACAGGGCTTGCTGTTTGGGGTTTTAGGCTGGGTTTCTGTATAGCACTTTGACATCGGCGGATGTAAAAAGGGCTTTATAAATACATTTGATTGATTAGGGAGGAGAGGAGAAGGGTGCTGGATGGAGAGAGTGAAAACTTGGGCTAGGGACTGCAGGTTAGAGAGGGGTAGCAGCTACTCTGGGCTGGCTTGGGAGTCTTTGGGGGTTTTATACTGATGCATGTATTAAAAGCTATTGAAGGGGACTGAATGTCGTCAGTTCTTACTGTCTCTCTTTGTTCCACAGCTGCCATTTGCTCTGATCCCCATCCTGACCTTTACCAGTCTGACATCCATCATGGATGACTTTGCTAATGGACTGTGAGTCACCATAACCCTCAACCCATATAACGCTGAAGATTGCTTCTGTATTTGCACTGATAGACCAACAAATTAATAAATGTGATGACGGGGGATGCATCTCAAATGGATCCTTATTCCCTACATAGTGCCATACCTAGTGCACTCTGTAGGGAATAGGGTGCCATTTGGGACGTAAGATTTGTTTCTGTGTTTTCACTGATCGAACAACTAATTAATAAATGTGATGACAGTGACACTTTATCATTGATGCCTAACCATCTCGTCTGTGACTGTGCTCCTGAGGGTGTGGAAGATTGGCGGAGGGGTGGTCATCCTGGTGGTCTGTGCCATAAACATGTACTTTGTGGTGGTCTACGTGACCAGCCTGAACAGTGTGGCGCTCTACGTGCTGGTGGCCTTGCTCTGCATAGCCTACCTAAGCTTTGTGTGCTACCTGGTGAGTTACTGTAGTAGTCATTATAACAGCATGGACTGGGTTAGATAAGCATACAACACTGTAGATCAATTCCCAAATAAAGAGGCTACCTTTCGATGCGGAATACTAGATACTGAATGCAGGGATATGGTTTGGAAAGAAGGATTGTAAACTATTATAGGGAGTACAGTGACCCTCTTCTGACCTCCTCCCCACTCTGTGTGTCTACAGACGTGGCATTGTCTGATAGCCCTCGGGGTCTCCTGTCTGGACGTGTCCTGTCTGGGCAGCAGGGTAAGCAACAACCGCCACGCTGTGTTCATTGAGGAACAGCCAGCGTATGACACCTAAAACGGAACAGGAGTGTTTTAAAGGACAAGACAGACCAAGACGAACGTTGGCTGTGCACAGCAGATCACCTGCTAGGTGTCGGCAAACGTTGGAGATGTAGAATCGTTGGGAAATGAACAGAAAATGACGCACTCGCTGCACATAAAATGTTCTTGTTGGTCTGTCATGTCCTTCAGGCTTTGAGAGAGAGACTTACAGCTTTTTATAGAGAGATTTTAAGACATTTCCTGATATCTCTAATCATGAGATCAACACTTCAGAGAACATTTTCCCCCCACTGTTCTAATGGTTTTATCGTGTTCAGTTCTGTTGAGCTACTGGTATGTGGGGTTTATTATTTAAAACCCAATTACAACAAATGACCTCTTTCCTTTTCAGACAACCTCCTTGTCCCTTTTTAGAGTCCTCATGGTTCAGCTATAGTTTATATCCTGTCGCCTGTATTTTCATGCTCAAGCAGAGCTGGTGTGACATTCTTATGCTTTTCAATTAGAAAATTAAGTTTGAATTCTATTTCTCTCAAATTATTGCAGTCCTATTCCAGGTTAAGATGCGACAAGTTATGATCTGGCAAAATGGCAATTCTTAACCTGCTGACATAATAAGCTGAAGTCTACATTATTTGGCAGCTGCTATCGGTCTGTTTGGTAATTTACTTTTTTCCGTTATTGTACCTCTATGTGAAGACACCATTTATGATTATTTGGTCAAATGTAGAACTTGAGTATATCTCTCCTTGCTCTATTATTGAATTAATTTTTGATTTTTGTTCATTATAATTACAGTTCTCACCTTTCAGAAAAAGAAACCACGGGAAGAGAACACTTTTAGTTTGGGTTGAGCATAATTTCAAAAACTACCTTTTTAGTCAGTATTTTAAACACACCTCACTCTACATTCAAACTGATTTTTTCAGAGTGCATGTGTTTTGAGTTCAAAACGGTTAATATTATAATCTGTTCGTATATTGGGGTTGTTCCCCACTAGAAGTGAGGATTTGGGACAGAGGAATGGACAAGTATGTACAATTTGATGTGACTAGAAAGGACAACAAACTTTTAAAGTGTAATATACTTGTTAAGGCGAGTAATTAAAGAATTCTCGCATATCTTTTAATTGAGAGTTTTGCCAATTGTCTAACACTGTGGTAGACTTTTTGTAATGTGGTACTAATAACATGCACCTTGCTACCTTTACTAAATTACGTATGTTATAACATACGACTTGAGGTTAGTTTTATCTTGAATGTTAGTTGTAATGTTTTTGATAAACATCAGATTGGAATTACAGGACTGTTTAAAGCATTAATGAGTAATTTCCTATAATGCCTCAATGCTTTTTCATAAGATTCTATGATTGTTTTCATTCCAACAAAACCTTGGATAGATAACAAAAACCTAGAATTCCAAGTGAGGTCGAAGTCAAACGCTGAAATTCTATTTTAACAAGTTGATTGCCCTTAAAGGGATACTTCGGGATTTTGGCAATGAGACCCTTTATCTACTTCCCCAGTCGGATGACTTGTGGATACCATTTTTATGTCTTTGCATGCAGTTTGACGGAAGTTGCTAACTAGCATTAGCACAATGACTAAGTCTTGTCATTGGGCTAATGCCAATCAGCATTGGCTCGCAAAACTAACTTCCTTCATAATGGACACCGAGACATAAAAATGGTATCCACAAGTTCATCTGACTGGGACATTGCTTTAAAGAAAAATTGCATCCCAAAAATATATTTTGGTATTTGGTTCATTAGTCCACTGTTGACAGTCCCAAAATGTTTTGCTTGTCAGCAATATATTGTTTTAAGATTGAACATACAAATACAGAACTGGTTTCTTGCTGATGTTTAATGCAACAGACCAATCTGTAAACCTAATGCATGCAGTTCTTGCATGGTCAAGCTCAATCTATTTGACTAAGAATAATATTCAGCAGCTATAAAAGGTTTTAAGGATTTTACGATGTTTTTACCAAGGTTTTAAGAGATGAAACTCAAATGTAACTATCTGTAGTGTCATACCAGTGCCTCTCTCTGTGTAATACAGGCAGACAGACATGTTGAGCAGACTCTTAGCAGTGCATTGTTTCAACTAGAGGTGTGTTTGAACCCAACTGAACCAAGTGAAGCATACTGTAGATATAAGCTATACGACAGTGTCTGTCTCACTACTGAATAAAGCAACACCATGTATCCAAAATAAAAATCAAAACAAACAAGGATATTTCTAGATGTCTCGTGTCTTGGTGTTCGATAAAGGATTTACGTTTCTTAAACTTTTTTTTCCCTCTTTAATAATAAATAGTTAGGTGTTTACGTTTGTCCTATTGCACAAGTGCGTATTATACGCATGTGTGGATTGAAAAGTGTTTTTTTGCATATCCCACTCCCCGAGACACCCTCGGAGAGTGGTATCAGATCCAGGGATCAGCAATTGACAGCGACCCTGGAGCAGTTAGGATTAAGTGCCTTGCTCAAGGGCACAGACATGTTTTTTTCCCACCTAGTCGTTGCGGTGTTTCGGACCAGCGACCTTTGGGTTACTGGTCTACCGCTCTTAAACCGTGAAATGCTTACTTACAAGCCCTTCACCAACAGTGCAGTTCAACAAGAGTTAAGAAAATATTTATCAAATAAACTAAAGTAAAAAATAATAAAGTATCACAATAACGAGGCTATATACAGTGGGTACCGAGTCAGTGTACAGGCTAGTTGAGGTCAATGCATTCTTTGAGTACACATCCTGGTAATCCGTCTGGCCCTGCGGCTTTGTGAATGTTGACCTGTTTAAAGGTCTTGCTCACATCGGCTACCGAAAGCATTATCACAGTCATCCAGAACAGCTGGTGCTCTCGTGCATGCTTCAGTGTTGCTGTCCTCGAAGTTAGCATAAAGGCATTTAGCTCCCCGGGCAGATCGCATCCGACTTTCCCTTTGTAGTCCGTAATAGTTTAAGCCCTGCCACATCCGACGAGCGTCAGAGCCGGTGTAGTAGTATTCAATCTTAATCCTGTATTGACACTTTGCCAGTTTGACGGTTCGTCGGAGGGCATAGCGGGATTTCTTTTAAGCGTCCGGATTAGTGCTCCTTGAAAGCGGCAGCTCTAGCCTTTAGCTCGATGCGGATGTTGCCTGTAATCCATGGCTCCTGGTTGGGATATGTACGTACGGTCACTGTGTGGACGATGTCATCGATGCACTTATTGATGAAGCCGATGACTGAGGTGGTATACTCCTCAATGGCATTGGATGAATCCTGGAACATATTCCAGTCTGTGCTAGACAAACAGTCTTGTAAGCGTAGCATCCACGTCATCTGACCACTTTCGTATTGAGTGAGTCACTGGCACTTCCTGCTTTAGTTTTTCCTTGTAAGCTGGAATCAGGAGGATAGAATTATGGTCAGATTTGCCAAATGGAGGGTGGGGAAGAGCTTTTTATGCATCTCTACGTGTGGAGTAAAGGTGGTCTAGAGTTTGTTTGTTTTTTTAGCATTTTTTTTCTTTTTCTGGTTGCACGTGACATGCTGGTAAAACTGATTTAAGTTTGCCTGCATTAAAGTACCTGGCCACTAGGAGTGCAGCTTCTGGATGAGCATTTTCTTGTTTGCTTATGGCCTTATAGAGTTGGTTGAGTGCGGTCTTAGTGGAAGCATCGGTCTGTGGTGGTAAATAGACGGCTACGAATAATATAGATGAGTACTCTCTTGGTAGATAGTGTGGTCTACAGCTTATCATAAGCTACTCTACCTCAAGCGAGCAATACCTCGAGACTTCTTTAATATAAGACATTGCGCACCAGCTGTTTTTGACATGGCTTCTCTGTTCTGCCTGTGCATGGAAAATCCCGCCAGCTCTATTTTTTTATTTAACCAGGTAAGCCAGTTGAGAACAAGTTCTCATTTACAATTGCGACTTGGCCAAGATAAAGCAAAGCAGTGCGACACAAACAACAGAGTTACACATGGAATAAACAAACGTACAGTCAATAACACAATAGAAAAGTCTATATACAGGGTGTGCAAATGAAGTAAGATTAGAGAGGTAAGGCAATAAATAGGCCATAGTGGAGAATAATTACAATTTCGCAAATAAACACTGGAGTGATAGATGTGCAGAAGATGAATGTGCAAGTAGAGATACTGGGGTGCAAAGGAGAAGGAAAAAATATATATAAATAACAATATGGGGATGAGGTAGTTGGATGGGCTATTTACAGATGGGCTATGTACAGGTGCAATGATCTGTACGCTGCTCTGATAGCTGATGCTTAAAGTTAGTGAGGGAGATAAGACTCCAGCGATTTTTGCAATTCATTCCAGTCATTGGCCGCAGACAACTGGAAGGAAAGGGGGAATTGGCTTTGGGGGTGACCAGTGAAATATACCTGCTGGAGTGCGTGCTACGGGTGGGTGCTGCTATGGTGACCAGTGAGCTGAGATAAGGCGGGGCTTTACCTAGCAAAGACTTATAGATGCCCTGGAGCCAGTGGGTTTGGCGATGAATATGAAGCGAGGGCCAACAAGAGCAAACATGTCGCAGTGGTGGGTAGTATATGGGGCTTTGGTGACGAAACGGAAGGCACTGTCATGGATTGCATCCAATTTGCTGAGTAGAGTGTTGGAGGCTATTTTGTAAATGACATCGCCGAAGTCAAGGATCGGTAGGATAGTCAGTTTTATGTGGGTATGTTTGGCAGCATGAGTGAAGGATGCTTTGTTGCGAAATAGGAAGCCGATTTCTAGATTTAATTATGGATTGGAGATGCTTAATGTGAGTCTGGAAGGAGAGTTTATAGTCTAACCAGACACCAAGGTATTTGTAGTTGTCCACACATTCTAAGTCAGAACCGTACAGAGTAGTGATGCTGGACGGGCGGGCAGGTGCGAGCAGCGATTGGTTGAAAAGCATGCATTTAGTTTTACTTGCATTTAAGAGCAGTTGGAGGCCACGGAAGGAGAGTTGTATGGCATTGAAGCTCGTCTGGAGGTTAGTTAACACAGTGTCCAAAGAAGGGCCAGAAGTATACAGAATGGTGTCGTCTGCGTAGAGGTGGATCAGAGAATCACCATCCGCAAAGCGACATCATTGATTCATACAGATGATGTCTATTGATGTATATACATCAATAGAGGTGCGGCTCCACCATAATTTGCAAATAAATTCATAAAAAATTCTACAATGTGATTATCTGGATTTTTTTTTCTCATTTTGTCTGTCATAGTTGAAGTGTACCTATGATGAAAATTACAGGCCTCTCATCTTTTTAAGTGGGAGAACTTGCACAATTGGTGGCTGACTAAATACTTTTTTGCCCCACTGTGTGTATGTATGTACAGTGGGGAGAACAAGTATTTGATACACTGCCGATTTTGCAGGTTTTCCTACTTACAAAGCATGTAGAGGTCTGTAATTCTTATCATAGGTACACTTCAACTGTGAGAGACGGAATCTAAAACAAAAATCCAGAAAATCACATTGTATGATTTTTAAGTAATTCATTTGCATTTTATTGCATGACATAAGTATTTGATCACCTACCAACCAGTAAGAATTCCGGCTCTCACAGACCTGTTAGTTTTTCTTTAAGAAGCCCTCCTGTTCTCCACTCATTACCTGTATTAACTGCACCTGTTTGAACTCGTTACCTGTATAAAAGACACCTGTCCACACACTCAATCAAACAGACTCCAACCTCTCCACAATGGCCAAGACCAGAGAGCTGTGTAAGGACATCAGGGATAAAATTGTAGACCTGCACAAGGCTGGGATGGGCTACAGGACAATAGGCAAGCAGCTTGGTGAGAAGGCAACAACTGTTGGCGCAATTATTAGAAAATGGAAGAAGTTCAAGATGCCGGTCAATCACCCTCGGTCTGGGGCTCCATGCAAGATCTCACCTCGTGGGGCATCAATGATCATGAGGAAGGTGAGGGATCAGCCCAGAACTACACGGCAGGACCTGGTCAATGACCTGAAGAGAGCTGGGACCACGGTCTCAAAGAAAACCATTAGTAACACACTACGCCATCATGGATTAAAATCCTGCAGCGCACGCAAGGTCCCCCTGCTCAAGCCAGCGCATGTCCAGGCCCGTCTGAAGTTTGCCAATGACCATCTGGATGATCCAGAGGAGGAATGGGAGAAGGTCATGTGGTCTGATGAGACAAAAATAGAGCTTTTTGGTCTAAACTCCACTCGCCGTGTTTGGAGGAAGAAGAAGGATGAGTACAACCCCAAGAATACCATCCCAACCGTGAAGCATGGAGGTGGAAACATCATTCTTTGGGGATGCTTTTCTGCAAAGGGGACAGGACGACTGCACCGTATTGAGGGGAGGATGGATGGGGCCATGTATCGCGAGATCTTGGCCAACAACCTCCTTCCCTCAGTAAGAGCATTGAAGATGGGTCGTGGCTGGGTCTTCCAGCATGACAACGACCCGAAACACACAGCCAGGGCAACTAAGGAGTGGCTCCGTAAGAAGCATCTCAAGGTCCTGGAGTGGCCTAGCCAGTCTCCAGACCTGAACCCAATAGAAAATCTTTGGAGGGAGCTGAAAGTCCGTATTGCCCAGCGACAGCCCCGAAACCTGAAGGATCTGGAGAAGGTCTGGAGGGAGGAGTGGGCCAAAATCCCTGCTGCAGTGTGTGCAAACCTGGTCAAGAACTACAGGAAACGTATGATCTCTGTAATTGCAAACAAAGGTTTCTGTACCAAATATTAAGTTCTGCTTTTCTGATGTATCAAATACTTATGTCATGCAATAAAATGCAAATGAATTACTTAAAAATCATACAATGTGATTTTCTGGATTTTTGTTTTAGATTCCGTCTCTCACAGTTGAAGTGTACCTATGATAAAAATGACAGACCTCTACATGCGTTGTAAGTAGTAAAACCTGCAAAATCGGCAGTGTATCAAATACTTGTTCTCCCCACTGTATGTGTGTATATATATATATATATATATATATATATATATATAATGTGTGTGTGTATATACACTGCTCAAAAAAATAAAGGGAACACTTAAACAACACAATGTAACTCCAAGTCAATCACACTTCTGTGAAATCAAACTGTCCACTTAGGAAGCAACACTGATTGACAATAAATTTCACATGCTGTTGTGCAAATGGAATAGACAACAGGTGGAAATTATAGGCAATTAGCAAGACACCCCCAATAAAGGAGTGGTTCTGCAGGTGGTGACCACAGACCACTTCTCAGTTCCTATGCTTCCTGGCTGATGTTTTGGTCACTTTTGAATGCTGGCGGTGCTTTCACTCTAGTGGTAGCATGAGACGGAGTCTACAACCCACACAAGTGGCTCAGGTAGTGCAGCTCATCCAGGATGGCACATCAATGCGAGCTGTGGCAAGAAGGTTTGCTGTGTCTGTCAGCGTAGTGTCCAGAGCATGGAGGCGCTACCAGGAGACAGGCCAGTACATCAGGAGACGTGGAGGAGGCCGTAGGAGGGCAACAACCCAGCAGCAGGACCGCTACCTCCGCCTTTGTGCAAGGAGGAGCACTGCCAGAGCCCTGCAAAATGACCTCCAGCAGGCCACAAATGTGCATGTGTCTGCTCAAACGGTCAGAAACAGACTCCATGAGGGTGGTATGAGGGCCCGACGTCCACAGGTGGGGGTTGTGCTTACAGCCCAACACCGTGCAGGACGTTTGGCGTTTGCCAGAGAACACCAAGATTGGCAAATTCGCCACTGGCGCCCTGTGCTCTTCACAGATGAAAGCAGGTTCACACTGAGCACATGTGACAGACGTGACAGAGTCTGGAGACGCCGTGAAGAACGTTCTGCTGCCTGCAACATCCTCCAGCATGACCGGTTTGGCGGTGGGTCAGTCATGGTGTGGGGTGGCATTTCTTTGGGGGGCCGCACAGCCCTCCATGTGCTCGCCAGAGGTAGCCTGACTGCCATTAGGTACCGAGATGAGATCCTCAGACCCCTTGTGAGACCATATGCTGGTGCGGTTGGCCCTGGGTTCCTCCTAATGCAAGACAATGCTAGACCTCATGTGGCTGGAGTGTGTCAGCAGTTCCTGCAAGAGGAAGGCATTGATGCTATGGACTGGCCCGCCCGTTCCCCAGACCTGAATCCAATTGAGCACATCTGGGACATCATGTCTCGCTCCATCCACCAACGCCACGTTGCACCACAGACTGTCCAGGAGTTGGCGGATGCTTTAGTCCAGGTCTGGGAGGAGATCCCTCAGGAGACCATCCGCCACCTCATCAGGAGCATGCCCAGGCGTTGTAGGGAGGTCATATAGGCACGTGGAGGCCACACACACTACTGAGCCTCATTTTGACTTGTTTTAAGGACATTACATCAAAGTTGGATCAGCTTGTAGTGTGGTTTTCCACTTTAATTTTGAGTGTGACTCCAAATCCAGACCTCCATGGGTTGATAAATTTGATTTACATTGATCATTTTTGTGTGATTTTGTTGTCAGCACATTCAACTATGTAAAGAAAAAAGTATTTAATAAGAATAGTTCATTCATTCAGATCTAGGATGTGTTATTTTAGTGTTACCTTTATTTTTTTGAGCAGTGTATATATGTATATATATATATACACACATACATACATGTATGTGTGTATACTTTTTTTCTTTTGAATATACCTTTATTATTCCCCGCAACCCTACCACTGCTCCCCCAATTAGAGCAAACTAATAAACAATAACACTTAGGCTTCTACTTCCAGCTTATACATACTATACACGTTTTACAGACGTATATTTTACAATAGTTATATTTTGTTTTTTGTCCTGGCCTTCCTCTATTTCTGATGTCCATCCAGTTTGATTTCTATTTGCCATATATTTGTAACTGCTATTTCACAAAAGTTCTGAACCTATAAACATTTTACAGACCCCGTATGTTTTACATTTTATCTTGTTATTAGTCCCACCCTTCAGCTCCATTCAACCACTTCCATCTATCTCTTAACACCATCCATATTGGATTTTTATTTGCCATGTGTTTTTCAACTGTGCTGTGACGCTTCACAAAAGTACTGAACCTTTCTATTCTCATAGTTTCTACAGATTGTAAATTAAAGAAAAAAATTGGCAAAAATAATAATTATATTATTTCTTGATTGACTATGACTTTTCAAATCACCCAGTATTGCTATCTGCAGCGTTAGTTGTAGGCAAATGTTGCAATTTTTCAGTCATTACGGGACCTGTGACCAAAAACTAGCTACATATGCACAGTACCAAAATAAATGATCTAATGACTCTGCCTCCTCGCAGCAAAATCTGCAGCGCTGGGAAGATTGTATCTCCCATATATATAACATTCTATTGGTTGCATGAATCTTGTATAATTTAAATAGAAAAATCTAAGTTTTGAATCCGGTGTCATTTTGCGTGTCATTTCATAAACCATGTGCCATGGAATCGGTACATTAAATCTCTTCTCAACTATTTTGCAATTTATTTGGCACAGCTGTACATTTTTTGGTCCTTATTAAGTGAATTTGGTATATATTTTTATTTATCACAATTTTCTTTAACCAATTTTGGTCTTTAATGCATGGCAAGTTTCTTTCTTTTTCCCCTTCCACTTGCCTCTTCCATTTGTGGTAATGGTGCAATTAGTTGGTTGTAATTTTGGGTAGAGCAGACATTTCAATATGTCTGTGTTAGCTGCATGTGTGACAACTCCACCAGTCCTATTTATGATATAATTTACAAAGATTATATATATTTTTTTTTATGTGTCTGAAAAGTTTTTAATATTTTTTTATCAATTAGTATATTTGAGTTTAACCACTATTTGTTGTATTATTTGTTCTGTTTTTTCAGGTGGATTAAACTGATATTGCAACCAACTTTCTATGGCTTGTTTACAAAAAAACGATATTTTGTTTTCAAATAACCAAAAGTGAGCGATTTGTTGTCTGAATAAAGGGAAAAGGGCTATTCTTGAACATGGGGTGAGAGATTCTTACTAATTTAATACAGAACCATTTCAGATTTAAGTCTAACTTTTGTATGACTGACACCTTTAGTAAGAGGTCTAGTGCTTTAATATTTAATCATTTCTGCCCTCCGAATTCATATTCATTATATAAATAGGCCCATTTAATTTTGTCTGGCTTGCCATTACAAATAAAATCAAATTTTTTACTCATGTAATTTAAAAAGCAGGTCGCTAGGTGTAGGCAAAACCACGAGCAAATAGGTCAACT
The DNA here is from genome assembly GCF_045679555.1 of Salvelinus alpinus. NCBI lineage: Eukaryota > Metazoa > Chordata > Actinopteri > Salmoniformes > Salmonidae > Salvelinus > Salvelinus alpinus. The sequence continues at coordinate 33,524,983 of NC_092097.1, read as the reverse complement.
GTGATATGACTAAAGAGTTAATCAAGGTTATTTTTCCACAAATAGACAGATGTTTTATTTTCCATGGTAGAAAAAATTATCTATTTTTGCTAACTTTCTATTAAAATGTATTGGCGTGAGATCATTTCTTTCTTTCAGGATATGTATACAGAGTATGTCCACATCCCTGTCAGACCATTTTATTGGTAAACTACACAGTAATGTAAAAGTTGCATTTTTTTGTGATCCAATACATAATATAGTACACTTATCATAATTTGGTTTTAATGCAGAGAGGTTAGAAAAAGTATCTAGATCCTCTATGAGGCTGTGGAGGGATTCTAATTGTGGATTTAAAAGAAAACATGAATCAGCATACAATGACACCTTTTGCTTTTAAGCTATGGATTTCTAATCCCTTAATATTATTGTTGGATCTAATTTTAACAGCTAACATTTTGATGGCAATAATGAATAGATATGCCGATAGTGGACAACCTTGTTTTACTCTTGACAGTTTAAAACTTTCTGAGATGTAGCCATTATTTACTATTTTACACCTAGGGTTACTATACATAACCTTAACCCATTTTATAAGAGATTATCCAAAATTGTAATATTCCAGGCATTTATATATAAACTCAAGTCGTACTTTATCAAAATCCTTTTCAAAGTCAGCTATGAAAGCAGGCCTGGTTTCCCAGATATTTCATAGTGTTCTATTGTTTCCAGTACTTGTCTTATATTATCTCCAATGTATCATCCATGTAAAAAACCTGTCTGATTAGGATAAATAATATCTGACAAAACCTTTTTAATTCTATGCGCTAAGCATTTAGCTCTAATTTTTGCGTCACAATACTGAAGTGAAAGAGGCCTCCCATTTTGTAAATGGACTGGATCTTTATAAATACCACTTGAATCCTGTTTCAGTAATAATTAAATCAGACCACCTTGTTGAGTGTCCGATAATCTACCATTTACAGTGGAAGTTGGAAGTTTACATACACTTAGGTTGGAGTCGTTTAAAACTCGTTTTTCAACCACTCCACAAATGTATTGTTAACAAACTATAGTTTTGGCAAGTTGGTTAGGACATCTACTTTGTGCATGACACAAGTCATTTTTCCAACAATTGTTTACAGACAGATTATTTCACTTATAATTCACTGTATCACGATTCCAGGGGGTCAGAAGTTTACATACACTAAGTTGACTGTGCCTTTAAACAGCTTAGAAAATTCCAGAAAATGATTCCATGGCTTTAGAAGATTCTGATAGGCTAATTGACATCATTTGAGTCAATTGGAGGTGTATCTGTGGATGTATTTCAAGGCCTACCTTCAAACTCAGTGCCTCATTGCTTGACATCATGGGAAAATCAAAAGAAATCAGCCAATTACCAATTACTTGTGTCATGCACAAAGTAGATGTCCTAAACGACTTGCCAAAACTATCGTTAGTTAACAATACATTTGTGTAGTGGTTGAAAAACAAGTTCTAATGACTCCAACCGAAGTGTATGTATGTATATATATGCACCAATTATGTGATGGCCTGATCACATTCTGTCCCCTATCAACACTTTTTAAACTTTTGGCGCCAGAGAGAACAACATAAGAAAGCGATCAAGAGGACTAGCTTGATTAAGCCTCCACCATGTATATCTCACTAGGTCAAGGTATTTAAGCCTCCATATATCCACGACATTCATGATTTCCTTAAGTGCCTGAGGGTGATAGTTTGTAGTGTTTTTTTCTTTACGGTCCATAGAGATATTTAAAACCGTATTATAATCTCCTACCATAATAATAGTCTTGTGTTGCTTGTAGGGTTGATATATATAAGAATGTATTTTCAAAGAAGCATGGATCATCATTATATGGACCATATCTGTTTATGGTCCAATAACATATTTAAAATCATCCATCTACCTTGAGGATCTGTTTGGACAATTTGGATCAAATTTACTGTTAATTAATATCATCACCCCTTTTGAATTTCTTTGCCCATGGGAGAAATATATTTTGCCTCCCCCAAAACTTCATCAAAACTGTTGAATGAGTTTCCTGAAACAATAGATAATATATTGCTTCTCTTTTAACCAGGTAAATACTGATCGTCTTTTCTTATTTGCTAAGCCATTACAATTATAACTGGCTATACTTATTTCACCAATTACCATAATGAGACACAAGTTTCAACTCTATTTATCATAATATATGTTTGTAAACGTACCATTAAAAAGTAACATGATGATTGTCTATATAGCTGTACCATGATATTTGCATTGCTACTAAGTAAACCTACAATTGGTACCCACTATTCCACCCGCTAAAACCCCTCATCCCGCGTTGTGTTGTCATCCTAATGACCGGCAAACCCCCCCCCCCCCCCCCGGATCCCATGGCGACCGGGACCCATCCTTCAAAAAGAGCACACAGTGCCACCCACAGAACAGAAGCAGATGAACCGCCAAAAGCATTTCCATTGCCCTCACCTCGCTTTGTATTATATATAGCTATTAAACAGGATTTTAAAATATTTATCTTTTTTATCTTAATTTCCATAATTAGCAATTCATATTTGTCGTAATGTATGCATATTATTCACAGGATTGTTATCTCTTACCAGTATTGCAATTACAAAAGTTACATTTTGGCAAGCAATTATTATTTTAGCAAACAATTATTGTGATTCATCCTATATTGTCCCAAACATCTTTTACTCCCTCGCAACAGTTGTGGGATACACACACACAGACAAACACTCTTACACACTTAACCCCTTTCCACCACAAACAACCATAGACTCAGATGCTCAACAGTTGCACCATCCCAGAGCCCAACTCAAGAAAGGTCTTGATTTACGAATGCATATACAGTTGCAACTGTATGAGAAGGCCTGCAAAAATGGGCAAAATTGGGAGATTTGATTAACCATTGTCACGTCCTAGGTGATGGAGATCAGATATACCCCCTTCCCCTGAAACACCGACATGTGGTCCCCCGTTGTGACCATATTCCCAAGCATCTCCGTGCAGTCCGACCTTTGATTTTGTGCCACCAGGGCCACAATAATATGCCCCCTCTCTGAATGTCCGAGTGTGACCCCCTCCCCATGGGTTACTGCAGCTAGTGTTGCCAGTACTGCCAGGGTGGGGGCAATCCGCACCGGAACTCTTTGTTATTGGTCTATTAATACATTTACCACATGGTTATGTCATCATGGAAAGCTGAAACTCCCACTCATGCAAACCTACTTAGAAGGTCCTGTATTGATGAAACAGTGTACAAAACATTAGGAACACCTGCTCTTTCCATGACATCGACTATCCAGGTGAAAGCTAGGATCCCTTATTGATGTGACCTGTTATATCCACTTCAGTCAGTGTAGATGAAGGGGACGAGACCGGTTAAAGAAGGATTTTTAATCTTGAGACAATTGAGACTTGGATTGTATGTGCCATTCAGAGGGTGAATGGGAAACACAAAAGATAAAACGTGCCTTTGAACAGGGTATGGTAGTAGGTGCCAGGCGCACTGGTTTGAGTGTGTCAAGAACTGCAATGCTGCTGGGTTTTTCACACTCAACAGTTTCTCGTGTGTATCAAGAATGGTCCACCACCCAAAAGACATCATGCCAGCTTGAAGCATTGGAGTCAACATGGGCCAGCATCCCTGCGGAATGCTTTCGACACCTTGTAGAGTCCATGCCCTGATTAATTGAGGCTGTTCTGAGGGATAAAGGGGGTGCAACTTTATATTAGGAAGGTGTTCCTAATGTTTTGTACACTTTATCAATTGATTCTTGAATAATTATTTCTTAGAAATGCCTCATGAGCCTAGTTCAACGCGTATACCCCATCAGAACCAAAAATATAAGCTTGTTTTACACCAATGTCTGTATTTGGGTTAAGTTTGATGCACGTTTCTGTTTACCTACAGTGCATTCGGAAAGTATTCAGACCCCTGCCCTTTTTCAACATTTTGTTACGTTAAAGCCTTATTCTAAAATGTATTAAATAAATATTTTTCCTCATCAATCTACACACAATAGTGGTCTGTAGCAACCACTACATAATAAAAGTCCTGATGTCCCATACTCCCGCATCTACGCATTGCACTGGACTGACCACATTTTATGCTCTTGAACTTGTACTGTGATTTCACAATAATGAATACATACCACCAGGCCCAATGAGCAAAAGTGTTGTGTTGGTAAGCACATACTATGTTTTTGGTTGGTGTCAGTGATACATTTATTTTCATTTCAAAATTTGAGACTATAGATACCAATCACAATCCCAGTCACAATCACTTGATGAAAAGTGCTTTGCTGCTTACAGTTCGTAGCCTATGCATAGTCAAAACACAACTGCTTAAGCATGCCAGTAATGATTATTGAGTTGATGAACGGGACGTCCCACCAATCAAGTGCTTATGACTTTGAGTAATAAGATAATCAAACTCAGATTACATGAGATGAACCATCTCTCACCCTCCTCTCTTCTCAACAGATGAGTCTGAGGCTGACGGGCCACATAGACGTTTACCTGCTGAATGACATGGACAGCAACACGATGGTGGAGAGATAAGGAGGACACGTTGGAGGGGTGGATATTAGCAATGGTAAAGTCAGTAGCTAGACAGGGGTGACCTAACATGGTGGAAGCATGGGACCACAGGCTCAGCCAGTACAGTGCTCCTCCTCCTTTGCCTTAGTGCCAACGAGACCTTTGTAAGTGCCCTTCGTCATCATCTATCCCTTACAAGAAGCCTTGAACCCCTCACTTGACATTCCACTAGGCAGGTAGCCTAACTATGATTGGCATTATCTTAAAGTTAGTATCAATGAGTTGTTGGTTTTTATCATGTTGAGCATGCTTTTAAAATTCTGCAAGTGCGCCGGCCTTTTCTCAGGTCAGCATTTCCATATGACTTTGAAACGCTGTTATATTTTTAGATGGGAAATACACAGTATGTATTACACAATTTGTTACCAAAAAGGCAATTTCCTCCAATTAATATGTATGTACAGTACCAGTCAAAAGTTTGGACACACCTACTCATTCCAGAGTTTCTTTATTTTTACTATTTTCTATATTGTAGAATAATAGTGAAGACATCAAAACTATGAAATAACACATATGGAATCATGCAGTAACCAAAAAAGTGTTAAACAAATCTAAATATATGTTAGATTTGAGATTATTCAAAGTAGCCACCCTTTGCACGCTCTTGGCATTCTCTCAACCAGTTTCATGAGGTAGTCACCTGGAATGCATTTCAATTAACAGGTGTGCCTTGTTAAAAGTTAATTAGTGAAATTTCTTTCCTTCTTAATGCGTTTGAGCCAATCAGTTGTGTTGTGACAAGGTAGGGGTGGTATACAGAAGATAGCCCTATTTGGTAAAAGACCAAGTCCATATTATGGCAAGAACAGCTCAAATATGCAAAGAAAAAAAACAGTCCATCATTACTTTAAGACATGAAGGTCCGTCAATCTGGAAAATGTCAAGAACTTTGAAAGTTTCTTCAAGTGCAGTCGCAAAAAACCATCAAGCGCTATGATGAAACTGGCTCTCATGAGGACCGTCACAAAAAAGGAAGACGCAAAGTTACCTCTGCTGCAGAGGATAAGTTCATTAGAATTACCAGCCTCAGAAATTGCAGCCAAAATAAATGCTTCACAGTGTTCAAGTAACAGACACATCTCAACATCAACTGTTCAGAGGAGACTGCGTGAATCAGGCCTTCATGGTCGAATTGCTGCAAAGAAACCACTACAAAAGGACACCAATAATAAGAAGAAACTTGCTTGGGCCAAGAAACACGTGCAATGGCCATTAGACCTGTGGAAATCTGTCCTTTGGTCTGATGAGTCCAAATTTGCGATTATTTCTTATTTTTTTCAACCGCCATGTCTTTGAGACACAGATTAGGTGAACGGATTATCTCTGCATGTGTGGTTCCCACCGTGAAGCATGGATGAGGAGGTGTGATGGTGTGGGGGCGCTTTGCTGGTGACACTATCAGTGATTTATTTAGAATTCAAGGCACACTTAACCAGCGATACGCCATCCTATCTGGTTTGCGCTTAGTGGGATTATCAATTATTTTTCAACAGGACAATGACCCAACACACCTCCAGGCTGTGTACAGGCTATTTGACCAAGAAGGAGAGTGATGGAGTGCTGCATCAGGTGACCTGGCCTCCACAATCACCCGACCTCAACCCAATTGAGATGGTTTGGGATGAGTTGGACCGCAGAGTGAAGGAAAAGCAGCCAACAAGTGCTCAGCATATGTGGGAACTCCTTCAAGACTGTTGAAAAAGCATTCCAGGTGAAGCTGGTTGAGAGAATGCCAAGAATGTGCAAAGCTGTCAAGGCAAAGGGTGGCTACTTTGAAGAAACTCAAATATAACATTTTGATTTAACACTTTTTTGTTTACTACATGATTCCATGTGTTATTTCATATTTTTGATGTCTAAACTATTATTCTACAATGAAGAAAATAGTAAAAATTTAATAAAATAGTAAAAATAAAAACCCATCAATGAGTAGGTGTCAACCTTTGACTGGTACTATATGTTGTAGATTTTTTTTATTTATGAGAACAAATAACTTCACTTTGGTAAGAATTGAGAAGATATAGAATACTTAAAGGGCCAAGTTGCTACATAAATTGTGTTGCATATAAATGAATATACACTGAGTGTACAAAACATTAGGAACACCTGCTCTTTCCATGACATAGAAGGACCAGGTGAATCCAGGGGAAAGCTATAATCCCTTATTAATGTCACTTGTTAAATCCACTTCAAATCAGTCTAGATGAAGAGGAGGAGACAGGTTAAAGAAGGATTTTTGACATTGAGGGTGAATGGGCAAGACCGGTTTAAGTGTGTCGAGAACTGCAACGCTGCTGGGTTTCACGCTCAACAGTTTCCCATGTGTATCAAGAATGGTCCACCACCCAAAGGACATCCAGCCAACTTGACACAACTGTGGGAAGCATTGGAGTCAACATGGGCCAGCATCCATGTGGAATGCATTCGATACCTTATGGAGTCCATGCCCCAACGAATTGATGCTGTTCTGAAGGAAAAGTGGGGTGCAACTCAATATTAGGAAGGTGTTCCTAATGTTTCGTGCACTCAGTGTATATCTATTGATTCTTGAGGAATATTGTTTCTTAGAAATGCCTCATGAGTTTAATTCAACTGGTATACCCCATCAGAACCAAAAATATAAGCTTGTTTTACTGCAATGTCTGGAAACATTGTAAATGTGAACAAACTCTGAATATCCTCGACACGTGCTTAAAGCTATCATTTTGATATCTTGGAAGGTCAGGGCTTGCTTTAATAGCTCGGTCTATGAATTTGCGTGGTTACATTTCTCCAGGCCCATACCTCAGCTTTTTACAAAACACAGGTGGGGTGACGGCTTTGTTATTGTTTAGAAAGTCTTTTTTTTAATTTAACTTCCTAACCTAATTGGTCAGGCACTTGGAATATATTGGCCACCATCTTTATTTATTTTCAAAAGATATGCATGCATATGCACCCACTGCCCTGCTTAAACTGGGACAGGGGTGCTCAAAATAATTATACATTTTAACAAATGCAATTTCACACCCAAGGCACAAATAGATATATTGGGAGTACTCATTGAAAATCTGTTGTATAATTTGACCCTTTTACTAATATCCTGCTATTTTGGTCAAAGCACCTCAGTAAAACTGTTGCTTTGGCTTTACAGTGAAAGGTATCAAAGCCCACGTCATGCCCAAATTATCCCATTACCTGAGGATCATTTAAGGGAAAGGACGATGTGATACTAACCTTTCTGTGAAAGCCATTGTTTTTGTTTGTACAGAACTCTACCCATTGAAGTGTAAGTTGTCTCCAAAGCCCATAACAAATGAAAGATGTAGACCTTTTCTGCTGCTTGGCGCTGTCTGAAGTCAGTGTCACTGCTAAATACAGTTCCTGATGACAATATGAATCAACCATGACACAATAGTGATCAATGTTGTTTCCATCTACTGACATTGAGTGTAGATCATAAATATAAGGTCTCTGCATGTGCATGGCCACCACTTTAGTCAAGTTATTACTCTGGATTGTTTTAATGTCATTCTAACAGGAATCATCCACTGTAAGGTATATAGTTAAACTGATTTTATGTACTGTAGAAAGCCAGGTCAGTACTCGTAATTTGTCAAGTAGATAGACTAGTGTATTTTTGTAGATATTTTTAAGGAAAACCAAAGTAACAGTTTGGATGTTACAAGTTTTGTTGATACCATACATTTTGTATGAATAAAAGTACAAATTATGCTCAAAAAAAATATTTTTCAAAGTACAAACTCGTGAACAGTGAGGCTGGACAGAGTGAGCCCCTGAGCTCTATAAGGTTTTTTGCCAATACTTCTCGTTAGACTAGTTAGTGTGTGGATAGTTAATTGAAAGTACAACCTACTTCTGTACCTGTTCATGTAGAATAAAAATTAAAAAAAACTCACTCACATGTCAAAGTAAATAAGCTATATACACACACACAATTAACTCTTCATGGCTAGGTTCAGTGTATGGATTAACTATAGTAGTCTATGGGTTTAGTTACCTAACAGGTGATATTTTACTAGTGGTTTACAGCAGCTGTCTAGCAGAGAGAATGATAAACAGAACACACAATGGATGTGCTGGCCAATTTCCTGACATGTATATACTTTTTCAAAGTGATTGCCAGATTGAAATGCTACTAAACAAAAAAAAAGACAACCTCATCCAAAATATACAGAAAAATATAAACGCAACATGTAAAGTGTTGGTCCCAAGTTTGATGAGCAAAAATAAAAGATCCCAGAAATGTTCCATAAGCAAAAGCGTTCTCTCATTGTGGGCACAAATTTGTTTACATCCCTGTTAGTGAGCATTTCTCGCTTGCCAAGATAATCCAGCCACCTGACAGGTGTGGCATATCAAGAAGCTGATTAAACAGCATGATCATTACACAGGTGCACCTCGTGCTGGGGACAAAAAGCCACTAAAATGTGCAGTTTTGGCACAATACAATGCCACAGATGTCTCAAGTTGAGGGCACATGCAATAAATGCCCTTCTGTGGGAAAAAACTCATTCTGATTGGCTGGGCCTGGCTCCCCAGTGAGTGGGCCTATGCCCTCCCAGGCCCACTCATGGCTGCACCCCTGCACAGTCATGTGAAATCTATAGATGTGGGCCTCATGAATTTATTTCAATTGACTGATTTCCTTATATGAACTGTAACTCAGTAAAATCTTTGAAATTGTTGCATTCATATGTTTGTTCAGTATAAATGACTTGCCATCAATGGAATGTTACTTTGACAGATATGATCCATTCTAGGACTTCTATTTCAAAAAGTACAATGCAGGAATGGCAGGCTTGATGCGTTCTCTGGTCAAGCCAGTTGCTGATTGGCTGGTAGGCTCACTTGCTGTCTTTACCCAGGTCCTTGTGGGCACTGTATTCTTTGTACATGGAGTAGATCACCCCTACAAATAGACAAACAAAGTCATGTTCGTGGTCTATTATATGTTAGTGTGTAAGGACAACACAGTCAGTCTTGTGTGGTACATGTTTCCCCTGTAAATTGAGAGAGATATTAGCCGTTGGGCCTGTGTATCTGTTATACAGCAAAGGGGTACAGGGGTACTATAGTCCTGGTTGTGTGTGTCACTGCATTTTCTTGTTTTGGCTCAATTAAACGCTAACTGTAATACTAACTGTAATACTTGTGTCCTCAGTATTGTTTTGACGGTTCCTACTTTGAGGTGAGGTCTATGACCTGACTGTTGACATTACCCCAGTCAGGTCATAGACCTCACCTCAAAGTAGGAACCGTCAAAACAATACTGAGGACACAAGTATTACAGTTAGCGTTTAATTGAGCCAAAACAAGAAAATGCAGTGACATATTGGATTAGGATTTACCTAATAGGATTTACCTAATGTCATTGCGCCTACTATAAAGCCTTGAGCTCCAACACGCATGTGGATGAGGTGGACTGACATCTTTGTGTTCCCCCGTGACTTCAGCCTCCACACACCAAAGGCTACCACTGCAGCACATCCTGCCATGCCTGTAAAACACACACATGGGAAATGTAATGATGACTGGGGTGGTGTAGGCCTACCCAGTGCTCGACTTGGACTGAAATATGTGCCGGTACTTATTTTGGGTACCGTTTACATTTAGGTGCAGGAGCTCCACAATAATTTTTAACTGTTATTCTAGGAGGTGCAGGACCTCAAGCTGTAGAAAATTTGAGGTGCCAGTACTCAGTTCCGGTGAGCTCCTGCCCAAGTCAAACACTGGGCATAGTGGAGTTGACAACCGGATGCATTCGGTTTTCAGGGACACAGCTAATTCAACCTAGCTTCCGTTTCCACGTAAAACCTGATGTGGAAACTCCACTACTGAGTTTGTTTTATGCCTGCTACGTTAGGTTACTGGGTGTATGATATCTAACCATAGAATCAGGGTTGGAAGAGTGGATTGCAATTTATTCCATGACTGACTGGGATTCACTCAAACATGCACTATGGAAAACCTCCACTACAATGAAACCCAACATAATTCCTGCCCTTGAAAATATTTTTTTAATTCTACAGCTTCACTTACCTATTGGGACAAACGGCGACTCCTTTGCTTTCCTCATAAATTTTGATTCATTCTCATCATCAAATGATGAAAAATTGTTGTTGGAGGACATGGTAACTAGGAGGAAAGAGGGGCAGACATGAGAGAACTGGCTTGATGGATCAATAACAGTCCAATTTATATTAATCTGTCATACGGACTTGCTAAAGTAATGTATATAGTTTTTCCTTCAAGTCCATTAAAATTGCAATAATTTAATCATAATTTATATTCCATATACATTGCTTATAACACAACATGTCCTTACACAACATACTAGCTACGTGACACATAGCAGGAAACCGCCTTGAATTTATCTGTTCCAGTTTACTAATCAACTACAGTACAGACTCACTACTAGACCGATGGGTCCCCAGTTCGAGCTTCTGCCCGGTGACTCGCATGTTAAACTAACAGATGATGTTTGACAATCATTAGTCACCGCTTTGTTTTCATAACAAGTTATTTGTCGTCGTGACCTTAGATTGTCACCTAAAGTTAATAGCTACTAGCTAACATCCCTTCAAAGGACAGAATCAGGGTTTATCTGGCAATAAAGGATGGTTCAGCATTCACAACATAATCTCTCAATATTGACATTACACAGCCCTTCGAGTGAGAGCTTTAACGTTAGTAGGTTAATAACTCACATTCGTCCTCTGTCGAACGATCCGGTTAAATGCTGAAGACCCTCTCTTCGGCTACCTGTTGCTGTCTATTCCAACCTTCGAAGTGAAGTCAATTTATCGCATCCGTAATACGCAATATTCCTATGTTCTTCTTCGGTGAGGTTTAAAGGTAATTGGCATCCAATAAATGTTGCATTACCGCCCCCTAACCAGACTGGAGTATAACTCCCTTATACTTCGCTTGAAAAAGTAAACGAATAAAACAAATACCCTACCATCTAACACTACACTCACACACAATTTTTCTTTAAATAATAAAATATATACACAATACTCCAGGATTTAAATCTATTTAGTCCTACTTCAGGCCAACAGCTTGAAAGGATGGGACACAACCACTTAACTCTGACCTTAAGTCTCGCACACCCAAGTACCTTTCTGCAGCTACCACCACAACCTCTATTTTCTGCTATTTACATTCCATCCCTGCAGTACAGTTGATAACCATTGCTATAAATGCCAAAAATCCAATCTTACTAAAACATATATATTATACATATATCTTACTGAAACCCCCCCTATCTTAGGCCTCATCCCACCCCCTATCTGAGATACCTACTGCAGCCCTCATCTTCCACATACAACACCCGTTCTGCCAGTCACATTCCTCAAAGCACATACATCACTGGGTCGCTCCTCTTTTCAGTTCGCTGCAGCTAGCGACTGGAACGAGCTGCAAAAAGCACTCAAACTGGACAGTTTTATCTCCATCTCTTCATTCAAAGACTCAATCATGGACACTCTTACTGACAGTTGTGGCTGCTTTGCCTGATGTATTGTTGCCTCTACCTTCTTGCCTGTTGTGCTGTTGTCTTTGCCCAATAATGTTTGTACCGTCATTGTAAATGAGAATTTGTTCTTAACTGACTTGCCTAGCTTAATAAAGGTTAAATAAAAAATATAAATAACTTGTTGTTTTATCCCTCTGTACTGGTACAGATCTACTACTCACACCACTGCTCTCAGGATCCCTCCCCCTTGACACATCTTCCTCTATTTTCTTCACTGCCTCAGCTTATGATATCTTCTGCACTACTCTAACCCTGGAAACCTCAACCTGCCTCTCTCGCACGGCAATATTCCTTTCGTGTTAGAACAGCTGCAGTAATGTTAGTGTAGTGTAATATACTATAAAAAAAAGGACAAAATTATCCAATATTTAATTTTCTTCTATTTTTTATGTAGGTAACATTAGGTACCTGTGATTTTTTGAAGATTTTATTTGTTTATTTCAAATGAATAAAAGGTGCTGATTGATCTCAGTCAGCAAATATGCCTGAGTCATCAAGGAATGGTAGTAGCCGTATGCCAGAGTCATGGGTACCTGGAGTGTCTTTGGAAGTGGGCGTGTCAACCAAAGTGGGCGGGTCAACTGAAGAGGCCGTATTTCAAGTGAACCAGCTAATTGGGCAGATTTGTTGTCACTCAAGACCGTTTCGCGTGGCTGCTTGTCAAACTTTCAGTGAGTCTTTGTCATGGTCTTGGTAGAAAATGGGTCAAGGGGGAGGGATCCTGAGAGGAGTGGTGTGAGTAGTAGATCTGTACCAGTACAGAGGGATAGGCCAACAAGTGATACTGTATACAGTACCAGTCAAAAGTTTATTTGTTATTTATTTGTTATTTGTTTATTTATTTGTTTATCTGTTATTTTACCAGGTAAGTTGACTGAGAACACGTTCTCATTTACAGCAACGACCTGGGGAATAGTTACAGGGGAGAGGAGGGGGATGAATGAGCCAATTGTAAACTGGGGATTATTAGGTGACTGTGATGGTTTGAGGGCCAGATTGGGAATTTAGCCAGGACACCGGGGTTAACACCCCTACTCTTACGATAAGTGCCATGGGATCTTTAATGACCTCAGAGAGTCAGGACACCCGTTTGACGTCCCATCCGAAAGATGGCACCCTACTAAAGGACACCAATAAGAAGAAGATACTTACTTGGGCCAAGAAACACGAGCAATGACCATTAGACCTGTGGAAATCTGTCCTTTGGTCTGATGAGTCCAAATTGAGATTTTTGGTTAAAACGGACGTGTTTTTGTGAAACGCAGAGTAGGTGAATGGATGATCTCCACATGTGTAGTTCCCACCGTGAAGCATGGAGGAGGAGGTGTGATGGTGTGGGGGTGCTTTGCTTGTGACACTGTCAGTGATCTATTTAGAATTCAAGGCACACTTAACCAGCATGGCTACCACAGCATTCTGCAGCGATACGCCATCCAATCTGGTTTGCGCTTAGTGGGACTATCATTTGTTTTTCAACAGGACAATGACCCAACACACCTCCAGGATGTGTAAGGGCTATTTGACCAAGAAGGATAGTGATGGAGTGCTGAATCAGATGACCCAGCTTCCACAATCACCCGACCTCAACCCAATTGAGATGGTTTGCGGTGAGTGGGACCGCAGAGTGAAGGAAAAGCAGCCGACAAGTGCTCAGCATATGTGGGAACTCATTCAAGACTGTTGTGAAATCATTCCAGGTGAAGCTGGTTGAGAGAATGCCAAAACTGTGCAAAGCTGTAATCAAGGCAAAGGGTAGCTACTTGAAGAATCTCAAATATAATCTCAAATCACTTGGAAATGGCCAAGTGATGGAAAATCTGATAGGCATGAAAGATCTGGTGTGCCTGAATGATGGCCAAGGGACCAGGATTGATGTAACCACAGGGAAAGAGTCTGCCTTGGACCTCTCTCTGGTATCTAGTGCGATGGCAGGAATCTGTGAGTGGGAAATATTGGAGGAGGCGACAGTAGGGAGTGATCATTACCCCATAGTATGCACAGTAGGACGGAAGGAGGAGGTGTCAGTGGATGGAGTAGGCAGGTGGGTGTTTGGAAGGGCAATGTGGGATCAGTTTCAGGAGCTGAGTGAGCAGGTGATGGCTCGGGTGGATATGAGAGGGGATGTTGATAGTATGAATAACTGGGTGGGAACAGTATTAATGGGGGCAGCTACTGAGGCTATACCTAAGAGTTCAGCGAGGAGGAGGAAGCAGTCCCATGGTGGACGGAGGAGTGTGGGGAAATGGTGAGGAGTAGGAACAGGGCATTTAGAGTACTGAAAAGGATGCCTAACTTCCAGTACGTCTGATTCAGTATAAGCAGGCCCAGGCCCTGGTCAGGAGGGCCGACTCTTTTCTCTGTATATATCAATGATGTCGCTCTTGCTGCTGGTGATTCTCTGATCCACCTCTATGCAGAGGACACCATTCTGTATACATCTGGCACTTCCTTGGACACTGTGCTAACAAACCTCCAAACGAGCTTCAATGCCATACAACACTCCTTCCGTGGCCTCCAACTGCTTTTAAATGCAGGTAAAACTAGGTGCATGCTCTTCAACCGATTGCTGCCTGCACCCTCCCGCCCAACTAGCATCACTACTCTGGGCGGTTCTGACTTAGAATATGTGGACAACTACAAATACCTAGGTCTGGTTAGACTGTAAACTCTCCTTCCAAACTCACATTAAGCATCTCCAATCCAAAATGAAATCTAGAATCGGCTTCCTATTTCGCAACAAAGCATCCTTCACTCATGCTGCCAAACATACCCACATAAAACTGACTATCCTACCGATCCTTGACTTCGGCGATGTCATTTACAAAATAGCCTCCAACACTCTACTCAGCAAATTGGATGCAGTCTATCACAGTGCCATCCATTTTGTTACTTAAGCCCCATATAGTACCCACCACTGCGACCTGTACACTCTCGTTGGCTGGCCCTCAGTACATATTCGTCGCCAAACCCACTGGCTCCAGGTCATCTATAAGTCTATGCTAGGTAATGCCCCACCTTATCTCAGCTCACTGGTCACCATAGCAACACCCACCCGTAGCATGCGCTCCAGCAGGTATATTTCACTGGTCATCCCCATAGCCAACACTTCCTTTGGTCGCCTTTCCTTCCAGTTCTCTGCTGCCAATGACTGGAACGAATTGCAAAAATCACTGAAGCTGGAGTCATATCTCCCTCTAACTTTAAGCATCAGCTGTCAGAGCAGCTTACCGATAACTGTACTTGTACATAGCCAATCTGTAAATAGCACACCCAACTACCTCACCCCCATATTATTACTTACCCTCTTGCACCCCAGTATCCCTACTTGCACATCATCATCTGCACATCCATCACTCCAGTGTTAATGCTAAATTGTAATTATTTATGGCCTATTTGTGGCCTATTTATTGCCTACCTCCCTACTCTTCTACATTTGCACACACTGTACATAGATTTTTCTATTGTGTTATTGACTGTACGTTTGTTTATGTGTAACGCTGTGTTGTTTGATTTTGTCACACTGCTTTGCTTCATCTTGGCCAGGTCGCAGTTGTAAATGAGAACTTGTTCTCAACTGGCCTACCTGGTTAAATAAAGGTTAAATTTAAAAAAAGAGAACTATCCGTTAGGCAAAAAGGTAATGTTGGCGTTGGTTCTGTGACACCACTGGAACGGCGACACCTGTGGGAGAAGTGTGGGGGATGAGTGGGGTCAGAAGGGAGTGGAATTATCCAGTGTTGACGAGTGGGAAGGATGTGGCAGTAACAGATGAGGAGAAGGCAGAGATGATGGCCAAAGCGTTTGTCCAAGTGCATAGCTCTGCAAATTTGGCAGAGGGGCAGAAGCGGAGAGGACGAGAGAGGAACATTCTGGTGTGCTGGATAGGAGGGAGGATGTAAATGATGCGTTGAATGCACCATTTACCATGGCAGAGGTGAAAAGGGCAATAGGTAGGCTGGGTTAACTTCACCTGGGAAAGATTAGGTGTGCTATGTTATGTTGGCCCATCTTAGTGATGAGGCACTGGATAAGGTATTGGTGTTCTACAACACAGTATGGGAGGAGGGGAAACTACCAGGCAGTTGGAACGAGGCAGTAGTGGTACCAATCCGGAAGCCAGGGAAGGACCCAACGAGGCCAACGGCTTTAACATTACATGTATGTAAGATTATGGAATGTATTATTACAGAGAGGCTAACTTACTTGTTGGAGATCAGAGGGCTCGTATCGCCACATACGGGTGGGTTCAGGAAGGCTCATTCACTTTGAGCTGTGTCTTTGATGTATGTATACTAGGTTTTTATTGCTGTCTAACATTAACGTGGATATAATCAACCAAGCTAACATTAGCTAGTATGTGGACACCCCTTCAAATTAGTGGATTCTGCTATTTCAGCCACACCTGTTGCTGACAGGTGTATAAAATCGAGCATGCAGCCATGCAATCTCCATAGACAAACATTAGCAGTAAAATGGCCTTACTAAAGAGCTCATTGACTTTCAACGTGGCACCGTCATAGGATTCCACCTTTCCAACAAGGCAGTTCCTCACATTTCTGCCCTGCTAGAGCTGCTCCGGGCAACTGTAAATGCTGTTATTGTGGGGTGGAAATGTCTAGGAGCAACAAACGTCTCAGCCGCGAAGTGGTATGCCACACAAGCTCACAGAATGGGACCGCTGAAGCGCGTATCGAGTAAAAATTGTTTGTCCTCGGTTGCAACACTCACTACTGAGTTACTAACTGCCTCTGGAAGCAATGTCAGCAGAATAACTGTTCATCCTAAGATTGGCTGGAGTGGTGTAAAGCTCGCCGCCATTGGACTCTGGAGCAGTGGAAACGCATTCTCTGGAGTGATGAATCACGCTTCATCATCTGGCAGTCCGACGGATAAATCTGGGTTTGGCCAGGAGAATGCTACCTGCCCCAATGCATGTTGCCAACTATACAGTTTAGAGGAGGAGGAATAATGGTCTGGGGCTGTTTTTCATGGTTCGGGCTAGGCCCCTTAGTTCCAGTGAAGGGAAATCTTAAAACTACTGCATACAATGACATTCCAGATGATTCTGTGCTTCCAACTTTGTGGCAACAGTTTGGAGAAGGCCCTTTCCAGTTTCAGCATGAAAATGCCGGTTCACAAAGCGAGGTTCATACAGAAATGGTTTTTCGAGATTGGTGTGGAAGAACTTGGCTGGCCTGCACAGAGCCCTGACCTCAACCCCATCAAACATCTTTGGGATGAATTGGAACGCCGACTGCGAGCCAGGCCTAATCACCCAACATCAGTGCCTGACCTCACTAATGCTCTTGCGCTCTTGGAAGCAAGTCCCCACAGCAATGTTACAACATGTAATGGAAAGCCTTCCCCAAATGTTTATTTTTTATTTCACCAGGCAAGTCATTTAAGAACAAATTCTTATTTACAATGACGGCCTACCCCGGCCAAACCCTCCCCTAACCTGGACGACGCTGGGCCAATTGTGTGCTGCCTTATGTGACTCCCGATCACGGCCAGTTGTGATACACCCCGGGATCGAACCATGGTCTGTAGTGACGCCTCTAGCACTGAGATGCAGTGCCTTAGACCGCTGTGCCACTCAGGAGGCCTCCCAGAAGAGTGGATGCTGTTTATAGAAGCAAAGGGGGGACCAACTCCAGATTAATGGCCATGATTTTGGAATGAGATGTTCGATGAGCAGGTGTCCATATACTTTTGGTCATGTAGTGTATAAACATGACAGCATTATGTACAAAAATACATTTAGAACCATAGATCTGGACATAGATACATTTCATCAGGTGTAAAGCTTAATGTTTGTCAAGATGAATAGGCAATGCATCAGAATAATATGTAGGCCTATCATTCAGGACAAAATATTGTTTTTCCAAAGGTAATTCAAGATATACTTTATTGTCCCCAAGGGGAAATTGTTCTTTGACACACATAGCTGCTGAATACAGTAACAATACAAACATGAAAGTACATTCAATCACAAACATTGCATGTGCCCCTATCATACTTAGCCCACCAAATGACAGATGATTTAGGAAAGGAAAGGGGGATACCTAGTCAGTTGTACAACTGAATACATTCAACTGAAATGTGTCTTCCGCATTTAACCCAACCCCTCTGAATCAGAGACTGCCAAAATCGACATCCACGTCTTCGGCACCTGGGGAACAGTGGGTTAACTTAACTGCCTTGCTCAGGGCAGAACAACAGATTTTTACCTTGTCAGCTTGGGGATTTGATCCAGCAACCTTTCGGTTACTGGCTCTAACCACTAGGCTACCTGGTCTCCATGACCACAACCTCATTTAATTAGACCTACATACAGTATATATCACATTGCACATGGTCTCCACCTACATACTGCTGTTTAGGAGTTTGACTGACAGGGGCTGATGAAGGAGTGCTTATATCTGTTCAGCTTACACTGAGGAACATGTTGTTCCTCACCCATGTACTCCACCCAGAAACTGAAGCTCTGGGTGGAGTACATGGGAGAGATCTAACATTGTTTTCTCGAGGCATCTCATGATTGTTTGTTCAGTCTACAGTGACGGGTGCTACTTCACTCCCATCACCTGCATGGCTGTCTAGACCAGGCCATTTATTTGTGAATTTAAGGTAACTGACAAATTGCCAAACCAGGCTGAAATGCAACAGAATAGAATGCTCTCTGACAGCCTGGTAGAATAGGAGCATGACCTTCTGTTTGACTCAAAAAATCCAGAATCTACGCAAAAAATAAAGGCGTTGTTGGACCCTAGAGCATTAGTAAGAGTGGACCTGAGTAATGGCCACATTATGGACCACCACTGCTGTGTGGTCACCAACAGATTTGCGGTCAAAAACCATTTTCTCAGTTTGCTTGACATTTAGGATGAGGTGGTGGTCATCACACCACTGCACAACCCTCTCTCTGACCTATACACAGTAGTGTCTATACATTAGAACCAATATGGCAGTATCATCAGAAAACTGGATAATATAGTTATCAGGGTGTCTACTTGTGTTGGGGGGGCACCTTAATGGCCTTGTGCTCAGACAGGGTCTCATTC
Source organism: Salvelinus alpinus (assembly GCF_045679555.1). Taxonomy (NCBI): domain Eukaryota; kingdom Metazoa; phylum Chordata; class Actinopteri; order Salmoniformes; family Salmonidae; genus Salvelinus; species Salvelinus alpinus. The sequence continues at coordinate 33,505,764 of NC_092097.1, read as the reverse complement.
ACTCGGACCTGCTGGGTCCTGTTGGTCAGAAATGAGTGATACCACCTGATGGTTTTACTGACATCTGTCTGTGCTTATTGAGGAGGATGTGTGGCTGCAAGATGTTAAATGCTGAACTAAAATCCACAAATAGTAGTACAGCATAGGCCTTGGAGTTCTACACATGTTGCAGGATGAGATGCACTATGCTGGGGATTGCTTCATCAGTGCCACATTTGTATTTGGACTGATAGGGGTCCAACAGTGTGTTTAGTCTGACTGAAGCTTACACACCTTGATCTTTTCAAGACACTTCAATACACTACAATGGAGGTCAGTGCAACAGGTCTATAGTCTTTCTTTTCTTTGGGAGAAGGCTTTTGGGGAAGAGGGGTGATGATTGCCTTCTTCCATCCAGGTGGAACCTAGTGGGAATGTACAGACCTCTGAAAGACAGGGACCTAGGCTGGTGGTGTAAGTTACTCTGCACAAAGCAGAGACCCATCGGGCCTGTTGCCTGTTTGCTTAAAGACTTTTGTGGCCTCTCTAGGGTTAAATTCTAACTTGGGGTCACAGCCATCAATAACAATGGTGATGAGCATGTTAACACACTTGGCAGAGAAGTAATGTCAGTCAAACTTTATGTAGAGGTCATTAAGTTAATTTGCCATTTTCTTTTTGTCTGTTTGTTCCTGGTGGGAGTCATGGATTTTATTGTTAACCCTTTTTCTTGAATACACTTAATTCTAAGCTGGTTTGCTGCCCAATTCTACAAGAATAATTACATTGAGCCAAACACAATTTAATGTATCATCTGATGATAGTCAAATAGATGCCATGAGTTATAATAATCAAACAGATTTATTGGTGAATGAAAAAAATCGGGAGGCTGTTTGCTGCCCAAGAGTAAGTCTTATTCACAAAACACAATTTTGTCATCATCAGATAGCCAAACAGACGTCAATGAGTTATAGGCCTAATAATGAATGAAGATTTACTGGTAATACATGAAACACAGGTAGACTAATAACTGATGGAGAAAATTTCATATTTTCATATTTAGGCTACAAGTGAGATGTTTGTTTTGTTAACATTCAAATTATATATTTTTTAATTTTTTTGCTTTATTTAAACAGGGGAAACAAGCTGAGATAGTCTCTTTTACAGTTGTGCCCTGTGATTACAACAATAAAAACAACTAAGCAATTAATAAGAATTTAAAACCAAACAAAGTTAAAACATATAAAATGGAGATACAAGATGGAGATTAAAAATATAAAAGTAAATAAACTTTATAAGAAAAACACACATTACAAAAAATCACAGTTTATAATAAAAAGTTCATGTAATATGCATTTAAACTGTCTTACAGGCACCAAAACATCTATGGCACAGTATGATTCTATGCCAACAATAGACTGGCTTTTTGCTCTCCCAGTCTTGTTTCACATGGTTGGGAACTGACCAATAAAAGCATGCTAAGAAACGAAAAACAACACACAACTCCGATATAAAGTATTTTTTCTCAAAGTTGTTGATGTTTGGGGTTTTCCCGACAAATTGTACCAACGTCTTACTAATGTCTGCGTGACGCCTGCATCACGTGTTAATGAAAGTCATAATGTGCATAGTTTATATTTATATTCATTCAATCTCAACCATAAACTTTAGAAACTTACAATTTTTCCCGCGCGAGCAGACATTCCAACGTAGCCACCGTGAGCTATAGTGTAGCCTACGGCTTGCGTATTTCCTGTTATCGCTAATGGCCTAGAAAATATGATGCCCTATCTATAGATAATCTGTCTTTCCCTCAACACCTCATGGTATGATATCTTGCTTGCTTGGTATGATATCTTATCTTGCTGTATACAGATCTAAATGTTTTTAGCCAATCACAGACTGTGTTGTTACCAGTTCCGGGATCCTTGGGATGTCCCATCAGTCGAATAGAGCACTTCATAGACTTTCTCAGAGTGTCTTTGCTATTTGGGATCCTTGGGATGTCCATACCACTATGAAGTATGAATGTAAATTGGTTAAGTTTAGTGTTAGTTTAGGGTTTAGGGTAAGGACGTCCCAAGGTATACGGATTGCAGTGACCGTTCATAGAGTGAGAGACTGGCATGGTATTTGAGAGCTCGGCGGCGACACAAACATGAATTATTCTTAATTTATTTTATAAGCAGCAGAAGCGGTTTTCGAGTGTCTGCCCCAGATAGTTTCATTAGAGACTATGAAAATAATTACCGAGACGTACTTGATCCAATTGAGGAGTAAGTAGGCTATATTTAAGTTGTGATATCGTTAAGAAATATTTAGGCCTACTATGCATAGTCACTTCATCCCTATCTACATGTACAAATTACCTCAACTAACCTGTACCCCCACACACTGACTCGGTACCGTTTAAAAACATTTTTTTTAACCTTTCTATGACACACGTTCCGCTAGCGGAACCCCTGACAACATTCCGCTGAAAAGGCAGCGCGGGAAATTCAAAAATATTTTTTTGAAATATGTAACTTTCACACATTAACAAGTCCAATACAGGATATGAAAGATAAACATATTGTTAAAACCTTTTAGGGATAGGGGGCAGCATTTTCACTTTGGATGAATTGCGTGCCCATAGTGAACTGCCTCCTACTCTGTCCCAGATGCTAATATATGCATATTATTATTACTATTGGATAGAAAACACTCTGAAGTTTCTAAAACTGTTTGAATTATGTCTGTGAGTATAACAGAACTCATATGGCAGGCAAACTTCCAAACAGGAAGTGGAAATTCTGAGGCTGGTGTTTTTTCTACTCATCGCCTATTCAAATCCCAGGACGATATGGATTTGTTTGCACTTCCTACGCCTTCCACTAGATGTCAACAGTCGGTGGAACGTTGAATGAAGTGTATACTGTGATGTGGGACCGGATGGGAGGTGTTTCAGTCAGTGTTCTGGCAGATTGCCAGTTCCTGGTCATGCGCATTTCTCATGATATCGCCTTGCGTTCCATAACTTTTACAGACACGAAGGACTTCTCCGGTTGGAACGTTATTGGATATATATGATAACAACATCCTGAAAATTGATTCTCTACTAAGTTTGACCAGTTTATTCGACTTGTAATATAACTTTTTGAAGTTTTCGTCCGACGTTATGCGCCACTTGCACGAGCGTTTGGATATGTGTACTAAACGCGCTAGCAAAAGCAGCTATTTGGACATAAATAATGGACATTATCGAACAAAACAACAATTTATTGTCGAACTAGGATTCCTGGGAATGCATTCTGATGAAGATATTCAAAGGTAAGGGAATATTTATGATGTCATTTCGTATTTCTGTTGACTCCAACATGGCGTAGAAATGTTATTTATATTTGAGCACCGTCTCAGATTATTGCATGGTGTGCTTTTTCCGTAAAGTTTTTTTGAAATCTGACACAGCGGTTGCATTAAGAACAAGTGTATCTTTAATTATATGTAAAACATGTATCTTTCATCAAAGTGTATGATGAGTATTTCTGTTATTTGACGTGGCCCTCTGCAATTTCTCCGGATATTTTGGAGGCATTTCTGAACATGGCGCCAATGTAAACTAAGATATTTGGATATAAATATGCACATTATCGAACACAAAATACATGTATTGTGTAACATGATGTCCTATGAGTGTCATCTGATGAAGATCATCAAAGGTTAGTGATTAATTGTATCTCTATTTCTGTTTTTGTGACTCGTATCTTTGGCTGGGAAAAGGGCTGTGTGTTTTTTGAACTTGGTGGTGATCTAACATAATCATATGTTGTGTTTTCGCTGTAAAGCATTTTTTAAATTGGACAGGATGGGTAGATTAACCTCTCTGGGGTAGGTGGGACGCAATCGTCCCACCTGGCCAATAGCCAGGGAAAATACAGAGCGCCATATTTAAATAAAATGATATAAAAATCAAACTTTCATTAAATCACACATGTAAGATAGCAAATTAAAGCTACACTCGTTGTGAATCCAGCCAACGTGTCAGATTTCAAAAAGGCTTTACGGCGAAAGCATAAGATGCTATTACCTGATGATAGCACAACAGTAAACAAAGAGAGTAGCATATTTCAACACTGCAGGCACGACACAAAACGCAGAAATAAAAATCTAATTCATGCCTTACCTTTGACGAAATTCTTTTGTTGGCACTCCAATATGTCCCATAAACATCACAAATGGTCCTTTTGTTCGATTAATTCTGTCGATATATATCCAAAATGTCAATTTATTTGGCGCGTTTCATCCAGAAAAACACAGCTTCCAACTTGCGCAACGTCACTACAAAATATATCAAAAGTTACATGTAAACTTTACCAAAACATTTCAAACTACTTTTGTAATACAACGTTAGGTAATTTTAAACGTTAATAATCGATCAATTTGAAGACGGGATGATCTGTGTTCAATACAAAAAGAAAACAAACTGACGCAACTTTTTTGGTAATGTGCCTCTCTCAAACAATTTACTTCAAGTGACCCTCCTTTACGATGGCTGTACTTCTTCATTACACAAAGGAATAACCTCAACCAATTTCCAAAGACTGGTGACATCCAGTGGAAGCGGTAGGAACTGCAAACAAGTCCCTTAGAAATCTGGTGTCCCAATGAAAGCTCATTGAAAAGACAGTGACCTCAAAAAAATAAAAATTCTGAATGGTTTGTCCTCGGGGTTTTGCCTGCTACATAAGTTATGTTATGCTCACAGACATGATTCAAACAGTTTTAGAAACTTCAGAGTGTTTTCTATCCAAATCTACTAATAATATGCATATCTTATATTCTGGGGATGAGTAGAAGGAAGTTGAAATCGGGCACGCTATTTATCCAAAAGTGAAAATGCTGCCCCCTACCCCGAAGAAGTTAACAAGATGTTTATCTTTCATTTGCTGTATTGGACTTGTTAATGTGTGAATGTTACATATTTAAAAAAAAATGTTTTGAATTTCCCGCGCTGCCTTTTCAGCGGAATGTTGTGGGGGGGTTCCGCTAGCGGAACGTGTGTCCTAGAAAGGTTAATCTACCCATCGTGTCAGATTTAAAAAATGTTTTACAGCGAAAACATAACATATGATTATGTTAGATCACCGCCAAGTCCAAAAAACACACAGCCATTTTCCCAGCCAAAGATAGGAGTCACAAAAAGCAGAAATAGAGATAAAATTAATCACTAACCTTTGATGATCTTTATCAGATGACACTCATAGGACATCATGTTACACAATACATGTATGTTTTGTTCGATAATGTGCATATTTATATCCATAAATCGTAGTTTACATTGGCGCCATGTTCAGAAATGCCTCCAAAATAACCGGAGAAATTGCAGAGAGCCACATCAAATAACAGAAATACTCATCATAAACTTTGATGAAAGATACATGTTTTACATAGAATTAAAGATATACTTGTTCTTAATGCAACCGCTGTGTCAGATTTCAAAAAAACTTTATGGAAAAAGCACACCATGCAATAATCTGAGACAGTGCTCAGATAGATATAAAATTTCTCCGCCATGTTGGAGTCAACAGAAATACGAAATTACATCATAAATATTCCCTTACCTTTGATGATCTTCATCAGAATACACTCCCAGGAATCCTAGTTCCACAATAAATTGTTGTTTTGTTCGATAATGTCCATTATTTATGTCCAAGTAGCTACTTTCATTAGCACATTTAGTACACATATCCAAACGCTTGCACAGATCCAGGCGAACGTCGAACAAAAACTTCAAAAAGTTATATTACAGGTCGAATAAGCTTGTCAAACTAAGTAGAGAATCAATCTTTAGGATGTTGTTATCGTAAATATTCAATAACGTTCCAACAGGAGAATTCCTTTGTGTCTATAGAAGTAATGGAACGCAAGTCGATATCATGTGGAATGCGCGTGACCATGACCTGGCACTCTGCCAGACCACTGACTCAAACAGCTCCCATCCGGCTCAACATCACAGTAGAAGCTTCATTCAACGTTCTACAGACTGTTGACATCTAGTGGAAGGCATAGGAAGTGCAAACAGATCCATATCCCACTGGGATTTCAATAGGCGATGAGTTGAAAATCGACCAGCCTCAGAATTCTCACTTCCTGTTTGGATTTTTTCTCAGGTTTTTGCCTGTCATATGAGTTCTGTTATACTCAAAGACATCATTCAAACAGTTTTAGAAACTTCAGAGTGTTTTATATCCAATAGTAATAATAATATGCATATATTAGCATCTGGGACAGAGTAGGAGGCAGTTCACTCTGGGCACGCTATTCATCCAAAGTGAAAATGCTGCCCCCTATCCCTAAAAAGTTAAATTCATTAGGCAAGTCAGTTAAGAACAAATTATTATTTACATTGATGGCCTACCAGGGAACAGGAGGTTAACTGCCTTGTTCAGGGGCAGAACGACAGATTTTTACCTAGCATTACTGTCTAACCACTAGGCTACCAATAAGCCCTTCTGTTTGTATTGACGTGAAAAATAGGCATATCTATACAGTAATGCTGGCTGCGATATCAACTAGCCTACAAATTTTTGCATTGAGGTGAAAGGCTTATTTTAGCTAAATCGACATATGAAATTGATTAACTAAACAGACACTTAAACTAACACGTAACACATAACACATGTAGACATTTTTAAGGTGTTCATGGTAAGGTCATTCATAATAAACTTACACGCAAACTGACACGTGACGTTAGGCGACATGAACACTACGTCTACATGACGTGTACGTGTCACGTGACGTGAACGCGTCGGCAGTTTGACGCTTAGAAACAAAGTTGTCTCCATTGACAGTCCATGTTAATTCATGGCATTATTTTATGGTTCTATGAAGACGTTAGGTGACTTAGTGAGAGGTATCAGTAGTCTCGTGAGGCTTAATTCTGGCAAGAATCACCCCCCATACACTACAGCTATTGGCTGAGTCACGTGAGGAGAGAGAGCAGCAAGCGCACACATCATGACAACTTTTTACCAGTTGTAGGTAGGCTATTTAGATTGTCATTATGGGAGACACCTATTTCCAACTCTTTTTCCATAAACCATTAATATGCTAGAACTGATGCACATCAAGAAATAATGGAGACATAACACAAAGACTACTTTGGACGCACTACAGTGCATTACATACATTTGTTTAGAGGTGGTTTAAACTGCATTATAAACAGGTTGGTTCAAGCGCTGAACGCTTATTGGCTGAAAGCTGTGGTATATCAGACCATATACCACAGGAATAACAAAAAATGACTTTTTACTGTTCTAATTACGTTGGTAACCAGTTTATAATAGCAATAAGGCACCCCGGGGATTTGTGGTATATGGCTAATATACCACGGCTAATGGCTGTATCCAGCATATGTAATGCTTAAGAACAGCCCTTAGCCGTGGTATAGTCAAATCGACATCCATTGATGGAAAAGGATCTGGCGGAGTTCAGGGGCGAATTGTCTTTTCTCTTGCCACATATTTAAATTCCTTTATTACATCTTGTCGTAGCTCGCAATAATTCTTATTTTGAGGAAAACCTCATTTTGCTTCTAACGTCGTTACAAGTTACTACAATATTCCTTCTTAATTGGCTCGATAACCTTATGGAAAAAGGGTTTATTGTATAAATATGGCAACTTCTCTCTTGCTGTGAGAAAAACAATTGGGCTAGTGTTCAGGCCTTTTGTGCAGGTTTGAGTGGTCATTGGGCTAGATATTTTAGCTAGACCTGGCAACCCTGATGCCAGATCTGACCGCCTACTAAATCTGACTGACGGTCGTGCAGATCTGTCACAAATAAACTTTTTGGGTGCTGATTTGCTGCTTCTCTCCCACAACTCTGCCACATAGTTACTACACTAACAGGCGCATGCAAGCAGTTTCTGGGAAAAGGGGAGACAGATCGTGCATGCAAGGTGCTGAAACTAAAGCTAACAATGTGATGGCTAATATGTAGCTAGCTACCCTAGATAGTTGGCTATGGTGAGAGGCAAGTTTGTTCTGCTAACTGGCTAGCAACCCGTTTAACTGTATACTTTAGCTTGATCAACAAGTGATGTCTTTGTCAAATTTTAAGAGGACTTGAGTATATAGCTAGTCCACTAAAGTCTGCTTGCTTACAACTGGTCATCATCTCTTCCACACAGTTTGAGAATCAGAGTATCTGATCCTATATATATCCTAACATCCTATATTCAATGCGTATTGAGTATTTCCTTGCCGCCAATATTTGTTTTCCTTCCCACCTACAGTACCAGTCAAAAGTTTGGACACACCTACTCATTCAAGGGTTTTTCTTTATTTTTACTATTTTCTACATTGTAGAATAATAGTGAAGACATCAAAACTATGAAATAACAAATATGAAATCATGTAGTAACCAAAAAAGTGTTAAACAAATAAAAATATATTATATATTTGAGATTCTTCAAAGTAGCCACCCTTTGCCTTGATGACAGCTTTGCGCACGCTTGGCATTCTCTCAACCAGCTTCATCTGGAATGCTTTTCCAACAGTCTTGAAGGAGTTTCCACATATGCTGAGCACTTGTTGGCTGCTTTTCCTTCACTCTGCGGTCCAACTCATCCCAAACCATCTCAATTGGGTTGAGGTTGGGTGATTGTGGAGGCCAGGTCATCTGATGCAGCACTCCATCACTCTCCTTCTAGTTCAAATAGCCCTTACACAGCCTAGAGGTGTGTTGGGTCATTGTCCTGTTGAAAAACAAATGATAGTCCCACTAAAAACAAACTAGATGGGATGGCATATCGCTGCAGAATGCTGTGGTAGCCATGCTGGTTAAGTGTGCCTTGAATTCTAAATAAATAACCGACAGTGTCACCAGCAAAGCACCCCCACACCTCCTCCTCCATGCTTCACGGTGGGAACCACACATGCGGAGATCATCTGTTCACCTACTCCGCGTCTCACAAAGACACAGCGGTTGGAACTAATATTGTCAAATTTGGACTCATTAGACAAAGGACAGATTTCCACCAGTCTAATGTCCATTGCTTGTGTTTCTTGGCCCAAGCAAGTCTCTTCTTATTATTGGTGTCCTTTAGTAGTGGTTTCTTTGTAGCAATTCGACCATGAAAGCCCGATTCATGCAATCTCCTCTGAACAGTTGATGTTGAGATGTGTCTGTTACTTGAACTCTGAAGCATTTATTTGGGATGCAATTTCTGAGGCTGGTAACTCTCATGAACTTATCCTGACCTTCCTGACCTTCATGCTTTCTTTTAGCTGTTTTTGCCATAATATGGACTTAGCCCTATTTGGTAAAAGACCATCTTCTGTATACCACCCCTACCTTGTCACAACACAACTGATTGGCTCAACGCATTAAGAAGGAAAGAAATTCCACAAAGGGTGGCTACTTTGGATTATGTCAAATATCAAATATATTTGGTTACATTTTTACATATATTTGGTAATATAACACTTTTTTTGGTTACTACATGACTCCATATGTGTTATTTCATAGTTTTGATGTCTTCACTATTATTCTACAATGTATAAAATAGTAAAAATAAACAAAACCCTTGAATGAGTAGGTGTGTCCAAACTTTTCAATGGTACTGTATATTTTAATAGGGAAGACACCCTAACCCTAACCTAGGTCTCTTTTACAAATACGTCCTGTATACAGTGCATTCGGAAAGTATTCAGACCCCTTGACTTTTTCCACATTTTGTGACGTTACAGCCTTATTTTAAAATGGATTAAATAAATAAAAAATCCTCAATCTACACATAATATAATGACAAAGCGAAAACAGGTTTTTAGACATTTTTGTAACTGTATAATTTGTTCAATAAAAAATATATTATTTACATAATATTCAGACCCTTTGCTATGAGACTCGAAATTGAGCTTGGGTGTATCCTGTTTCCATAGATCATCCTTGAGATGTTTCTATGACTTGATTGGAGTCCTCCTATGGTAAATTCAATTGATTGGACATGATTTGGAAAGGCACACACCTGTCTATATAAAAGGTCCCACAGTTGACAGTGCATGTCAGAGCAAAAATCAAGCAATGTGTCACGACTTCTGCCGAAGTCGAAGCCTCTCCTTGTTCGGGCTGTGCTCGGCGCTCGACGTCACCGGTCTTCTAGCCATCATTGATCCATTTTTCATTTTCCATTGGTTTTGTCTTGTCTTCCTACACACCTGGTTTCAATCCCATTCATTACCTGTTTAACCCTCTGTTTCCCCTCACGTCTTTGTCAGAGATGGTTTGTTATTCAGATTTCGTGTTGTTTGTATTGGTGCGCGACGGGTCCTCGTACCCACTTTGTTTTATTTTTATTCATAGTTTTGGAGTTATGTTTTGTTTACAGTCATTAAACAACTCCATTTCAACTTCGACTTCCCTGCCACCTATACACACGACTCTGACAGAATCTCTGACCCAACATGAAGTCAGCAGGAGAAGGTCCATGGAGGTGGAGGAGCACGTCATGGAACATACGGAGATGATTTACAATCTGAGCACCGCCATGGATCGTGTTGTCCAGAATATGGACCGCTGGGAGACACAGGGAGTTTTTCTAGCGCCTCCACCAGCACAACCGGGGTCTCCCCTGAGCGCCCCTTCCCTGCCTGAACCCAGCAGGATCCATTTATCCCTGCCACAAGGGTACGACGGAGATACTGCCGGCTGCCAGGGTTTCCTCCTCAAACTAAGCTTGTATCTGGCCACGGTCCACCCAGCTCCATCGGACCGTGAGAAGAGTTACGCCCTCGTCTCGTGCCTCACCGGGAAAGCCCTGGAATGGGCCAGCGCTGTGTGTGGAGAAGAGGATGCGGCGTTGGATCATTTTGAGGAGTTCACCCGCCATTTCCGGACAGTATTCGACCACCCACCCGAAGGCAGAGCGGCGGGTGAGTGCCTCTACCATCTGAGGCAGGAGATGAGGAGCACCCAGGAGTTTGCTCTGGAGTTTAGGACCCTGGCTTCCGGAGCTGGATGGAGCGACAGGGCCCTGATCGACCATTACCGCTGTAGTCTACGCGAGGACGTCCGTCAGGAGCTGGCCTGCAGAGACACCACCCTCACCTTCGACCAGCTGCTGGACCTGTCCATCAGGCTGGACAACATGCTGGCTACTCGTGGACGTCTAGATCGGGGTCTGGTTGTTCCATCCTCCCGCACCCTCTCTCCTGTACCCATGGAGTTGGGAGGGACGGTGCGCAGGGAGACCGGAGGGGGTTCCCGCTCGTGCACCATATGTGGTCACGGAGGTCACACTGTTGGTCGGTGCCGGGTTGGTTCCTCTGGGAATCGAGGCAGCAGGCAGGGCACTCTGGCGTCACCCCAGGTGAGTAGGCACCATTCTCATCCAGAGCCCTCTGTTGCACATATGTTTGTCTCCGTCACTTTTCCTGAATTTCCCCCGCGTTCCCAGCATAAGGCGCTAGTAGATTCAGGCGCGGCTGGGAATTTCATTAATAAAGGATTAGCTCATAGTTTAGGGATCCCCATTGTTCCTGTGGATATGCCTTTCCCCGTTCATGCTTTAGATAGTCGACCATTAGGGTCAGGGTTTATCAGGTAGGCCACCGCTCCTTTGAGTATGGTAACGCAGGGGGGTCACAGGGAAAGGATTAGTCTTTTCTTTATTGATTCTCCTGCGTATTCTGTGGTGCTGGGCCTACCCTGCTTAGCTTGTCATAACCCCACTGTTTCTTGGCCACAGAGGGCTCTCACGGGGTGGTCGGAGAGTGCTCAGGTAGGTTTAGGGGTTTCCGTTGGTGCTACTACGGTGGAAAGTCCAGACCAGGTCTCCACCGTGCGCATTCCCCCAGAATATGCCGATTTGGCTCTCGCCTTCTGTAAAAAGAAGGCGACTCAATTACCACCCCATCGACGGAGGGATTGTGCGATAGATCTCCTGGTAGACGCTGCACTTCCCAGGAGTCACGTGTATCCCCTGTCACAAGCGGAGACGGTGGCTATGGAGACATATGTCTCTGAATCCCTGCGTCAGGGGTACATTCAGCCCTCCATTTCACCCGTCTCCTCGAGTTTCTTTTTTGTGAAGAAGAAGGATGGAGGTTTGCGCCCGTGCATTGATTATCGAGGTCTCAATAAAATCACGGTGAGGTATAGTTACATGCTACCTCTTATCGCTACGGCGATTGAGTCAATGCACGGGGCGCGCTTCTTCACTAAACTGGATCTCAGGAGTGCGTACAATCTGGTGCGTATTCGGAAGGGAGACGAGGGGAAGACGGCATTTAGTACCACCTCAGGGCATTATGAATACCTCGTCATGCCGTATGGGTTGATGAATGCTCAATCAGTCTTCCAATCATTTGTAGACGAGATTTTCAGAGACCTGCACAGGCAGGGTGTAGTGGTGTATATCGATGACATTCTGATATGCTCCGCTACACGTGCCGAGCATGTGTTCCTGGTGCGCAAAGTTCTTGGTCGCCTGTTGGAGCATGACCTGTACGTCAAGGCTGAGAAATGCCTGTTCTTCCAACAGTCCGTCTCCTTCCTAGGGCATCAGATTTCCACGTCAGGAGTGGAGATGGAGAGTGACCGCATTGCAGCCGTGTGTAATTGGCCGACTCCCACCACGGTAAAGGAGGTGCAGCGATTTTTCGGGTTTGCCAACTACTACCGGAGGTTTATCCGGGGTTTTGGTCAGGTTGCTGCTCCCATTACCTCACTGCTAAAGGGCCCAGTGCGCTTGCAGTGGTCAGCTGAGGCGAACAGGGCTTTTAGGCACCTGAAGGCTCTGTTTACCTCGGTTCCTGTGTTGGCTCATCCGGATCCCTCTTTGCCGTTCATAGTGGAGGTGGACGCATCCGAAGCTGGGATAGGAGCAGTGCTCTCTCAGCGCTCGGGTACGCCACTGAAGCTCCGCCCCTGTGCCTTTTTTTCGAAGAAGCTCAGCCCGGCGGAGCGAAACTATGATGTGGGGGACCGGGAGCTGTTGGCTGTCGTCAGGGCCTTGAAGGCGTGGAGACATTGGCTTGAGAGGGCTAAACACGCTTTTCTCATCTGGACTGACCATCGCAATCTGGAGTACATCCGGGAGGCAAGGAGACTGAATCCTCATCAGGCAAGGTGGGCCATGTTTTTCACCCGTTTTGTGTTTACCCTCTCTTACAGACCAGGCTCCCAGAACGTTAAGGCAGACGCACTGTCCCGGCTGTTTGACACAGAGGAGCGGTCCATGGATCCCACTCCCATACTCCCAGCTTCTTGTTTGGTGGCGCCGGTAGTGTGGGAGCTGGACGCGGACATTGAGCGGGCGTCACGTGCAGAGCCCTCTCCCCCTCAGTTTCCAGCTGGGCGTCTGTACGTTCCGTCTGCTGTCCGCGACCGACTGATCTTTGAGCCCACACGTCACCCTCCTCTGGTCATCCTGGGATAGGTCGGACGGTGCGCTGTCTTGATGGGAGGTACTGGTGGCCCACTTTAGCTAAGGACGTGAGGATTTATGTTTTCTCCTGCTCAGTGTACACCCAGTGCAAGGCTCCTAGACACCTGCCCAGAGGTCAGTTACAACCCTTACCCGTTCCACAACGGCCGTGGTCGCACCTGTCGGTGGATTTCTTAACTAATCTTCCATCTTCACAGGGTAACACCACGATCCTGGTCGTTGTGGATCGTTTTTCTAAGTCCTGTCGTCTCCTCCCTTTGCCCGGTCTCCCTACGGCTTTACAAACTGCGGAGGCCCTGTTTACACACGTCTTCCGCCACTATGGGGTGCCTGAGGATATAGTGTCTGATCAGGGTCCCCAGTTCACGTCAAGGGTCTGGAAGGCGTTCATGGAACGTCTGGGGGTCTCGGTCAGCCTTACCTCAGGTTTTCACCCCGAGAGTAATGGGCAGGTGGAGAGAGTTAACCAGGATGTGGGTAGGTTTCTGCGGTCTTATTGCCAAGACCGGCCGGAGGAGTGGGCGAAGTTCGTACCCTGGGCAGAGATGGCCCAGAACTCGCTCCGCCACTCCGCCACTCCTCCACTAACCTTTCTCCCTTTCAATGTGTATTAGGGTATCAGCCGGTTCTGGCTCCTTGGCATCAGAGTCAGACCGAGGCTCCTGCGGTGGACAATTGGTTCCGGCGCGCGGAGGAAACCTGGGAGGCCGCCCACGTCCACCTTCAGCGCTCAATACGGTGTTCGCACCAGGGGACAGGGTCTGGCTCTCGACCCAAAACCTGCCCCTCCACCAGCCCTGTCGGAAGCTGGGTCCGCGGTTTTTGGGGCCGTTTAAAGTCCTGAGGAGAGTGAACGAGGTATGTTATAGGTTACAGTTACCCACTAATTACCGTATTAACCCCTCATTCCATGTGTCTCTCCTCAGGCCGGTGGTGGCTGGCCCGCTCCAGGAGGCTGAAGTGCGGGATGTTCCTCCGCCCCCTCTGGACATCGAGGGGGTCCCGGCGTACTCCGTTCGATCCATCTTGGATTTGAGACGTCGGGCGAGGGGCCCTCAGTACCTCGTGGCTGGAGCCGTGCGTCGGGGGGGGGGGGTACTGTCACAACTTCTGCCGAGGTCGAAGCCTCTCCTTGTTCGGGCGGTGCTCGACGTCACCGGTCTTCTAGCCATCATTGATCCATTTTTCATTTTCCATTGGTTTTGTCTTGTCTTCCTACACACCTGGTTTCAATCCCATTAATTACCTGTTGTGTATTTAACCCTCTGTTTCCCCTCATGTCTTTATCAGAGATTGTTTGTTATTCAGATTCCGTGTTGTATTGTCGTATTGGTGCGCGACGGGTCCTCGTACCCACTTTGTTTTATTTTTATTCATAGTTTGAGTTATGTTTTGTTTACAGTCATTAAACAACTCAATTTCATTAAGTTTGATTATCCTGCGCCTGACTTCCCTGCCACCTATACACACGACTCTGACACAATGAGGCCAAATGGATTGTCCGTAGAGCTCCAAGACAGGATTGTGTCAAGGCACAGATCTGGGGAAGGGTAACAAAACATTTCTGCAGCATTGAAGGTCCCCAAGAACACAGTGGCCTCCATCATTATTAAATGGAAACTGAGCAATCGGGGGAGAAGGGCCTTGGTCCAGGAGGTGACCAAGAACCCAATGGTCACTCTGACAGAGCTCCAGAGTTTATCTGTGGAGATGCTTGTCCTTCTGGAAGATTATCCCATCTCTGCAGCACTCCACCAATCAGGCCTTTATGGTAGAGTGGCCAGACAGAAGCCACTCCTCAGTAAAAGGCACATAACAGCACGCTTGGAGTTTACCAAAAGGCACCTAAAGACTCTCAGACCATGAGAATCAAGATTCTCTGGTCTGATGAAACCAAGGTTTCATCCAAGCCTGAATGCCAAATGTCACGTCTGGAGGAAAGCTGGCACCATCCCTACGGGGAAGCATGGTGGTGGCAGCATCATGCTGTGGGGATGTTTTTCAGCGGCAGGAACTGGGAGACTAGACCAGATCGAGTGAAAGATGAACAGAGCAAAGTACAGAGATCCTTCATGAAAACCTGCTCCAGAGCACTCAGGACCTCAAACTGGGGGGAAGGTTCACCTTCCAACAGGAAAACGACCCTAAGCACACAGCCAAGACAATGCAGGAGTGGCTTCGGGACAAGTCTCTGAATGTCCTTGAGTGGCCCAGCAAGAGCTCGGACCTGAACCCTATCGAACATCTCTGGAGCGACCTGAAAATAGCTGTGCAGCAATGCTCCTCATCCAACCTGACAGAGCTTGAGAGGATCTGCAGAGAAGAATGGGAGAAACTCCCCAAATACAAGTGTGCCAAGCTTGTAGCATCATACCCAAGAAGACTCAAGGCTGTAATCGCTGCCAAAGGTGCTTCAACAAAATACTGAGTAAAGGGTCTGAATACTTATGTAAATGTAATATTTCAGTTTTATTTTGAAATACATTTACAAACATTTCTAAAAATCAGTTTTTGCTTTGTCATTATGGGGTATTGTGTGTAGATTGATGGGGGGAAATGATGTAATACATTTTAGAATAAGGCTATAAGAGGGGATCACGTGACCCCTGAACGAGATGGCCGCATGAACTAGGAGCTCCGCACAAGTAGTTTCCAATTCCTAATCTTACCTCCACTTCAAGTTTAAACTCATTTAGCTTTAGTCAAAAAGTCATGGCGGCTACAAAAGGCGACACTACAGGTGACATTTTTACCCGGACTCGAGCACTAGCGACGGAAAAAGCCTCCAAGAAGCAGCTAGCTTCAGAAAAAGCTAGCGCCATTAGCCAGGAGCAAGAGGACCCGTTCCCCCCCGAGGCCCAACGAAGGCCAACCTCGCACTCTGTCGAAGACATCTTTTCTGAGCTGAGATCCCAACGTACAGAACTCAACACTAAACTAGATGCCATTAACGCTCAGCTCAGTGCGATAGGGGGCAAGGTGACAATCCTGGAAAATGCTTTGCCTGACATAAACAACAAGATAACCATAAACGCGGGGCGCCTGGACGAGGCAGAGGGGCGAATCCTATCCACGGAAAACTTATTGACAGACGCCATGGAAACAATAGCATATGCTAAAAAAAAAATAGAGCAGCTGGAAGAGAAAACAGAGGACCTGGAAAACAGGGGGCGAAGGAATAATTGTGTTCTATTAAATCTGGGCGAAAAAGAAGAGGGAAACATGCCACTGATCCGCTACCTGCAAGACAAACTTCCCGAGTGGCTCCACCTGTCCACCGACAGACCCATAGAACTCGAGAGAGCTCACCGAGCACTGAGGCCCCCACCAGCAGCCAGACAACCACCGCGCCCAATCACCATACGTTTCTTGAGATTCACCGACAAGGAACGAGTCCTACAGGCGGCGAAAACCAACACCATTACAGTGGGAAACGCCAAACTCACCTTACTCCAGGACCTGTCAGCTGGAATACGCCGAAAGCGCCGAGAGTTTGACGAGGTGAAGAAATGCTCCATTGACCGAGGCATCTTTAGGGGATTCAAATACCCAAACGAGCTCAGGATTCTTCACCAAGGAGCCCTGCGACACTTCAAAACTCCCGAAGAGGCAAAACGTTTTTTGAAAGACAACCCCGGTCAATGAGAAATGGACCAATGACTAAATGCGATTACTATTATTACTAAAGGAGGTAAGACAACATATAGCCGATATCCAAAGACCCACCCGCCCTGCTAAATGTCATTATAGCCGTCTAATCTATATTTATGTTCCTTTAGCTGAGAGGGATAGGCTCCATATTATAACCTAGGCCTACTATATGTAGGCTGGGCTATTGATTTTATTTTCTCCCATTTTTAATGTGGTCTGGACGGGGGCTACGTTGTCATTTACCCAATGCGGGGCGGAGAGGATGAGGCATTTCTTTGGTGGGGAGGGGGAGACGTTGTGCGTTGCTAACTGTTCCCGGTTTTTTGTTGTTGTTGTTGTTGGAACACAGAATTGTGACTGAGCGGGGAGGTAATAGATCCAACGGGATATGTCGAGTTGTTTGGGAACTCGGCTGGGGTGTTCAGAGACTGTTATTTTATGTAAACCATTTATTTTCCTTTTATGTGAACGCAGCTGTAACTACTATCCACCTTTACCCAGAGATGACTTGCACTAAAGTTCGATTACTGTTCGATGACGATGACTAGTACCTTAAATCTATTGACATGGAACTGCCATGGTCTAGGTCATGCAATAAAACGGAAAAAGATACTATGTGCTCTAACACACCTCTGTGATGCTGAACATGCCAAACTCCGCAGAGCTTGGGTGGGACAGGTGTATTTCTCATCTTTCAAATCCAACAGTAGAGGCACAGCCATACTTATCCATAAGAATGTTCCATTCATAATTGACAAAAACATATCTGATCCGGAGGGGAGATTTATTTTGATAACTGGGTCACTGTATGGGCAACCAATTACTCTCTTAAACATATACGCCCCTAACACAGATACTCCTGCTTTTATGTCGAAAATGATAACCCTGTTCAATGAGCATTGTGTCTCCTTTGGAGTGTTGGCCAGAGATTTTAATTGTACCCTGAACCCAACCCTAGACAAATCATCTCAAGTCCCCACCACAAATCCTAGATCTGCAAAGATGTTGAACTCTCTTACTAAAGAGATGGGACTGATAGATATCTGGAGAGAGACTAATAGCTCATCTATGGACTATACATACTACTCTAATGTCCATAACACCTACTCCCGTATAGATTACATTTTTATCCCAAAGAGTTTCATAAATTCAGCCACGTGTAGAATCGGACCCATAGCGCTTTCGGATCACGCCTTTGTCCACCTCCGCTTTGACCTCTGCAAAAACATCCCGAGGTCAAAGAGCTGGAAATTCAACACCTCCATGCTATCAAACGAAGCATTCCATACATTGGTAACTACATGGATAGACAACTACACACAAGACAACAAAGATTCTCCTGTTTCTCCGGCCACAATGTGGGACGCTGCTAAAGCCACACTAAGAGGTCATCTAATTGCATATGCTTCCTCTAAGAAAAAAGCAATGGAAGCACACAGGCTAGATCTGGAGAGGGAGCTGGAACGCTGTGAAAAAGTACATAAACAATCCACAGACAGCACCTCCTGGAGTCAACTTAAAGCAGCCAAAGCCAAACTGAATTTGGACTATACTCGGGAGATTAAAAAAAAAGTTTTCTTTACTAAACAGAAATACCATGAGTATAGCAATAGGCCTAGTAGATTGCTTGCTTATCAATTAAAAAAAGAGCAGTCAGAGCGTACAATTATGGCTATCCGAACAGCAGAGGACGAGGTCACATATGACCCAAAAAATATCAATTTAACTTTTCATGATTTTTACTGCAAACTATATACCTCTGAGAGAAAACACACGGAAGCAGAACTCCACTCCTTCCTAGAGGGAATCTCGCTACCTAAACTATCAGAGACTGACCAAGAAGATCTCAACTCCCCCTTCACTCCTGAGGAGATCCTGGAGGCAATTACCTCCATGCCACCTAACAAGTCCCCAGGCCCAGATGGATTCCCCAGAGAGTTCTACAAAGCTTTTTGGCCCCAGCTTAGCCCTATTTTCATGCCAATGCTGGAGGATTTTTGCAAAAACGGAGTTCTCCCAGACTCAATGCGCACAGCTCGCATTACAGTGTTGCTCAAAAAAGACAAGGACCCCCTATCCTGCTCCTCCTTCCGGCCCATAAGCTTGTTGGATTTCGACTACAAAATAATTACCAAATTGCTGGCCAAAAGACTAAACACTCTTCTTCCCAAAATAATAAAAGCGGACCAAACTGGATTTATTAGAGACAGATACTCTTCTGATAACATTCGCCGTCTTTTTGATATTATTGATCAAGTAAACGCACAGAAGACCCCTGTCCTGCTGGCTTCACTGGATGCTGAGAAGGCGTTCGACAGGATGGAGTGGAGCTTTTTGTTCTCAGTCTTAGAAAAGTTCAATATGGGCCCAAACTTTATTAAATGGATCAAATCACTATACTCTCATCCAAATGCCATGGTGACTACTAACGGACTGAACTCTGACAGATTCACTTTGGGACGGGGCACAAGACAAGGGTGCTCGCTATCCCCCCTGCTCTACTTGTTGGGGGCGGAGCCTCTGGCAGAGTTGATAAGGAGCAATCCAAGTATTACAGGTGTTCCTGCAGGCGGCCTGCAGCACAAGATTTCGCTTTACGCGGATGATGTCTTGCTCTACATATCCAACCCTGAGAAATCCCTTCCTCCCATTTTAGACACAATTGCTCAGTATGGCACGTTTTCAGGTTATAAGATAAATTTTAACAAATCCACTGTCTGCCCTCTCAATATTACACTCACCAGTTCTATGAAGACACTATGCCCATTCCAATGGAAGACACAGGGGTTTCAATACCTTGGGATATTCATAACACCAGATCTGAATAGGCTTTTCAAGGAGAATTATCTTCCACTCCTGGATCGAATCAAAAACAACCTCCAAACCTGGATCTCCCTCCCAATTAGCTTAGTAGGAAGAATTAATGTAATCCGTATGAACATCCTCCCTAGACTGAACTATTTATTTCAGATGCTCCCATGCTATCTCCCAGCTTCCTTTTTCAAAACAATTAACCAAAGCATCACCAAATTTATATGGGGCAATAAAAAACCTAGGATCAAGCTCTCCACTCTATCGAAACCTGAATCTAAGGGCGGTCTTGCCCTTCCCTCCCTTCATTTGTACTACTGGTCTGCCCAAATTCGCAATATGCTAACATGGATCACATACAGACAAGAGTCAACGTGGATTCAGATAGAAGCCCAATCCTGTGGTTCATTGCCACTAAGCTCAACTATATTCATTAATAACTTTAGTGAAGTGGGCAACATAGCCAAAACATTTGTGATTTACAGCACCCTACTAGCGTGGAGGGACTGTAAGAAATACCTGGGCATCTCCTCCCAAATATGCTCTCACTCGCCTATAGTAGGCAACCCAGACTTGCCAAAAGCCCTGAGGGATGCCAACTTTAATCTTTGGCATACTCTAGGAATCAGGACCTTTTCAGACCTATTTCATCAGAAGACCACTACACTGAAATCCTTTCAAGAGCTCTGCAGTGAATTCAATGTGCCAAGATCCCATTTTTTTATAAATATCTTCAAATTAGACATGTCATCTCCTCATTTACTTCCAAGAGGAGGTTTAGAACTCAGTTGAACGAAGTTGAAACCCTTCTTGTCACAGCACAATCCATTAAAGGCAAAATATCCTATATCTATAGACTCCTTTCTGAGAAAGGAGGCTCCTCCTTTACTCCTTTGAAAATAATCTGGGAAAAGGACCTTGGTCTGACTATCAGTGATGAGTTATGGGCGGAGGTTTGCGACAGGGTATACTGCTCCTCTACTAATGTAAAAATGAAAGAATCGAATTACAAATTTTTGTACAAATTTTATTACACTCCCTTGAGACTCCATAAAATGAAAACAGACATTTCTCCTAACTGTAAAAGATGTACCTCTGAAAGTGGAACCTATATGCATGTATTTTGGAGCTGTAGAGAGATTGCCAGATTTTGGCAATCTATACATACTGCTGCACAGAAAATACTAGATGTACAGTTTGATATGACCCCGTGTCTCTATCTTCTTAATGCCCAGCAGGACTTTGTTCTTGATCCTGACAGAGAAAATTTGCTCATGACCATTACATACTTTGCTAAGAAATGTATCCTTCTATTGTGGGCCTCTAGTACCTCTCCTACATTTAAAATGTGGATTGACCAGATTGTTGACTTTCTCCCTCTTGAAAAGCTCACTTATGACCTCCACAAGAGACAGCCCAAGTTTGATAGACTCTGGTCTCCACTACTCCACTATATCTCAAATTGGACAGAGTGAATGGGGGGATCGGGGAGGTGAGCAGATGCGTGTTGTGTAAGGTGCTGTAAAATCTAAAAACTAATCATTGGCTCGTCATCTCAGCTAAGGCTGGAAATAGCAAATAAGAACCTTGATAGTGCTGCTGCAAGTTCTACATTTTAAATTTTGTTATAATTATTATTTGTGTGTATGTGTGTATGTATGTATATGTAGGTATGTATATATGTATATATATATATATAACATTTTTTTATTTTTTATTATTATTATTTTTTATTTTTTTAAGTCTGTCACATCTGTGAATGTGGAATGTGTTTGGTTGGTTGTTTGAAAACTTAATAAAACTTTAAATTGAAAAAAAAGAATAAGGCTATAATGTAACAAAATGTGGAGAAGTCAAGGGGTCTGAATACTTTCAGAATGCACTCTGTGATATTTTGGTAATGTTCTAGCTGGATCTTTTCTTGTTTCTAATTTGCCAGTATGATTTACATGTTTATTTATTTTTATCTCTGAGTGCATGAGGCCTTTGAAGAGAACCGTATGCATGACATGAAGTTGACACTAAAGTCTCATGAATCTACCAGGTTTCTACCCTTGTCAATCACCAAACCTGCTCCCACAGTTGATGATATCACCATCTTCCATCAGTTTGGAAAATACTGCTTACATAAAAATATGTGCCAGTGCAACATCTGTATCCTGAAACTGTTTCCCAATAAAAGCTATTTATTGTGTGTGCTGACCAAGGGGCTTTTAAAATGTTTCTGTAATGTACCTTATAATATAGGAGACCCCCTTCGCTGGTGTAGATAGACGTCACAAGGATGTGCTCCTACATGCAGTGGTGGATTTAGGTATAGGTGGCATCTTGCCGGGGCGGCACTGGGTGCCCGCACAAAAACAATCGTAATGGTGACATTTGCGCGATCGGTTTTCTATCGCTCATTTGCACGTCACGTCAATGATATCATGTCACCATGTGGGACTGTGGGTCAATTTAACCTTGTTGGAGTGGGCGCACTGATTCTAGTTTGTGAGCTAGGCAGGCTACTGCCTGGGAAGGTCTCCCACTCAGAAGTACGAGATGGGGAGGGGGGCGGGAGTAGGTTGACCTCAGGTCTCCCCACTGAAAGCCCGAGGTAGGGGGAGCGGGGGAATCTATCAAATAGCGCACCTCTAACTTTGTACAGTACTAATGCAATTAGTAAAATCAATCACACTACGAAATGCTTCCAAATAAACCACAATTCATTCATAATACTGTGAATATATAGTTTCACAGACATATTGTTGCATTTTTTTCAACCTAGCTCAGTGCTTTCTGTGGTGGTGGGGCAGCCATCAGAAAATACGGAGCGTAGGGGTTGGTAATGTTCTCTAGTTGCGTTGTGATTGGCTCAGTGTTCTGTCACTCATGGGGACACTACCTCACCTCAAAATCTACGGGGAGAGCTCGAACATTCAAGCCCCTTGGGTGTTGCCATAAAGTTGCATTAGAAGTGCCCATCCAAGAAGGCTCAAGGTCATTGGCCACAGATAAAATGACGTCAAATCACGTTATAGCTTGATTGGACTGATCATGTTCAATTGGTCTCCTGAGTGGCGCAGGGGTCTAAGGCACTGCACCTCAGTGCATGAGGTGTCACTACAGTCCCTGGTTTGAATCCAGGCTGTATCACATCTGGCCGTGATTGGGAGTACCATAGGGCGGTGCACAATTGGCCCGGGGTAGGCCGTCATTTAAAAAAATAATTTCTTCTTAACTGACTTGCTTGGTTAAAACTTCTTGCCACTATAGGGGGTGCTGTTTCGCATTAGCATAATTTGCTCAACAGATTAAACGGCTTCCTAATAAATTCTTGCTCGTACAATATGCATATTATTGTTATTATTGGATAGAAAACACTCTCTAGTTTCTATAGCCGTTGGAATTTTGTCTCTGAGTGGTACAGAACTCAATCTACAGCACTTTTCATGATAGGGAGTCAGATTTCAGACATCCTGGCCCCTGATCTGGAGTCAGTTTAAAGGTCCCTGTAAATGCTATGGAGAAACAGACACTTCTTACGTCTTCCCCTGGATGTCAGTACGTGATGACGCTTTGAATGGAGTCGATTGCGCAATCAGGGGCTGCATAAAAGAGCAAATACCGGAAGTAGCATCCCTTTGCTGCCTGCGCCTTGCGCACGGAGGACGTCGGACTCGCCTCCTTCCAAGCGTTTGTTTAGCCAGTAATATTTCTCTGGTCATGTTTTTACTCGTTAGAGGTGTTAAAAACATCATAAGGTAGTTAATTTAAACCGTTTTATAGCAATTTATATCCGTTTAGTGCGATTTTGACCCATTTATTTCTGAGGCACTTTGAACAGCTGGGCACGTTTCCAGTTCATGCCGAACGTTAGTGGGCATTTCCACATGGCAAGAGGACAGCTTTCGACCAAAATACGATTAGACCCAAGAAAGGATTCTTTGCCCAAAATTCTGATGGAAGAACAGCTCACAGTAAGAACAATTTATGATGATAAATCGTGTTTCTGTCGAAAAATGTTAAACGCTTATGTCGCCATTTTGTTTTGTATAGCTTCGCTTGGCGCAACCTGTATTGAAAAGTAAGGATAATTTAAAAAATGTAAATCAGCGATTGCATTAAGAACTAATTTGTCTTTCGATTCCTGTCAACCCTGTATTTTTTAGTCAAGTATATGATTAGCTTTTGATTAAACTAGATCACTAAAAGATGGCGACCGACATTTCCAGGCTTGTTTTGCTACTATTTTCATTGTATAACCACGGTTTTTTATGGCTAAATATGCACATTTTCGAACAAACTCTATATGTATGTTGTAAAATGATGTTACTGGAGTGTCATCGGAAGAATTCTGAGAAGGTTAGTGAAAAAATTAATATATTTTGGCGATGATAACGATATCGCTCTCTTTAGCTTGAATTCATGCTGGGGTAACGTTTGCATATGTGGTATGCTAATATAACGATTTATTGTGTTTTCGCCGTAAAACACTTAGAAAATCTGAAATATTGTCTGAATTCACAAGATCTGTGTCTTTCCAATGCTATACTTTGTCTATTTTTAAGAAATGTTTTATGATGAGTAAATTGGTAATACACGTTGCTCTCTGTAGTAATTCTAGTCGCTTTGGTGAGATTTGTGATGGTGGCTGCAATGGCAAACTATGATTTATACCTGAAATATGCAAATTGTTCTAACAAAACCTATCCTATACCATAAATATGTTATCAGACTGTCATCTGATGAGGTTTTTTCTTGGTTAGTGGCTATCAATATCTTAGTTTAGCCGAATTGGTGATAGCTAGTGGTGTTGAGAAAAAATGGTGGACAAAGAAAAGTGGTGTATTTTGCTAACGTGGTTGGCTAATAGATTTACATATTGTGTCTTCCCTGTAAAACATTTTAAAAAACAGAAATGATGGGTTTATTCACAAGATCTGTATCTTTCATCTGGTGTCTTGGACTTGTGATTTAATGATATTTAGATGCTACTATTTACTTGTGAAGCTATGCTAGCTATGCTAATCAGTGTGGGGGGGGGTGGGGGGTGCTCCCGGATCCGGGTTTCTGAGGCAGTAAAAGTTAAATAAAGGTTAAATGTAAAAATAAAAAAAATGTCAACCTAATACTTTCAAAATCTTAGCTTGCAAGCTAGCAGTCATCAACATGAATCAAGTCGAAAATCTACTGGCAAATCCTTTTCAATCCTTGTCATATGAAGAGAAATTATAGATAAAAGGTATCGGTGCTCATTGGACATAAACATTAAGTTTGAAATCGCAATTCAACAATGAGTGTTTGTGGGGAAGGAAGTAATCAGTCTGGGTTTAAGAGTCTCTTTTCCAAGCTTAAAAGGATAAACATTCAACATCCAGCATGACTTCTGCAGCTTTCAAAACAACTGGAAACTCAGAACTGGGAAATCTCAGGCTACAGTGAGTTGAAGACAACTGGGAACTCTGAAAAAAACTAGCTCCGACTGGGAAAATACTTTTTGAACGGTCATACAACTTGGAATTCCAAGTCTGGAACTCGGGCCTGTTTCTAGAGCTCCAACCTGAAGATCACTAGTATCGTGATTCAACCTTGTTTTTTTTTCAAAGTTCCCAGTTGTCTTGAAAGCACCTTAAATCCAGAGAATGCCAGACCTTGATGACAAAGTTTGATGACTAAATTTACCCACGAAGGACCATCGCGCCATCTTCCTGTTCAAGTGAGCAACGCACAACAAGAGGAGTCCAAAAATGTTTTGTATGCTGCTGCATAAATTATGTAATATGCCAGGGAGATATGTGTACTTTAGCTAAGAAAGTAATACTAAGTGTATGTTGTGTAGTAAGATATTAGTAGCCCATGTGGCTCACCCTAATAATTTGGTCCTTTTTCCCCTTGTAATTTAGCCTACTGTTCTGACTTGGTGATCCACATGTAGCCTATAGCCTGTTTAAGAGAAATGTCATCATCGAATATTGTAAGAGCTTTCATTGTCTGCTTATGCCCCTTTTATTTATCCTATGGTTCTGACTTAGTGTACAGGGAGAAAACTGTAAGAACGGCCCATGTCCTGTATTCTGTTGCTGTACATTTCAAAAGTGCTGAAAAAATAGTTATATTGACTACGTCCATCGTAGCTCGCTCATTAATGTCTTAATCGAAATTACAGATGGCGTCTTATCCCATCGTCGTCCCCTTGTGCCATAGTTTGTACGTCTCAATTGTCAGTGGAAGCCACATTTGTTTAAGCAAGTCAGCCATATCAACTATGTTTTTTTAATAGGCAGTATATGAGGCTCAATTAACTGTTTTGCTGCCAGACGAGGCTCTGGTGATAGCCAGGTGTAATAGAGGTAAGGTGTTGACTGCTGTTGACAGCATTATGTAGGCCCTAACAGTTTGTGGGCACAGTTTGTCACCGTTATAGTCCAGTTAATGTATTGTTTAGTGTTGAGTAGTGGCTTTGCTGGCATGCATCTAAAAACTTTTTTTTTTAAATTGCCCCAGCAAGACGACCATGCTAAAATCGCCACTGCTTTGAACCATGAACTTTTCGACACCTTTCACTGTAGGCTATATGTCATCTTACAACAGCTACATAGAGGACGTATTTGGTCAAATGTTACAATGTACAGTGGGGAGAACAAGTATTTGATACACTGCCAATTTTGCAGAGCCGGAATTCTTACTGGTTGGTAGGTGATCAAATACTTATGTCATGCAATAAAATGCAAATTAATTACTTAAAAATCATACAATGTGATTTTCTGGATTTTTGTTTTAGATTCCGTCTCTCACAGTTGAAGTGTACCTATGATAAAAATTACAGACCTCTACATGCGTTGTAAGTAGGAAACACTGCCGATTTTGCAGGTTATCAAATACTTGTTCTCCCCACTGTATATTAAACCAATTGGTACACTAATTTCCATTACAGATAACAAAAAACATGGGTACACTTTGTTATTGTGAGAACTTTCATCTTTCAATGCTTTAGCTTTGAAATGTAAATGTTTATACATATTCAGGTTGAGTTATCTTTCTAAAATGTGTATAGTATGCCTAGTTATTTAGCTACATCTACTTCCCACCACAGCATGGAGAAAGTCAAGAGGAAGCAGTGGTGTGAGGTGGACATCTTCTATGCCATGGAGGACTGAGGGGCAAGGATGGCTATCCGCCAGGCTGCCAAGGTTAGGCATCTTTTGTTTTTAAGAGATTACCACATGTATGCAAATTTTATTTGCTAGTAACAGTTTTCTTTTCTTATCTACCAAGGTGTATGGTGTACCTCGGCAGACCCTGGCAGACAGCCTGAGCGGCCGGATGACCCATGGTTGCCGCATTGGACCACCCACATTGCTTGCACCAGAGGATGAACATTCTTTGGTGCAGTACTGTATCTACTGCGCCAGCCATGGGTTCCCCTTCATCAGACACAGGCTGATGAAATACGCCAACAAAATATGCAGGTATTTGGTGTTCTATGTGTTTATATATGTAGAATGCTGGAATGACTGTCCTTAATGTGTGTGATGTAAATGTGGATGTGTATGGTGATGCCAAAATAAACATTTTCATCCTGGATGGACAATTTTATATTCTATTCTATTGTAGGTTTTGGCACCCAGGGGAAACAATCCCACCACTGGGGAAGAGGTGGTGGGAAATGTTCAGGAGGAGGCACAAGAACCTGAGCATGAGGAGGCCGGACACCCTGGACAGGGGGAGAGCTGAGTGTGTCACACGTCCGACAATGGACACCTTCTTCACTTATGAGAAGCACTTGGAGGAGAGTGGGTTGAGGGAGAAACTCAGACAAATCTATAACTGCAATGAGTCTGGGTATCATAGCGACCAGAGCAGGCATGAAGTGCTGGAGCACGGAGGAGCACATCACAGTGCTGGCCTGCTTCAACGCAGCTGGGGAGGATGTCCCCCCCATTTATCATCTACCCCAAGTGTTTCCCTGGTGGCCACTACATACTGCCCCCCCCCCCAAGCCTTGTATGGACGATCAAACAATGGCTACATTGACCTGTTCACGAAGTGGTTTAAGCACTTCATTAAGCATGCAGTGAAGGAGAGCCCTCTCCTCTTCTTTGACGGGCACAAGAGCCACATGGACACGGAGGTGCTTGCGGCGGCACTAAGGGAAGGGGTTATAGTTCTTTGTCTTCCACCACAGTGCACCCATGTCCTGCCATTGCCTCCCAGTGTGCAACACCTGTAGGAGCCGCCGGAATCCCCACGTGTCTGCTCTCCCGGCCACACCATCGTCGGCCCCTCAACCCCACCATTACAAACACCAGCTCCTCCAAGCTGTTGTCGGCGGTTTTGTCCACCACCACTACGATGCACACCACCCCCCCTGTCTGTCACCACCAACACGGCCTCCCCTGGACTACTTGCCTCCTCCATCTCCCCTGGTCACACCACCACAGCAGCCTCGTCTGGTGTCCCTGCCCCCGGCAATTTTAATAATCACCTCCACAGGTAAACACATGTTAAATTATGAAAAAATTACTGTTAGTGATGTGTTTTATAAAACTGCAATGTTTAAACATTTTTCTATCTTTACATATCTACAGTTCAGAGCACCAGCCCTGAAGGCATGTCCACCTCCTCCAAAACTTCTGCAGCTTCCTCCAGAGGTATTGATGTAAAAAGTTGAAAATGTTTTTCATGAAACATGCTCTGTCTAACACTACTTTTTCTCTCAACTGCAGCACAGAAAAGGAAGAGAAAAGCTCCACCGGCACCTCTGTCACGCCACCCATGGCACCACATTCAGGTACTTAATCTGTTTGTTTTTCTCTCAGTTGTATCAATTACTATTGTTGCTGTAGTACTTCTCTATTTGCCTAGTTAAATAAAGGTTAAATAAAATAAAATAAATTGCAAATCATGTTCATCAATTTGATTTGTTTTTTCAAATAAAAGTAGACACCACCTGCTGTGCTCGCTGCGGAGAGCGTGATCCGCCTGCAAGCTCACCTCAGGAGTGTAGGTCCGTGGTGCCATGGGTGTGCTGTGACTTCTGTCAGCATTGGTTCCACTGCAGGTGTGTGCAGGAGGATCCAGAGGTACCGGTGGATCTGGATTTTTATCATTATTTTTGTGACAATATAGGGATGGAGGTTGAGATTTAATTGTTTGCAATGTTTGTTTTCAGATTAAATGATTTATTTGTATAAAAAATAAACTGTTATATATATAATGTGTGTGTGTTTATTCAACCCGTCTTGTGTATTGCTTCCTTTACTTTCCAAGTGCATGTCTGCAACACAAACTCCAACAGTGTTTTCATTGTTTGTCAATGCACATTAATAAAATGTAAGTTTTATTTGATGTACATCTTTCATACTCATTTATATTTTACTATTAAACTGGTATCTACTTTTTCACAACATAAAATTAATCTGTAAAACAAATTGAGAGATTATTTGGTTAAAACACTGAAGATGTTGGTGAAGTACCTTTTTTTTTTTAAGAGTCCACATGAGGGCGCACCAGGCTACGCAACCAAAAGTTGACGAGCAACTAATTTTATTTTATTTTTTTTAAACCGGAAGACTAGCCAACTAGTCAATTATCTAGTAAACACTTCGGATACGAGGTTGGTGTCTATTTTTTTTTTAACTAAATGAAACGGATATATCTTGTAATTTAACAAAATAGTAAGGTGGGCAATAACTGGGCGGGGACCGTATGCCGAAAATACTGGACGTCTTTTTTTTTGCTAAACCGCTTATCAAAAAGCTGATATTATTTCCACAGAAATGTCAAACTTGCTAACCCGTTAGCTAACATTTTTACGACACCAATAATCACAAAACATTGATGGCTTGATCACAAGATAACACTGTTGAAGGTAATATATTTCTTAAACGCTGTTGAATATGCCGGTAATACGGGGTTCCACGCCAACTATTGAGCGGAGTTGTGGGAGAGAAGCACCAAAACGTTTATTTGTGGCGCAGATCGGTGCGACTGTCAGTCAGATTCGGTTGGCTATCACGAGGCCTACTTATATCAATCAGTACACTTGTAAGAACCCAATCATTACGAAACCTCTATTCGATCAAATAAGCCACATCATTTATACATACTTTTTACATTCTTCCTCAAACATAATGCTCTATACCAGTGGTTCCCAAACTTTTAATAGTCCCGTACCCCTTCAAACATTCAACCTCCAGCTGCGTATCCCCTCTATCACCAGGGTCAGCGCACTCCCCAATGTTGTTTTTTGCCATCATTGTAAGCCTGCCACACACACACACACTATACGATACATTTATTAAACGTAATGAGTGTGAGTTTTTGTCACAACCCGGCTCGTGGGAAGCGACAAAGACTTTTTATAGGACCAGGGCACAATCAATATTTTTGTACTTTATTTAGCCATATTACATAAAACCTTATTTGTAAATCAAAATTGTGAAAAACTCACCACAGGTTAATGAGAAGGGTGTGCTTGAAAGGATGCACATAACTCTGCAATGTCTTTTTTTTCTACACACAATCTGTGCCTGTATTTAGTTTTCATGCTAGTGAGGGCTGAGAATCCACTCTCACATAGGTATGTGGTTGCAAAAGGCATCAGTGTCTTAACAGCCAATTTGCCAAGGCAGGATACGCTGAGCGCAGCCCCATCCAGAAATCTGGCAGTGACTTCTGATTAAATTCTATTTTAACAGAACCGCTTGTTGCAATTTCGATGAGGCTCTCTTATTCAGATATCGGTAAGTGGACTGGAGGGAAAACGAAAAGGACTGGAGGGAAAGGGAAAACGAATCAAGTTGTTTGTGTCATCTGTTTTGGGAAAGTACCTGCGAATTGCGCACCCAACTCACTCAGGTGCTTTGCTATATCACATTTGACATTGTTTGTAAGCTTGAGTTCATTTGCACACACAAAATTATACAATGATGGGAAGACCTGTGAGTTGTCCTTGTTAATGCAGATAGAGAAGAGCTCCAACTTCTTACTCAAAGCCTCAACTGCGTTTATTTTCAGCAAACTTAACGTGTAAATATTTGTATGAACATAACATTCAATAACTGAGACATAAACTGAACAAGTTCCACAGATGTGACTAACAGAAATTGAATAATGTGTCCCTGAACAAAGGGGGGGGGGTCAAAATCAAAAGTAACTGTCAGTATCTGGTGTGGCCACCAGCTGCATTAAGTACTGCAGTGCATCTCCTCCTCATGGACTGCACCAGATTTGCCAGTTCTTGCTGTGAGATGTTACCCCACTCTTCCACCAAGGCATCTGCATGTTCCCAGACATTTCTGGGGGGAATGGCCCTAGCTCTCACCCTC
Source organism: Salvelinus alpinus (assembly GCF_045679555.1). Lineage (NCBI taxonomy): Eukaryota > Metazoa > Chordata > Actinopteri > Salmoniformes > Salmonidae > Salvelinus > Salvelinus alpinus. The sequence goes on along the minus strand of NC_092097.1, from coordinate 33,474,579 downwards.
CGATCCAACAGGTACCAGACGTGCTCAATGGGATTGAGATCCGGGCTCTTCGTTGGCCATGGCAGAACACTGACATTCCTGTCTTGCAGGAAATCACGCACAGAACAAGCAGTATGGCTGGTGGCATTGTCATGCTGGAGGGTCATGCCAGGATGAGCCTGCAGGAAGGGTACCACATGAGGGAGGAGGATGTCTTCCCTGTAACGCACAGCGTTGAGATTGCCTGCAATGACAACAAGCTCAGTCCAATGATGGTGTGACACTCCGCCCCAGACCATGACAGACTCTCCACCTCCAAATCCAAATCGATCCTGCTCCAGAGTACAGGCCTCGGTGTAACGCTCATTCCTTTGACGATAAACGCGAATCCGACCATCACCTCTGGTGAGACAAAACTGTGACTCGTCAGTGAAAAGCACTTTTTGCCAGTCCTGTCTGGTCCAGTGACGGTGGGTTTATGCCCGTATGCGACGTTGTTGCCGGTGATGTCTGGTGAGGACCTGCCTTACAACTGGCCTACAAGCCCTCAGTCCAGCCTCTCTCAGCCTATTGCGGACAGTCTGAGCATTGATGGAGGGATTGTGCATTCCTGGTGTAACTCGGGCCATTGTTGTTGCCATCCTGTACCTGTCCCGCAGGTGTGATGTTCGGATGTACCGATCCTGTGCAGGTGTTGTAAAACGTGGTCTGCCACTGCGAGGACGATCAGCTGTCCGTCCTGTCTCCCTGTAGCGCTGTTTTAGGCGTCTCACAGTACGGACATTGCAATTTATTGTCCTGGCCACATCTGCAGTCGTCATGCCTCCTTGCAGCATGCCTAAGGCACATTCACGCAGATGAGCAGGGACCCTGGGCATCTTTCTTTTGGTGTTTTTCAGAGTCAGTAGAAGGGTCTCTTTAGTGTCCTACGTTTTCATAACTGTGACCTTAATTGCCTACCGTCTGTAAGCTGTTAGTGTCTTAACGACCATTCCACAGGTGCATGTTCATTAATTGTTTATGGTTCATTGAACAAGCATGGGAAACAGTGTTTAAACCCTTTACAATGAAGATCTGTGAAGTTATTTGGATTTTTACGAATTATCTTTGAAAGACAGGGTCCAGAAAAGGGATATTTCTTTTTTTGCTGAGTTTATATATTTTTTCAACTTAGAATCACGTTTTTATTTGGCGTACCGCCGACGGCATTGCACGTACCCCTGGGGGAATACCTACTCTATACCATTTTACAGGTACAGCGACTTGTGTACTTTACAGAGGGTTTGTTTCAATGAAATGCCAATTATCCCAAAGCGAGCAGTCTGCACTGCTGGGCAGTGAGATTGTTTTGGGAGTTATGTAAGTTGGGAGGGTTTTTGCGCCTTTTATTTCCTTCTCTCCATTTGGGCAATTTGGTTTGCTTCTCTTGTTTCATCACCTCTTTTCACTACACCTCTCTTGTGGGCTGTCTCTCTCCTCACTCTCACATTCTCTATCTCGTTCCCTCTCTCATATCCCCCTGTTTCGCTCAGCCCAGGCATCACAGTTTTCCTTCTAGGACCCTTTTCCTAGAAACAGGGCCCTATGGCTGAGGCCACCTCAGGGCAAGATAGGAAGGAAGAGGGGGAACAAGCATCTTCCTGGAAATCACGTGGTACAGGAGGTGCCTTCACTTCTTGTCTTAAATGAGTTCAGCTTGTGGTCTACGATGTGGTTGAGAGATAAATGGAAGCATGGAGTACAGTGGCCGATTACCCTGATATGCCAACTGCCCATATGTGTCCATCCTGCCACAGCTTTGTGTAGTATTTCTACACCACTGTTTTAGTTATCTTCGCTATGTGTGTCAGCCTGCCCCACCCTTGTGAGTTCTGGTGTTCTCTGCTTATCCTGTCTCCCTCTCTCCAGCCCCCTCATTCCTGCCAGACCCTGAGGATCACGTGACCTCTGTATAGGTTTTCCATAAATTCCTCACATTCAACCAATGGGCATCCAGTATCACAACCTTCTGTTTCCCTGTTACCTCATTCCTGCCTGCACGTGTGCTCTCTTCAGTATCTCTCCCTATAGGTCAATGTATAGGCTAATCTATAGTGCAAGGCCAAGCCGTACCTCGCACAATGCACAGCACACTGTATTGCTGATCAGGCACAGGTTGTTGGAAGAGTATGTTGTCAGAGAGTGAGACATTACATGTGAAAGTTTAGTCCATTACATTAGTCCTCAGAGGCCATGATGAAACAACATATAGAAAACATCTTTCATCCTGGTGTCAACTATAGACATGTTGGCCTATTTATCATTCGCTGCAATGTATTTTGTTTGTATATTACAATGAAATTCATATAATTAATGTATAGCTCTTATCTGCAGCCTATTCACACTGCTGTTTTTTCATTAGCTTTTTATCTTATAAAAACCCACACTTCCTGTGTTCTTTACTTCTTGTTTGTTTAAACTTATTCCTGACATTTCTGTTATGCATGTTGTTTTCTGTTTTAATTTGATACATTTATTTTCCAGCTGTGTTTTGTCAGCTGGTGAACACTTTTAATATCTTCATCTCTTAGGACAATTAGTTTAAAAAACAATCCAACAGACCCATATGCAAAAATCATTATAGATTCATTTAATTTCTGCCTGGTATTGCATTGTTTTGCAGGTGGTGTTGCAAAGATTCTGTGATTGCCAATATAACAGATATTCTACATTTCTTAATCCTCCAGACCAGGTATTTCCAAACTGTGGTACGCCCAATGCCGTCGAGGGTACGCCAAATAAAAATGTGATTCACATTTAAAAAAAATAATAATAATAATCTTCACATTTTCCAACAGTATATTTATATTTTTCAACAAGTGAGTTTTTTCTCTCTCACCTGAGTAGCCTCATTTCACTGCCAAAAATAAAATACAATTATCTAGTGTTCAGCGAAATAACAACACAATGTCAAATATAGGTAGCCTAGTCAAATAATTAACATCCAATCACATTAACCATTACTCTCTCGCGGGAAACCTTCACTCTTGTGCAGACATTTAGAAACGAAGCATGACCATTTGAAAAATAAGCCACGGGAGTTTTTTGAGCGAGAATAAAGACGACTTTCGAGTAGTAAGACATGTATAAAAGCAACAGATACCATTAATATGAAGGGGCTAGAAGCGTCTTATATGATGAGCTACAGAGTAGCTAGGACATGTTATTATATTGGACTTTGAGGTCTTATTACATGCATACATAATACCACAAGAGGATCTGTAGGAAGCTGCTCCTGCGTTGTCTTGGCTGTGTGCTTAAGGTCGTTTTCCTGTTGAAAGGTGAACCTTCGCCTGAGCGCTCTGGAGCAGGTTTTCATCAAGATTCTCTGTACTTTGCTCTGTTCATCTTTCCCTCGATCCTGACTAGTCTCCCAAGTCCCTGCCACTGAAAAACATCCCCACAGCATGATGCTGCCACCACTGTGCTTCACCGTAGGGATGGTGCCAGGTTTCCTCCAGATGTGACGCTTGGCATTCAGGCCAAAGAGTTGCATCTTAGTTTCATCAGACCAGAGAATCTTGTTTCTCATGGTCTGAGAGTCTTTAAGTACCTTTTGGCAAACTCCAAGCGGACTGTCATGTGCCTTTTACTGAAGACTGGCTTCCGTCTGGCCACTCGACCACAAAGGCCTGATTGGTGGAGCGCTTCAGAGACGGTTGTTCTTCTGGAAGATTCTCTCATCTCCACAGAGGAACTCTAGAGCTCTGTCAAGAGTAACCATCGGGTTCTTGGTCATCTCCCTGACCAAGGCCCTTCTCCCCCGATTACTCAGTTTGGACGGGCGGCCAGCTCTAGGAGGAGTCTTGATGGTCCCAAACTTCTTCCATTTAAGAATGGACGTTCAATGCTGCAGAAATGTTTTCGTACCCTTCCCCAGATCTGTGCCTTGACACAATCCTGTCTTGGAGCTCTACGGACAATTCCTTTGACCTCATGGCTTGGTTTTTGCTCTGACATGCACTGTCAACTGTGGAACCTTATAGAGACAGGTGTGTGCATTTCCAAATCATGTCCACAGGTGGACACCAATCAGGTTGTAGAAACATCTCAAGGATGATCAATGGAAACAGGGTGTACCTGAGCTCAACTTCTAGTCTCATAGCAAAGTGTCTAAATACCTATGTAAATAAGGTGTCTGTTTTTTTATTTTTAATACATTTGCTAACATTTCTAACAACCTGTTTTCGCTTTGTCATTATGGGGTATTGTGTGTAGATCGAGGATTTTTATTTATTTAATCCATTTTAGAATAAGGCTGTAACATTTTTAAAAAATGGAAAAAGTCCAGGGGTCTGAATACTTTCCGAAAGGCACTGTATTTACTTTTTTTTAATAGTTATTCATGTCAAATTCAAACACTCATTTTTAATAATGTACCTAACACAGAACCCAAACCGGCTGTGCGCGTGCGCCATTGTGCGCTATCGTGCATTTATTTTGCCCCCCCACACCAAACGCGATCACAACACGCAGGTTAAAATATCAAAACAAACTCTGAACCAATGACATTAATTTGGGTACAGGTCGAAAAGCATTAAACATGTATGGCAATTTAGCTAGTTAGCTTGCACTTGCTAGCTAACGTTAATTTTTCCTATTTAGCTAGCTTGCTGTTGCTAGCTAATTTGTCCTGGGATATAAACATTGAGTTGTTATTTTACCTGAAATGCACAAGGACCTCTACTCCGACAATTAATCCACACATAAAAAGGCCAACCAAATCCTTTCTAGTCATCTCTCCTCCTTCCAGGCTTTTTCATCGTTTAACTTATATGGTGATCGCATCTAAACTTTCATTGTATTACCACGACTACTGGCAAAACAGTTCGTCTTTCAATCACCCACGTCGGTATAACCAATGAGGAGATGGCACGTGGGTACCTGCTTCTATAAACCAATGAGGAGATGGGAGAGGCAGGACTTGCAGCTCGATCTGTGTCAGAAATAGGAATGACTTCTATTTTAACCCTTGGCGTCGCAGACGCTCGTTGGCGCACGCGAGCAGTGTTGGTGCAATAATTGAATAACATGGATTTCAAAATGTATTTTGCGACGCTCGCGCACGCGACGTGTCCGGTCTGGTCAGCATGTAAGATTACATAATAATGTACATAATGTTTATAATCAGTTTATTTGCAGATATTTTCAAATAAAGTGTTATAATATGCTATATACTCCCATTACCACAATCATACTCTAGTTTGAAAATATGATATAGGCCATCAATCAAAGGCAAGATAACTAGTTGATAAGAAATTGATCAAATACATTTGGTCTTCTGAATGCATCAGCAAAGGCTTTGATTTATTTTACTGTTATGACTGATGATAATTTTTAATTACTGGTCATTGGTGATCCGTGCCTCTCCCGGTTTGAATGATTCAATTATGATTTAGGATTCTTAACGGCCAGCAGGTAGAGTAGCGGTTAAGAGCATTGGGCTAGTAACCGAAAGGTCGCTGTTTCGAATGCCCGAGCCGACTAGTTGAAACATCTGTTGATGTGCCCTTGAGCAAGGCACTTAACCCTAATTACTCCTGTAAGTCGCTCGTCTTCTAAATGACTGACATGTAAAGAGGTAGCTAATTTGAGGTTTTATGATAAATCTAAAATGTGGTTTGTAATCAAAAGATTGGTGATGCACATGGTCAAAACGAAAAAGTATCCTGCCTTTATAGTCTTTAGTTCAAATGTTTCACATGGTAGTAATTTATTCCTTTGTTCTCCGTAGCTGCAGATAGGTCTACTTCAACCACATAGGTCTACTACGTCATATACATACATTTACTGTAAAATAAATAAGTAGCATTTGGAATAATATTCAGCGTGTAAATATGCAATTAAATAAATACGTTTACGATATTAAACAAGTTTTGCATGCTATATCGATAATACAGTATATTTGATGAGGCTATGAGCGAACACAGGAAATCGTTGCTATTCGGGATCCTTGGGACGTCCAATGTTGAATTTAAAATGGTAAGTGTGGTTTAGAGTAGGGACGTTCCAATGGATTCTAGATAGCACTAACCACACAGGAATGCGCTCAGGACGAAACGGGTTGAGAAGAATGCCTGTGGTACTCCCACTTCTATGAGATCCAATCCGCGACGACGAGCAGTTTCAAGGCGCCCTTGAAATCCACAGAAGAGAAAAAACAAAGCATTCGATAAACGAAAACAATCCATTATTAATCAGACACACCTATTCTTACTTTGGACCAAGATAATCAATTATTTGACCAATATATTTTCCGTTTTCTTATTGGAGATTATGGTCATCAGGGTTGTTTATCAGTAGTAAGGGGAACTTGAAACCGGCCCCTGCCATTTTCCCTCGGTTGTTTTGCTTTTTTATCCTGGATTCTCCATGTTGGAGCAATAGCGAGGACTTGCCTAGTGTTAGCTAGCTGTCAGAGGGGACCTTGGCGTTACAATAATATACTTCGTGTTAAATGCATGAGACAAATTGGGTAGCTTGAACGTGGAAAGATAGCGGCAGCTAGCTGCAATTGCCACGAGAAAAAACGTTTTTATCTAAATATTTTAGGATACCAACGGGTTGGTAAGCGCAATTGCTAACCAGCTAGCTGAATGTTGAAAGTAGCTACCTGCGAATTGGGGGAACGGATTGGACTTTGAGGGGCTGTGCATTTGTTAGATGGAAAGTTCTATTATCACTCAAGTGCAGAAAGAAGATAGTCAACTGCCGTCCAAGACAGGTAAATCCTCGGGTTTATTGGCGCAGTGTGATCACTTTTAAATATAATCTTGTTGAAGCTGACTCGGACACTAGCTAGTCAACTGGTAGCTAGCAAGCAAGCGGCTGCTACTAGGCTAGTAGCATGCTAATAGCTACACGCCAGTCTAATTAATTAATGTAAGGACAGGTTTGAGTTGGTTTTGTCATGTGAACAACATTTTATTTAGGTTCTTGTTGAATGTGTTTCGGAGATTTGGGTTATGGCCTAGAGATATCCCAACTGCTGGATGTACTGAATCAGATTTGCACTGTGTGGGTGTCCATTTTACATTCAGCGCGCGAGTCAAATAATAGAACGTAGCGAGTTAGTGCTATTTATGCGCAGACGATAACATCAGTCAGGGATAGGGAACATCTGGATAGTTTTTTTGTTTGTTTTATCCGCAAACTTACCAACAACTGTCTTGTTGGCTAATATTATGCAAACCATCGATTCTAGCCTATATTGTCAGCCAGACACTCCATAGATTTTAAATATTTGTATAATTGAAAAGCTGTGAAACACAAGTGTTGACCGTCTGGAAGTACTGTAATGTCTGGAATGCGCCTGATCGTTTTATTTATCCAGTCAGTCACAGATTGCATACTTTTGTCATTTGTCATATCAGTTTGTATAAATAATTTTCTTTTGGCATGGATGTAACTACAATCTTCATTCATGGACTGTCATGCAAATATCTCTCAAAGTAGACTCCTTTTTATTAGGGTGTTAGGGGACAAAATAAAACTTTGCCTCTGGTGTTCTACTTTCTATTCCATGTTTTAAGCTTCTTATAACATAGAACACTATTTCTTGATGATAGGATTTACCATTGCTAAGATCTTATTTTCATGTTATTGGAAAAGGTCAATGTTAATCCCTTGTCAGTAATGGCACCTAATCACCTGTCTGGATTCTTAAATTCAACACATTTTGTTCAGTGTCTCAAGATAGGGTGGTTATATTATTATAACATTTTCAGGCCTGATGTAGAACACAGAGATGATCCAAGTTAAAGTAACATTTATTCAATTAAAATGTGGTATTACAGTAATTTATGACTAATTTAAGCTAGGGTGGTCATATTATTAACATATCTTCATGCAAAACTGAGTTTGTAGGAATACAATTTTTTATACTATTTTATGCAAATGAGTTAATATGGTAATTCGTTTGTACGGAATTTGAAAAATACAGCATGTTAAGCTCACTCATTTAAAGTAAGGTGGTCATATTGTTAACATATTGATGTTTCGCAGGGGGTGGTAACAGAGTACATCCAATTGGGATTAAGTAATAATGAACAAAAATTATTATTTTGACCAATTAGTAACTGTTCGGCTGTATTCAGTAGCTTAACTGATTAGGCCTAAAGTTCCAAATAATACACCCAACCCTGTGCCACCTGCATACACACAACACAGACTTTTCAGCATTACCACACACACATACACACACAGCCTGACACACACTTCTCACTAAGTCTAAACTGTAACATAGAAGGCTACTTGTCTAATTACAGCTTACTTCTAAGGTAAACCTACAACTGAGTTGAGTTACATTGTAATGTTATTTTTGGTTTTAATGCGTTACTCTGGTGATAAGATGAACTGCCCCATTTTGAGCAAATAATTAGCCTGGGCTCAGAAGAGACAGTGAGCTGCCTGCTAGCCAGCTGCAGAGAAGGATAGATGGGACACAATTTCAATTCCCTAGTATTTACACTGAAGAAAAAAACGCAACCATTTAAAAAATATTTTTACTGAGTTACAGTTTATTTAAGGAAATCAATCAATTGAAATAAATTCATTCGGCGCTAATCTATGGAATTCACATGATTGGGAATACCTAAATGCACCTGTTGGTCACATACCTTTAAAAAAGAGAAAGTAGGGGTGTGTATCAGAAAACCAGTCAGTATCTGGTGTTTCATTTGCCTCATGCAGCATGACACGTCTCCTTCGCATAGAGTTGATCAGGCTGTTGATTATGGCCTGTGGAATGTTGTCCCATTCCTCTTCAATGGCTGTGCGAAGTTGCTGGATATTGGCAGGAACTGGAACGCGCTGTCGTACACGTCAATCCAGAGCATCCCAAACTTGCTCAATCATGAGACATGTCTGGTGAGTATGCAGGCCATGGAAGAACTGGGACATTTTCAGCTTCCAGGAATTGTGTACAGATCCTTGCGACATGATTTCATGCATTATCATACTGAAACATGAGGTGATTGCGGTGGATGAATGGCATGACAGGGGGGCTCAGGAGCTTGTCGCGGTATCTACATTCAAATTGCCATCGATAAAATGCAATTGTGTTCCTTGTCTGTAGCTTATGCCTGCCCATATTATTACCCCACCACCACGGGGCCCTCTGTTCACAACGTTGACATCAGCAAACCTCTTGTCCCCACATCTGCCTGGTGCAGTTGAAACCGGGTTTCATCTGTGAAGAGCACACTTCTTCAGTGTGCCAGTGGCCATCGAAGGTGAGCATTTGCCCACTGAAGTTGGTTATGACTCTGAACTGCAGTCAGGTCAAGACCCTGGTGAGCATGCAAATGCACTTCCCTGAGACGTTTGTGCAGAAATTATTCGGTTGTGCAAACCCACAGTTTCATCAGCTGTCCGGGTGGCTGGTGATAGACTATGCTGGAGGGTGAAGAAGCCTGATGTGGAGGTCCTGGGCTGGTGTTGGTTACACATTGTCTGCGGTTGTGAGGCCGGTTGAACATACTGACATAGAGAAGTTAACATTCAATTCTCTGTCAACAGCTCTGGTGGACATTCCTGCAGTAAGCATGCCAACTGCACGCTCCCTGAAAACTTGAGACATCTGTGGCATTGGGTTGTCTGAAAAAACTGCACATTTTAGTGGCCTTTTATTGTCCCCAGCACAAGGTGCACCTGTGTAATAATTATGCTATTTAATCTGCTTCTTGATATGCTACATCTGTCAGGTGGATGGATTATCTTGGTAAAGGAGAAATGCTCTCTAAAAAGGGATGTAAACAAATTAGTACAAAAATATGAGAGAAATATACATTTTCCATATGCGCAAAAAGCTTATATTTTATTTCAGCTCAAGAAACATTTTTGGTTAGTATGGCTATGTTCTCATCAATTGTAGGGCTGTGGCCACTGAATTCTGCTAGTTTTTAATTGAAAGAATAAAATCATCAATCACAAAATTCGCAGCTGGCACAACACAGCCAATGCCACGCTGCTTCTCGCCCGACTCGTTGGCTAAGCGAATGGCGTCAGGCACTCCCACACAGCTAGCAAGCTAGGTCTCGTCATAGAAAGGGGTGTTGCAACATTAATTTGGACCAATCCCTGACAATCTATACATCAAAAAGTAGTTACAAAGCTCTAATTTGGAATCTGCTATGTTTCTTTTTCGTGTCTCAAAATATTCGAATGACAGAAGCAAAGGAAAAACGTTTTAACTTATTTCAGTCAAAAGATGTTCGTGAAGTTAACGGGCTGCATTTCCGCAGGACCCGACGGAGATCTTTGCTGCGCAGTCGGCATTTGTCATGCTGCGGGTGGGAGCAGGGAGTCTTCAGACAACTTTGGGATAAGAATATTTTTGTGAAATGGTCGTCTTTCTGCTTTGTATGCGTTTAGCTTAGGCCAATCTATTGTATGAAAAGCACATCTTTGTCGCATTATTCACACACTCAGAATTCGCTGCTTCAAGTTCAGAAGCCTATCTCCTCTTCTAGTTGGGCATGCAAGATCAAGTGCGCTTAGTGTATGTGTGGTCTCATTGAAATAAAGTAGACTGCCTAGTGCCAATGCATGGACGGAGAATCATGTGGCAAGTATCTTTCCAAGGACATTAACTTAAATATGATTAGACTATAGTTAACTACAGTTTCTGTAAATAAATATTGATAATGGAAAGAGGGGGAGGGTGCTCAACCAACGTGAGTTGAGTTGCAGTCAAAACATTTGATCATTTTAAAAGAAAAAGGTATAATGAGCGCACAGGTTATCATGGTGAGCGAGCTTTGCACCTTTTAATTTTCAATAAATATTGATTCGATAGCCTAATAATGGGCCGCGTGAGAATCTCTGGTATTTTAACCTATTTCCTAGGTTATTTTTGCGCATTTTGATATTGCATATAGGGTGCAAAATTGATGGGACCATGCCTGGCAAGTGAGCTGCCTCACATAAGCTTAAAATAAAATTGCGGGACTGCGGTTGGGTTAAGGACCAGTTCTTGCGGTAGAAGGTGGGAGTCGGACAGAAAGCCAGCAGGTGCGGGAGGGTACGGTATGAAAAGCTGCAGGCCCAGCGATAGCAGAATGGACAAATCAGTCCCACGCAGACCTCTACCGTGAAACATGCTATCATGACTTTCCCATACTTCTTGGCAATACAATGTTACATCAATCTTACTTTAGGTTGAAGAATACCCATCGCAAAGAGCAAATGAACGAACACACAGATTTCGCGGATTTCACAAAAGGGGCTGTTCCTCAGATTTGAATGTTCTTAGCATGGCAGTTGATTTACATTTGGGCTCATATCCTATAAATATCATAACATACAGTATTTCGATTTTTAGACATGGGTAACAAGTGCCACATTTTTTCAGATGATTTATTTATTTTTTGGCAAACACGTTGACATTTAGTGAAAACAGATTTGTTCACTGCGTTTTTTGTAGAATTCTGCATAGCGTCCATTGTTTGTCGCGTCACCTAACAACCTACTTAAAAAAAAAAAAAAGAATGTGTTCATTTTGCTAAGCAATACAGACAGTCAACATAAGATCTGGTTAATGCCACAGACAGGAAAGATGGTCACGATGGCTGTATATGATAAGCATGTTTGTGCAGTTCAGATAACTTCACCCCTACCCAGTATCCTACCCATATGTTAAAAGTATAACACAGACATACCACCATGTAACTACACTGTCTTTAGGACCCCATAAGACATGGATAAACATTCAAAAGCCTGGAATGAGATGGTGCAGCTGATATGAAGGCATTGTGTGTTTTTTATTCTCTGTCTCTGATCTGGATTAAAGGCCCTGCCTGGTCCAGATGGGAAACTCCATGTTTGTTTTTCAGATTGTCTTGAGCTCTTGTGTGTGGGTGGATGTTATTGCGAGTTATCATCAACTGTCCTTCCTGCACAGATAGGCCTACATCTCACAGGCAAAGAGGGGGAAGTTTGTTTCTTAGCAATGTAGGCATACCACAATGCTACATTGGAGGATGGCATGTTGAGCAGGGGGGATAAGAAATGTCGGAGTAAATTCCTTGACTTCTGTTATTGGGGTATGGCTTAGGGGGATAGTTACACTTCAAGACAAGGCTGTGTGGAATGATTTGATTCCTCTGTGTGAAGCATTCTGGTTGACACAGACTTGTTTTCAGTTTGCGATGAGAGCACGGTACTGTGATTGTCTAACTTCTCATGTTTGGTCTGAGGTCATCATGATCACTGTTTTTGTTGGAATGCTTTTACTGGTTTCGAGCTAGCTATCTATCGGGATAAAAAGCTCAAATAAGCTTTGTTGTAAAATGAAGGGTCAAATACACTGCATTTCAAACCGTCAGCAATCGTTTAATGAATTCAGGGCTTGGGAAATTATACCTAGGCTATAAATATAAGCCTTCTAATAATACTTTAATTTATCAAAACTGTTTAACCTGCTTTTTGCTATATTCACTGATCTGGCTTTCAAATCTGTCTATGAAAATGCCACTTTTGTTGTACATTTAACTTGAACCATTCATAATGCACATTCACTAATAATGACTTACTTTTTTTGTAGCAGGCATTATAGAAAATTAACCCAGGTCTCCTAAACAATCTCACAAGCCCATGTGCCAGCTAATCTTTATATTTCAAGTTTAGCCAACTTGGATCTATTTGCTAGCTAACAAGGTAGAACAGTTGAGTTGTTATGAGCACACCCTTCTGTCCGTCTCCAACTTTTTGAACAGCATGCTAGCCTCTTCACTTTGTTCAGATGCTGATATCAAGTGGCCTACCTTATTTCTCAGAATGCGAACGAGTTGCCAATTCCATATAATTGTTTTATGCTTGTTGCACATTTATTAAACAGACTAGACAGCTAGCGACAAACTGAGCATGAATTTTCCAGAATCAATTTCCATTGATACTCCTGTTTTAGTAGTCTGCTCTGTACGCAATTTGAGAAGTTGAGACAAAGGGTATCGTTAGAAAGGTTAACTACTCCTCTATTACAGTAAAATAATGTCTTTCAGTGTCCATATGACCGATTTTCTGTTGGACCAAACCGAGTTAAAACCACTTGTCAGAGAGAATGCACAGAATGGAGCCAAGGAGACCAGAACAAAAAGACAACATGAGAATATGCAGACATAAACACTCACTAAAAAAAATATATATTTATTTGATTCTTGCTATACAGGAATTTGGAATACTGTGCAAAAACATACATTTGAATTAATTCGATATATCGCCTAGCCCTACTTGAAAGCTTGGTTTGTCACTCATGGCTGTAAAAGTATCCATTCAACATTCTCAAACACTAGACCGGCTGTTATGAAAAGGTAAGATTGGAGACAACATGCTTATGACAGCATTGTCAGTAGTCATGTGCACTGTAGGGAACAGACAGGACAGTGACAGTAGGATGAGTTTCAGTTGTGAAGTTGAACCCAGTTCCAGTGTAGAACAGGAAGTGTACTTTGCAGCAGCTTCATGCCTGTAGTTGAGAATATGTCGGATAAAACTGGGTTGATGAGTTTAGTTGGGAAATCCAAATCTATTGATAGGCTAGGCCTGCTGTGTCAATCTAAGTCCAAAAGTAGGATGCTGCTGTCAATCTAAGTCCAAAGTATGATATAAATTACGAGGGGGATCTCAGACACTGAGTGTGAAGCAGGCCTTAAAAGGTGCTACACAGGATAAAAAAAATGATTTTAACATTGTAATTTCAGAAAATGTCCATAATATATATGCAGTAATAGTGGAATGATTGTGTTTCAGTGTTACTTACCCGCCAGTGTTGTGATTGGCTGTGATATTCACCTCCTAATTTGGGCAAAATGGGAAAGCTGTCTGTGTTATCTAGTGGAAATCGGGTCAAGCGCCAATGTTGAAATTGCTATGTAATTTCCTGGTTGCTACAATTCTACAATGTTCGCTCAATTTCAGTTAGCTTAATCTGAGAAAACAAGCACTGAATAGTGTAGGGAATCGTTGCATCATCTAAATCGCTGTGAAATATATTTTCAATTACAAAGAATATAGTTTTTACAGCTGAAGCTGGTGGACAAAAACTGAGAGTAAAAGGCTCAAGCGTGAGTCTGCAATGTTAAAACTTCTTATGGCTGCAATCCCGTTAACGGGATCGATATGACAACAGCCAGTGAAAGTGCAGAGTGCCAAATTCAAACAACAGAAATCTCATAATTAAAATTCCTCAAGCATACAAGTATTTCACACCATTTTAAAGATACACTTCTTGTTAATCCCACCACAGTGTCCGATTTCAAAAAGGCTTTACAGCGAAAGCACCACAAACGATTGTTAGGTCACCGCAAAATCACAGAAAAACACAGCCATTTTTCCAGCCAAAGACAGGAGTCACAAAAAGCAGAAATAGAGATAAAATGAATCACTAACCTTTGATGATCTTCATCAGATGACACTCATATTACTTCATGTTACACAATACATATGTTTTGTTTGATAAAGTTCATATTTATATCCAAAAACCTATATCCAGTTTACATTGGCGCCATGTTCAGAAATGCCTCCAAAATATCCTGAGAAATTGCAGAGAGCCACATCAAATAACAGAAATACTCATCATAAACTTTGATGAAAAATACACGTTTTACATAGAATTAAAGATAAACTTGTTCTTAATGCAACCGCTGTGTCGGATTTCAAAAAAGCTTTACGGCAAAAGCACAATATTCAATAATCTGAACAGCGTTCAGCCACAAAAGGAAGCCATACAGTTACCCGCCAAATTGTGGAGTCAACAAAAGTCATAAATAGCATTATAAATCTTCACTTACCTTTGCTGATCTTCGTCGGAATGCACTCCCAGGACTCCCACTTCCACAAGAAATGTTTGTTTTGTTCGGTAATGTCCATCATTTATGTACAAATAGCTACTTTTGTTAGCGTGTTTGGTAAACAAATCCAAAGTCACGAAGCGTGTTCACTAAAAGCAGACGAAATGTCAAAAAGTTCCGTAACAGTCAGTAGAAACATGTCAAACGATGTATTGAATCAATCTTTAGGATGTTTTTAACATAAATCTTCAATAATGTTCCAACCGGAGAATTACATTGTCTTCAGAAGTGCGATGGAACAGAGCTCCCTCTCATGTGAATGCGCATGGTCAGAGCATGGTCAGCTCATGGCAGACCTTACTCATTCCCGTCTCCTTCGGCCCCATTTCACAGTAGAAGCATCAGACAAGGTTCTAAAGACGGTTGACATCTAGTGGAAGCCGTAGGAAGTGCAAACTGACCCATATCCCACTGTGTATTTGATAGGCGATGAGTTGAAAACCTACAAACCTCAGATTTCCCACTTCCTGGTTGGATTTTTTGAAGGTTTTTGCCTGCCATATGAGTTCTGTTATACTCACAGACATCGTTCAAACAGTTTTAGAAACTTCAGAGTGTTTTCTATCCAATACTAATAATCATATGCGTATATTAGCAACTGGGACTGAGGAGCAGGCAGTTTACTCTGGGCACCTTTTCATCCAAGCTACTCAATACTGCCCCTGCAGCCATAAGAAGTTAAGTGTAAATGTGATGCAGGGGAGGGGGGAGATTATGTTTTGAATGCAGCCTAGTGTTGCAATTCACCTAGGTTTGCGTGGGGAGTGGGACTCTGAGAAATTCTAGGTGTAGCATCTTTAACCTGAACTGGGCAGAGAACAGAAAATGGTTACAATAAAGGACGGGGAAAGTATTAACTGAATTTGTATCACAAAGTGGGAGTGATATGTAGGCTAAAGAATACTAAACAGACATGAGTTTAAAATCGACTAGCTCCTGTTTCAGGTGGATCTATCCTATTTTATAATAGCCTATTTTATAATAGCCTATCTAATATGTTTAGTCTACATTTCCATGCTTCATGTGCTTACTATCTCTATAAGTGGAGAAATGTTACACTTAAGTGTTCCACTTAGAGAAACATGGCATGCGTAATGAGGGCAAGCAACAAGATTGTAGTCTTCAATTAAGATAGTGGCTAGTAGCGCCTCGCTGTGACTCCCCACTGCCTCCCTCACACCACACCCGCACTGTTTACATTCATACCAACCATGTGGCCTATTGAAACTTCAGTAATCATTTAACTCTTAAGTGAGAGGACCATTCTCAAACTGCTTGGCATTCACATCAAAGTGTGTGTACACGTGTTCACCTCATCCAGGAGGGAGCATGTTAAATATATTTGAATGACAAATTACTCATCTCTTTATCTCTTCTCCTAACTGGAGTAGCTGCGCTCAGAGAGCTGGCGTACTCAACAACTTCTTCAATTCTAGCCTGTTTTTGGTGCAGAGTAAAACAAATCAAAATCGAATGTTATTTGTCACATGCTTTGTAGACTAAAAGTGAAATGCTTACTTAAGGGTCCTTTTCCAACAATGCAGAGTTTAAGATAAGATCAAATAGAAATAGTGACAAGGAATGAATACACAATGAATAACAAATAAAAAATAATTAGTAAAAATATCATGGCTATATACAGGGAGTACCAGTTCTGAGTCAATGTGCAGAGGTACAAGGTAATTGAGGTAGCTATGTACTGTAAGTAGGGGTAAAGTTACTAGGCAACAGGATAGATAGACAGTAGCAGCAATGTATGTGGTGAGTGTGAAAGTGGGGGTGTGTGGTGTCAGTGTATGTGTGCGTGCATATGTAGTGTGTGTGTGTGTGTGTTGAGGTGTCAGTGTAATACTTTGTGCAAAAAATCAGGTAGCTATTTGATTAGCTATTTAGCAGTCTTGTTTTAAAGTCTTATGGTTTGGGGGTAGAAGCTGTTCAGGGTCCTGTTGGTTCCAGACTTGGTGCACTGGTACCACCTGCCATGCTGTATCAGAGAGAACAGTCTGGCTTGGGTGGCTGGAGTCTGACAATTTTGGGGGGCTTTCCTCTTACACCTTCTGGTAGGCTTGGGTGGTATACCGTATACTGGGTATGGAAATAGCCATGCAAAGGTTTTTCAATACGTTTTAATATTTGTAGCTACTTTAAGTAAATACCTGCAGTCATCTTGTGCAATACATTAGGAGACAAAGCAGATCACGTTCTTCATTTCACCTGTCACGTTATCTTACATTATGAAGCTTACCGTAGTTCCCCAGACCTGTTTGTTTATAAATGGCACAACCAGAGAAAGCGGGATCAGTTGAGTCCAGCTATGTAGTGACAGGAGTTGTTGCGTTTTATATATTGGAAGTTTTTTTTTGCTTCAATAGAGTGATCAGGGACATGCAACTATAGTTCACAGAAAGTGAACATTCGTTAGGAAATAGCTTAATTGTCATCAGATGAATGTGCAATTATATTTGGCTGACAGCCACACAAGTAAATAAGCTTACAATCAAAAAGCAAGTTATTTTTTATAAAAACAATGCATGGTCACATTATTTCTAATGTTTATCATAGAAAGAGTGTAGCAAGCTACATTTCCTAATGTTTTGCTTAAAGTTAATCCGGCAGTACACTGGAGAAAAGTACCGGAGAAAGTAGCTACACATCAAACAGGGTGCTGTCTGCTGATGGAATGCTTGTTTGTGAATTCTCATGCGAGTGGAGAAATGCAACTGAAGCACAACATTAGTTTGATGCCAATCAGAAATTACAATAAGAAGCATTTTAGATCTGCGTTTACAAAACGCATCAAGATATTTCTGTAGCATTTTAATATTTTATTTCCTGTGTGAAAAACAAAGAATTCTGCGTTTGTGACCCCTAAGTTTAACTTGCTAGTTATTTAATTAAATGGCTGAATTAGTAAGGTGGCTGGGCATCATATTGTTAGCTTTCTGCCATGTTTGAGACTTCAAAGCCCGTTGGATGAGTTATCTGTACAGCTGCCACTGCAGCTTGATTTCCTTGGGTTTTTTCTCCGCTCTGCTCCTCCCCCATCTTCTCGGAGCTGGGAGCTGAGCTGGCAGGGCCTTTGCCCTAAGAACTCCCAGACTTCCTTCAGAAAAGCATGCTTTAAAACTTTGTCAATTTCCACAATCTCTTGTTCACATTCGCTTGTAAATGTCCAAACTCACCAAAAATGACATTCCGTAGCTCCTACATATACATGTATTCCTTTGTTAGCTGGATTGCCTGTCTTTGGAATTTGTTTATTTTAGTTTGCACTTGTTAGCTTATTTAGCTAGCAGCCTCCATAGAAATTCGGTATTATTTGTGCTAATTTTGTTAGCATTCTGGTAATGGATGCCCAATGGTCTTTGTTTTTTTGGTACCCCCTTGTGTACTAAGCCGTTAATACCGTAAATCCCGACATTAGAGAAGGATGGTATGACGATATGAAAATCTGGATGCTGCCTAACCCTACCGCCTGGTATAGTCACTATTAATAGCAATGTCGGCATTTGTCTAATTAAATACATTAACTGTCATTAAAGCTGCAATATGTAACTTTTTGGGTGACCTGACCAAATTCACATAGAAATGTGAGTTATAGATGTCATTCTCATTGAAAGCATGTCTAAGAAGCAGTAGATCTGTTCTATGTGCGCTATTTCTATGCTTCCGGTTTAGTTTCGTTTAAGTCACTTTTACTTTCAGTTTTGTACACCAACTTCAAACAGCTGAAAATACAATATTTGTATTTATTGATAATACATTTCACAGCGGTTTAAGATGGTACAATTATCCTCTTCACTATGCATTGCTTTTTTTTGTCACAAACTGAAATAAGGAAAACTTTGAATTTTAGCAACCAGGAAATGGCAGAGTGATTTCTACATATTACACCTTTTATGTTAGTCAGCGCTTGTTGACTGTAGCCTCCTCTTGAGTCTGTTTGTGTCCCAAATGGCCCCCTATTCCCTATTTAGTGCTCTACCTTTGACCAGGGCCTATAGTGCACTACATAGGCAAAAGGGTGCTTTTTGGGAGTCAGTCAGTGGCTTTTTATGTCCTCTCATGCCTCTAATGCCTGAGTGTGTAAATGGAGCCGACTCCCTCCTCTTCTATCAGGCCTGGTGAACTGTGGCTATGCCGAAATAGACCCATACAGAGAGCAGGATCAGTTTCCTTTCTGCTCTGATCTGATCTATTAGCCCTGGTGAAGACCAGGCCTGATGGATCTATTCTAGTGGAAACAGGATTCTCCTCTAGAGAGGGATACGGAAGGCACATTATGGCCAGGGCGGTTTCCTGGACACAGATTTGTCGTAGTCCTGGACTAAAAAACATGCTAATTGGAGAATCTTAATTGAAATAACTTTTTAGTCCAGGACTAGGCTCAATCTGTGTCTGGGGAAACCAGCCCTAAGGTTATACTGGTTATTAGAGAGGGTGACAAAAGGGTTGGTACCAATTAGGGGTGTCAGTTATTGTAGGTCTACTTGTTGTGGGTGTTTGTTACTGATTTGAGATTGACTGGAAGACTCACGAGTGCAAATTAATGGAGTCCCAGAGATGTCTGTTTAGGGGCAAGGGGGAGGTTGTAGGGGATTACATTTTTGTCCTTTAATCCCATATAACAACACTATCTCTTATTAGTCTAGGTTTGGGATGGCCCATATGGTGTTTCACCTTCCATGAGTTTATTTACACATTTCTCCATGTGTTAATATTAGTTTGTTCCTTCTCGCCCTAGGCCAGGTGAACAAATCTTCCCCAAAGAAGCCTCGGAGCCGGAATATCTTCAAAGCGCTTTTCTGTTGCCTCCGAGCACAGGATGCCCCTCAGCCTCCACCCCCTGCCCAGGATACTCTACTCCCTCCTGAGGACAATGGGACGATCGACAAGGTAACACAACTGCCAGTCAGCCAGCCACTCCAGTGGTGCAGAGCTGCACAGGTCGAAAAAAATGCAGGTTAAGACAACGTAATAATTCCATGTGGCAGGGTTAGACCAGCACTGTTGCTGATTCTACATTAGCATTGAAACCGTGACCTGCAATGGGGAAATCAAGTAGTAAAGTGGCGGTAGATAATTCATTTAAAATGATGAATAGAATGCCAGTAAAACAGTTATGCAATGTGTTTGCTGAGTAGTTAGCTGAAATTCACTACGATTGTGTTTATTTTCCACTTTGATGGAGAACTATCTTTTTATATAGTAATATTCACTGAACAAAAATATAAATTAGGGGTGCAAATGACTAACAGACCCTCATTAAGCGGTCAACAAACAGTTACATTTAATAAAACAGTTAAATGACCAGACCAACAGAAAACACTATTAGAGATCTGTATATAATGACAAGATGCTTATGTTTCCGCCCTAACAACGGGAGTCGGCCCAAGGTGGGAAGGCAGGCGACAAGCTTAGGCACAAAATAAGCCCATAGAAACGATTTAGGCTTGTTTTGGACAGATTTTGGCAAAAGTGAAATATCTCGTTTTGCCTCTTCCTCGCTGATACTATGCATACATACATGGACCAGACATTTTTCATTAAGAGCTTAATTCTTAGGGATCAAATCCCGTTAACGGTATCGATTTGACAACATCCGGTGAAATGGCAGAGCGCCAAATTCAAATTGAAATTACTATAAATATTAAACTTTCATGAAATCACACATGCAATACACCAAATTAAAGCTACACTTGTTGTTAACTTCTCTAGGGTAGGGGGCAGCATTCGGAATTTTGGATGAAATGCATGCCCAAATTAAACTGCCTGCTTCTCGGGCCCAGAAGATATGATATGCATATAACTGGTAGATTTGGATAGAAAACACTCTAAAGTTTCCAAAACTGTTAAAATAGTGTCTGTGAGTATAACAGAACTGATTTGGCAGGCGAAAACCTGAGAAAAATCCATTCAGGAAGTAGTTTTTCTTTTGGTTTTGTAGTTTTCTATTCAATGCCATTACAGTATCCATTGACTTAGGACTCAAATTGCAGTTTCTATGCCTTCCACTAGATGTCAACAGTCTTTAGAAATTGTTTCAGGCTTGTATTCTGAAAAATGAAGAAGTAAGAGCAGTCTGAATGAGTGGACCCTAAAGTGTCACAGAGCTTTTTCATGCACGAGACCGAGAGAGTGCGTTTCTTGTCTACCTTTTAAATTGACGACGTTATTGTCCGGTTGAAATATTATCGATTATTTAGGCTAAAAACAACCTGAGGATTGAATATAAACATCGTTTGACATGTTTCTATGAACTTTATGGATACAATTTGGATTTTTTTGTCTTCCTGTTTTGACTGCGTTTGAGCCTGTGGATTACTGAAGAAAACGGGCGAACAACTGAGGTTTTTGGATATAAAGAGACTTTATCGAACAAAAGGAACATTTATTGAGTAAATGAATGTCTGCTGAGTGCAACCATATGAAGATCATCAAAGGTAAGGGATTCATTTTATCTCTATTTCTGACTTGTGTAACTGTTCTACTTGGCTGGTTACTGTTTGTAATGATTTGTCTAGTGGGCTATGTTCTCAAATAATCGTAAGGTATGCTTTCGCCGTAAAGCATTTTTGAAATCTGACACCGTGGTTGGACTCACAAGAAGTTAATCTTTAAACCTATGTAAAATATGTTTTGTTTTCTGAATTTTTATAATGAGTATTTTTGTATTTGAATTTGGCGCCCAGCAGTTTCACTGGCTGTTGAAGAGGTGGGACGCTAACGTCTCACGTACCCAAGAGAGGTTAATCCAGCCAACGTGTCAGATTTCAAAAAGGCTTTACGGTGATAGCAAACCATGCTATTATCTGAGGACAGCACCCCATCAAACAAACACAGACAATCATAATTCAACCCGCCAGGCGCGACACGAAACTCAGAAATAACGATATAATTCATGCCTTACCTTTGACGAGCTTCTTCTGTTGGCACCGTAATATGTCCCATAAACATCACAAATGGTCCTTTTGTTCGATTAATTCCGTCGTTATATATCCAAAATGTACATTTATTTGGCGCATTTGATCCAGAAAAACACCGGTTCCAACTCGCGCAACATGACTACAAAATATCTAATAAGTTACCTGTAATCTTTGTTCAAACATTTCAGACAACTTTCCTAATACAACTTTAGGTATTTTTTAACGTAAATAAGCGCTAAAATTTAAGACGGGATAAACTGCGTTCAATAGCGGATAAAAACAAAGTGGAGCGAGCTTTCAGGTCACGCGCCTCTAACAAACAGTACACTTCACTCGACCCTCGTTCTGAACTGCCCTACTTCTTCATTACACAAAGGAAAAACATAAACCAATTTCTAAAGACTGTTGACATCTAGTGGAAGCGATAGGAACTGCAAGTGCCTTAGAAATCTAGATCCCTGTAGAAAACCCATTGAAAAGAGAGTGACATCAAAAACAAAATTCCTGGATGGTTTGTCCTCAGGGTTTTGCCTGCCAAATAAGTTCTGTTATACTCACAGACATCATTCAAACAGTTTTAGAAACTTCAGAGTGTTTTCTATCCAAATCTACTGATCTAAATGATATGCCTATTCTAGCTTCTAGGCCTGAGTAGCAGGCAGTTTACTTTGGGCACGCTTTTCATCCGGACGTGAAAATACCGCCCCCTAGCCTAGAGAGGTTAAACCTCTACGGGATGGGTGTTCCTATACCGGGACGGTTGAGCTAACGTGCGCTAATGTGATTAGCATGAGGTTGTAAGTAACAACAAACTTTCCAGGACATAGACATGTCTTATATGGGCAGATAGCTTAAATTCTTGTTAATCTAACTGCACTGTCCAATTTACAGTAGCTATTACAGTGAAAAAAAAACATGCTATTGTTTGAGGAGAGTGCACAATAACAAAACGTTTATCACGGCAACTGGTTTGATACATTCACCTCTGAAGGTAAATAATGTACTTACATTCAGTAATCTTGCTCTGATTTGTCATGCTGAGGGTCCCAGAGATAATATTTAGCATAGGTCTGTTTGATAAAATACATTTTTATAGTCAAATGTAGGAACTGGGTTCTACAGTTTGAACCCCTGCTGTCTCTGGCTCCACACCCAGCCCGCCCAGCCTTCTAGATGTGTGTAAATTAGTATATATGCTAATGATCCATCATGTATGACATTCCTGGGAGTGTAGTGTGTAAACTTAAATTTTGTATTACCATATAATTTTTGTATGTACTTGGAAATGTATCAATTGACCAATTCGGCTCATTTGGGCAGACTTGATACAAAAGATTGTCCAGTATTGCAATGCTTCACTGAATCAATATTTAACTTTGCACACACACTGCTCCCATCTAGTGGCCAAAATCTAAATTGCGCCTAAACTGCAATATTATATTATGGCCTTTCTCTTGCATTTCAAAGATTAAGAAAATAATAGGAAACGCATGTTTTTTTGTTTTGTATTATCTTTTACCAGATCTAATTGCACATTTCCACAAACTTCAAAGTGTTAACTTTCAAATGGTATCAAGCATATGCATATCCTTGCGTCAGTTCCTGAGCTACAGGCAGTTAGATTTGGGTATATCATTTTAGGCAAAAATTGAAAAAAAGGGTGCGATCCCTTAACACAGGGCAGAGTTTGATCTGTTAGCCTAAGTCTAAATTTCTCACATTTAAATGCCCATTCACCAACATGCTAACTAAAACAGTGTCATCAATATACTGTGGATCTGTGAAGTGTGGTTGTAAACCTGCCTTTCAACTACGAGAAAACGCTTGCATTTGAATAATTTAATTGTCTTTATCGCCAACGTCTATCTTGGCCCAATTAAATCCAGAATACTTTGAACTGGGGATTGAGTAAATTATTGTGATGTTCATGAGCAGTTGGACATCTGAACATGGTGTGGGGACATGAGTAATTAAGCCAAGTGAAACTGTAATTCAGAGAATCACAGATATTAATCTGCAGGGTAATGACGACATGGGACATGTCCCAAATGGCACCCTATTCTCAATATAGAGCACTACTTTTGACTAGAGCCCTATGGGCCCTGGTCTAAACTAGTGCACTATATCAAGAATATGGTGCAATTGGGGACACAGCCATGCTTACCCAAATACTAGTGTTGTACCGTATAAATCAGGTCAGCTCTACTCTAGCTGGTTAATTACATTTAATAGAGCCATCATGAATCAGACTCATATTAGGCCCCATTAGCCATTTGATCTTGTAATTACATGGTGCATCTAGACTACTGAACAACGTAAGTGCAGATTTAAGAAGACAGCAGCACACAATCTGAGGCGATAAGAATGTAAAAGATAAAGTCAAATTTATCAGTCAGGGAGAAGTTATATAAATCTCCATTCAGCCTTTATTCTCTATTTACTCCGATTTATCTCAAATGACTTACCTCAAATCAAAACTTTTAATGGGACATGCCACTTAAGACCAATTCTGATATAAAATGACATTATTACTAGCCACAACCTCTTGGACAGAAGTTGGTCTACTACACTAATGCTAGGTCTTTCTATAAAGTACTCAGCCAGCCTAACTTACTTTTAGGAAGTCTGTCCGGTGTTAGCAGCTGTCTAGGTTGAAGATAAATAGGTTAAGAGAAAGTAATAATTCCATGCAAAAGTGTTCGAAAAATAAACAACTTTATTGGACCAGCGCTGGAGAAGAAAAAAATATATACACATATACATACGCTGAACAAAAATAAATGCAACAATTTCTTTACTGAGTTACAGGTCATTTAAGGAAATCAGTCAATATAAATAAATAAATTAGGCCTTGATCTATAGATTTCACATGACTGGACAGGGGTGGAGCCCTGAAATAGAAATACTCCTCA
This sequence comes from Salvelinus alpinus, assembly GCF_045679555.1. Lineage (NCBI taxonomy): Eukaryota > Metazoa > Chordata > Actinopteri > Salmoniformes > Salmonidae > Salvelinus > Salvelinus alpinus. The sequence goes on along the minus strand of NC_092097.1, from coordinate 33,449,874 downwards.
GCACCCCACCCCCAAACCCCCTCAGACAATCCCGCAGGTGAAGATCCCGCAGGTGAAGAAGCCGGATGTGGAGGCCCACGTGGTCTGCGGTTGTGAGGCCGGTTGGACGTACAGCCAAATTCTCTAAAACAATGTTGGAGGCGGCTTATGGTATAGAAATTAACATTCAATTCTCTGGCAACAGCTCTGGTGGACATTTCTGCAGTCAGCATGCCAATTGCACGCTCCCTAAAAACTTGATATTACTGTGGGATTGGGTTGTCTGACAAAACTGCACATTTTAGTGGCCTTTTATTGTCCCCAGCACAAGGTGCACTGGTGTAATGATCATGCTGTTAACCAGCTTCTTGATATGCCACACCTGTCAGGTGGATGGATTATCTTGGCAAAGGAGAAATGCTCCTTGTGGATCAGAAATGCTTTTCTGATCCACACCCTTACTTTTTTTAAGGTATCTGTGACCAACAGATTCATATCTGTATTCCCAATCATGTGAAATCCATAGATTAGGGCCTTATTAACCTCTCTGGGATATGTGGGACGCTAGCGTCCCGCATGGCCAACATCCAGTGAAAATGCAGAGCGCCAAATTCAAATAAATTACTATAAAAATTTAACTTTCATGAAATCACACATGCAATACACCAAATTAACTTCTTAGGGCTGCAATCCCGTTAACTGGATCGGTATGACAACAGCCAGTGAAAGTGCAGGGCGCCAAATTCAAACAACAGAAATCTCATAATTAAAATTCCTCAAGCATACAAGTATTTCACACCATTTAAAAGATACACTTCTTGTTAATCTCACCACAGTGTCCGATTTCAAAAAGGCTTTACAGCGAAAGCACCACAAACGATTATGTTAGGTCACCGCCAAATCACAGAAAAACACAGCCATTTTTCCAGCCAAAGACAGGAGTCACAAAAAGCAGAAATAGAGATAAAATTAATCACTAACCTTTGATCTTCATAGGACTTCATGTTACACAATACATGTATGTTTTGTTCGATAAAGTTCATATTTATATCCAAAAATCTCAGTTTACATTGGTGCGTTACGTTCAGTAATGTTTTGCTTCCAAAACATCCGGTGATTTTGCAGAGAGCCACATCAATTTACAGAAATACTCATTATAAATGTTGATGAAAATACATGTGTTATGCATGGAACTTTAGATAAACTTCTCCTTAATGCAACCGCTGTGTCAGATTTCAAAAAAGCTTTACCGAAAAAGCACACCATGCAATAATCTGAGTACAGCGCTCAGAGCCCAAACAAGCCAAAGAGATATCCGCCATGTTGTGGAGTCAACATTGTCAGAAATAGCATTATGAATATTCACTTACCTTTGATGATCTTCATCAGAATGCACTCCCAGGAATCCCAGTTCCACAATAAATGTTTGATTTGTTCGATAAAGTCCATCATTTATGTCCAAACACCTCCTTTTGTTCGCGAGTTCAGTACACAATCCAGCGCGTGCTGGCAGGTCCATGCGAAAGTTCAGACGAAAAGTCATATTACAGTTCGTAGAAACATGTCAAACTCACAGACATCATTCAAACAGTTTTAGAAACTTCAGAGTGTTTTCTATCCAAATCTACTAATTATATGCATATTCTAGCTTTTAGGACAGAGTAGCAGGCAGTTTACTCTGGGCACCTTTTTATCCAAGCTACTCAATACTGCCCCCCTGTCCCAAAGAAGTTAATTTATTTCCATTGACTGAATTCCTTATGAACTGTAACTCAGTAAAATATTTTTAATTGTTGCATGTTGCATTTTAATATTTTTGTTCAGTATAGTTAATGCACATTCATCTCCAGCACCACCCCAACATCATGTGACAATTGTGCATTTTTATGTTTTGTAGTAAGAAAGAGAGGAAGATAATTGTTTCAATGACATCATCTGTGATTTTAACCAATTACGAGTAGGCATGGCATACTAATTGGTTGTTGTCATTGGAAACACTTATCTTCCTCACTTTCTTACTACAAAATATAGAAACATGCCATTTTCACATGTTGGGGTGGTACTGGAGATGATGAATATGAAGTAGAGAAATTGTGAAATTTCCCTTTAACTGTCTTTTCCATCTCTCTGTTTAGCTTGATCTACTTCAAAACCTTCGCTACCAGTTTCATCAAGTACGTAAAGGACAATATCACTGTGTTTTTTTGTGGAAGTAGATACAATGGGCTTAGATTAAACTGTCACATTTGGTATGATGCTATGTATTGTAACTGATATTTCTGTGTTTGGTCCATTTTCTTCAGACATGTTACCGTTAAGCTATTCAAATCAAATCAAGTTTATTTTATATAGCCCTTCGTACATCAGCTAATATCTCGAAAGTGCTGTACAAAAACCCAGCCTAAAACCCCAAACAGCAAGCAATGCAGGTGTAGAAGCACGGTGGCTAGGAAAAACTCCTTAGAAAGGCCAAAACCTAGGAAGAAACCTAGAGAGGAACCAGGCTATGAGGGGTGGCCAGTCCTCTTCTGGCTGTGCCGGGTGGAGATTATAACAGAACATGGCCAAGATGTTCAAAATGTTCATAAGTGACAAGCATGGTCAAATAATAATCATGAATAAATTGTATTGTATTTGGGGTGGAAAAGGAAATTAATTCACTTTTACAGGACAGTGTGCATTGTGCAATAGGATACGTGTCTGAAATTGTAATGTGTATGGGCTAATTATATACACTAGGACCAAATACATTAACATATTTAGATGACCCATTTGTTACTGTAGATAGGTCATTGGTTATTATTCTGGAACTCACATTGAACCCTTCATTCTCAAACTAAAAGGTTTTCCTAACTGGAAAAATGTGATTCCTGTATAGAATCGCACCAGAGGTTCCAGGTCAATAGATGATCGATTCCCTCTGGAATATTTCATTGAAGATGCAATATGCAGAAATCACGCTGCCATTTCCTGGTTGATAAAATTAGAATAGTTTGCTTAATTTCAGTTTGTGATAAAACAAGCCGTCATTGTGTAGAGAATCACTGTACCATCCATAACCAATAATATTGTATTTTCAGCTGTTTGAAGCTGGTGTACAAAACCGAAAGTAAATGATGCAAAAACAAAACTTAAGGGAAGCATAGAAATAGCGCACATACTACAGATCTACCACTTCTTAGACATGCTTTCAATGAGAATGACAGACCTTTCTATGTGAATTTAGTCAGGTCTCCCAAAAAGTTCTGTATTGCAGCTTTAAGTGTGGGGTGTGTCATCTTTCATTTAAATTGTAGGGGAAAAGTCACTCTACCCACCTCTATCCTACCTCTACCCACCTCTACCCTGCCTCTACGCTCCTCTAATCATTTACTCTTTTACCCTTTTAATCATCCTCTCTCCTCTACTCCTCCTCTAATCTTCTACCCTCCTCTACTCCTATACTCTTCTACCCTCCTCTACTCCTCTAATCTTCTATCCTCCTACTCATCCTCTACGCCTCTTCTATTCTTCTACCCTCATCTCCTCCTCTAACTGTCCTCCTCTACTACTCTACTCCTCCACCCTCCTCCTCTACTACTCCTATATCCTCTACTTCTCTACTCTCTTCCTACCCTTCCCCTGTTCCGCTCCTCTCAGGTTCCAGGGACAAGTCTACTGCCCGAGGTAACCCCTCAGGATGAGGGCAAGATCTGTGTGGTCATTGACCTGGATGAGACATTGGTGCACAGCTCCTTCAAGGTAATATACATACACTGTTAATAAGAAACAGTGCTATTGGAAAACATAGTTTGACCTATTATCTCACCACATACCAAGAATTCGAAGACACCTTGTTTTGATCCTATGCAGGCCAGGGCAGTTGATTATATATAATAGCATGATCCATAACTCTTACTTTACTCATTTGCAACAACAAGCTGTAATCGTTTGATCGGCTAGTCCTCTTTGTTTGTGTCCCGTCTCACTTCTATATCCCACTATTAGACTGTAAGTGTTAATGGACATCTGTTAGCTGGATCAGGTTGCTCTTTACACTGGCTGTGAAACGGGAGCTGCTGATGCTGTTAACACATTCAATCAACAAATCAATGGTCACTGGCAGACAAATCAGTGTTGTCCACGTTCCCCATAGTTAACATGTTTCTCATAACAAGGCATTATTTGGATTGTGGGAGGGTTAGTTGAGAGGGTTGGAGGGTTAGTTGAGAGGGTGGGAGGGTTAATTGAGAGGGTGGGAGGGTTAATTGAGAGGGTGGGAGGGTTAATTGAGAGGGTGGGAGGGTTAGTTGAGAGGGTGGCAGGGTTAGTTGAGAGGGTGGGAGGGTTAGTTGAGAGGGTGGGAGGGTTAGTTTTTTCCTAATTTAAAACTTTGCTATGCTTTTAGATGCATCTCCTAATCAGAATATCTAACTTTTTTTGTTAATGTATACGTTTGTCTTTTGCGTGTGTCACTGCAACTGATTATATTTTATCTGAAAACTGATGATAAACGGTTGTCTTCTCCTCTAATGCTGTAGCCCATCAGTAATGCTGACTTCATTGTACCTGTGGAGATTGAAGGAACAACACACCAGGTAACTGACAATGACATTTAGATCAACACACATGTGTATAGATATATGTATGTATGTGTGTGTATATATGTATATGTATGTACAGTTGAAGTCGGAAGTTTACATACACCTTAGCCAAATAAATTTAAACTCAGTTTTTCACAATTCCTGACATTTAATCCGAGTAAAAATTCCCTGTCTTAGGTCAGTTAGGATCACCACTTTATTTTAAGAATGAAATGTCAGAATAATAGTAGAGAGAATGATTTATTTCAGCTTTTATTTCTTTCATCACATTCCCAGTGGGTCAGAAGTTTACATACACTCAATTAGTATTTGGTAGCATTGCCTTTAAATTGTTTAACTTGGGTCAACGTTTCGGGTAGCCTTCCACAAGCTTCCCACAATAAGTTGGGGGAATTTTGGCCCATTCCTCCTGACAGAGCTGAGTCAGGTTTGTAGGCCTCCTTGCTCGCACACACTTTTTCAGTTCTGCCCACAAATTTTCTATGGGATTGAGGTCAGGGCTTTGTGATGGCCACTCAAATACCTTGACTTTGTTGTCCTTAAGCCATTTTGCCACAACTTTGGAAGTATGCTTGGGGTCATTGTCCATTTGGAAGACCCATTTGCGACCACGCTTAACTTCCTGACTGATGTCTTTAGATGTTGCTTCAATATATCCTCATAATTTTCCTGCCTCATGATGCCATCTATTTTGTGAAGTGCACCAGCCCCTCCTGCAGCAAAGCACCCCCACAACATGATGCTGCCACCCCCGTGCTTCACGGTTGGGATGGTGTTCTTCGGCTTGCGAACCTCCCCCTTTTTCCTCCAAACATAACGATGGTCATTAGACCAGAGGACATTTCTCCATGTGCAGTTGCAAACCGTAGTCTGGCTTTTTTATGGCGGTTTTGGAGCAGTGGCTTCTTCCTTGCTGAGCGGCCTTTCAGGTTATGTCGATATAGGACTCGTTCTTACTGTGGATATAGATACTTTTGTACCTGTTTCCTCCAGCATCTTCACAAGGTCCTTTGCTGATGTTCTGGGATTGATTTGCACTTTTCGCACCAAAGTATGTTAATCTCTAGGAGACAGAACGCGTCTCCTTCCTGAGCGGTACGACGACTGCGTGGTCCCATGGTGTTTATACTTGCGTACTATTGTTTGTACAGATGAATGTGGTACCTGCAGGCGTTTGTAAATTGCTCCCAAGGATGAACCAGACTTGTGGAGGTCTACAATGTTTTTTCTGAGGTCTTGGCTGATTTCTTTTGATTTTCCCATGATGTCAAGCAAAGAGGCACTGAGTTTGAAGGTAGGCCTTGAAATACATCGACAGGTACACCTCCAATTGACTCAAATTATGTCAATTAGCCTATCAGAAGCTTCTAAAGCATAACATTTTCTGGAATTTTCAAGCTGTTTAAAGGCACAGTGTATGTGAACTTCTGACCCACTGGAATTGTGATCCAGTTAATTATAAGTGAACTAATCTGTCTGTAAACAATTGTTGGAAAAAGTACTTGTGTCATGCACAAAGTAGATGTCCTAACCGACTTTCCAAAACTATAGTTTGTTAATTAACAAGACATTTGTGGAGTTGTTGAAAAACAAGTTTTAATGACTCCAACCTAAGTATATGTAAACTTCAGACTTCAACTGTGTGTATATATACAGTATATATATATATATTCATATATATATATAATGTGTAGTACCAGTCAAACGTTTAGACACACCTACTTTTTCTTTATTTTTAGTATTTTCTACTTTGTTGAATGTTAGAAGACATCAAAACTATGAAATAACATATATGGAATCATGTAGTAACCAAAACAGTGTTACATTCTTTAAAGTAGCCACCATTTGCCTTGATGACAGCTTTGCACACTCTTGGCATTCTCTCAACCAGCTTCACCTGGAATGTTTTTCCAACAGTCTTGAAGGGGTTACCACATATGCTGAGCACTTGTTGGCTGCTTTTCCTTCACTCTGCGGTTCAACTCATCCCAAACCATCTCATTTGGGTTGAATTCGGGTGATTGTGGAGGCCAGGTCATCTGATGCAGCACTCCATCACTCTCCTTATTGGTCAAATAGCCCTTACACAGCCTGGAGATGTGTTGGGTCATTGTCCTGTTGAAAAACAAATGATAGTCCCACTAAGCGCAAACCAGATGGGATGGCGTATCGCTGAAAAATGCTGTGGTAGCGATGCTGGTTAAGTGTGCCTTAAATTCAAAATAAATAACCAGCAAAGCACTATCACACCATCTCCCCCATGCTTCACAGTGCGTAGATCATCCATTCACCTACTCTGCGTTTCACGGAGACGCACATTTGGACTCATCAGACCAAAGGACAGATTTCCACCGGTCTAATGTCCATTGCGCGTGTTTCTTGGCCCAAGCAAGTCTCTTCTTCTTATTGGTGTCCTTTAATAGTGGTTTCTTTGCAGCAATTCAATGTTGAAGGCCTGATTCACGCAGTCTCCTCTGAACAGTTGATGTTGAGATGTCTGTTACTTGAACTCTGTGAAGCATTTATTTGATCTGTGATTTCTGAGTCTTATAACTCTCATGAACTTATCCTCTGCAGCAGAGGTAACTCTGGGTCTTCCTTTCATGTGACGGTCCTCACGAGAGCCAGTTTCATCATAGCGCTTGATGGTTTTTGCGACTGCACTTGAAGAAACTTTCAAAGTTCTTGAAATTTTCCGTGTTGACTGACCTTTGGTAATTTACCAAATAGGGCTATCTTCTGTATACCACCCCTACCTTGTCACAACACAACTGGCTCAAACGCATTAAGAAGGATATAAATTCCACAAATGAATAAGGCACACCTGTTAATTGAAATGCATTCCAGGTGACTACCTCATGAAGCTGGTTCAGAGAATGCCAAGAGCGTGCAAAGCTGTCATCATGGCAAAGGGTGGCTACTTTGAAGAATTTGTTTAACACTTTTTTGCTTACTACATGATTACATATATGTTATTTTATAGTTTTGATGTCTTCACTACTATTCTACAATGTAGAAAATAGTAAAAATAAAGAAAAACCCTTGAATGATTAGGTGTCCAAACATTTGACTGGTACTTTGTGTGTGTGTGTGTGTGTGTGTGTGTGTGTGTGTGTGTGTGTGTGTGTGTGTGTGTGTGTGTGTGTGTGTGTGTGTGTGTGTGTGTGTGTGTGTGTGTGTGTGTGTGTCTATGTCATAAGGTGAATGCACCAATTTGTAAGTCGCTCTGGATAAGAGCGTCTGCTAAATGACTTAAATGTAAAATGTAAATGTGTGTGTGTATACACACACTACTGTTCAAAAGTTTGGGGTCACTTAGAAATGTCCTTGTTTTTGAAAGAAAAGCACATTTGTCCATTAAAATAACTTCAAATTGATCAGAAATACAGTGTAGACATTGTTAATGTTGTAAATGACTATTTTTTTTTCTTCTTTTTAATGGAATGTCTACATAGGCGTACAGAGGCCCATTATCAGCAACCATCACTCCTGTGTTCCAATGGAGGACAATGAAGAGGCGACTCCAGGATGCTGGCCTTCTAGGCAGAGTTGCAAAGAAAAAGCCTTATCTCAGACTGGCCAATAAAAATAAAAGATTAAGATGGGCAAAATAACACAGACACTGGACTGAGGAACTCTGCCTAGAAGGCCAGCATCCCGGAGTAGGCCTCTTCACTGTTGACGTTGAGACTGGTGTTACTATTTAATGAAGCTGCCAGTTGAAGGCTTGTGAGGCGTCTGTTTCTCAAACTAGACACTCTAATGTACTTGTCCTCTTGCTCTGTTGTGCACCGGAGCCTCCCACTCCTCTTTCTATTCTGGTTAGGGCCAGTTTGCGCTGTTCTGTGAAGGAAGTAGTACACAGCGTTGTACGGGATCTTCAGTTTCTTGGCAATTTCTCGCATGGAATTGCCTTCATTTCTCAGAACAAAAATAGACTGACGATTTTCAGAAGAAAGTTATTTGTTTCTGGCCATTTTGAGCCTGTAGTCGAACCAACAAATGCTGATGCTCCAGATTCTCAACTAGTCTAAAGAAGGCCCGTTTTATCAGTTTTCATAATTTCAAAAGGTTTTTCTAATGATCAATTATCCTTTTAAAATTATAAACTTGGATTAGCTAACACAACATGCTATTGGAACACAGGAGTGATGGTTGCTGATAGTGGGCCTCTGTACACTTATGTAGATGTTACATTAAAAAAATCCCGTTTGACAATAGTCATTTACAACATTAACCATATCTACACTGTATTTCCTATCAATTTGATGTTCTTTTAATGGACAAAAAAATTGCTTTTCTTTCAAAAACAAGGACATTGCTAAGTGACTCCTTGTGGTTATTTTTATACTTTGGAGCCCATTGGAGTAGCACTACTGCTTCTGAAATGTAACACTTTTTTTAAATGAATACATGAAATCAAATTTGAAATCAAAAGTCATGTGTAAATGGAACATTTGTTGTATAAATGTGTTCTCTTCCATGGTCAAGATGAATATACTAGATTTTGGAGCTGTATAGTACAGTTAAGCCAAGGGTCAGCGAGGCCTCCCTCTCCCCACTCCGGCCTCCTCATCCTGGGACACTGGCCACAGCTCCCTGGCCTCAGCCTGGTTCAAGTAATCCAGGATAGGCTGGTTCCCACCAGCACGGCCTATTCTCGATTACTTGTTTCAGGAGGCTGCTGACCTCTTCCAACATGGCCCTCTGGGACAACCACACATACAGATACTTGCACGCTTTCCCTAACCCACAGACGGAATGAGAAGGAAAGAACAGGCAGACCAAACCGGGAGGCAGGCCTCATTTCTAACCCTTATTTTAACATTCATGTTCAGTTATGTTTTTTATGTTCACGTTCTATTATTTTCTGAAATGTTGAACCAGGTTGTTGGGTGGATGAAAGATGGATCCACTTGTGCTCACCAGCCTCTGTTTTTCCCCCCACTGTTGCCTTTTCAATTATCCAAAACATTAGTCTTGTTAAACCAGGTGAGTAGACTTGTCACTAGCCAGTAAATAAGGTTGATCAGATTGAAGATCAATAGATACTGTGGTCTTTAGGGACTGGAGTTGTGTGTGTAGTTTCTCCAGTCAGTTAGTCCATAGACTAGTGTTCATAGATGGTCGCTGTTAGATAGCTGTACTTGATTCTCCTAGCCAGATGCTTATGGCCGTGCTGTGATGTGTCCCAGGTTTACGTCCTGAAGAGGCCACATGTAGACCAGTTCCTCCAGAGGATGGGAGAGCTGTTTGAGTGTGTTCTCTTCACTGCAAGTCTTGCGAAGGTAACATTGCTTTTACTGTTGATTTGGAGAATTAACTGGTATTTATTCCATTTGCTCCCCCTGGTGGTGATGATATATGCCTGTTAGAAAAAGTAGCAATTCCAGCTATGTTCAGTCGTCTACCACCCAACATACCACTCTCCCCTTACACACTACTCTCTGTTCTACATCCATCCGTGCCTGGCACTCTCTACCTTTCTGTTTCTATCTTTATGTCTTATCCCCTTTCTCTTCTTCCTCCTTCCTCCGTCTCCCCTGCAGTATGCAGACCCAGTGACAGACCTGCTGGATCAGTGTGGTGTGTTCGGAACGCGTCTCTTTCGGGAGTCCTGTGTGTTCCACCAGGGCTGCTACGTCAAGGACCTGAGCCGCCTGGGCCGCCAGCTCAACAAGACCCTCATCCTGGACAACTCCCCCGCCTCCTACATCTTCCATCCGGAGAATGCTGTGAGTGCTGCTGCCTAGCCCAATCTTTCTCTGAGCTTTACTCTAAAGGACATACTGGCCTGTCCCAATGTTGAATCACTGAGGTGATCTCCCTGTTTTAAGCTATTTGATGATGCCAATTTTATTTTCTGAATGTGTGTTTTGTCTAAACTGTGGAAATCAATGTTTCCCAACTGCGGAGTGGCAGGAAAGGGTCTTTCCGTCATTTATAGCCTTCTCTAAAATGTAACTGTTTTATTCTGATTGTGTGTGTCCTCAGGTGCCTGTGGTGTCCTGGTTTGACGACCTGGAGGACACTGAGCTGCTGAGCCTCCTACCCGTCTTTGAGGAGCTGAGTGAGGCGGACGACGTCTATGCCAAGCTGCAGCAGCTACGAGCCCCCTGACACAACACGCCCCCTCTGACAAGCCAGAACCTCCCCCTCTCAGCCAGACCACACCCATCAACCGACGGAAAAAGCCAAAACCTTACTTACATACACGCACTTTGTGTGCGGTGTTAGTATCCTAGACACACTTGGCGGTGTGTTTGTTTGGCGCCTGAACTGTGTGTTTGGACGGCTGTCCACCGCTCCTACTGTCCTCCTCCTTCTCAGTATGTTAGCTGGTGCTGCAAAAACTGCTGTCCTGGAAACAATCCAACAAACACAATGCAAAGTGGCTCACTCTTTTCTCATTTTAAAATCGGAACTCAAACACATACTATTACTCCAATCATTCAAACTGACGGGCCAGGTCTTTGTTTCTCCAAAAACAAGACTTTGATTTTATAGTGACACAAAACGAATTGTGACACAAAACAATGGACTCTGCACATCACCTCTCTGCTTCGACAATAATCTCAGTAGAAACACGTTGACGAAGGACTCTAAAGCATTGCAAGGAAACGGCAAAATCCACATAGTGATTTAATTTCAATTTCTTAGTACAACAGCCTCTATAAAGGCTGTTTTTAAGGACTTTTCTCTCCTGAATGGATTGATTCCTTCAGGAAATTAATTTTGGAAGTCGAGGCCGTCATGACATAACTAGACATGACAGTACATAAGATGATATGACCTCATTAGACCAGACCTTACATGGGGAGCAAGGGATCTCCATCTTTGTGCCTTCTGTATAAGAACAAAATAATTAAATCTGTTTTTGTTGTGTTTTTAAAGAAGGAAAAAAAGCTTTGTTCCTTGTAGAAAATGGTTGTTCTTTTTCAATCTTTACGCTTTTCTATACATTTTTAAGATGTCTTTTAAATGTTGGATATGTTGGTTAGAAGTACAGATGATGAATTTTGTAATGTCTGGGATGTTGAGGAAGAACAGCCATACATTAAGAGCCTCTGTATGTTGTAGTTACATGAAATCCTCCATTCTCATTTGCTGAAGATATCCTCAGCCAATAGGGATCATCACAATCCAAGGGGTCACACCCATCGTGTAAATGCAGTGGTGTAACAAACCCTGCCTCTATGCCGATTCACCCTGAGATGCATCAGCTACAGGATACTTGAGCTGATTCACCTCCAACTTTTAGCGCACTCAAAAAAAAAACATTTAAATGAACAGACTGATTTAGACTTCGTGTTGCAAATTTGGAGTAATTCTCTGCTGGTATTTAGTCTTCTAAGGATGCCATAGTGGATAAACCAAGGCCTTGTTTTAAAATTATTCACATTTTATGTCAAGCCTTCTGGGTGCCATATTATTTGGTTAGCTTGAGGGACTTGTATAAGCTGCTAAGAGTGAACACAATGCACACTAGTTTAGCCCCCACCTTTAGCCCTTTCTCCATACTTTGCCAAGTCATTATTTAAAAATGTATTATATTTTTGGTGAGATGTTTCTACATTACTGAGACTTAAAAGTATGTCTGATAAATTATCTTTGCGTTATTGCCTGTTGTTCTAGAAGGTCTACGGTACTCACTGCCATATCTCAGGTGTTGTACACATTGTGGGGTGGCAGCGGTTTTGTGGTGCCATAAACTGGATGGATTTAGCAAGAGATGTTCTACTGCTCAAGTTGTAATTTAGCACACATAGACATGCCCAGGCCAGACTAGTCACTGCATCCCAAAGAGATTTTGTTTTGTGGTTTTATTCACAAGATAAAGCGCCTTCTCATACTATTACACTATGAAGTGCCTAAGGTTTCTTTCTGCAATAGAAGCTTTGGAATAAAGCACGAAGGGTCTCCATCCCCATTTTTTATTTTACAATTTTATAACTGTTACCTGTCTCTCGTATTTGGCTGAAATTGAGTATCCATAAAACTCTTTACCAAGTAATCCTACTCCGCTGTTTCATTTGGATTCAAAGAAGTGGCCGTGTGTTATGATGTTGTGGACCCCACACCCATACTGTCAGAGAAATATGTCCATTTAGGCCTACTCCATGTCTCCCAATCTATAGTTTCTGTTCTTTAGATATTTGTAAGCATTTTAATCTCTGGTTGTGTCCCAAATAGCACTCTATTCCCTATATAGTAGTGCTGTATGGGATGTTAAGTTGTCTCTTCTGGTGGTGGGACGTGGTAGAGGGTGCACAGAGCATGACCTGACTGTCTTATTATGTCTGAAACACTAAAAGGTAAAGTGGGGTTAGACATTCATTGTTACAAAAGCTCAACACTTTTATTTTGTGGAGGTGGGTGGGTGGGTTGGAGGGGAGGGGGAACCAAATATTCACAAATTTCAATTAAAGTGTTTTCTGCTTCACTTTCCTTTCTTCTAGTCGAAAGAACCAGTCTTGTTGCTTTAAAAATGCATCACTTAATTGTCAGTAATGGTGATTAGGTTAGAGGCCCACACATGATACCTGGTATATTCAGTCATAATGTCTGCTGACATGAAATGACTAGATGTAATTAAATATATTGACATTCACATCAGAAGTGACGTGTCGAACCCTAATTAGTAATGTTTTGGATAACTGTTTCGGAAGGAGTTAACGTTCGTCCCTGATTGCGAGTTAATATGTAACGCCCATGAAGGGCATGCTTATGGCCCTCAACCAAAGCGACATCAGACATGTCCTGTGTTTGATTCAAATATAGTTTACTGTTAGTGAGAAGTACTAGATTTCATGATCACTTCATGATCGCTAAGCATCTGAATGATGCTAGGATAATTATAATAGTATTAATTTTATCTTACTCATACGACAGTTTTTATTTTCTCAAAGTCCTGGAAAGAAAGAATGTAAAGAACTGGAGATAAATGTATTTGAAATAGATTGTCCTAAACAGTCCATCTGTAAAAAAAAAAGTTTTGGTGACTTATCAAGAGAATTCTTTGTAATTATTATAATTTTTTTATATGAAAGCCATATGTATACAAAGTCACAATATTTTAGAAACATTGAAAGCAAAGAATGGATAGAAATGTAGCTCTAAAAAGCTTTTGGTGTTCTTTTGTTTTGGAAATGAATTATTCCAATTTAAAATATTTTGGCCTTTACAAAATATGGAGATCTATTTTCAGTGTTCAGTTGGCTTACTTTCTGTATGGATTCTTAGATGCCAACCAATCGGAACAAAATGAGACATGAGTCCGAGGGTACAATCGATTGATGCAGCGTTGTTTTTATGTATATATTGATCAATCTATTGGATAGATTGTAATGGTGACCAGTCTAGTATTCTTCTGATAAGTGATGGATGAGATTTCTGTTTGGATAAAATAATTTCTCCATTTTAGTTTTTTGTTAACTGGACTCTGTTGGATTGATTGTGGGGTTGGGTCAGGTTGTGTACAATGAACAAACTTCAAATTTTGCATAGAAACTATGCAGTAATACATACAGTATAATGCGAAAATTATAAAACATTACTCTCGTGCACGTCTGGAGTTCAAAATACTGTTTTTACAGCTATTTTATCAAACAAACGTAAGACTCCTGCATTATATTTTGGCTTTTTTGTTAAACTAGCAATTCTGAAAGTTGTTTTTCAAAGATGGAATAAAAACATTGATTAGTGCATGTGTGTCTACTGTAGTGCATTTGTGTCCGCATCTCCAGAGAGCAATTAGATCTCATAATTCCTAATCACACAGATTTGCATTCCACAAACAATATAGTTGAATCAAAGTCAAATTCAGAGGGGGCATCCCAAATGGGACTGTTTTCCCTATAAAGTGCACTTTTTTGACTATGGCCCATAGTGGCAGTGGTCAGAAGTAGTGCACTATGTAGTGAATAGGGTTTCATTTGGGACCAGCAAAGGCATTTAGGGACATTCATTACATTATGACATCATAATATGTGATGAACATGTGTTAAGAATCAGTGGCCATGTTACATTTTGGGCAATAGCAGAGGGAGTGGTGACGAGAGAGGTTTTTGTCCACCCAAAATCTGTCCACGAAAATAAGCCTACGAAGTGAGGAATTTTTGTATGGAGGTCAATTAGTCAAATTTTGTAAACAAAAAATATAATTGCTAATTTGTTACATGAGGCTTATTTGATTGAATATACGTTTCGTAATGAATGGTTAGGTTGTTACAAATGCAATGATATAAGTGGACGTACGTGGCATTTCTGCAGTTGTTATAAAGTTAGAGGACTCATGATATAACCCATTTAGCATGGACTTTGCCATTTTAAAGTAGTCAACTGGGTGGGGATTCCTATGATTTCGAAGTCAATCAGCCAATGAAAAACATAGCAAGGGCAGTGCCATTGAGGCTGTCACAAACGCTGTAATGGCACAGATACAAAGATGAGTCCTCTTATCTATCTCTATGCCCTGTTGTTGAAACACGTATATGCCCTCTCATTGGCTAGAATGGTCAGACCTGATCTCGCCTGCCTTCATCTTTGAGGACATGTATTGCTTGCTCTCTGGGGTTTTAGGTTCGGTTTCTGTTTAAGTAATTTGCAACAACTGCTGATGTAAAAAGGGCTTTATAAGTAGATGCGATTGACGTATTTCCATTGTTAGAGCGGTCACTTGACTATCTTGTCAATATAACACAATCTTTGGCAATAGCTAGGGCAGAGGTGGGGCTTATATAATGAAAGTGGGTCATTCTGATCACATAGGATTGTCCAATCACAGAGGTCAGCATGAGGAAATGTGGCTCCTTCCCTGGGTTGTTAACTAATCCTTTTATGTTTCACTAATCTTGCATTATTTCCATTCTGCAGGGGTTTCCCTGAGAACAGATCACTTGTAGTTGTTCCATGTTCTGAATTTGTTTGCATCAAGGGTGAGGTAGTATAATAGTCACAAACTGTGACCAGATTCAACATTATGAAGCTCTGTACAAAATAAACTCAGCAAAAACAGAAACGTCCCTTTTTCACGACCCTGTCTTTCAAAGATAATTCGTTAAAAATCCTAATAACTTCACAGATCTTCATTGTAAAGGGTTTAAACACTGTTTCTCATGCTTGTTCAATGAACCATAAACAATTAATGAACATGCACCTGTGGAACGGTCGTTAAGACACTAACAGCTTACAGACGGTAGGCAATTAAGGTCACAGTTATGAAAACTTAGGACACTAAAGAGGCCTTTCTACTGACTCTGAAAAACACCAAAAGAAAGATGCCCAGGGTCCCTGCTCATCTGTGAGAATGTGCCTTAGGCATGCTGCAAGGAGGCATGAGGACTGCAGATGTGGCCAGGGCAATAAATTGCCATTTTCGTACTGTGAGACGCCTAAGACAGCGTTACAGGGAGACAGGACGGACAGCTGATCGTCCTCGCAGTGGCAGACCATGTGTAACAACACCTGCACAGGACCGGTACATCCGAACATCACACCTGCGGGACAGGTACAGAATGGCAACAACAACTGCCAGAGTTACACCAGGAACGCACAATCCCTCCATCAGTGCTCAGACTGTCTGCAATAGGCTGAGAGAGGCTGGACTGAGGGCTTGTAGGCCTGTTGTAAGGTAGGTCCTCACCAGACATCACCGGCAACAACGTCGCCTATGGCAAAAACCCACCGTCTCTGGACCAGACAGGACTGGCAAAAAGTGCTCTTTACTGACAAGTCGCGGTTTTGTCTCACCAGGGGTGATGGTCGGATTTGCGTTTATCGTCGAAGGAATGAGCGTTACACCGAGCGTTACACCGAGGCCTCTGGAGCAGGATCAATTTGGAGGTGGAGGGTCCGTCATGGTCTGGGGCGGTGTGTCACAGCATCATCGGACTGAGCTTGTTATTGCAGGCAATCTAAACGCTGTGCGTTACAGGGAAGACATCATCCTCCCTCATGTGGTACCCTTCCTACAGGCTCATCCTGACATGACCCTCCAGCATGACAATGCCACCAGCCATACTGCTCGTTCTGTGCGTGATTTCCTGCAAGACAGGAATGTCAGTGTTCTGCCATGGCCAACGAAGAGCCCGGATCTCAATCCCATTGAGCATGTCTGGGACCTGTTGGATCGGAGGGTGAGGGCTAGGGTCATTCCCCCCAGAAATGTCCAGGAACTTGCAGGTGCCTTGGTGGAAGAGTGAGGTAACATCTCACAGCAAGAACCGGCAAATCTGGTGCAGTCCATGAGGAGAAGATGTACTGCAGTACTTAATGCAGCTGGTGGCCACACCAGATACTGACTGTTATTTTTTATTTTAACCCCCCCTTTGTTCAGGGACACATTATTCCATTTCTGTTAGTCACATGTCTGTGGAACTTGTTCAGTTTATGTCTCAGTTGTTGAATGTTCATACAAATATTTACACATGTTAAGTTTGCTGAAAATAAACCTAGTTGACAGTGATAGGACGTTTCTTTTTTTGCTGAGTTTACATGTTTGTGATGTCCTTAGTATTTTGTAGACTTCAACACAAGTAATTTGCCTGTCAAACTTCTCAGGCTGTTAAGGGCTTTCTGGTATTTGCATTATGTTTCCAACTATGTTTCCAACATGGAAAGCCAGCAGCATACCACCCTGCATACCACTGCTGGCTTGCTTCTGAAGCTAAGCAGGGTTGGTCCTGGTTAGTCCCTGGATGGGAGACCAGGTGCTGCTGGAAGTGGTGTTGGAGGGCCAGTAGGAGGCACTCTTTCCTCTGGTCTAAACAAAGATCCCAATTCCCCAGGGCAGTGATTGGGGACACTGCTCTGTGTAGGGTGCCGTCTTTCGGATGGGACGTTAAACGGGTGTCCTGACTCTCTGAGGTCATTAAAGATCCCATGGCACTTATCGTAAGAGTAGGGGTGTTAACCCCGGTGTCCTGGCTAAATTCCCAATCTGGCCCTCAACCATCACGGTCACCTAATACTCCCCAGTTTACAATTGGCTCATTCATCCCCCTCCTCTCCCCTGTAACTATTCCCCAGGTCGTTGCTGCAAATGAGAACGTGTTCTCAGTCAACTTACCTGGTAAAATAACGGTAAAAAAAAAAAAAAAACTAGGTCGAGAAATACACTTTTGAGTTCTTGAATAAACCTTCCAGACTGCCTCCCCACTGGGCACAGACGTCAGTTAAATGTCTAGTTTTGATTTACATTTGGTTGCGTTGTCAACTAACGTGAAGTCAACCAAAAAATTCACCATGTCATTGGATTTAGGTTAAAGGTTGGGTGTATAAAATAAGAAATTCAATTACCTTTTACTTTTTTCAAATCCAATCAGTTTTCCACTTTTATTCAATGTCATCAAAATATATTTTGTTGTTGTTGAAATGTCGTGGAAACAACGTTGATTCAACCAGTTTTTGCCCAGTGGGTTTGTATGTCTGGCATGAACCATCAGATTTCATGGAAAGCTACAGTTAACTGCCAAAATAATGGAAACACTTGAGTAAATGAGTGATACAAAGTATATTGAAAGTAGGGAATTCCACACAGGTGTGGTCCCTGAGTTAATTAAGCAATTAACATCCCATCATGCTTAGGGTCATATATAAAAATGCTATACAGGCCACTATGTTGGCTACCATGGCTATGCCCCCATAGGATGACAATGCCCCAACCACAGGGCATGAGCGGTCACTGAATGGTTTGATGATCATGAAAACGATGTGAACCAAATGCCATGGCCGTCTCAGTCACCAGATCTCATCAGAACACTTATGGGAGATTCTGGAGTGGAGCCTGTGGAGGATGAATCAGAATTAGTTGGGTAACATAGATAAATAAGATGTTTTATGTACATAATATGCTTATGTGAGATACTTGTCATTAGAATGTCTCCCTTGGGACTATATTGTTGGCAGTTGCACTTTTCCCTTCTCAACTAGGGAAAAGTCACTTGGGGCCCAGAGAGGGGAGAGGTCAGGCTTGTCTTTTACATGTCTGGTAATATGCAGAATATCAGAAAGGGAGAGGTCAGAATGGAACGTTGTCTTCATATGTGAATGTATCTGTTAAACCATGTGAAGGGATGGTGTGATTAAGGGGGAACCAATTATCTCTTGGCTCCACAATGTCTGTGCGCAAGAGAAGGGGGGGTTTACTTGAGATGGGAGAATATAGAGTTGACAATTGAGTTATGCCTTGGATGAGGTAATGTTTTGGTACTATGAAGTACCAGGAACGAGATTAGAACCTCGTCTTAGAGACCAAACTGAACGATAATTTATAGCTAATGCTATCTGGCTATGGGATACTCCTTTCTCAAGTAAAAGGCCCTTTGTGAAGAGTTCTGTGGTTCGTCATGTAAGTTGAGAGGGGTGTATCTTGGCTATAAACGATCTTGGTATTCTTTTGTAGGCACACTCAGAATTCATTATAGACACTGAATTGATCTGAGAGTCAAAGGGCTATAGTAAAGCTCACATATTATTAAAAATAAAATGTAAGTATAACTCTGACTGGTGTGTGGTTTGTAACTCTCCTCATTTGGTAATACAGGAAATTGCCACGACAAGCCTGAGTGTTTTCCACGACAATCAACAAGTCACCAAGTTAGGGAATTTCTGGTGGAAGCATGGTGCATCATCCCTCCGACAGAGTTCCAGACACTTCTAGAATCTATACCAAGGTGCATTGAAGCTGTTCTGGCTCGTGGTGTGCCAACGCCCTATTAAAATACCCTGAGTGTACAAAACAGCTCTTTCCATGATATAGACTGACCAGGTGACTCCAAGTGAAAGCTGTGATCCCTTCTTTATGTCACTTGTTAAATCCACTTCAATCAGTGTAGATGAAGGGAGCCTTGTTAAGCCTTGAGACAATTGAGGAATGGATTGTGTATATGTGCCATTCAGAGGGTGAATGGGCAAGACAAAAGTTTATTGTGTGTATCAAGACTGGTCAAAGGACATCCAGCCATCTTGACATACCTGTGGGAAGCATTGGAGTCAACGTGGGCCAGCATCCCTGTGAAACGCATTTGACACCTTGAAGAGTCCATGTCCTGACGAATCCGTTCTGATGGCAAAAGGGGGTGCAACTCAATATTAAGGTGTTCCTAATGTTTTGTGCACTCAGTGTACACTTTATTATTTTGGTTTTTCCTTTATTTTGGCAGTTACCTGTACTTCTAGAGTGCAGCTAGATTTGGCTTTAAGGACATCCAGTGAGAGCATTCTAAAAATCAATAACACCATTTGAAACATAATCAGTGTTAAGTGAGTGTCACGTAGCTCTGTGTCATCATGTGAGATTATCTCATACAGTATTAGCCTCTACTGGAGATGGCTCTTAGGACTTCTCCACAGTATTGGCCTCTACTGGAGATGGCTCTCAGGACCTCTCCACAGTATTGGCCTATACTGGAGATGGCTCTCAGGACTACTCACAGTATTGGCCTATACTGGAGATGGCTCTTAGGACCTCTCCTACAGTATAGGCCAGTACTGGGGATGGCTCTTATTATGACCTCTCCTACAGTATAGGCCAGTACTGGGGATGGCTCTTAGGACCTCTCCTACAGTATAGGCCTCTACAGGAGATGGCTCTTAGGACCTCTCCTACAGTATAGGCCTCTATAGGAGATGGCTCTTAGGACCTCTCCTACAGTATAGGCCTCTACTAGGTATGACTCTTAGGACCTCTCCTACAGGAGATGGCTCTTAGGTTCTCTCCTACAGTATAGGCCTCTACTGGAGATGGCTCTTAGGACCTCTCCTACGGTATACCCTCTACTGGGGAGGACCTTCTAATGCCTAGTTATTATAGGCAGCAACTGCATTACAGCATCAATAGTCCATTGTGCAGTGCATCATTTATCAAAACATCTATAGCTCTGTGGCTTCCTTCCTCATACAGCCAGATGCATTTCCTGGCAAAGGGAGGGTTATTCATTACTCCCCCTCCCTCCCTTTCTTTCTCCACCTCCTCTCCCCCTTCCCTCCCACCTCCACTATCACTAATGTGTCCTTTAAGCCCGTGGTCTTTTGAATATGAGTCGTGTCTGCTCTCTCATTTCCCTGTTGATTTGTGTATCTTTCCTTTTCTCTAATCAGCGATTGGATGGAGCGATAGGAGAGGTCCTGGAACATGCAAACTCAGGCAAATCTCCCAGAGTCCAAGGGCCAGGAGGAGGAAGAGGAGAAGAAGGATGCTTTGATGCCCCAGTGACAATCCTAAATCCTCTGGTACTCTCCTGGGGATGTACTGCTGTGTCCAACCTTGAGTCAACAGAAGAACCATCCAGACACACACAGAGGCACTTACTCCTACAGTCAAGCAAATAACTTTCTAGCTGGACACCCTTGTCTTCTACCTCTGCAACAGCAACTCCAGGTACTGTTTGACTTGATCATATCTGCCCTCTGTGATTTCTGAGTTTCATGGTGTGTATTGAGGGAAGAGAATCAGGATGTTTTATGGCTGGATCGATATAGGCGTACACAGCTTTGACCATCAGAACAGTAAGATACAGTATGTTGTGAACTTTGTGACATTGACTGAATCTAATGTATAGTAGTGGATGTCAATGGCAACGCAGTGCTTTTGAATGCTTCTCCCTCTTCTTCCGACAACACCCATTTTTTTAATGCAAATACATTCGTTCTGCAGTAAACCTCCATAAATCCTGAAATTGATATTGAAGTCCTTTTTAATATCCATCTCAATAACCTCCTGTGTCAGATAATGCAATTTGGTTCAGTGGTTACAGAAATACTCCTTCTTCCAGGGTCCAAAAATCAGGTCCAAGGAACTTTCCCACATAGATTGAGATTGCCTGTATCTGAGAAACATGGAGTACACATTCAGAGCAGTAACCCACAATCCTGGGATTATAATCTGGCGAATCGAGGTAAGGCAGCTGTCAGTCAGTGTATTCTTTGAAAATGATCAGGGTGTGGATTTCACAAAGTCAGTTGTAAAAAAGACAAACGTCTGCATTTCTTTGTCCTCACAGAAAATGGAGCTGGTGCAGGTCCCTGAAAAATCACATGGCAACTTCTACGAGGGCGACTGCTACATCCTACTCTCTGTGAGTCTCGAGGCCATGATACTCATCAGGGATGTCATGTCAGCACATTCATTTGTTGAATGAGGGAGTTATGATTTACAGTGCCTAGTGAAAGTCTACACACCCCTCTTCACATTTTTCTGTCTTAAAATGTAATCTAAAAGGGATTCAATAGTTGTTTTCCCTCTACAGATATACACAACTTCTCCACATTTTTTTGTGGTACTTTTTACCCCTTTTTTGTGATATCCAATTGGTAGTTACAGTCTTGTCTCATTGCTTCAACTCCCGTACGGACTCGGGAGAGGCGAAGGTCGAGAGCCATGCGTCCTCCGAAACACGACCCTGCCAAGCCGCCCTGCTTTTTGACACACTGCTCGCTTAAGCCGGAAGCCAGCCGCACCAACGTGTCGGAGAAAAAACTGTACAACTGGCAACCATGTCAGCGTGCAAGTGCCCGGCCCACCACAGGAGTCGCTAGAGCGCGATGGGACAAGTACATCCCGGCCAGCCAAACCCTCCCCTAACCTGGACAGCGCTGGGCCAATTGTGCCCTGCCTCAAGGGTCTCCCGGTAACGGCTGGCTGCAACACAGCCTGGGATTGAACCCAGCTCTGTAGTGACGCCTTTAGCACTAAGATTTCTTGAATGCATATGTCTTCACACACTAGAGTTAATACTTGGTGAAAGCACCTTTGGCAGCCATTACAGCTGTGAATAATTTTCAATACGATTCTACCAACTTTGCACAACTCTTAGCGCAACATATATCCATCATTTTTGTCAAAACTGGTCAAGCTCAGTAAATTTGCTTGGGAATCATTGATGGAAAGCAATATTTCATCCTTGTCTCAGATTTTTAAGATAGATTTAAGTCGGGACTGAGACTGGACCATTCAGGAACACTCAGCTCCTCTTGGTATGCCATTCTGGTGTGTCTTTACATAAACATTTGTGTAATTGTCCTGCGGAAATATAAAACCCTATCCCAAGGTTAGGTTTTCAGAAGACTACGGCAGGTTTCCTTCAACTTTTTACCTGGGCATTGCTCCGTTCATATTTATTTTGACCCTGACAAACTCCCCAGTCCCTGCCAGTGACAAGCATACCCATAACATGATGCTGCCACCACAATTCTTGAAAATACAAAGGGATCCACAACATTGCATTCACTCCATATTACTAGCCTGTATGATAAAGTAAAACATCCACTCCAAATCATCCATTCTGTTTGCAACAAGGATATTAAGCAATACTGCAAGACAACACAGCGAATACATTAAATATAAAACTACAGGTTTGGGTCAAATCCAATACATTACAGAGGGAAACCCTCTCTATTTTCAAGTATTGTGGTGGCAGCATCATGTTATATGTATGCTTGTCATCGGCAGGAACTGAGGAGTTTGTCAGGATCAAAATAAATATGAAAAGAGCAAAGCCCAGGTAAAAGGTTAGAGGAAAACCTGCCTCAGTCTTCTGAATACCCTGGGATAGAGTTTTATTTTACAGCAAGACAATTACACCAATGTTAATGCCAAAGACACACCAGAATGGCTTTCAAAGTGGTGTTGAGTATTTCTGAATGGTCCAGTCTCAGTCCTGACTTAAATCTGCTTGAAAAATCTGAAACAAGGTTTGAATATTGCAGTCCATCAATGATTCCAACCAAATGTAATGTGATTGAGCAATTTTGACAAAAACAATGGATATGTTGCCCTAAATGTTGGTAGAATCATTTTCTAAATGATTCACAGCTGTAATGGCTGTCAAAGGTGCTTCCACCAAGATTTTTTTATAATTTTTTTATTTAACCACATATTGACTAGGCAAGTCAGTAAAGAACGCATTCTTATTTACAATGACGGCCTACCCAGGCCAAACCCGGACGACGCTGGGCCAATTGTGCGCCGCCCTATGTTTTTTTTTTAACTCTGGGGTGTGAAAACAAACACAATCCAGACTTTAAAAAAATTGTTTTTTAAACATTTTCTATAACTTCCTTTAAACTTTGAAAATGGTGTGTTGATCTGTAGGGAACCCCCACCCCCCCACACACACATTTAATCCATTTTTAAATTGAATTTTAGGGCAGCAAAATGTGAAGACTGTGCATAGGGTGTGTAGACTTTCACTAGGCACTGCATGTTAATTAATGCCCTGGAGGGAATCCGTGTGTTTGCTTTGGAGTCTGTTTTGCATGATTATCATAGTGGTGACAGTATTTGCTTGGTAACGGCTATATACCATTGGTCCTGGTTTGAAGGCCTGTGAGTCACAAAATGCTCTTTGTGATGTTTCCTCTTTCTATGTCTGTCTGTTTGTCTGTCTGCCTCTGCCTCTTCTTTCAATCTCCCTCCATGCTTTTATCTCTTTCTATCTCCCCCATCTCCACCCTCTCCCTATCTGTCTCTCTGTTTATCTATCTACAGTGCCTTCAGAAAGTATTCACACCCCATTACTTTTTCCACGTTGTGTTACAAGGTGGGATAAAAATGTATTTAATGGTAATTTTTTGTCAATGATCTACACAAAAATTATAATATTGGTAAAAAAATGTAACGAAAAATAAAATACTAATATACATTATCTTGATTAGTGTTGTGGAATAACTACAATGTTGTTGATCCATCCTCAGCTTTCTCCTATCACAGCCATTAAACTCTGTAATTGGCTAGTGGTGAAATCCCTGAGTGGTTTCCTTCCTCTCCGGCAACTAAGTTAGGAAGGACGCCTGTATATTTTTAGTGACTAGGTGTATTGATACACCACCCAAAGTGTCATTAATAACTTCACCATGCTCAAAGGGATATTCAATGTTTTTTGTATTTTTACCCATCTACCAATAGGTGCCCTTGCGAGACATTGGAAAACCTCCCTGGTCTTTGTGGTTGATCTGTGTTTGAAATTCACTGCTCGACTGAGGGACCTTACAAATAATTGTATGTGTGGGGTACAAATCATGTTAAACACCATTATTGCACATAGAGTGAGTCCATGCAACTTATGTGACTTGCAATAACAAAGGGGTTGAAGACATTTTAGATAAAAACATAATTCAACTTTGACATTATGGGGTATTGTGTGTAGGCCAGTGACACAATCTCAATTTAATCAACTTTAGTTTCAGTTTGTAACACAACAAAATGTGGAAAAAGTCAAGGGGTGTAAATACTTTCTAAAGGCACTGGATCTATCTCTCTCGCTCTCTCAATTCAATGGGGCTAAATTTGACATGGGAAACATGTTTACATTGACAAAGCAAGGGAAGTAAACAAAAGTGAGAAGACACAAAACATCAACAAACAATTATTAGAAATGAACAGTAAACATTGCACTCACAAAGGTTTCAAAAAGATAAAGACATTTCAAGTGTTATATTATTATATTAGCAATGTGCAAATAGTTGTAGTAGGAATAGTAGGGAAGATAAATAAACAGATAAGTATTGGTGGTATTTACAATGTTGTTTCTGCTCCACTGGTTGCCCTTTTCTCATGGCAACGGGCCACATCTTGCTGCTGCGATTGCACATTGTGGTATTTTGCCAAACAAATAAGGGAGTTTATCAACGTTTTATTTGTTTTCAAATTCTTTGTGGGTCTGTGTGATCTGTGAGAACTACACTGCTCAAAAAAATAAAAGGAACACTAAAATAACACATCCTAGATCTGAATGAAATATTCTTATTAATTACTTTTTTCTTTACATAGTTGAAAGTGCTGACAACAAAATCACACAAAAATGATCAATGGAAATCAAATTTATCAACCCATGGAGGTCTGGATTTGGAGTCACACTCAAAATTAAAGTGGAAAACCACACTACAGGCTGATCCAACTTTGATGTAATGTCCTTAAAACAAGTCAAAATGAGGCTCAGTAGTGTGTGTGGCCTCCACGTGCCTGTATGACCTCCCTACAACGCCTGGGCATGCTCCTGATGAGGTGGCGGATGGTCTCCTGAGGTATCTCCTCCCAGACCTGGACTAAAGCATCCGCCAACTCCTGGACAGTCTGTGGTGCAACGTGGCGTTGGTGGATGGAGCGAGACATGATGTCCCAGATGTGCTCAATTGGATTCAGGTCTGGGGAACGGGCGGGCCAGTCCATAGCATCAATGACTTCCTCTTGCAGGAACTGCTGACACACTCCAGCCACATGAGGTCTAGCATTGTCTTGCATTAGGAGGAACCCAGGGCCAACCGCACCAGCATATGGTCTCACAAGGGGTCTGAGGATCTCATCTCGGTACCTAATGGCAGTCAGGCTACCTCTGGCGAGCACATGGAGGGCTGTGCGGCCCCCCAAAGAAAGAAATGCCACCCCACACCATGACTGACCCACCGCCAAACCGGTCATGCTGGAGGATGTTGCAGGCAGCAGAACGTTCTCCATGGCATCTCCAGACTCTGTCACATGTGCTCAGTGTGAACCTGCTTTCATCTGTGAAGAGCACAGGGCGCCAGTGGTGAATTTGCCAATCTTGGTGTTCTCTGGCAAATGCCAAACGTCCTGCACGGTGTTGGGCTGTAAGCACAACCCCCACCTGTGGACGTCGGGCCCTCATACCACCCTCATGGAGTCTGTTTCTGACCATTTGAGCAGACACATGCACATTTGTGGCCTGCTGGAGGTCATTTTGCAGGGCTCTGGCAGTGCTCCTCCTGCTCCTCCTTGCACAGACGGAGGTAGCGGTCCTGCTGCTGGGTTGTTGCCCTCCTACGGCCTCCTCCACGTCTCCTGATGTACTGGCCTGTCTCCTGGTAGCGCCTCCATGCTCTGGACACTACGCTGACAGACACAGCAAACCTTCTTGCCACAGCTCGCATTGATGTGCCATCCTGGATGAGCTGCACTACCTGAGCCACTTGTGTGGGTTGTAGACTCCGTCTCATGCTACCACTAGAGTGAAAGCACCGCCAGCATTCAAAAGTGACCAAAACATCAGCCAGGAAGCATAGGAACTGAGAAGTGGTATGTGGTCACCACCTGCAGAACCACTCCTTTATTGGGGGTGTCTTGCTAATTGCCTATAATTTCCACCTGTTGTCTATTCCATTTGCACAACAGCATGTGAAATTTATTGTCAATCAGTGTTGCTTCCTAAGTGGACAGTTTGATTTCACAGAAGTGTGATTGACTTGGAGTTACATTGTGTTGTTTGTGTTCCCTTTATTTTTTTGAGCAGTGTATGTATCTCTAATGGGGTCATGCATTTGGCAGGAAGTTAGGAAGTTTCCACCACATTTTGCAGCCAGTGTGCACATAGCCTGTCTTCTCTTGAGAGCTATGGAGGCCTCTCTCAATAGCAAGGCTATGCTCACTGAGCCTGTACATAGTCAAGGATGTTCTTTCATTTTGGGACAGTCATAGAGGTCAGGTGTTCTGCCACTGTCTACTCTCTGTTTAGGGCCAGATAGCATTCCAATTTGCTGTTTTTTGGTTAATTCTTTCCAGTTTGTCAAATAGTTCTCTTTTTGCTTTCTCATAATTTGGTTGGGTCTAATTGTGTTGCTGTCCTTTTGTGTTTGAACAGAGCCCCAGAACCAGCTGGCTGAGGGAACTCTTCTCTAGGTTCATCTCTCTGTATGAGGGCTTTGTGGTGGAATGTTTGGGCATCGGTTTGTTTTAGGTGGTTGTACATCTCTATTCTGGATTCGGATAACTACCGGATATAGTCCTAATTCTGCTCTGCATGCATTGTTCGGAGTTTTGCGTTGTACACTAACTATATTTTTGCAGAATTCTGCATGCAGTGTCTAAATTGGGTGTTTTTTCAAATTTGGTGAATTCTTGGTTGGTGAGTGGACCCCTAGACCTCACAACCAGAGGGCAATGGGTTTTAAAACTGATTCAAGTATTTTTAGCCAGACCCTAATTGGGATGTCGAGTTTTATGTTCCTTTTGATGGTGTAGAAGGCCCTTCTTGCCTTGTCTCTTAGATCGCTCACAGCCTTGTGGAAGTTACCTGTGGTGTTGATGTTTAAGTAATGCTTGACTTGGGATGAAAGAAGTTCAGGAGCTGTCATTTTCCAAGTTGGTTCATTAGACTATGTTCACCGAAATTCACAAATTACATTATGCTATAGAGACCTGATTATTCACTGTTAATGGTTTATACACATTTTCCATTACTTCTCCATGATTTTTAACCACATTTTCATGACCATTATTATAGCGTACATGAAAAGTAAGCAT
The DNA here is from genome assembly GCF_045679555.1 of Salvelinus alpinus. NCBI lineage: Eukaryota > Metazoa > Chordata > Actinopteri > Salmoniformes > Salmonidae > Salvelinus > Salvelinus alpinus. The sequence continues at coordinate 33,422,055 of NC_092097.1, read as the reverse complement.
TATTGACACTGGAAGGCTGCTGTGTCTGATCCCATGTAGACTTACCATCTCCTGCCATTGTGCCCTTGATCAAGGCACTTAACCCCCAGTAGAACTCCAGTTAGTCACATGTTGTCAACATGTGGTCAACCCTCAATCTGGAGAGCTCCTGGGTGAGGAGGCTTGGCTATTGATCCAGCCCTGAAACGCCCAAGTCTACTTATCAAGGCCCTGTTGAGCAGCTCCTGTTTTGACTACAATGTGGTTAGACCAGGGCTTGAACAAAAGCTTGAACACCCAGTAGCTATCCTGGAGGATGGTTACCACGCTTGATATAAAATATTGCAACATTACAACAAAATGCTTTTGTCTTTATAAAATGATTCCCTCATTCAATGAATCAGGGATCAAATGGATAAAGTAAGCTACTTCAAAGCCAGGTATCTAGCTAGACATATTTATATATAAGGCTATAATATTCATGTTTTGGGGGAGATCTATGCACAGCATGTTATTTGTTATTTGTCAATTAGACTATTCTTCGAATATTTTTTAACATTGTCGCAATTATGGCTACTGTCTAATAGAGGGGAATCCCAATTTTCCAACAGTGCAGATTTCTTTAGGCTCTACAGTGGTGGTGGAAATGAGACAACGACATTAATGCTTAGTTAGCTATAGCAAGATAATTTCTACAAGTTATGTTTTGAATTGGCTATCTAGTTAGACTTGTCTGTAATTATTTGTATACCTTCTACTGAAATGTCGCTCTTTCTCAGGCAACGGCCAACTCGCACTGGCACACAAACAGCACACACAGACAGGCACTGAAGGGTCATTCCAAAAAAAATGTGCCTTTATGAATTACATAACTAAAATTATTAAACTCATTTCCATGACCTTACAATCCCTAATTTGACAACTTGGAACAGCGCATCATGTGCATTCAATCTGCGCAATTTCGAACAGTTTACCGTCACGCACAGATTCAGACTAGCAGCAAATAAACTTGAACAAAACGGAATCAGGAAATGAATGCCAACTCTCCATTGCTATTCAATGCAGATCTCGCCTTCATTCCACTTCGATCAATCATTTTTTGCCTGTGTGTGAATCTGGGCCCGGCGATAGACTACTTTGTTTTATAGAGGAGATAGTACGCAGTTCCCCTAAACTTTGAAGTGCCGGTGTGGCGCTCTGTACTGCTCTGGCCGAAGTCAAGCAATGTGTTTAGGCCAGGAGCTCAACTTTCACATGCCGCCCCTCCCCAGTTTTATCATTGGAATGTGATACAAAACGTGAATGTGATACAAAACAAGGCAGCGGTGTGATTTAGGACCACGTGGACGCCTCCGAGTGGTCGGGTAGGCTGTTTGGAGTGTTTATCCGATTGGATAATAAATAAATAATAATAATTATGTGCCCCCCACTTTTAAAACCAAAGATGGGCCCCTGGTTTAGGCCAAGGTAGGTATACTTCTTTGTGTGGTCTAGGGTAGTGGTCATCAACCTTTTCTGAGTCAAGAACACTTTCTGAGTCCAAAAGCAAGCCAACATCTACCGCTCAGATATTTTTCAAAACATTAACCTATTAAAAACAGTTCTGTAGCAATGAGCTTTGTACAGTAGGCCCAATACATTATCACTGCATATTGGCTATGCTTGAATTAACCTGCCAATCTTGTTCTTCTCAGATCATTTGGAAATTATATAAAACAATTGTAGGTATATGATCACACTAGTAATAGACAATTTGTTGTATTACTTGTGAGGCACAGCTGAGTGAGCATAATAATTTGCTTTTCATTTTACTGCACTAATGGCCTGTATCTGATGGTCAGTCTGAGGGGAGGGGGGGGAGAGCAGCGGTGAAGCGTTCTCTGTACTTCCAGCTCTCTGGATAGTCTTCCAGCTGATGGCAAAACTTAAGTCGCACTGCATTATTTCTGCCTCATGTTCCTCCTATGAGAAAGTGAAATATTCTTTGATATTAAAAAAGACAAGCCGCTAATAATAACAACGCAAGCTTAATCGAAACACTTTGCTATACTCATTCATTGCAGCTGAACTGCTGGAGGTAACGTAAGTGGAAGTACAGAGAACGCACATTTTATGCCCTATAAAAGTGTTGAACTAAGTGTTGACGTGCTGAATAACAACTGAAACATGAACTTACTTATAAAAACAGCAGCTCTTTGCTGTATTCATTTAGTCTCTCTCTAGTCATGGTTTTAAAAGTTTTAGTCTCTCTCTAGTCATGGTTTTAAAAGTTTTAGTCTCTCTCTAGTCATGGTTTTAAAAGTTTTGAAATCTCACATTATCAACATTGCTGTGCGCTCGAGGCTTCTTTTTACTGCCTATGGCTCGAGGAAACTGTGCAGACACCGTGATGTGACCTATCTGATTGGCCAGCAGTAGGCCTGTAGGTACACTTGATTTGCTATCTGGGCCTGCAGCGTATGCAGAGTTCTACCTTCAGACACATGAAATGGTTCAAAATGGGAACACTTTGCCTTCCAGGCGCGAGGGCTGACGAATCAAATACACCTACGGCCAACAGTGCTAAACGAAATTTAAAAAAATAGGAACGCAAAGGTTTATCAGTGTTGTTTTTTACAGAATTGTTTGGTGATCGAATACGAATTACTTGGAGGTCAACCATTCGATCGCAATCGATGCGTACATTGATTTTATATTGTCACGTTTTTCCCCCAATACCGCTTTCCATCAATTTGTATAGCAGACCCTCATGCCAAAATGAATTAAAAGCTTTCTTGAAATCAACAAAGCATGAAAATTATTTTTTTGTTTTGTTTGTCAATAATTGTGTGCAGGGTGTACAGTGCTTTCGGAAAGTATTCAGACCCCTTCACTTTTCCCACATTTTGTTATGTTACAGCCGTATTTTAAAATGGATGAAATAAATAATAAATCCTCATCCTTCTACACACAATACCGCATAATGAAAATGAAAAATCGTTTTTTAGAAATGTTTGCAAATTTATTTACAAAAAACAACATACATTATTTACATAAGTATTCAGACCCTTTGCTATGAGACTCGAAATTGAGCTCAGGTGCATCCTGTTTCCATTGATCATCATTGAGATGTTTCTACAACTTGATTGGAGTCCACCTGTGGTAAATTCAATTCCTTCGACCTCATGGCTTGGTTTTTGCTCTGACATGCACTGTCAACTGTGGGACCTTATATAGACAGGTGTGTGTCTTTCCAAATCATTTCCAATCAATTGAATTTACCACAAGTGGACTCCAATCAAGTTGTAGAAACATCTCAAGGATGATCAATGGAAACAGTAAGCACCTGAGCTCAATTTCGAGTCTCATAGCAAAGGGTCTGAATACTTATGTAAATAAGATATGTTTTTTAACATTTCTAACATTTAAAAAAAACTGTTTTCACTTTGTCATTATGGGGTATTGTATGTAGATTGATGAGAGAAATACAATTTAATAAATTTTAGAATGAGGCTGTAATGTAACAAAATGTGGAAAAGTCAAGGGGTCTGAATACTTACCGAATGCACTGTGTACGTGGTCTGTCGTATGTGTTTTTGGTAAGAAGCCAATTTGACATTTGCTCAGGACATTGTTTTCACTGAGGATGTATTGGAGTCTGCTGTTGATGATACTGAGGAGGATTTTTCTGAGATTGCTGTTGACACAGATTCCACAGTAATTATTGGGGTGAAATTTGTCTCCACTTTTGTGGCTTGTGGTGATCAGACTCTGGTTCCAAATATTGAGGAATATGCCAGACCTAAGAATAATGTTGGAGAGTTTAAGAATAGCCCATTTGAATTTGTGGTCTGTATATTTTATCATTTTGTTTAGTATACCATTAACACCACAGGCCTTTTTGGTTTGTATTTGTCCTGTAGCTCATCCAAAGTAATTGGAGAATCCAGTGGGTTCTGGTAGTCTTTAATAGCTGATTTTCGCTCTTATTCTTTGCCTTTTTCTAAAATGAATTAAATTTGATTTTTCTCTCATCAATCTACATACAATACCCCATAATGACAAAGTGAAAACAGTTTTTTTTAAATGTTAGAAATTTTGTTATATTGCTGAAAAGGTTGGTGTATGGACAAACCACTTCATCTCAATTTTTAATAGATAGCTCTTCATTAAACCATTTCTCATTGTTGTTAGTTTTCTTAGGTTTTCTGCCTGAATTAAAATGTGATATGTTAGCTGATAGGTCAAATATATTGTTCAGGCTTCCTACTTCTAAGTTTACACCTTCACTATTGCAGGGAAACATTTTGTCCAGGAAGTTCTCTAGGGGTGATTGGCTTTGTTTTTGGCCAATTGTTTTTTGGTAGGTGTCTACACTACCCTCCTTCCATCGATAGCATTTCTCAATAGCATTCAGTTTTTTCGGCTTCGATGTCTCATGGTTGAGTATTGCTCTCTTCAAGTAGATTGTGATTTTGCTGTGATCTGATAGGGGTGTCAGTGGGCTAACTGTGAACGCTCTGAGTTAAGGTCAGTGATAAAGTGGTCTGCAGTATTACTGCCAAGAGATGAGCTATAGGTGTACCTACAGGTGTAGTTCCCTCGAAGCCTATCATTGACTATGTACAGACCCAGCGTGCAACAGAGCTGCAGGAGTTGTGACCCGTTTTTGTTGGTTGTTTTGTTGTACTTGTGTCTAGGGGGGCATATTGATCTCTCTCTCTTTATCTCCCCCTGTCTGTCTCAGACCCAGAAAGTGGGTAGCTCTCTGTCCTATGACATCCACTACTGGATCGGCTCCCAGTCCAGTCAGGATGAACAGGGTGCAGCCGCAGTCTACACCATCCAGCTGGATGAGTTCCTGGGATCAGGGCCCATCCAGCACCGCGAGGCCCAGAACCATGAGTCGGATGCCTTCCGGGGATACTTCAAACAAGGGGTCATGTAAGTATATACAGTGGCTTGTGAAAATATTCACCACCCTTGGAATTTTTTCTATTTTGTTGCCTTACAACCTGGAATTGAAATTGATTTTTGGGGGGGTTTGTATCATTTGACTTACACAACATGCCTACCACTTTGAAGATGCAAAATATTTTTTATTGTGGAACAAATGACAAATAAGACAAAAAAGCAGAAAACTTGAGGGTGCATACCTATTCACCCCCCCCCCCCCCCAAAGTCAATACTTTGTAGAGACACCTTTTGCAGCAATTACAGCTGCAAGTCTCTTGGGGTATGTCTCTATAAGCTTGGCATATCTAGCCACTGGGATTTTTTCCCATTCTTCAAGGCAAACTGCTCCAGCTCCTTCAAGTTGGATGGGTGCCGTTGGTTTACAGCAATCTTTTAGTCATACCACAGATTCTCAATTGGATTGAGGTCTGGGCTTTGACTAGGCCATTCCAAGACATTTAAATGTTTCCCCTTAAACCACTCAAGTGTTGCTTTAGCAGTATGCTTAGGGTCATTGTCCTGCTGGAAGGTGAACCTCCGTCCCTGTCTCAAATCTCTGGAAGACTGAAACAGGTTTCCCTCAAGAATTTCCCTGTATTTAGCGCCATTCATCATTCCTTCAATTCTGACCAGTTTTCCAGTCCCTGCCGATGAAAAACATCCCCACAGCATGATGCTGCCATAACCATGCTTCACTGTGGAGATGGTGTTCTCGGGGTGATGAGAGGTGTTGGGTTTGCGCCAGACATAGCATTTTCCTTGATGGCCAAAAAGCTAAATTTTAGTCTCATCTGACCAGAGTACCTTCTTCCATATGTTTGGGGAGTCTCCCACATGCCTTTTGGCGAACACCAAACATGTTTGCTTATTTTTTTGTGGTCCTATGGACAGATACTCCAATCTCCACTGTGAAGCTTTGCAGCTCCTTCAGGGTTATCTTTGGTCTCTTTGTTGCCTCTCTGATTAATGCCCTCCTTGCCTGGTCCATGAGCTTTGGTGGGCGGCCCTCTCTTGGCAGGTTTGTTGTGGTGCCATATTCTTTCCATTTTTAATGGATTTAATGGTGCTCATGGGATGTTCAAAGTTTCTGATATTTTTTTATAACCCAACCCTGATCTGTACTTCTCCACAACTTTGTCCCTGACTTGTTTGGAGAGCTCCTTGGTCTTCATGGTGCCGCTTGCTTGGTGGTGCCCCTTGCTTAGTGGTGTTGCAGACTCTGGGGCCTTTCTGAACAGGTGTATATATATACTGAGATCATGTGACACTTAGATTGCACACAAGTGGACTTTATTTAACTAATTATGTGACTTCTGAAGGTAATTGGTTGCACCAGATCTTATTTAGGGGCTTCACAGCAAAGGGGGCGAATTTTTTTTAAATGTCACTTCACCAATTTGGACTATTTTGTGTATGTCCATTACATGAAATCCAAATAAATATCCATTTAAATTACAGGTTGTAATGCAACAAAATAGGAAAAACGCCAAGGGGGATGAATACTTTTGCAAGGCACTGTACATATTAAAATATATATACACATATATACACAGACATAGAGAAATCAAACAATCTCATCGTTATACACTGTTCAGTATTCCCATTCTGATCTTATTCTGAAGCACTGTGGGTAAATCTTCTGTGGGTGTAGGTTGGGCAAAGGAGCATAGTTATCAATGGTGATTAGTGTACCCACCCATACAGATTTGATTATTGAGCAAAAGCTCTTATTTCAACATCACTAAAAACACAATGTATTTTGTGCACGCAATACAGACATTACACTGTAATAAAACCAAGAGAAATTGATTTTATAGCCTACTTACCTCTCTGTCTCCTACAGCTATAAGAAGGGTGGGGTGGCATCAGGAATGAAACACATAGAGACCAACAGTTATGACATCCAGAGACTGCTGCATGTGAAAGGGAAGAAAAGGGTCAGCGCCATGGAGGTGAGAAACATAGATACAGGGGGATTTCATTCTGTGTAACACAACAGGAAGTGCTGCTGAAAATGCTTGAAAGTGAACTTGTAATGTATCTGGCACAATTTTGCCCATACTGTAGGTAGAGATGAGCTGGAAAAGCTTCAATCTTGGGGATGTCTTTCTGTTGGACTCTGGTAAAACCATCATTCAGTGGAATGGACCAGAGAGCAACAGACAGGAGAGGCTCAAGGTACGGTAACGATCTGTGCAATTGCTGTTCTCAAGGAGTGCATCAACAGTGAAGTCAATGTAATCTTATTACACCTACCTCCTATCAGTGACACGATGAAGCTAATTCCACATTGGTAGCTCAATAAACCAAGAGTGGTTGAAGTGAAACCCACTTCACTCCCCTAAAGATTGGCTGAAGAGACCCCTAGTAGAAACACATTAGAATCAACACTAGATTAGAATCACAGTAAACCAATCACGCACCTCTGGGTTATTCCACCAATTCTGTGCCTTTTGAAAATATTTGATTTCACCTAATTATAACATTCTGTCATAAAGAGCACATGTTCATGTAATGCTGCTGGTGGCAGGGAAGTCAGGCGCAGAAAAATAAACTTGGTAAAAACAGAGCTGTTTAATAAACATTCCAAAAACCTCTGAAAACCAAAGTTTTCAAAAAAATAACATAATAGGGTGCACAACCCGTCACACACCTACATACAACAAACAATCTCTGACAAGGATTATTCAAAATAAATCTTTCCATCACAAAAGGTTTAATAAATAAAAAATACTATAATAAGTGCCTATTAAGTGCCAAATAAAGTAACAGGGTTGACCATAACAGGGTTGATGATTTCATCTTAAATCAGACATAAATCCCATTGTGACAGGGGGAATGGAAGCTTGTTGTCTGCAACAGAGAGCAGCAGTTGAATGCAAGCTTCACAAAAAAACATTTATTGCTAAAACATTTCTAGCCTGTCTATCTTATGGGTAACAGGGTTGACAGGTGTTATGCTCGACCTGTTCAGTTGTCCCATCACAAAACACCAGAAAATTGCCAAAAAGAGTAGAACCAGCTCACTTGCATTTACACTATGATTTGACTATTAGATGTTCAATATTTCTTTTGGGAAAAAATGATCCAAAACTCAATAAAATGCAGTTATTGTAACATGGTTGACCTTAAAAGAGGGAGAGACGTAAATTGAACCACTAATCACATTAAATAAATAATCTTCAGAAATGACTTTGGCAAATCAAGTAAATAACTAGGGCTTTACAATGATGATGAAACTTGGGAAAATGTTTGGTGGGTTGACGTGGGTTGAAATCTTCCTAAAAGTGACACAGGGTTGATGGAGGGACATGTACAAATGCAGAAGTTTTGCACTTTATAAGCTTTAATTCATATAAAAAAATCAGATTTTTCGAATTCTCCAGGTGGTATATATTAAAGGGCACTTCATTTCATTTAACATACTTTTAAAATGCAATATTGGTGAACAATTTCTACTGAAAATATCAAAGGGACGCAACATGCACTCTTTTCATGGAACGACATCTCTAACTTTACATTCTGTGACTCTTAGGGCATGCTGCTGGCTAAAGACATTCGGGACAGGGAGCGAGGGGGTCGGATGGAGATAGGGGTGATAGAGGGGGAAGCAGAGGCAAATTCCTCTAAACTGATGGACATCCTGACTAGCATCCTGGGGCAACGGACCTCCAAGCTGCCCAGTGGAACGCCTGATGAAATAGCTGACCAACAACAGAAAGCGCAGCTTACTCTGTACCAGTGAGTGGCTAACGGCCCATGTCCAGATGTCCTGTATTTTTGCCTGTTTGGATTGTGTCAGGCATTTATTGCAAAAAAAGTTAACTCCAAAAAGTTTAAAACTCATTCTGAATCATAGTTAGTCTAGTCCAAACCATGTTTGGCATGCCAATAAGATACAAAGAGTTGGCATGATAGCATGACTGGCACTCAGGCTAAAATCATACTTAGTCATTAGTAAGTATGTCCTTTCCCCAACAGTGTGTCTGATGCTGAGGGCCAGATGAAAGTCATAGAAGTTGCCACTAGGCCACTGGTTCAGGACATGTTAAATCATGATGTAAGTCTGCAGAGCAGAAAATTGTACAAGTCGGACATCATTTGATATAAGCATTATGAAGAGTTGTGGGCTCCCAGTTATAGACATTAGCTCATGTGACTTAATCTTTCTCCAGGACTGTTATTTCCTAGACCAGGGAGGGGTGAAGATCTTTGTGTGGAAGGGGAAGCGAGCCAACAAGGCCGAGAGACAGGCTGCCATGTCCAGAGCTTTGGTGGGTACAAGAGATCACACATACTGTACATACTGTACATACTGTATGGTATCTTCTTTTTGTTTCCTCTTTTGTAACAGATAATCAGCCATAGTGGCAGCTTGAGTTTTGTGTGCCAAGTAACCAGTTGCAGTATCTGATGGGAATGCACTGAATCTGTCTCTTTCCTCTGTGAACAGGAGTTCATTAAGCTGAAGAACTACCCCACCACCACCAATGTGGAGACAGTGAATGACGGGGCAGAGTCTTCCCTCTTTAAGCAGCTGTTCCAGAGCTGGAGTGTGAAGGAGCAGACTGTAGGCCTGGGCAAAACACACAATGTGGGGAGAGTGGGTATGTGTTTCTATGTTAGGTACCAGATCCAAATCAATAGCTAGAAATGGGATAAAAGGTATTGTCTTTAAGTGACTACCTTTCCCCCCTTTGGATGTATGTTTGACATAAGTGCTTGGAAAATACTATCTTTAGTATCTAATTCCTCACTTTGTGTTTGTCTTTATTTTGTGATTCAACACCGTTGTTATGATATATATATACAGTTGAAATCGGAAGTTTACATACACTTAGGTTGGAGTCATTAAAACTCGTTTTTCAACCACTCCACAAATTTCGTGTTAACAAACTGTAGTTTTGGCAAGTCGGTTAGGACATCTACTTTGTGCATGACACAAGTAATTTTTCCAACAATTGTTTACAGACAGATTATTTCACTTATAACTCACTGTATCACAATTCCAGTGGGTCAGAAGTTTACATACACTAAGTTGACTGTGCCTTTAAACAGCTTGGAAAATTCCAGAAAATTATGTCATGGCTTTAGAAGCTTCTGATAGGCTAATTGACATCATTTGAGTCAATTGGAGGTGTACCTGTGGATGTATTTCAGGGCCTACCTTCAAACTCTGTGCATCTTTGCTTGACATCATGGGAAAATCAAAAGATATCAGCCAAAACCTCAGAAAAAACATTGTAGACCTCCACAAGTCTGGTTCATCCTTGGGAGCAATTTCCAAACGCCTGAAGGTACCACGTTCATCTGTACAAACAATAGTACACAAGTATAAACACCATGGGACCACGCAGACGTCATACAGCTCAGGAAGGAGACGCGTTCTCTCTCCTAGAGATGTACGTAGTTTGGTGCGAAAAATTGCAAATCAATCCCAGAACAACAGCAAAGGACCTTGTGAAGATGCTGGAGGAAACAGGTACAAAAGTATTTATATCCACAGTAAAACGAGTCCTATATCGACATAACCAGAAAGGCCGCTCAGCAAGGAAGAAGCCACTGCTCCAAAACCGCCATAAAAAAGCCAGACTACGGTTTGCAACTGCAAATGGGGACAAAGATCGCACTTTTTGGAGAAATGTCCTCTGGTCTGATGAAACGAAAATAGAACTGTTTGGCCATATTGACCATCGCTATGTTTGGAGGAAAAAGGGGGAGGCTTGCAAGAGGAAGAACACCATCCCAACCGTGAAGCGCGGGGGTGACAGCATCATGTTGTGGGGGTGCTTTTCTGCAGGAGGGACTGGTGCACTTCACAAAATACATGGTATCATGAGGAAAGGAAAATTATGTGGATATATTGAAGCAACATCTCAAGATATCAGTCAGGAAGTTAAAGCTTGGTCACAAACTGGTCTTCCAAATGGACAATGACCCCAAGCATACTTCCAAAGTTGTGGGAAAATGGCTTAAAGACAACAAAGTCAAGGTATTGGAGTGGCCATCACAAAGCCCTGACCTCAATCCTATAGAACATTTGTGGGCAGAACTGAAAAAGCGTGTGTGTGTGAACAAGGAGGCCTACAAACCTGACTCAGTTACACCAGCTCTGTCAGGAGGAATGGGCCAATATTCACCCAAATTATTGTGGGAAGCTTGTGGAAGGCTACCCGAAACATTTGGCCCAAGTAAAACAATTTAAAGGCAACGCTACCAAATTCTAATTGAGTGTATGTAAACTTCTGACCCACTGGGAATGTGATGAAAGAAATAAAAGCTGAAAGAAATCATTCTCTCTACCTTAATTCGGACATTTTACATTCTTAAAATAAAGTGGTGATCCTAACTGACCTAAGACAGGGAATTTTTACTATGATTTACTATGATTTTTACTTTTACTATGATTTACTATGTCAGGAATTGTGAAAAACGGAGTTTAAATGTATTTGGCTAAGGTGTATTTAAACTCTTTTTGGTTGTGTGTTATAAGTGTTATTTCCTAGTTTTGATGTATTCACTATTATTCTACAATGTAGAAAATAATAAAAATAAAGAATGAGTAGGTGTGTCAACTTTTGACTAATACTGTATACATATGTACGTTAGCCAACATCACTCAGGAGAAGTTTGATGCCACACGGATGCATGTGATGCCAGATGTAGCAGCACAGGAGCGCATGGTGGATGATGGCACTGGCCAAGTGCAGGTAAACTCACAAACATTAACTCTGATTCATGTAATTTGTTCGAAGATATCTCTCGGTCATTTGACTCACTGTTTGTTCCTTGTGGACATTTCATACACTCTCTGTGACACATGCAGGTGTGGCGTATCGAGGACCTGGAGTTGGTCCCAGTGGAATCCCAGTGGCATGGCTTCTTCTATGGAGGAGACTGCTACTTGGTCCTCTACACTTATGAGGTCCACAACAAACTCAACTACCTCCTTTACATGTGGCAGGTAAAGGAGCTCACTGCCCTTGTAGAACGCATGAAGGTTCATCCATTTATTTGTAATAACATGGCAATAAAATTGCATTACTTTAGACCTAAATACATCATTACAGTTAATATTTTTTTCAGGGGCGTCATGCCTCTCAGGATGAGATAGCGGCATCTGCCTTCCAGGCCGTGGCCCTGGATCAAAAGTATGGTGACCAGCCTGTACAAGTAAGGATCACCATGGGCAAGGAACCCAGACACTTCATGGCCATGTTCAAGGGTAAAATGGTTATATTTGAGGTGAGCCAGTTTTGTTTTTGATTTAATGGTACAATGATACAATTTAAGAATTGTGAAACTGGTTTTCATTTTCTGATATCAATTGATTGTCTTTTGTTTATCTGTGATTATAGGTTGATTTAGGATTTCAAACCATGAAGTAATTTATTACAACATATTTAAATCAAACCTGACCTGCTCTCATCTTCTGTTCCTCAGGGTGGTACCTCCAGAAAAGGAACATCTGACCCAGAGCCACCCATCAGATTGTTCCAGGTCCGCGGTTCTGAAGCCTCCAACACCAAAGCCATCGAGGTGCCGGCCCTGGCAGCCTCGCTCAACTCAAACGATGTCTTTCTGCTGAGGAGCCAGTCCGGGATTCACCTGTGGTGTGGCAAGGTACTGTAGGGAGGATAAATAGGTATATCCAGGTGTGGATACCAGGTGTGGAGCCTGCTGGTTTTCTGTTCTACCAGATAATTAATTGCACACACCTGGTGTCACAGGTCTAAATCAGTCCCTGACTGAAGGGGAACAATGTGGAACATGCTTCGAGGTCCAGAGTTGAGTTTGAGGAGTATAGGGAAAAGGGTGCCATTTGGGATGCAGACACAGAGATATAGAGATGGTACAACATTCTGTCTAATAGTCTCTCTCTGATTGGCCAGGGATCAAGTGGGGATGAGAGAGCCATGGCGAAGGAGGTCAGTTCTGTAATTGGACAGCACTCAACTGCTGAGGAGATCGTGGCGGAGGGTCAGGAGCCTGTTGAATTCTGGGATTTACTTGGAGGGAAGGCCCCTTATGCCAACGACAAGAGGTAATAAACTGTCAGAAAGTATCTGTATTTCAACCAAATATTCTCTCATATAATGTCAATTGGAGCAGCTGTATTACGTTAGTGAAGTGATTGCAATCCTAAACCATGTACAATTGATTGATGTGAGTCACTGTGCTAGATAGGTTCGATTTCAAGTAAAGTTTGGTGTATTTACATTTGTGTGTTTGTGTGTTTCTTGTCTCTGAAAGACTACAGCAGGCTGCTCTGGATCATCAGCAGCGTCTCTTTGAATGCTCCAATAAGACTGGTCGTTTCATCGTTACCGAGGTGACCCAGTTCACACAGGATGACCTCAGCGAGGATGATGTTATGCTGCTAGACACGTGGGACCAGGTACAGTGTGTATTGTTAAAACACAACTTGCAATGTTAACCAAATTGGTATAAAGTAAATCACACAATTATAAAACAATATACTAACAAAAAAGGTAATAGGTCTGCAATCAAAACTTACTTTATTTTGTATATTTTTATATTTTATATTCCATTTGTGAACCGTCATCAGATATCTGATCATGTTGCATCCAGGTTTTCCTCTGGGTAGGGAATGAGGCCAATGAGTTGGAGAGGAAGGAGGCTGTGGTCACCAGTCAGGAGTACCTGCGAACCCACCCAGGGTCCCGGGACCCTGACACCCCCATCATCCTCATCAAGCAAGGGTACGAACCCCCCACCTTCACCGGCTGGTTCACCGCCTGGGACCCCTCCAAATGGAGCGTGAGTGCAAGTGATCTCCTTCTCTTCCAGATGAACTCTCGGCCTGTGTGTGTGTCAAAAATTGTACACAACTGTTTAAGTAAATAGATTCCATCAATAATACTGTACACACATTTGTTGTGTTAGGGAGGGAAGACTTACGAAGAGCTGAAGAAAGAGTTGGGGGAGGTGACATTCCTCGTAAGGATCACAAATGTAAGCACAATTTTATTTATCTATGCATTCACCAAAACTTGGTGTAAAGAGAGAGATTGAGAAAATTATGAGCTGAATCCATCAATCAATTGACCTAACCTTGCTGTGAACCCAACAGACTAAGGGATACCTCAATTGTATTGGCCCTGTACACACTCAGGCCATACAACAGATTTACAACCCACTTTGGTTATGATACAACTGATCGTTTAGTTGGTCTGAACAAAGTACACATCCATTATGCCTCGGCAGCTGTTGTGTAAAAAAATTTGTCAGACAAACGCCTAAATCTAATCTTTGCCTCTCAGGAGCAGAATGGTGTTGAGACCAAGAAGAACTTCCAGTCTTACCCACCAAAGGACCTGATCAACAAACTAGCCAATGAGCTGCCTAAGGGTGTCGAACCCACCCAAAAGGAGGTAGGTGTACTGAGCTGCTATAATGAAGTGAATAGTGTTCAAAGTACTGCCACACTGATACACTCAGATGCTGTATTCATTGGTAGTTTATAAAGTGTGAAAAGTATATTCTCTCCTCAATACGCTACTATGAGTTACGGTGTAGTACAACTTGTTTTAAGTGTCTTGACAAATGTATTCTTTACATTGTTGCCTTGAAAAATGTAAATGGTCTCCTTCTCTCTCTCCCTCCTCTGTCTTCCAGAAACATCTCTCAGACTCAGACTTCAGTGCCATATTTGGAATGTCTAAAAACCTGTTTGCCAGCCTGCCTCTATGGAAGCAGCTGAGCATTAAAAAAAGCAAAGGCTTATTTTAAGGGGACTGAATCTCTCATAATTTTGCATCAATTTCCAGATGTTGAAATTTGCAAAGCATACTAATTGTACCTTGTTCCAACATTACTTTTAATTTGTCTTATTATTTTGTTCTAATTTCAAAGTCTGTCATAAATTCAATGGATGTCAGAAGACATTAACTGAGATATTTAATGTTTTGTGCATTTAAAAAAATATTTTGATTGTACATGTCTACCTCTCAATCAAACATCCATGTTAAATACAATCAATCTAATAAAAATATCAGTGTATTCTCAATTATTATATTGCATCTTCGGACCACGCACAACTACCAAATATCCTGTAGTTTTGTTGATTGTAATATGGTAGGACTCAATATACAAATAAAAAAAGGGGAGATGTCTCTCATTGTTGTGTGTTTCATGCGTGTAGTTCACAAGAGGCTTTCAGGGTCTTGATTTCTTGGTGTAATTATCTTTCTCCTAATCCATCTTAAATAAATTGTTGTTAATAATGTCAAAATCAAACATGCATAACTGTGATTGAATTGTTTTGAGTCCTGAATATATATTTTATGGCAAACTATTTTTATTAGCAGACATTATTGGAGCTGTGTTGTGATCAATGCAATGCATGCAACCGTTGTACCATGTTGCACTATATTCGGGGCGTGTCTATTCCTATGACATCACCACGTACACATTGAAACAACAGAATCTAAAGCAGAGATACAGAAATACACTATGGAAAAAGAAGGAACAGCACTGTCAGAAATCACCTCAATGTAATTGAAGACTCCATAGACTCTAACAACTTCTGGGAAAATTGGAAAACACTAAACAAACAACAACACAAAGAGTTATCTAAAACTGAGATGTATGGGTAAACCACTTCTCCAATCTTTGTGGCCCAATAACAAAGAACAAACAGCAAAAACATATACATGATCAAATACAAATCTTAGAATCAACTATTAAAGACTACCAGAACCCACTTGATTCTCCAATTACATTGAATGAACTACAGGACAAAATGCAAACCCTCCAACTTAAAACGGCCTGTGGTGTTGATGGTATCCTCAATGAAATTATAAAATATACAAACCACAAATTCCATTTGGCTATACTTAAACTCTTTAACATCATCATTAGCTCTGGCATCTTCCCCAATATTTGGAACCAAGGACTGATCACCCCAATCCACAAAAGTGGAGACAAATTTGACACCAATAACTACCATGGGATATGCGTCAACAGCAACATAGGGAAAATCCTCTGCATTATCATTAAAAGCAGACTCGTACAATTCTGCAGCGAAAACAATGTACTGAGCAAATGTCAAATTGGCTTTTTACCAAATTACCATACGACAGACCACGTATTCACCCTGCACACCCCAATTGACAAAAGGTCTGCTATACAAATTGATGGAAAGTGGTGTTGGGGGGAAAACATACGACATTATAAAATCCATGTACACAAACAAGTGTGCAGTAAAAAAATTCAAAAACCACACATATTTCTTTCCACAGGGCCGTGGGGTGAGACAGGGATGCAGCTTAAGCTTCACCCTCTTCAACATATATATCAACGAATTGGCGAGGGCATTAGAAAAGTCTGCAGCACCCGGCCTCACCCTACTAGAATCTGAAGTCAAATGTCTACTGTTTGCTGATGATCTGGTGCTTCTGTCCCCAACCAAGGAGGGCCTACAGCAGCACCTAGGTCTTCTGCACAGATTCTGTCAGATCTGGCCACTGACAGTAAATCTCAGTAAGACTAAAATAAGGGTGTTCCAAAAAAGGTCCAGTTGCCAGGACCACAAATACAAATTCCATCTCGACACCGTTGCCCTAGATAACACAAAAAACTATACATACCTCGGACTAAACATCAGCGCCACAGGTAACTTCCACAAAGCTGTGAATGAGCTGAGACAAGGCAAGAAGTGCCTTCTATGACATCAAAGGGAACATAAAATTCGACATACCAATTAGGATCTGGCAAAAAAATACTTGAATCAGTTATAGAATTCATTGCCCTTCATGGTTGTGAGGTCTGGGATCCGCCCACCAACCATAAATTCACAAAATGGGACAAACACCAAATTGAGACTATGCATGCAGAATTCTGCAAAAATATCCTCCGTGTACAACGTTAAACACCAAATAATGCATGCAGAGCAGAATTAGGCCGATACCCGCTAATTATCAAAATCCTGAAAAGAGACGTTAAATTCTACAACCACCTAAAAGGAAGAGATTCCCAAACCTTCCATAACAAAGCCATCACCTACAGAGAGATGAACCTGGAGAAGAGTCCCCTAAGCAAGCTGGTCCTGGGGCTCTGTTCACAAACACAAACAGACCCCATAGAGCCCCAGGACAGCCACACAATTAGATCCAACCAAATCAAGAGAAAACTAAAAGATAATTACTTGACACATTGGAAAGAATTAACAAATCAACTGAGCAAACTACAATGCTATTTGGCCCTGAACAGAGAGTACATAGTGGCAGAATACCTGACCACTGTGACTGACCCAAACTTAAGGAAAGCTTTGACTATGTACAGACTCAGTGAGCATAGCCTTGCTATTGAGAAAGCTGGCTCTCAAGAGAAGACAGGCTATGTGCACACTGCTCACAAAAGGAGGTGGAAACTGAGCTGGACTTCCTAACCTCCTACCAAATGTATGACCATATTAGAGACACATATTTCCCTCAGATTACACAGATCCACAAAGAATTCAAAAACTAACCCAAATTTGATAAACTCCTATATCTACTGGGTGAAATACCACAGTGTGCCATCACAGCAGCAAGATCTGTGACCTGTTGCCACAAGGGCAACCAGTGAAGAACAAACACCATTGTAAATACATCCCATATTTATGTTTATTTACTTTCCATGTTGTACTATTTGCACATCGTTACAACACTGTATATACAGTGGGGAGAACAAGTATTTGATACACTGCCGATTTTGCAGGTTTTCCTACTTACAAAGCATGTAGAGGTCTGTAATTTTTATCATAGGTACACTTCAACTATGAGAGACGGAATCTAAAACAAAAATCCAGAAAATCACATTGTATGATTTTTAAGTAATTAATTTGCATTTTATTGCATGACATAAGTATTTGATACATCAGAAAAGCAGAACTTAATATTTGGTACAGAAACCTTTGTTTGCAATTACAGAGATCATACGTTTCCTGTAGTTCTTGACTAGGTTTGCACACACTGCAGCAGGGATTTTGGCCCACTCCTCCCTACAGATCTTCTCCAGATCCTTCAGGTTTCGGGGCTGTCGCTGGGCAATACGGACTTTCAGCTCCCTCCAAAGATTTTCTATTGGGTTCAGGTCTGGAGACTGGCTAGGCCACTCCAGGACCTTGAGATGCTTCTTACGGAGCCACTCCTTAGTTGCCATGGCTGTGTGCTTCGTGTCGTTGTCATGCTGGAAGACCCAGCCACGACCCATCTTCAATGCTCTTACTGAGGGAAGGAGGTTGTTGGCCAAGATCTCGCGATACATGGCCCCATCCATCCTCCCCTCAATACGGTGCAGTCGTCCTGTCCCCTTTGCAGAAAAGCATCCCCAAAGAATGATGTTTCCACCTCCATGCTTCACGGTTGGGATGGTGTTCTTGGGGTTGTACTCATACTTCTTCTTCCTCCAAACACGGCGAGTGGAGTTAGACCAAAAAGCTCTATTTTTGTCTCATCAGACCACATGACCTTCTCCCATTCCTCCTCTGGATCATCCAGATGGTCATTGGCAAACTTCAGACGGGCCTGGACATGCACTGGCTTAAGCAGGGGGACCTTGCGTGCGCTGCAAGATTTTAATCCATGACGGCGTAGTGTGTTACTAATGGTTTTCTTTGAGACTGTGGTCCCAGCTCTCTTCAGGTCATTGACCAGGTCCTGCCGTGTAGTTCTGGGCTGATCCCTCACCTTCCTCATGATCATTGATGCCCCACGAGGTGAAATCTTGCATGGAGCCCCAGACCGAGGGTGATTGACCGTCATCTTGAACTTCTTCCATTTTCTAATAATTGCGCCAACAGTTGTTTCCTTCTCACCAAGCTGCTTGCCTATTGTCCTGTAGCCCATCCCAGCCTTGTGCAGGTCTACAATTTTATCCCTGATGTCCTTACACAGCTCTCTGGTCTTGGCTATTGTGGAGAGGTTGGAATCTGTTTGATTGAGTGTGTGGACAGGTGTCTTTTATACAGGTAACGAGTTCAAACAGGTGCAGTTAATACAGGTAATGAGTGGAGAACAGGAGGGCTTCTTAAAGAAAAACTAACAGGTCTGTGAGAGCCGGAATTCTTACTGGTTGGTAGGTGATCAAATACTTATGTCATGCAATAAAATGCAAATTAATTATTTAAAAATCATACAATGTGATTTTCTGGATTTTTGTTTTAGATTCCGTCTCTCACAGTTGAAGTGTACCTATGATAAAAATGACAGACCTCTACATGCTTTGTAAGTAGGAAAACCTGCAAAATCGGCAGTGTATCAAATACTTGTTCTCCCCACTGTAGACATAATGTGACATTTGAAATGTCTTATTATTTTGGAACTTCTGTGAGTGTAATGTTTACTGTTCATTTTTATTGTTTATTTCACTTTTGTTTATTATCTACTTCACTTGCTTTGGCAATGTTAACATATGTTTCCCATGCCAATAAAGCCCTTAAATTGAATTGATATTAGAGAAAGGAGTAGCTCTGGCTAAAGTACGTAAAGAAGCTGCAAGATTATTCTACTCAAGATAGACCAGAGCATGTCGTTTCAAATGGGAACAAATAAGTCATAGTGGGCAGAGCCAAGCACGCATGTATTTGATAGAACGCTAAACGCAATTTTTAAATAAACTTTTGCAAAGGTTAAAATCTACAAAACTCAGTCCACTCTGTTCGTAACAGATTCTAGTTTTGGCAACAGTAAACGGTATTGAGATCAAATGTTTCATCGATGAGAACGTTTGCATAATTCCGGCCAAAATCCATCTCACTCCATCTTCTCCCACTGGGCTTCCTCTCATCGCCATATTTGGTAGTGAGCGGAAACGCCATCCGGATGCTTCACACTTGTACTTTCAGTGAAATATCTGGCTCATTTGTGGAAACAGCTTACCTTTCGTTAGCTATCTAAAAATCTATCTGTTGCTGATCGTTGTGCAAATATCACCATCAGGTAATTTGTATTATATATAAAATGCAGCTATCCAGAAAGTTGTAAACGACACCTGCTCTTATGTTCGTTTTGACGTCTGATAATGAAAAGCCAGAGAAGGGAAAACGTTGTTAGCCAATGTCAACATAAAATAGCTATTTAGTGGGCTTGTTCGACATTGCAGCCAATCAGTCACTACCGACTGACTGATCTAAATAACTTCCCATTAAAATGTGTAGATCAGTCAGTCAATTCACCCATGCTACATTACGTGTTTGATGCTCTCGAACACGGCCAATGTTAGATAGCTAACGTTAAATGGTTGACTTTCTACTCACATTTTATTTATCCATAAAACTGATCTAACGTTATCCTGTCACCTGGTTTTTATTTGAAGGTTTTTGGTTAACTATTTTACAATAGGCAACTGTACTTCATCGGAGTGAAGTTAGCTAGTTTTAGATAGCTTGTTCACTGTTTCGTGTAAGGTTAAGTTTGTTTGAGTTACGCTTGATTGGGTAAGGGCCTTCGTTAGCCAAGTTAGCTAGGATAGCGTGCTGGCATTAGATATCTGGCTATCATGACAGCGCCCCTTCAACTAGCCATCTGTTTGGGAGCACCTAAACGCTAGCTATCTTAGTTTACGATTACATTAACAATTAACAATCCAGGAAGTTAGCTTCCTGGATGCACTATCTTCTTCTACCACTAAAAGCCCTTGCCGCGTTCATGTACTAGTCGGAACTCGGAAATGAACGACTTGCTTACTGGTTGTTGTTGTACTCGTGCCGCGTTTAACCATTTGGCAAGTCGTACAATTCCGAGTTTCCTAGTTCAGATTAGCAAATGAGCATGGCAACTGTCATTTTGAATCAGTGCGTATTGGCCTGATGTAACTGATCAATTGTCGACTCGTGTGCGTTTACGATAAGGTTTCATTACGTTTGACAAAAGTGTTGACTATTAGTTTACTGTAGGCCTAATTACCCGTAATAGTTTGTTACTCTGGGGGATTTTGGCCACGGTGTATTGGCTAACAGTAACTGTGTGTTTAGTTATCGGTGGCGCAACTGTTGCTACAGTAGCTAAGTAACGTTAAATCTGAAACGTAGCCAGAGATGGTCATTGTGAGACAGCGCTATATAAGAATTGAACTCAGGAAGCCCCTTACCACAATCCCTTACAACCAAGTCAGTGAAAAACTAAATGCCATACAAGACCTTCGTAATTTTTTTTATTTTTTATTTCACCTTTATTTAACCAGGTAGGCTAGTTGAGAACAAGTTCTCATTTGCAACTGCGACCTGGCCAAGATAAAGCAAAGCAGTGTGACACAGACAACAACACAGAGTTACACATGGAGTAAACAATAAACAAGCCAATACCACAATAAACAAGTCAATGACACAGTAGAAAAAAGAAAGTCTATATACAGTGTGTGCAAAAGGCATGAGGAGGTAGGCAATAAATAGGCCATAGGAGCAAATAATTACAATTTAGCAGATTAACACTGGAGTGATAAATGAGCAGATGATGATGTGCAAGTAGAGATACTGGTGTGCAAAAGAGCAGAAAAGTAAATAAAATAAAAACAGTATGGGGATGAGGTATGTAGATTGGGTGGGCTATTTACAGATGGACTATGTACAGCTGCAGCGATCGGTTAGCTGCTCAGATAGTTGATGTTTAAAGTTGGTGAGGGAAATAAAAGTCTCCAACTTCAGCGATTTTTGCAATTCGTTCCAGTCACTGGCAGCAGAGAACTGGAAGGAAAGGCGGCCAAATGAGGTGTTGGCTTTGGGGATGATCAGTGAGATATACCTGCTGGAACATGTGAACTGAGATAAGGAGGAGCTTTACCTAGCATAGACTTATAGATGACCTGGAGCCAGTGGGTCTGGCGACGAATATGTAGCGAGGGCCAGCCGACTAGAGCATACAGGTCGCAGTGGTGGGTGGTATAAGGTGATTTGGTAACAAAACGGATGGCACTGTGATAGACTGCATCCAGTTTGCTAAGTAGAGTGTTGGAAGCTATTTTGTAGATGACATCGCCGAAGTCGAGGATCGGTAGGATAGTCAGCTTTACTAGGGTAAGTTTGGCGGCGTGAGTGAAGGAGGCTTTGTTGCGAAATAGAATAGAATAGATTTTAGATTTGATTTTGTATTTGAGATGTTTAATATGAGTCTGGAAGGAGAGTTTACAGTCTAGCCAGACACCTAGGTATTTATAGTTGTCCACATATTCTAGGTCGGAACCGTCCAGGGTGGTGATGCTAGTCGGGCGAGCGGGTGCGGGCAGGGAACGGTTGAAAAGCATGCATTTGGTTTTACTAGCGTTTAAGAGCAGTTGGAGGCCACGGAAGGAGTGTTGTATGGCATTGAAGCTCGTTTGGAGGTTAGTTAGCACAGTGTCCAAGGAAGGGCCAGAAGTATACAGAATGGTGTCGTGTGCGTAGAGGTGGATCAGGGAATCGACCGCAGCAAGAGCGACATCATTGATATATACAGAGAAAAGAGTCGGCCCGAGAATTGAACCCTGTGGTACCCCCATAGAGACTGCCAGAGGTCCGGACAACATGCCCTCCGATTTGACACACTGAACTCTGTCTGCAAAGTAGTTGGTGAACCAGGCGAGGCAGTCATTAGAAAAACCAAGGCTATTGAGTCTGCCGATAAGAATACGGTGATGCCGTAATGCCAGGCTAATCATTACACTAATTATTGCTTTGCATAAGAGGAGGCTACATTTGTTCAATTTCAGACCCACACAGTTAACGTTAGCTGTCTATTTGATCTGCCCAAGTATGTGATCCATAATATAAAGAATGAAGTGAAAAAAGTACTTTTGGCTCAGGTGATTCAGCCAGACTTTTTTTTTTTCACTTTCATTCCAGGACATATACAGTGAGGGAAAAAAGTATTTGATCCCCTGCTGATTTTGTACGTTTACCCACTGACAAAGAAATTATCAGTCTATAATTTTAATGGTAGGTTTATTTGAACAGTGAGAGACAGAATAACAACAAAAAAATCCAGAAAAATGCATGTCAAAAATGTTATAAATTGATTTGCATTTTAATGAGGGAAATAAGTATTTGACCCCCTCTCAATCAGAAAGATTTCTGGCTCCAAGGTGTCTTTTACACAGGTAACGAGCTGAGATTAGAGTGCTCCTAATCTCAGCTCGTTACCTGTATAAAAGACACCTGTCCACAGAAGCAATCAATCAATCAGATTCCAAACTCTCCTCCATGGCCAAGACCAAAGAGCTCTCAAAAGATGTCAGGGACAAGATTGTAGACCTACACAAGGCTGGAATGAGCTACAAGACCATCGCCAAGCAGCTTGGTGAGAAGGTGACAACAGTTGGTGCGATTATTCGCAAATGGAAGAAACACAAAAGAACTGTCAATCTCCCTCGGCCTGGGGCTCCATAGAAGATCTCACCTCGTGGAGTTGCATCGATCATGAGAACAGTGAGGAATCAGCCCAGAACTACAAGGGAGGATCTTGTCAATGATCTCAAGGCAGCTGGGACCATAGTCACCAAGAAAACAATTGGTAACACACTACGCCGTGAAGGACTGAAATCCTGCAGCGCCTGCAAGGTCCCCCTGCTCAAGAAAGCACATATACATGCCCGTCTGAAGTTTGCCAATGAACATCTGAATGATTCAGAGGACAACTGGGGGAAAGTGTTGTGGTCAGATGAGAACAAAATGGAGCTCTTTGGCATCAACTCAACTCGCCGTGTTTGGAGGAGGAGGAATGCTGCCTATGACCCCAAGAACACCATCCCCACCGTCAAACATAGAGGTGGAAACATTATGCTTTGGGGTGTTTTTCTGCTAACGGGACAGGACAACTTCACCGCATCAAAGGGACGATGGACGGGGCCATGTACCATCAAATCTTGGGTGAGAACCTCCTTCCCTCAGCCAGGGCATTGAAATGGGTCGTGGATGGGTATTCCAGCATGACAATGACCCAAAACACACGGCCAAGGCAACAAAGGAGTGGCCTAGCCAGTCTCAGACCCTCATTAAAATGCAAATCAATTTATAACATTTTTGACATGAGTTTTTCTTGATTTTTTTGTTATTCTGTCTCTCACTGTTCAAATAAACCTACCATTAAAATTATAGTGGGCAAACGTACAAAATCATCAGGGGATCAAATACTTTCCCCCCTCACTATAGCTAGTTCAAGTTTTATTTAATTAAGAAGGCTGTTTATTTCAAGCCATTACTGTACTAATCAACAGTAATGCCTAATGTCCATCACATATTTGTTTTGTTTCAGGAAATTTTATTCCATGGACAGGGTCCAACCAAGTCCAGACAAGATGAACATGTTTGATCGGAATATACATTTTGATTCCCTTTTTAAATTTTCCCAAATGTAAGTTACTATTTCCACACACTATCTGACAACATTAAGGAGACTTACTGGCATCATTAGTGTTGTCATCATGAGTTAGTCATTGAACAGAAGCAGTCTGTACTGGTCACTAACAGGCTTTGCTACTGTTGCAGGCATTGGTGTGTTACTAAATTACAATATGACTAGATTAGTCCTAACTGATGAGTTGGACATTTTATGTTAAAATACATTTTCTGTAGAGCTTAACCTGTTCCTCATACAATAAAAACTCTCCCCTTGATCTCACCTCCTGCTCCACTCAGGCTACAAGCATACCTGATTCTGGGTGGGTGGGTTGGGTGTAGTGATAGATCAATTAATCTGTTGATGTTAGGCTTTGTGGGTGTTGCATGTGATGTGCACTACCATTCAAATGTTTGGGGTCACTTAGAAATTTCCTTTTTTTTTTCGTCCATTAAAATATAAAATTGATCAGAAATGCAGTGTAGACATTGTTAATGTTGTAAATGACCATTGTAGCTGGAAACGGCAGTTTTTTTATGGAATATGTACACAGGCATACAGAGGCCCATTATCAGCAACCTTCACTCATGTTCCAATGACGCGTTGTGTTAGCTAATCCAAGTTTATCATTTTAAAAGGCTAATTGATCATTAGAACACCCTTTTGCAATTATGTTAGCACAGCTGAAAACTGTTGTCCTGATTTAAAGAAGCAATAAAACTGTGCTTCTTTAGACTAGTTGAGTATCTGGAGCATCAGCATTTGTGGGTTCGATTAGACTCAAAATGGCCAGAAACAAATAACTTTCTTCTGAAACTTGTCAGGCTATTCTTGTTCTGAGAAATGAAGGCTATTCCATGTGAGAAATTGCCAGTAAACTGAAGATCTCATACAACGCTGTGTACTACTCCCTTAACAGAAGAGCGCAAACTGTCTCTAACCAGAATAGAAAGAGGAGTGGGAGGCCCCGGTGCACAACTGAGCAAGAGGACAAGTACATTAGAGTGTCTAGTTTGAGAAACAGACACCTCACAAGTCCTCAACAGGCAGCTTCATTAAATAGTACCCGCAAAACAGTCTCAATGTCAACAGTGAAGAGGCGACTCCGGGATGCTGGCCTTCTAGGCAGAGTTCCTCTGTCAAGTGTCTGTTCTTTTGACCATCCTAATCTTTTCTTTTTATTGGCCAGTCTGGGATATGTCTTTTTCTTTGCAACTCTGCCTGAGACATGAGAGACATAGAGAAGATTAAGAGATATGTATGTGCATGTATATACAGTTGAAGTTTACATACTTAGGTTGGAGTCATTAAAACTCATTTTTCAGTTTGGCCATAATGACCATCGTTATGTTTGGAGGAAAAAGGAGGATGCTTGCAAGCTGAAGAACACCATCCCAACCGTGAAGCACGGGGCTGGCAGCATCTTGTTGTGGGGGTGCTTTGCTGCAGGAGGGACTGGTGCACTTCACAAAATAGACAGCATCATGAGGAAAGGAAATGAATGTGGATCGATTGAAGCAACATCTCAAGACATCAGTCAGGAAGTTAAAGCTTGGTCGCAAATGGATCTTCCAAATGGACAATGACCCCAAGCATACTTCCAAAGTTGTGGGAAAATGGCTTAAGGACAACAAAGTCAAGGTATTGGCGTGGCCATCACAAAGCCCTGACCTCAATCCAATAGAACATTTGTGGGCAGAACTGAAAAAGCATGTGCGAGCAAGGAGGCCTACAAACCTGACTCAGTTACACCAGCTCTGTCAGGAGGAATGGGCCAAAATTCACCCAATTTGTGGGAAGCTTGTGGAAGGCTACCTGAAATGTTTGACCCAAGTTAAACAATTTATAGGCAATGCTACCAAATACTAATTGAGTGTATGTAAACTTCTGACCCACTGGGAATGTGATGAAAGAAATAAAAACTGAAATAAATCAATCTCTCTATTCTGACATTTCACATTCTTAAAATAGTGGTGATCCTAAATGACCTAAGACAGGGAATTTTTTACGAGGATTAAATGTCAGGAATTGTGAAAAACTGAGTTTAAATGTATTTGGCTAAGGTGTATGTAAACTTCCGACTTCAACTGTGTGTGTGTATATATATATATATATGTGTGTCTGTGTGTTCCTCATACAGTACAACTCTCCCTTCTGTCTCAGCTCCCGCTCCACTCAGCTGCACCTGAAGAATGTCTACTCCAGCCTGGCCCTGTGCATGTTTGTGGCTGCAGCTGGAGCCTACGTCCACGTCATCACCAGACTATTCCAGGTAAACGGAGATAGTGGTAGCCATAGGAACAAGTACAACTAAACTGAAGCACTCTATTAGTGTGTTGTAACTATTAAGAACACTTAAGTGTGTGTGTGGAGTTGGGGGTAGATTTCACAAAAGAGGGTCATATAACATATGATTGTGTGGTAATGTTTTGCATTAACTGGTAATTGACAATCACCATTTATCTTATTACATTATAATAACTGTTGCTGTGTGTTTTATGTCCATTAGGGTGGGCTGTTAACCATACTGGGCTCCCTGGCCATGATGGTCTGGCTGACGATGACCCCCCACTGCCCTCAGACGGAGAAGAAGAGACTGGCCATCCTCTCTGGCTTTGCCTTCTTCACAGGTAATCTCTTGTGGACAGATCTATGTAAATATAACTGGTAACGTAGAATCTGTCTGGAAGGAATGGGACGCGTAGGATAACGAGCAGCAGTAGTTTCGTTGTTTGGGTTTTCCGTCACTGGTTATTTGGACAATCACGATTTCGCAGGTGTTAGCATTTTTTGGAAGGGGAGGGGACATTCAGCCCTGTAACTTGCATAGAGAGGGTGGAGCTCCTCGTTCCAGTTCCGCTCTTTGTTTTAGCATGTCTTGATCCCTTCTCTTAACACCTATGGACCCAGAACTTAATTGAGCAGCTGACCAATTACACAAGACTTTATTTCTGGGTTAACGAAGGTTACTTGACAGGTAACCTCATCTGCCTCATAGCGCTGTCAGAAAAGGGCCTACACAGTGTGTGTGTGTGTACTTGTTCACTCACCCTCATGCATTTTAAAAGCTTTGGATTGGTGCAAACATGGCTGGAGGGAGTTGCCACCATATTCCTTACACCAGTCCATTCCTTTTTAATAAATCCTTGAGGGGGAGGGTACGAGTGCACACTTCCAAAGAAGGGTAGAGAATCTGAACGCAGCCTATGTATTTTTAGCTATTGTAGTGGTCATGTGCTGATATTTTATGTTTTTTTTCCTTCTCCATTCCAGGTGTTGGTTTGGGCCCAACCATGGATTACATAATCTCTATTAACCCTAGGTAAAATGACAATAATGATCTGTAAGTAGCTAGTTTCCTTTTGACTGAAGGTTTTTCTAAATGTTTCTCATATCTGCTCTCCTTCTCCAACCAGCATCATAGTTACAGCCTTCCTGGGGACCTCCATCATCTTTGTGTCCTTCACACTGAGTGCTCTCTACGCCCAGCGTAGGAGCTTCCTCTTCCTCTGGGGTAAAGTGTTGTCTGCTGCTAACCACATTGTGTAATGTAAAGGAATTGAAACTATAGAACGTAAACTTGCACACCTTGACGTGCTACTAGGTCAGATACATGGAGAAAATAGTCTAGTTATTACCAGTGTCCTGGAGTTTTATTTTTTCACATTTTTATTAAGGGACTGAAACTAACCGCTCCGGTTTTAGTGAAACTGTACTGTTGTACAAAATAAATGTTACTAAATTAAAATACCCCATGTCTGCCTTTCAGGTACTCTGACGTCCGGATTGTCCATCCTGCTCCTGGTCTCTTTCCTCAACATGTTCCTGGGGTCTGTCATGTTGTTCAAGGTAAGAGGAAAACAACCTACTATAGTCATGTTTGCATTGTTTTGAATAATAATAATACTATACACAGTGCTGTCCAACACTACTCTTCAATGACTTAGTTATAGTATGACACAGAATGTGTGCTAGTTGTCATTTTCACCAATAAAGCGTTTCTGTTTTTGTGTGTGTAGGCTCACATATACCTTGGCCTGGCCATCATGTGTGGATTTGTGCTGTTTGACACTCAACTCATCATTGAGAAGGCTGAGATGGGAGACAAAGACTACATCTGGTAAGGGGGACACACTCTCTGGACCTGGTGAAGAGGGTGGGGGACTAGTTGTTGAAACAGTCTTTTGCCATTGTGATCTGGAATTTAGAAACGTGCATGGGTGTGTCTGTCAGGCCATGCAATCTTTCCTTATCTAACACATTAAAACATAGAGTAGGATATACAATGCAATTGGTGCGGACTTGGTATTATGTAGACTGTGTCAATAGCTTGGCTCTTTTACAATGAACTTTAAGTGTTTTTATAAGATATTTGTTAACTCTTTTCTCTCTTCACCCTATTGAAGGCACTCTGTGGATCTCTTCTTGGACTTTGTGACTATCTTCAGGAAGCTAATGGTTATTCTGGCCATGAATGAGAAGGTACAATATTGGCAAGGGTGCTCAAACACAGTGCATTTTTTATGTAGTATACCAACTATACTATACTTCCACTAACTCTTATACACTTTGCTATGTTTTGAACAATCTAATAATATGCACATAGGACCAGAAAGCATCCTAAATACTATGTATGATTAACCAGCATATTCTTGTACTTTGCACTGCCAGGTTAATAATGGTTTGAGGTTAGTTAGGTGAGAATTTGTTTGTTTTATGTAGAGCTGTATTGTAAATATGTTATTTATTTAGCAGGACAACAAGAAAAATAAGTAAATTAAGTGGAGGAAAGAGGAAAGATCTGTGACCTGGAATTGCATCAGGAGTGCTTCTGGTGCATTCGCCTTAACTGCTTGATTATTATTCATTATTTAGACCATGATTTGATTTTGTTCTTTGGTATATTGTCTTAATTTTTAGGAATCGATTGGTTGCATTTGGAATTTGACTTTGGCATAAGGTTTGATGTATTTGAGCTTTGATGTAAAAGCTCTAGAAGTCCCATTTTGAAGGGACCGTGTAGTTGCTTTGAAGTAATTAACACAGACTTATTTTGATAGTTATTTTCACATTGTGTGGTAACAAGTGTTGAGGAGACAATTGTACAAATTATTTTTTCCCATGTGAACAATGCCTCAAATTATTAAAAAAGGCAATTTTTTTATATACCTACTGATAAGTACAATAACAGTTTGCATTTGTGGGACCTCTTTCAGTAGCTGTGAATATAATGGAAATGGATACATTTACTGCAAAGAGGATGATAATTCTGTGAATATTATCTGTCCAGTTGGGAATTCTGCCACTTAAATAACCCCCCCACCCCACCATATTCGTCTCATAACGATGACATCGCAGGATTTCAGCGTTGTGATGAATGAAGAACATGAGTTCGTAGGGTGGTCATTTACATTGTTTATCATTGTTATTAGCATACCGGTATAACAAATATTACTACTTCTATTACAGTACAATCCCTTTCTAGGACATTTATTTTTTATGTCTGTTAAATGAAACCAGTAAATTACTGATTAGTTAAGGCATTGTCTTTCTCAAGGTGAGGATGCTCTTACATCAGTATTTTTTATTTTGTAGGTTGTCATTTAGGGGATGTTTTCAGAGTTTTTTATAAGATGCAAACGATTGCGTTCGAGGATTTTAATCATGTTAAATATCCAGACCTGGCCCAAAGCACCTCAATCAACATAAAAATGATTGCTATAGGAGTTGTATGGTAATTGCTGGTGGTGTTGTCCGCTATGGTGTCTAGAAAGTGATATATATTGATTGACTTGTGTTGAGAAGTGTAATATATTTTTCCAGATATTTCTTTTGTCAAGCTTGTTCTGTCTTTCCCCTACTAAAAAAGATTCAGTGCTTGAAACAGGTGAACAGTAGAGAACCTGTGTGTCATGTGCTATGGATTTTATTTTATGTATTGAGGTGAAATGAAATAAATAAATCCCACTCATCTTAATGGAATGTCCAGGAGTAACAAAATTGATTTACAAGGTGCACTTACAGTTTAATTGAGAAGTAATCTCTTGTGACAGGGGTTATAGGATTAATTGATAAGGTATGGCATTTCTGCCAAATTCAAACTATTCCAGTCAATTCAGTCACTGAAGCACATGGCATAGCATCCAATTACCAGTCAGAACTAGTCAGAACTAGTCTTCTACCCATTAATTCTGCATCCTTGGCTAAAGGATGAGCTGTTACAAAAGCTTCTTCCTTGATGTTGAGGGGAATCAAGATGCAGGGAAATGAACGGTTTCCATTCTGATATGGGTCATATTCCTTAGGTTTTCAACATTGGTTGAATGAAATTGAATATAGATGATCTGGCAGTCAAAGATCCTACCTGCTATGCACCTCAAGGCTTTCCTTTCTTAGAAGTGCCAATAACAATACAGGTTTACCAAACTATCACCTACTACTCATCTGAGGATTTTACGGTTTCAAAAATTAAATAACTGATCTCTTATACTGTGAAAACTTTTGCTTTTCCAGGAATTGCTGTTGTAAATCTACTAAATTAATGTAAGAATAAAAATGTGTTAAAATAAAGTTTAAATCAATGGGACTTGTAATTTGTTCATTATGATTTTTTTATGGGTTGCAAAGTATCACACACATCCCTACGGGTTTTTTAATCCTTAGTCTATTGACGCACCTGTGTATCAATCTAATTAACATGATTAAAAAATCCCCATCAAAATCTGTCAGTTTAAGATGTTTTTTTTGTTTTGTTGCATGGGCTGCGTCTCAATCCACCACATCAGCCTCTGTCAGCCTTCCAAAACTGCGGTGGAAAGTGGCTACAGTACTGTCAGACCAGGAGACATCCCAAAAATTGGTATTCTCACAAACCTCTGTAGCATCCTAACAGTTTGGCCTTTAACTATTATGACCACTCTATGGAAAGAGTCCCGTGGGACTCGCCTGAAATCAGTACCGCCGATGTGGCAACTTCTGTCTCTACTGTCCAAACTGTTTGGACAACAAACTAATATGCTAATTAGCTCTACAACCCCCACAAGTGTCATGGGACTTGTCTCAAGGTAACCCATACAAATGAATGGAGGTAGTTTTGTGGCAACAAAAAAGCAGATAAATATGTTTAAAAAAACAAACATTTCCTAACTCCTAGATTTCAGGACAGACACTTAAATCATATTCCTTATGATTTATTTTTAGACTGTCTTTTTTTGCCATGTATGAATGTGTTATTCAATGTGTTTCTATGGGCTATAGTAGTAAAGGCCAAATTCAATATTTTATTTAAATATATTTTTTGATACATAACGTGGTCCTAAAATTCAAAATCAAATTGCTTAATGATCCATGGTATGAGCATCTTAAAACAATTATATATGTTATCTTTGTAGACCAATTTCACTTATGTTTGTCACTCTTTTTGGTCAATGGAGCCATGTGTCAGTCAGCCCTGTTGGTAGATTGTAGAATCTCTGTCCACAGTAGACACAGTTTTTCCAGTCATCTCTCAGGGCAGTGTCTGTTGGCTCCAACGCAAGGCACCTCCATACCTGAGAACCTTCTGTCCAATCCAGGCAATACTAGTGTCCACATCAGGGAAGTGTTCCCATGGCAACAGTGATGATGAGGAGGGTAGTGGGTCTAGCGGGAGGATGGGTGGGGCCCAGGGAAATCCTGGGGGGGCGGGGTCCGTTGCAGAGGGGGGTGTTACAGCAGCTGATGCAGACAGAGCCCACCCGACCCGGGACGCAGAAGGACTGATACCCTGCTGATACGATTAGACAGGTGGAGAAAGAGGCACAGGTCTTCCTGTAGGACACACCTGGAGAGAGGGAGAGAGAGAACACTGAGACATCAAAGCCTTGGCCAAACGTTACACATGTCAAAGGGTGCAATTTTGTTTGTTATTGTAAAACAACAAAGATAATTTTTTATATTACTATTAACCCTGCTAGAATGGATTCAGACTTGACAGCAAAAAAAGTCCACCAGGCTCACCATTTTCACCCACAATCACCTCCTTCTGACAGGCATTCTGGATGTTTGCTGTGCAGTTGACAATGAACTTTGGAGCTGAACAGTCATTGTCCAACACAGTCTCTTCACAGTGGTAACACTGCATCTGAAAAGGCCAGCCTGACACACACGCATGCTTAAAATACATGGAAGGAAACATCTAGTTATGGTGCAATACAACATGGAAGCGCATTCACGTGTTTCCAAGCAACGTCCATGTAGATAAATGCAGTGCAGAATATCCACAAGAGGGAGCCATTTCCTTCTGTTGATGCCTCTATTCCTTCTCTAATACATAGACATGACCATTGGCTAGTGCCCTTTTCAATTAGCATGAGTTTAAACCCTCTAAAAATGCTACAGCCACTGCTTTTTAAATTACACTGTTTCTCGTTTTAACACCATATTATTATGACCACTGTCCCAGCAAAAAAGGGAGAGATCATCACATGCACCTTCAAGTTTGAAGGCTATCCAATATACAGAGAATCATTAGTATTAAGAATCCTTGGCAATCAATCAGTAGTCACCCAGCTCTGTTCAACAGAGATGTTTGGAGTTGATCTGTTGTTCGTCCTCTGACTATCTGGGCTGGATTGATGTTTATTTATGTTACATTTATTTAAATAGGGTGTCACCAATGAGACCAGGGTCTCTTTTGCAACGGAGACCTACACATACATAAAAACGAACTAAATACAGTACAACAAACAAACAAGAAAAACAGCCACATTCCTCGGCAAATAGTTCCCCAATCAATATTTTAAATTGCCCAAGTGTTATCAGAGCATCCAATTGCAGTGTATTTTGCAATTGGTTCCAGCAATGAGGTGGATTAAAACAAAACAAAAATGACGTATTTCGGTGGAAACCCGAGGAACCTCAAGAGTTAACCAATTCTGGGAGCGGGTTTTGTTTCTCATGATTTTTTTTTACTTTAACAACGAAGTTAGGTAAATTGGAAGCTTGTGTAGTAGGGTTTTTTTTAACAAAAGGAGAGTAATGAGTTGATCTACGGGACTTTAATGAGGACCAGACAACCTTTTGATACAGGATGCAACGGTGAGTATTAAAACTGTCACCAGTGGTAAAACGAATGGCGCTATGGTAGACGGCATCCAAAGGTTTAAGAGTAGAGGCTGCTGCAATATGTTATGCCAGCATGATCTGATGGGTATTGCTTGCAACTCATGAACAACATTATAGCAGCACTTTGTAAAACACATATCACTATACAGCTCCACTATTTTGAAATTGTATTACTATTTTTCTGTGTGATTGCATCCTATATGCATGGTTCTACATAGATCTGTCTGTCTGTAGGGTCATCTACCATAAAGAATAATCCAAAGTGGCCACACATACTGTATTATTATTGCATTATCCATATTTCAAACAAAGAGATTAACTGGTCTAACTATAGGCTAATGCTGTTGGAGCAGAAATTATTCATGCGTCTGTCTAAATGACAGAGACTGGTTTCATGATTTTGTGTTTATGACAGGTTGTCTCAGTCTTCAAAGGTAAAACAAGTTAAATAAATAATTAACTTCTGTCTATGTTCGTAATTGTGCATGGTTATCTTAAATTTAAAACGATTGCATACATACTTAGCCTACATTTGAGTTTAGAAAGTAAAATAAAATAGATGTGTGAGAAGCCATCCCACACGTAATGGCTATATTTTTAATTTGAGAGATTTTAGGGCACCGAGGCAATAATTGAGAAATTAATCAACACTGGGGATTGCAAATATTATACATAATATAAATAAACCTACACTGAACTGTACAAAAGAGAAACAGTAGATATGTACCTGAGCAGAGGACGCATCCACATAGAGAAGCGAGGAGAACAAACGATTGCATCTTCCATAAACTCCATCAAAAGGTTCCTTTGTCTCCAAAAAATATTACCCAGGTGTAAGGTTAGCCTCGACTTTAATTCACGCCTGATAAAGTATAGTGGAAGCAGTAATATCACCAGTAAGCGTCCAGAAGCCGAAATTGGTTCCAGTGGGTGGGCTTGCGTTTCCTAACTTGGATGCCGTGAGTGCGCTCTTGTGGGCAATCAATCTCAGAGTGCTGTGTGTAGTGATGTACAATTCGCAAACGATTCGTTCCCTTTGAACAACTCATTTTACTGACTCGAGAGTCATGATTCATTTTTCTGAGTGACTCGTTCATTTTAGTCGTACATTGACCAGCTAGTGCTGGTCGCAATGGGCCCTACAGAAGGATTAAGAGCACATGTATGCCTGATCTGTAAATGTGTCCGAGACTCCATTTGGAGGGTGTGACGCAATTGCGAAGCTTCCAGAGGCATGTAGAGGCTAAATTGTGCTCTGTACTGCATCGCTGTGCAGCTCCTACATTTTGTAGGGCTCTGCATGACGAATCCGACGTCTGAAGTGGCCGTACATAATTTACTGTGATACAGCCACCAAAGACGTCAGGGCTTTCATACTCCTTGCGCTTAGTGGAGCAGAACTATTGTGAAGGAAGTTGTCAAGGAAGTGAGTTTGTGTTCTAAGGCGCTGCATGGTCAATCTGTCGTCTGCATTGGGTTTGCTGCATTTAGGGTGACACTGCATATGCAGAAGTCAGGGCATTCATACTTCTGACACCTCGCCGAGCAGCACAGAGCTGTTGTGAATGAAGTTGTCAAGGAAGTGAGTTTATGTTTATACAAGACGTCCCGCCCTCACCTACTGTCAACCAATCATGTCAACGCAGCGCTATTGTCCTCCACATTGTTACAACATTTGAGAGGAGCACGGCGATACTGTATGGAGCTCAATTTGGCCTCAGCGTGCCTCCGTAGGCTCCTCGTACGCATCACCGACCACATTTTCGGATCAAACATAAATTGTCTCTTATACTGGACCTCCTACCGTCAACCAATCATGTCAATGTGGAGCTATACTGAGCCCTCCGCATTGTTACACAATTTGAGAGGCGCACGGTGATGCAGTAAGGAGCTTGATTTGGCCTCTGCATGCCTCCACCGACTTCGCATTGCACCGGCCATAAGAAGCCTCAGACCACATTTTCAGCTCAAGCATAACACAACTGTAAACGTCTATCAAGTCAAAGGTTGCGAGTTCGAATGTCACCACGGACAACTTTAGCATTTAACTAATTAGCAACTTTTCAACTACTTACTACTTTTTAGTTACATTGCAACTACTTAGCATGTTAGCTAACCCTAACATTAACCCTTTTAGCTAACTCTTCCCCTAACCTAACTCCTAAACTTAACCCTAACTAAAAGTCCCAACATTCAACCTTTCTTCAATTGTCCATTTCACTGTCAGTGTTCCTTTTCTTTCCTTGTTGTTTTTTTGACCGGTATCTTGACGGGTCTCTTCACAGGTCGTCCCGGTAACTTTTGGTGACTCTGTAGACCTAGGGTTTTTTGGTGTGGTTGGAGGATCACCAGTGTGGTTTGCTTCCAACTCTGGCTCTGGGGTAGCAGATGGCAGACATTCCACTAGAACATCAGACTCGCCTTGTGGGGTTTCCATTGTGTGGTGTCTGTCCTCGGGAGTAGCTTGGAGGTGTCTCCGGTTTCTCATGAACTCGCCACGCTCAGTATCCACAATGTATGATCTGGCCTGTTCAGCTTGTCTTGGTCGAGCTTCACGAGCACGGAGTCACCCAGCTGTAACGGTGGCAGGGGTCTGGCTCTGTGATGCCTGTTTTAGTAGGTCCTGTAGGATGCTTTTGCCTCAGTGTCTTGCTTGGCAACCTTCTTCAAGTCTGGCCACCTAGGTTATAGGTTCTTCGCTAGGTTTGGACGCGTTGTCCGTAACTGACGACCCATGAGTAGCTGTGCTGGGCTACAGCCTGTAGCCGCAATCGGTGTCGCTATGTAGGTAAGAAGAGCGAGAAAGGGATCTTCTTGCTTTAAGATTTTCTTAGCAGTCTGGACAGCTCTCTCAGCTTCTCCATTAGCTTGTGGGAAGTGAGGGCTGGAGGTCACGTGGTCGAAGCCATACTGTTCCTTGAAGAACTGGAACTCGGAAGATGTGAACTGCCTTGTGTTATCGGACGCCAAGACCTCAGCTATTCCTAAATGTGGGAACATGCTCTTCAGCTTCCTGATCACTCTTTTGTTTGATGTATCTGGCATGTGTATCACTTCTATGAATCTTGAGAAGTAATTGACAACAACCAGGTACTGCTGTCTGTCAACCTTACATAGGCTGGCTGCAATGCGTTTCCAAGGTCTGTCTGGCAACTCGGTCGTCATCAACGGTTCTTTGCGTTGGCTTGGTAGCCTGACACTGCTTGCACTGGCTCACTTTGTCCTTTATGTCCATGCTGATTCCTGGCCACCACACAAAGCCGAGCATGTTCTCTGCACTTTGTGAGGCCCTGGTGACCCTCGTGGATCTGGCTGAGAATCTCGCTTCTCAGGACCTTTGGAATCACGATTCTCTCTCCGTGCAGCAGTAGCCCATCTGATTCACGCTAAAGTAGTTCTTGATTGTCTCAGGAACTGTTTTGATGTGCTTCGGCCATCCGTGCCTTGTATACTTCAGTGCTGTCTGTATTTCCTCATCTTCACTGTTTGGTTGCGCAATCTGGTGAAGCTTCAAAGGCTGCGACCTCTTCTTCCAGGTCTGAGCTCTCTAGGCGGACCGACGGGTGTCTTGAGATTGTATCGGCAATGAGCAGCGTTTTGCCTGGGGTATATTTAGCTTTGGGGCT
This sequence comes from Salvelinus alpinus, assembly GCF_045679555.1. NCBI lineage: Eukaryota > Metazoa > Chordata > Actinopteri > Salmoniformes > Salmonidae > Salvelinus > Salvelinus alpinus. The sequence goes on along the minus strand of NC_092097.1, from coordinate 33,385,097 downwards.
GAACCTCATCATTCTGATAAGCAATTGCTGGCAGCGCAGAGGGACCTCATCCAGGTTTTTGTAGTTAAACAACGCCACCAACGGTTGTGGTCTATTAGCAGTTTGAAAGACTCCAGGCCGCACAGGTAACGTGAGAACTTCTCACAAGCCCAAACTGATGCCAAGCACTACCTCTCTATCTGGGCATGTCTTCTCTCAGCAGGAAAGAGGGTACGCGAGCAGAAGGCTATGGGCAGCATTTTCCATTCATGCTCTTGTAACAGTACTCCTTCAATGCCATAACTACAGGCAACGTTCTGTGGTTTTTCCAGTTCATCAATATTTCAATATTTCTTAGTGTTTTTGAATGAGTTGCTTATTAGCAGTGCTTGACTTGAACCGAAATAGGTACCGATACTCAATTTGGGTGCTGGTACTGTTTATATTTAGGTGCAGGAGCTCCACAAAACTTTTGAGCTAATATTGTATAAGAGGAACAGGCGCTCAAGCAGAAGAATATTTGAGGTGTCGTGGTACTCCGCTCCGGTGAGTTCCTGCCCAAGTCAAGCAATGCTTATTAGGCTATAAATTGATGTCCCTCATCTCTGATTCTCCGCTGGGTGCGCAGTATCAAGTGTGCCTATAGGCTACTTAGTGTGGTCTCAATCAAATGAGCCATAGCCTATAGGCTATAGGCTACAAAGTGCGTGCTCGGAGAAGCACAGAGCAAAGTTATATTTCTAACAGCTGCTGGGATGGTATAAATAAAACTAGGCTGCATTACACACTGCAATGGATTTTCCGACTCTTAGCCCTGGCCTGCTCTGCTCTTGCTGATAAAAAAAAATGTTTTATTGTGCTGCCTAACCAATGGCTGTGCTGTGTAGGCCTATGGTGGCTATTTGTATTTATTATGGATCCCCATTAGCTGCTGTCAAGGCAGTGTGTGTATAGTGCATATGTTATCATGTGTGTGTATGCATGTGTCTGTGCCTATGTTTGTTGCTTCACAGTCCCTGCTGTTCCATAAAGTGTATTTGTATCTGTTTTTTAAATCTGATTCTACTGCTTGCATCAGTTACCTGATGTGGAATAGAGTTCCATGTAGTCATGGATCTATATAGTACTGTGCACATCCCATAGTCTGTTCTGGACTTGGGGACTGTGAAGAGACCTCTGATGGCATGTCTTGTGGGGTATGCATGGGTGTCTGAGCTGTGTGCTAGTCATTTAAACAAAGCTTGGTGCTTTCAACATGTCAATGCCTCTCACCAATACAAGTAGGGATGAAGTCAAACTCTCCTCCACTTTGAGCCAAGAGATATTGACATTATTAATGTTTGCTCTACGCCCTGCCCTGTTCTGAGCCAATTGCAATTTTCAGAAGTCAATCTTTGTGGCACCTGACCACACGACTGAACAGTAGTCCAGGTGTGACAAAACTAGAGCCTGTAGGACCTGCCTTGTTGATAGTGCTGTAAAGAAGGTAGAGCAGCACTTTATTATGGACAAACTTCTCCCCATCTTAGCTACTGTTGTATCAATATGTTTTGACCATGACAGTTTACAATCCAGGGTTATTCCAAGCAGTTTAGTCACCTCAATTTGCTCAATTTCCACATTATTTATTACAAGATTTAGTTGAGATTTAGGGTTTAGTGAATGATTTGTCCCAAATACAATGCTTTTAGTTTTTGAAATATTTAGGAAACGTTTTCCTAGCCACCCATTCTGAAACTAACTGCAGCTCTTTGTTAAGTGTTGCAGTCATTTCAGTCGCTGTAGTAGCTGATGTGTATAGTGCTGAGTCATCCGCATACATAGACACACTGGCTTTACTCAAAGCCATGTCGTTAGTAAAAATTGAAAAAATTAAGAGGCCTAGACAGCTTCCCTGGGGAATTCCTGATTCTATCTGGATTATGTTGGAGAGGCTTCCATTAAAGAACACCCTCTGTGTTCTGTTAGACAGGTAACTCTTTATCCACAATATAGCAGGGGGTGTGAAGTCATAACACATACAGTACCAGTCAAAAGTTTGGACACACCTACTCATTCCAGGTTTATTTTTTATTATTTTCTACATTGTAGAATAATAGTGAAGACATCAAAACTATGAAATAACACATATGGAATCAAAAAGTGTTAAACAAATCAAAATATTTTATATTTGAGATTCTTCAAAGTAGCCACCCTTTGCCTTGATGACAGCTTTGCACACTCTTGGTATTCTCTTAACCAGTTTCACCTGGAATACTTTCCCAACAGTCTTGAAGGAGTTCCCACATATACTGAGCACTTATAGGCTGCTTTTCCTTCACTCTCCGGTCCAACTCATTTCAAACCATCTCAATTGGGTTGAGGTCAAGTGATTGTGGAGGCCAGGTTATCTGATGCAGCACTCCATCACTCCTTCTTGGTCAAATAGCCCTCACACAGCCTGTAGGTGTGTTTTGGGTCAGTGTCCTGTTGAAAAACAAACGATAGTCCCACTAAGCGCAAACCAGATGGGATGGCGTATCGCTGCAGAATGCTGTGGTAGCCATGCTGGTTAAAACTTCTTGACGCACGGATCCCTTTAGCGGGATCATTTTCGTAAACAACCGCTGAATTGCAGAGCGCCAAATTTCCCCAAAATTGCTAAAAATATTTATATTCATGAAATCACAAGTGCAATATAGCAAAACACAGCTTAGCTTGTTGTTAATCCACCTGTCGTGTCAGATTTTGAAGATATGCTTTACAGCGAAAGCAATCCAAGCGTTTGTGTGAGTTTATCGATCACTAGACAAAACATTAAGAACACCAAGCAGCAATGTATACTGGTCACGAAAGCCAGAAAAGCAATAAAATTAATGGCTTTGATGATCTTCGGATGTTTGCACTCACGAGACTCCCAATTACACAATAAATGTTCCTTTTGTTCGATAAAGATTATTTTTATATCAAAAAACCTCCATTTGTTTGGCGCATTATGTTCAGTATTCCACAGCCTTAGGCAGGTCATCAAGGCTTGACGAAAATTCCAAAAAGTATCCGTAAAGTTCGTAGAAACATGTCAAACGTTTTTAATAATCAATCCTCAGGTTGTTTTTAACATCAATAATCGATAATATTTCAACCGGACTGTAAACTATTCAATACTGGAGAGAAAGAAAATGTCGAGCAACTAGTGTCAAGCTCATGAACTAATGTAAGGACCTCCGTCTATCCACTGACGCGTTTTGATAAATCTCACTAATTTTTCAGAATAAAAGCTTGAAACTATGTCAAAAGGCTGTTCACACCCCGAGGAAGCCATTGGAAAAGGAATCTGGTTGATATCCCTTTAATTGGACAAAAGGCAGGCAATGGAACAGTGAATTTTCAAAATAAGAGTCACTTCCGGGTTGGATTTCCTCAGGTTTTCGCCTGCAAAATCAGTTCTGTTATACTCACAGACAATATTTTGACAGTTTTGGAAACTTTAAAGTGTTTTCTATCCTACTCTGTCAATTATATGCATATTCTAGTATCTGGACCTGAGAAATAGCCAGCTTACATTGGGAACGTTATTTTTCCAAACATAACAATTCTGCCCCCTAGTTTCAAGTGTGCCTTGAATTCTAAATACATTTTAGATTTTTTTTTGTTTTTTTGGTTATTACATGATTCCATATGTGTTAATTCATAGTTTATGTCTTCACTATTATTCTACAATGTAGGAAATAGTAAAAAAACAAAATAAAATAAAAACCTTGAATGAGTAGGTGTGTCCAAACTTTTGACTGGTAATGTACGTTTTTCCAGCAGCAGACTATGATCGATAATGTCAAAAGCCACACTGAAGTCTAACAAAACAGACCCCCACAATCTTTTAATCATCAATTTCTCTCAACTAATCATCAGTCATTTGTAGAAGTGCTGTGCTTGTTGATTGTCTTTCCCTATAAGCGTGCTGAAAAACTGTTGTCAACTTGTTTACTGTAAAATAGCATTTTTTTCTAAAACTTTACTAAGGGTTGGTAACAGGCTGATTGGTTGGTTATTTGAGCCAGTAAAGGGGGCTTTACTATTCTTAGGTAGTGGAATGACTTTTGCTTCCCTCCAGGCCTGAGGGCACATACTTTCCAGTAGGCTTCAATTGAATCAAATCAAATCAAGTTTATTTTATATAGCCCTTCGTACATCAGCTAATATCTCGAAGTGCTGTACAGAAACCCAGCCTAAAACCCCAAACAGCAAGCAATGCAGGTGTAGAAGCACGGTGGCTAGGAAAAACTCCCTAGAAAGGCCAAAACCTAGGAAGAAACCAAGAGAGGAACCAGGCTATGAGGGGTGGCCAGTCCTCTTCTGGCTGTGCCGGGTGGAGATTATAACAGAACATGGCCAAGATGTTCAAAATGTTCATAAATAACAAGCATGGTCAAATAATAATCAGGAATAAATGTCAGTTGGCTTTTCATAGCCGATCATTAAGAGTTGAAAACAGCAGGTCTGGGACAGGTAGGGGTTCCATAACCGCAGGCAGAACAGTTGAAACTGGAACAGCAGCAAGGCCAGGTGGACTGGGGACAGCAAGGAGTCATCATGCCCGGTAGTCCTGACGTATGGTCCTAGGGCTCAGGTCCTCCGAGAGAGAGAAAGAAAGAGAGAAGAAGAGAATTAGAGAGAGCATAATTAAATTCACACAGGACACTGGATAAGACAGGAGAAGTACTCCAGATATAACCAACTGACCCTAGCCCCCCGACACAAACTACTGCAGCATAAATACTGGAGGCTGAGACAGGAGGGGTCAGGAGACACTGTGGCCCCATCCGATGATACCCTCAGACAGGGCCAAACAGGAAGGATATAACCCCACCCACTTTGCCAAAGCACAGCCCCCGCACCACTGGAGGGATATCTTCAACCACCAACTTACAATCCTGAGACAAGGCCGAGTATAGCCCACAAAGATCTCCACCACAGCACAAACCAAGGGGGGGGCGCCAACCCAGACAGGAAGATCACGTCAGTAACTCAACCCACTCAAGTGACGCACCCCTCCTAGGGACGGCATGAAAGAGCACCAGTAAGCCAGTGACTCAGCCCCTGTAATAGGGTTAGAGGCAGAGAATCCCAGTGGAGAGAGGGGAACCGGCCAGGCAGAGACAGCAAGGGCGGTTCGTTGCTCCAGAGCCTTTCCGTTCACCTTCACACTCCTGGGCCAGACTACACTCAATCATATGACCTACTGAAGAGATAAGTCTTCAGTAAAGACTTAAAGGTTGAGACCGAGTCTGCGTCTCTCACATGGGTAGGCAGACCATTCCATAAAAATGGAGATCTATAGGAGAAAGCCCTGCCTCCAGCTGTTTGCTTAGAAATTCTAGGGACAATTAGGAGGCCTGCGTCTTGTGACCGTAGCGTACGTGTAGGTATGTACGGCAGGACCAACTCGGAAAGATAGGTAGGAGCAAGCCCATGTAACGCTTTATAGGTTAACAGTAAAACCTTGAAATCAGCCCTTGCCTTAACAGGAAGCCAGTGTAGGGAAGCTAGCACTGGAGTAATATGATCAAATTTCTTGGTTCTAGTCAGGATTCTAGCAGCCGTATTTAGCACTAACTGAAGTTTATTTAGTGCTTTATCCGGGTAGCCGGAAAGTAGAGCATTGCAGTAGTCTAACCTAGAAGTAACAAATGCATGGATACATTTTTCTGCATAATTTTTGGACAGAACATTTCTGATTTTTGCAATGTTACGTAGATGGAAAAAAGCTGTCCTTGAAACAGTCTTGATATGTTCGTCAAAAGAGAGATCAGGGTCCAGAGTAACGCCGAGGTCCTTCACAGTTTTATTTGAGACGACTTTACAACCATCAAGATTAATTGTCAGATTTAACAGAAGATCTCTTTGTTTCTTGGGACCTAGAACAAACATCTCTGTTTTGTCTGAGTTTAAAAGTAGAACGTTTTCAGCCATCCACTTCCTTATGTCTGAAACACAGGCTTCTAGCGAGGGCAATTTTGGGGCTTCACCATGTTTCATTGAAATGTACAGCTGTGTGTCATCCGCATAGCAGTGAAAGTTAACATTATATTTTCGAATGACATCCCCAAGAGGTAAAATATATAGTGAAAACAATAGTGGTCCTAAAACGGAACCTTGAGGAACACCGAAATGTACAGTTGATTTGTCAGAGGACAAACCATTCACAGAGACAAACTGATATCTTTCCGACAGATAAGATCTAAACCAGGCCAGAACTTGTCCGTGTAGACCAATTTGGGTTTCCAGTCTCTCCAAAAGAATGTGGTGATCGATGGTGTCAAAGGCAGCACTAAGGTCTAGTAGCACGAGGACAGATGCAGAGCCTCGGTCTGACGCCATTAAAAGGTAATTTACCACCTTCACAAGTGCAGTCTCAGTGCTATGATGGGGTCTAAAACCAGACTGAAGCATTTCGTATACATTGTTTGTCTTCAGGAAGGCAGTGAGTTGCTGTGCAACAGCTTTTTCAAAAAAATTTGAGAGGAATGGAAGATTCGATATAGGCCGATTTAGTTTTTTATATTTTCTGGGTCAAGGTTTGGCTTTTTCAAGAGAGGCTTTATTACTGCCACTTTTAGTGAGTTTGGTACACATCCGGTGGATAGAGAACCGTTTATTATGTTCAACATAGGAGGGCCAAGCACATGAAGCAGCTCTTTCAGTAGTTTAGTTGGAATAGGATCCAGTATGCAGCTTGAAGGTTTAGAGGCCATGATTATTTTCATCATTGTGTCAAGAGATATAGTACTAAAACACTTAAGTGTCTCTCCCGATCCCAGGCCCTGGCAGAGCTGTGCAGATCCAGGACAGCTAAGCCCTGGAGGAACACGCAGATTCAAAGAGGAGTCTGCAATTTGCTTTCTAATGATCATGATCTTTTCCTCAAAGAAGTTCATGAATTTATTACTGCTGAAGTGAAAGCCATCCTCTCTTGGGGAATGCTGCTTTTTAGTTAGCTTTGCAACAGTATCAAAAATAAATTTTGGATTGTTCTTATTTTCCTCAATTTAAGTTGGAAAAATAGGATGATCGAGCAGCAGTGAGGGCTCTTCGATACTGCACGGTACTGTCTTTCCAAGCTAGTCGGAAGACTTCCAGTTTGGTGTGGCGCCATTTCCGTTCCAATTTTCTGGAAGCTTGCTTCAGAGCTCGGGTATTTTCTGTATACCAGGGAGCTAGATTCTTATGACAAATGTTTTTCGTTTTTAGGGGTGCAACTGCATCTAGGGTATTGCGCAAGGTTAAATTGAGTTCCTCAGTTAGGTGGTTAACTGATTTTTGTTCTCTGACGTCCTTGGGTAGGCAGAAGGAGTCTGGAAGGGCATCAAGGAATTTTTGTGTTGTCTGAGAATTTATAGCACGACTTTTGATGCTCCTTGGTTGGGGTCTGAGCAGATTATTTGTTGCGATTGCAAACGTAATAAAATGGTGGTCCGATAGTCCAGGATTATGAGGAAAAACATTAAGATCTACAACATTTATTCCATGGGACAAAACTAGGTCCAGAGTATGACTGTGGCAGTGAGTAGGTCCAGAGACATGTTGGACAAAACCCACTGAGTCGATGATGGCTCCGAAAGCCTTTTGGAGTGGGTCTGTGGACTTTTCCATATGAATATTAAAATCACCAAAAATTAGAATATTATCTGCTATGACTACAAGGTCCGATAGGAATTCAGGGAACTCAGTGAGGAACGCTGTATATGGCCCAGGAGGCCTGTAAACAGTAGCTATAAAAAGTGATTGAGTAGGCTGCATAGATTTCATGACTAGAAGCTCAAAAGACGAAAACGTCATTTTATTTTTGTAAATTGAAATTTGCTATCGTAAATGTTAGCAACACCTCCGCCTTTGCGGGATGCACGGGGGATATGGTCACTAGTGTAACCAGGAGGTGAGGCCTCATTTAACACAGTAAATTCATCAGGCTTAAGCCATGTTTCAGTCAGGCCAATCACATCAAGATTATGATCAGTGATTAGTTCATTGACTATAACTGTTTTTGAAGTGAGGGATCTAACATTAAGTAACCCTATTTTGAGATGTGAGGTATCACGATCTCTTTCAATAATGGCAGGAATGGAGGAGGTCTTTATCCTAATGAGATTGCTAAGGCGAACACCGCCATGTTTAGTTTTGCCCAACCTAGGTCGAGGCTGAGCTGACTACACTGAATATGCTAGTGGCAGACTCCACTAAGCTGGCAGGTTGGCTAACAGCCTGCTGCATGGCCTGCACCCTATTTCATTGTGGAGCTAGAGGAGTTAGAGCCCTGTCTATGTTGGTAGATAAGATGAGAGCACCCCTCCAGCTAGGATGGAGTCCGTCACTCCTCAGCAGGTCAGGCTTGGTCCTGTTTGTGGGTGAGTCCCAGAAAGAGGGCCAATTATCTACAAATTCTATCTTTTGGGAGGGGCAGAAAACAGTTTTCAACCAGCGATTGAGTTGTGAGACTGCTGTAGAGCTCGTCACTCCCCCAAACTGGGAGGGGGCCAGAGACAATTACTCGATGCCGACACATCTTTCTAGCTGATTTACACGCTGAAGCTATGTTGCGCTTGGTGACCTCTGACTGTTTCATCCTAACATCGTTGGTGCCGACGTGGATAACAATATCTCTATACTCTCTACACTCGCCAGTTTTAGCTTTAGCCAGCACCATCTTCAGATTAGCCTTAACGTCGGTAGCCCTGCCCCCTGGTAAACAGTGTATGATCGCTGGGTGATTCGTTTTAAGTCTAATACTGCGGGTAATGGAGTCGCCAATGACTAGGGTTTTCAATTTGTCAGAGCTAATGGTGGGAGCCTTCGGCGTCTCAGACCCCGTAACGGGAGGAGTAGAGACAAGAGAAGACTCGGCCTCAGACTCCGACTCGCTACTTAATGGGGAAAACCAGTTGAAAGTTTCTGTCGGCTGAATGAGCGACACCAGTTGAGCATTCCTACAGCATTTCCCTCCAGAAGCCATGAGAAAGTTGTCCGGCTGCGGGGTATGTGCGGGGGGGTTTATACTACTATCTGTACTTACTGGTGGCACAGACGCTGTTTCATCCTTTCCTACACTGAAATTACCCTTGCCTAACGATTGCGTCTGAAGCTGGGCTTGCAGCACAGCTATCCTCGCCATAAGGCGATCGTTCTCCTGTATATTATGAGTACAGCGACTGCAATTAGAAGACATCATGTTAATGTTACTACTTAGCTTCGGCTATTGAAGGTGCTGACGAACCATGTCCAGATAAAGCGTCCGGAGTGAAAAAGTTGAATGAGGGAAAAAAGTTGTGATGGAAAAACTAAAAATATAAACGGTAATTAAAAAGTAAAAAGAAAAAAAAACGTAAAGTTGTCAGCTAGCAAAGTAAGGTTGGCAACAAAACGCACAGCAACAAAACGCACAGCAACACGTTTGAAGACATGGCAAATAGGAGTGGAATTATCATCTGCTATTATCCTCAGTAATTTTCCATCCAAGTTGTCAGACCCCGGTGGCTTGTCATTGTTGATAGACAATAATACTTTTTTCACCTCACCTCACGCTCACTTTACGGAATTCAAAATTGGATATACTTGGATGTGTATGACCTCTTATACACTATATTAGGCCCAGCTTTTGGAACCTTGGTTTTCCTAGATATAGCTACTATATTGCGATTGCTACATCCGATGGATCTGGATACAGCTTTCAAGCACATTTCTGTAGCATTAGTAAAGATGTTATCAATACATGTTGAATATTTCACTCCTGTGCTGTTTAACTACCCTGGTAGGTTGACTGATAACCTGAACCAGGTTGCAGGTGTAACAGTATAACTTTAGTACCGTCCCCTCGCCCCGACACGGGCGCGAACCAGGGACCCTCTGCACACATCAACAACTGACACCCACGAAGCGTCGTTACCCATCGCTCCACAAAAGCCGCGGCCCTTGCAGAGCAAGGGGAAACCCTACTTCAAGTCTCAGGGCAAGTGACGTAACCGATTGAAACGCTATTAGCGCGTACCCGCTAACTAGCTAGCCATTTCACATCCGTTACACTCACCCCCCTTTCGACCTCCTCCTTTTCCGCAGCAACCAGTGATCCGGGTCAACAGCATCAATGTAACAGTATAACTTTAGACCGTCCCCTCGCCCCGACACGGGCGTGAACCAGGGACCCTCTGCACACATCAACAACTGACACCCACGAAGCGTCGTTACCCATCGCTCCACAAAAGCCGCGGGCGGCCCTTGCAGGGCAAGGGGAAACCCTACTTCAAGTCTCAGGGCAAGTGACGTAACCGATTGAAACGCTATTAGCGCGTACCCGCTAACTAGCTAGTCATTTCACATCCCTTACACAGGCACCGGTTACAGTTTGAAGCTTTTTCTTGAGTGGGCAGCTTGATGAAAGACAGTCAATATTTAAATCACCCAGAAAGCATACCTCTGTTGATATCACATACATTATCAAGCATTTCACACGTTATCCAGATATTGACTGTTAGCACTTGGTGGTCTATAGCAGCTTCCCACCGTGCAGGGTGAGCTGCACACAGTTGACATCCTACTAGGGTACACCGCCTCAGTGCTAACAGCATAAATCTGGTTCATAGGCACATGATTGTTGCATACAATAGCTGTAGAATCAGCAGAGGCATTAAGGGCAGTTAGAGGGACATACATTAGGTTACTTACATTGTGTCTACCAATGCCCCTGGTATAATCTACATTTGCTAAAGCATTATGATGACTCAGCGACACAATAGTAGGGATTAACTGAGCTGGGCTTGGGTCATCGATAAGTCATTGTCTCAACGCAGCCTTAATGCTGTGAAAGGATCCAGGAACCCAAATGATTTGGGTGGATGCCATCTTCCTTATAAAACGTGTTTTGTTTCCAAAAGGTATAGAAATTGTCAACAAAAGTTACACCCATTTAGCTGCAATAATCATGTAGCCAGTTGTGAAGAGAAAGAATCCTGCTAAAGCGTTCAATACCACGATTCAGAGAGGGCACAAGGCCAGATATGATGGGTCTTTTATTAGTGTCTAGCAGAGTCAGTCAACTCTTTGATATCCAGTTTCAACTGTTCAGAGCGGCCCTTCATAATGTCATTAAAACCCACATAGACTACAATAGAATCAATGTCCATGTCCTGGCGCAGTACATTCGGGAGCAGCTTAGTAATGTCATTTACTCCAGCTCCGGGATAGGACATTGTTTTTGCACTAGGAGCAGTCACATTTCTTACCATGGAGCTGCCCAAAATCATGGCAGGCGAGAAGGACAAGGAAATCCGCCCACTCCAACTCTTCACAGGATGGTGCAGGTCTCCGACAGATGGAGAAGCCCCGCTCAATCCAGAGAAGGGAGGGAAGGTTGCCGACGTAGACTTCAAAATCGTAGGGGAAGGAGTACGAGTAGGCACAGCGGCCGCAGACACAGGTACACGCAGCGACAAAGGTTCAGGAAGATCAGGCTCCAGGGCGGCGAAACTATTAGTTGTTTATATCCGCTCCGGGCCTCTCGTTGGGAGTGTAGACTGCTTTGCGGGAGGCCACTGTCTTTGGCTTCCACTGTCTACGTAGGCTGGCAACCTGCGTGATCAAGGAAGCCACCTCAAGCCTCTAATCCTCGGCAAGCAAACAATTGCCGCATTGGAACTCTGTGATCCAGTTTGTCCCGAAACAAAGCGTAGTAGATACAGCTCCTACAGCGCTGGAACCGTTCATTTACTTCTCCAGACGAAGAGGGCTCCATTGGAAAACTAATCTAGGAAACACTTTGTTGGCTTAATGGCAAACATTAGCTGCTTAGCTAGGCTAGCAGCTCTTTCAAGCAGATTTGAACCTGTCAGTTAAGCGGGATTCCGGGACAAGAAATAGCAGTCCTAGCTGGTAAAAGCTAACCGCGTTGCAGAATCCATGCAAAAACAAGTAATGTATTTATGTTTAACAAAGATTGGTTATATTTTAGTTAAAATAACAAACCAAGTGTTTCCAGCATACAGTGTTCAGCTGCAGTTCAGGATTTGTCAAAGGTTTCTTCCCAAAATAATTTGTGATTCGGCCTTGCGCGCGGACTAGCCTATAGCCTGGGTTCTGTTCACTGTGAGAAGGAGAGTGCGAAGATAAGAAGGATCTGAGTTTAACTTTGGTAGCTGGCTACTACTATAATTGATTTGATTAAAAACAATATGTTTCTTGCCCATTATGTAATTATCAGTTATTGACTTCACGTTGTGGTGTTGAAACTTGAAGCAGCAGCTGCGGCACAATCAATCAGAAATGGACAGCTCCTTTCAATCATCTTCATTTGAATTAGACTTTACTAACAACAAAAGGGCTTTGTGTTGGAGCCTATTTCTACTATTTAAGAAATAAGAGGTTGGCCTACCTGTTTGACAGACAAAATTAGGCTATTAGCTACTATAGCCATGGATTTGTCGGTCAATTCCTCCACCCACCATGCACTCTTTAAAAAGCCTACATCTGTCAGTGAAGGGCTGTTTAAACCAAGATTGGAATTGAGGGGGTATGAGAAGGCCTAACTTTAATTAAAGAAAATGGCAAAAAGCACAGACCTACCCCTTGTTATTTCAAGATTTTGAAGAAAATAAAACGAACAGCGCTTTGGTCCACGATGCTTTATGCTAGAAACAAGCTGTAAAACATCCAGGAAAGACGTGACTGCAGAGGCTGAGCTACAACCTTCTATAGCCGAAGGAGACAAAAAATAGACTTTGCTCGGGAAGTAATCTAATTCTGTCACGATCAATTGATTAAGCTATTCACTTTCTGTACAATAGATGTTTAAACCCAGACAGCTTTTAGGGAAACACCTTCTCTTGTTGGGTTAAACCACAGAAGAAGAGTAGCCAGCAATTAAAGCTTAAAATTTTCTGCAATCGGTAGGCCTACTCTGACTAGGGTGGAAAGTTAGGCCTATTTTTGAAAGTTCCATGCTCAGACTTCTAATGACGTCTCAGATTAAATGATTTGCAAACAGGGAGTTTCGTTGCAGTCAAGACACACTGATTTGGCATTGGAGAAATATGATAAGATGAACACATAGGCCTAATTTGTGTGATATTAAAAAAGATTCTGCTAATATGTAAAATTGCATTGAAATGTTTCTCTGACCTGCAAATATGCTACTACGATAGATTCATGCAACATTTTTACTATAAAGGAGATCTTTCCACCCCTACTCTTGTCCACGGTGATCTGCGAACCCACAATCTTCTGGCCCGTAGCCTTGTGCGCTATCAATATTCCTGCGTTACCATGTAATGCTTACAGGAACAGTTTCTAAAACTGCATATCTAAGGCTCTGGTCTGTCCAAGAAGTGAGGGTAAACATGTCTACTATCCACGTGGTTTTAAGTATTATGTTTTTTCAAGCATTCAGGGAGGGTTTGGGTCAAATATATTATGTTGAAGGAGACCCATCCATTTTCATTTCAGAGAGGTCCGATTTTGTCCATGTAACCCTTATATAAATAACGTTCACTCCCTTAGCTTCATGTCCACATCCCAGTTTAAACCTAAATTGGGTTGCAAAGCTACCAGTAATTTACCAAATGTATCAAATATTCTGTAATTTTGGTAATAAATAAAAAATGTTGTATTATTAATTACTTGTAATTTTGGTAATCTATGTCAATCTATGATAATTTTGGTAATTTAAACTTGAATAATTTATGTGTCCATATTGTCCATGAGTGTCTGGTGAATAGACCATATGGTTCAAGAGAAAATAGCTTAATTAATGAAAAAAAAGCATCTAATCAACAATGGCATTCTTTTCTATTAACTCTGCAACTATTCCAACGATTGACTTTTCTCACAATTGCCATTAGTTTGGAGCGAAAACATTTACAAAGATATTGACAGTCCTAATAAATAACTGTAAAAAAGTATATCAAGGACATTTCATTCTGAAACACTCATTAAAACACCACTGGTATTCACAAAGTTGATGGTTTGTATTTAGGATAATGTAAAATCATCTTATTTGATTATTTAATATATTTTACATGGGATAAGGCCACACATTAGACACCTGTGATTATCTGAAGTACCCCAAAAGACCACTAGATGTCATCTGATAAAATACAATAAAAAGTAAAAAAATTAAAATGGTAGTTTACCTGTAAAATGTCCAGTAATATACCCTCCCTCTGAAAGAAACCCTAGCTTCATGTCTACACCCGGTTCAACACAAACCCTAGCCTTAACACAACCCTAGCTTCACGTCCACAACCTGGTTTAACACAAACTCTAGCCTCAACCCTAATTTGGCATAACCCTAACTCTAATCCAGAGTATTGCATTTGCAGACTACTGAAACAGCAAGAGAGTCTTGTTTGTTTCAAAATCATAGCATGCTCTGATGTTTCATCGATATTGCGAGCTTTTAGAAAGAGGCGTTCAATCAAGAGCCTTGAATGAATAAATTAAGAATGGCAAGCGAGCTCAGAGAGATTTTTATTTGTTGGGTTCTTGCATTTTTTTTTTGAGACATAAATTAACAATCATCATAATTTTGTTTTTACAACCTTGATAAAATAGATTACGGTTTATGGCTTTATTTAAGTTCTAGTGTGAATGGTATATACATAACTTGAAATACTATTTACAAAATCAATCAAAGTAATAAAATGAGAATACCCCAGGAAACAGAACACCAAACACAGACCTCTCATGGGAAAAAAATAACTTTAATTAAATAAGAGTATAGTACAAAAATAATGGGTATCAGAATAAAAACGTCTATAACAACAATGTCAACGACATCAATAACAAAAAGTTCATTGATTATGATTTGCCCTCAAAAATAAATAAATAAATACAACAAATAGATCGAGCTGCAACAACCTCTTTGAATGAAGTGAGATAAATGAGTCCATAAAGCAAACATATTAAGTAAAGATTTCACCTCGACGCCACTCCATCCTGGTCAGCATTGCTATAGTTAAGGTGTATGGTGTTGCTAAGACCCATGTTTGACTGACAGAGAGGGAGTCCATAAAGGCTTCCCTGCAGATAGATGACGTGTGTTATCATGGTGTTAACATGTAGCTACCTATGGATCTCCCAGTTACTTCCAATGGAATCTGGTGGAATGAAAAATGCTACCATCTGAAGTACTGTAGTTGGTTAGTTATTATTTAGTTGTATATGTTTTGGCCGCAATGTAGAACACAGTAATCCAAGACAAAATGATTGTGTGTTAAATATGTCCCATGGAAACATTTTTATTATGAGATGATTGTTAAAGATTATGGGCTTCGTGTCACACACTTGTTTTCATTTAGCCATGATTCAGATGGGGTCGAAAGGGTGGAATGGCAGCAGATATTCTGGAAGACAACCTCTTCAACTGAAATCTATCTGTTCTCACAGAGAAGTGTATATACAGTAACAGTCAGATATCCATTTCCATGGTATAACACAGTAGTTCTTTTGTTAACCCCGGGGGGGGGGGGCTGAAGGACAAGCAATGTTCAAAGTGGGATTATGAAAAAATGTAAACTCGAGAAAAGTCTAATCCATGTCAGTTTGGAAAGATCACATGCTTCTGAAAGCACAGAGTTTGGAAGCACAAGGATGTCTTATCCCTGAAGAAGTTTGTGGGGAGTTATGAAGCGGATGGAACTACTTATGAGGACATAATCAAGTACATGGGCTGGGAGGGAGGGAGGAGTCCATGTCCTTCTTAGTGTCTCTTGGTGCTGTTCTGAAGTGGGCGTTTAAACAAGGGGTGCATTCCAAATGGAAGCACATTTCCTATATAGCGCACTACTTTTAACCAGAGTAGTGCACTTTAGGAAATACATTTAAATACAGCACTTCTCCATTAGGATAAACTCTGATTTTTACGAATGCTAAATGTGTTTAGAAACAATACTCTTCCTCCTGCAACAAATATCTGTAAGCCTACCAAAACACTTGTGTGTACATCATGGTGTAGCATCTGCAGTACAGCAATGGTGATGGAACAATGATCCGTCTTTAACATTCCTATAGCACAGACATTTTGTCTTTCTTAATTGTACAACAGTAAATTGATTGAATGCGTGTCTGTCTGTGCCTGTTAAAGGCAAACATTGGCCCATATTGCAGAAGTAAGCAACTACTCTATGTTCAGTGGGGCTGGATCGTTACTTCTTCACAAGGAAGGCCTACATCCATCTTTTTGCTTTAGTGGAGCGTTTTAGACAAAGTAGAGTTATCGGTTCAATCGTTTCTGGCAGGAACCTGTGCCAAACAAGATTTTTGGAAGGGTGCGTTATAGAGCAGTGGACTAAACAGCCGACAATGCGCCTTTTAAAGGCATTTTCCCCAGACATTCACATAGATCGCATTCATGGTAAACACCGTGCATGTCAGGTTAAGCACAAATTACCTTTAAAAAGTCTGTTAAAGTACGCTGTTCTTTAACGCGTCTTGAATTGAATCCTGGCTCATGTATACCAACTCAGTTTATAGTATATAAAAGGTGGATGGATCGTGTTACTTATTTACTCTTTCAGCTTGTCAAACTATTTTGAGTATTAAATAGCAGCTCAGTTTAGAACTTCATTGTTAATGGCGCAGTCACAGGCTGCCTATATAATGCTGTTATAATGGCATTATTCCTGACAAATGTTTCACTATGTAAAACAGTCTGACAATGGATCAAACACATGTAAAACATTTGACTCTTGGTTGAGATTCTTCGCATTTCATTGTCCATAACACATACACTACTAGGTAATGTCTGGTCATAAGTGTAATATAATGGCTGTTGTCATGATCTGCCACTATCTGTTACGTCACACGTGTTACAGTAGGTTGTGAAACAGTACACTATATGGCAGCTTCAGAGAAAGTGTGAAGTTCTTTTCTCCTGTCAGATGCTCATTGACATGGTCATAGCTAATGTGGAGACCCTGCATTAAGTCTCACTCACATACACACATCCTTCCATTCATACCCACACTTTTTTATTTAACATAAAATTACATGATATATAACATGTAACAAAGCACAACAGTTAAAAAAAGAACATAACTGAAAACAGGGAAGTCTATTATAGTCGATCCCCACATTGCGACATATTTAGTGGGCAGTAAAATGTGGTTGTTTTCTGGCATTAATGGCTGGCCAGTTTTCCATGACTGAAACATGTCCACATCCAGGACAGACTTGAAAAACCCCTGATACCAGCCACTTCTTGGGGCCGACTTCAGGAGCCTGGTTAAATTATTTAACAACAATTCTTCAGATTATCCAGACCATGGTGATCGTGTGGCTGTCTCGAACGAGGTGCTATTTTCCCATGTATCTCATCAGTGTGTACATTTGAGTTGAGCTGGTCTGTCATCAGATGCTTGTTGTTTGGAGAACAACAGTGCCCAATTCTCAGTCTAGTTCCACAAATGGTGTGTGTGTGTGTGAACATCAGTCAACCTGAGGGTGAGTTTTCCAGCAGTACTAATCAAATCTCAGCAAAGTAGACAGGGTCAGCAGAGAGAGCGGTGTGTGTGGAAGAGGGAAGGAGGTACTTCAACTTGGTCTGCCTTATGGGCTGGGCCACCATCACAAGGAGGGATGGACGTGCATCATTAACCGTAGTTTAAAGGGTGTCGGTTGGTCTATCTCTCCCTCTGCTCCCCCATCTGTCCCTGGGTCCTAGCCCTGGCTGCCACAGGAGGACAGGCTGTCGTAGAGGGAGTCACTGAGGGATTCAGGCGTCTCTCTCAGGGACTGGAGGTCCTCTGGTCTCTCCTTCACCAGCTCCAGCCCTCCGTCCTTCCCCACCTCCGAGGCGCTGGGCGTCCGCCCCTTACCCCGCCGGCTGAGCCCTGTCTGGAGTGGCAGGGGGAGGCTGCCTGGGTCAGTGGCCAGGGGGCGCTGGGGGGCACACTGTTTCAAACTCTTGGGGGAGAGGAAAGGTGGGCACATGAAGAAGGGGGAGGGTGGAGGGGAACAGGGGAGGATATGGATGGTAGGGAGGGACAGGGGGACAGAATTATGCTATAGTTAGTTATTTTAGGACAACGTGAGATTTAACAGGTTCTAGGGCAACACGTGCACCGTTGCATTAATATCTGTGACTTCAAGAAATGCTTTTGTCATGTGAAGGAAAATGTTATGTTTGTGCTTTCCTAAAAACCAATTTGACTGGGTTCATGCAAGTGATTGATTGATCATGCCTGGGAGAAATCCTCACTATCAGTATAATGCAATTTGGCAGTATGCCCAGAACATTGTTTTGAGAACCGAAAGGGGTGTCTCTGTTTCAAGGTCTCAGCTTGGAGAGAAGAAGCCTCGTATTGGGGTATTGGTTGGTCACATGCATGAACCAAATGTTAATGAATAATAAATGATGAATGATAAATAAGCTAAATCATGCAAATATAACTTGTCTGTGTAAGCAGTATAAGAGAACTAACGGGAGTGCCCCAGGGGAGCTTCTGACAGACGTGTACTACTTGGTGCATTAACTTTGTTGGAACCTCTCCAGCTTTCTGATAATAAAGAATGATTCATTTAATATTGACTTCAGGTGTCCCTGGTGGTAATTTCTGCGACAGTCAGTAACCATGCTTCCATTCAACCATTTTTATGCGAGTAAAGTACCTGTCGGATAAAAAAAACTCACGACAGGCCTAATGGAAACAGACGTTGTTGGTAAACTTTCCTAAATGTCAACAAAACTATACTGAACAAAATATAAATGGAACATGCATCAATTTCAACAATTTTACTGAGTTACAGTTCATATAAGGAATTCAGTCAACTCCTCAGTTTCATCAGCTGTCCGGGTGGCTGTGCTCATGTGGAGGTCCATGGTTACAAGTGGTCTGCGGTTTTGAGGCAGATTGAACGTAATGCCAAATTCTCTAATACAACGTTGGAGGCGGCTTACAGTAGAGAAATTAACATTAAATTCTCTGGCAACAGCTCTGGTGGACATTCCTGCAGTCAACATACCAATTGCATGCTCCTTCAAAACTTGAGACATCTGTGGCATTGTGTTGTGTGACAAACTACACATTTTAGAGTGGCCTTTTATTGTTCCCAGCACAAGGTGCATGTGTGTAATGATCATGCTGTTATATCAGCTTCTTGTTATGCCACACCTGTCAGGTGGATGGATTATCTTGGCAAAGGAGAAATGCTCACTAACAGGGATGTAAACAAATTTGTGCACAAAATTTGAGAAATGTTTTTTGTGCGTATGGAACATTTCTAGGATATTTTATTCCACCTCATGAAACATGGGACCTACACTTTACATGTTGCGTTTATATTTTTGTTCAGTATAAATACATTTAACAAGGGTGGATCATTTTTTTGTCTGTGAAATAGATAATGTGACAAATGGTAGTGAAAACAGATTTTTTGGGATAGAATATTGTTGATTTTGCAAATGTTGATATAACAACCATCATATCGTGAGTAATTTGCAGTCATGCAATGCTTTTTTGTGTGGTCCTCTCACTACGACATGGAAAAGCATGCACAGTTTATTAGGCTACGGATTAAATAAGTTCTGATGAATTTCACAGGGTGGTGAATGTGCATGGGGATAAGTTTGATGTTCGAAGGTCTTAACCCTTTACACTCGTTAGAATTGGTCTATATGGATAGGGCTAAATTGAAATGTTTCTTATAGAAGAAATATGAAATGCATAACCATGTTAGCAATTGAAAGGGACAGTTTGGAGATAATGGGAAAATTATTAGATCAAAGGTAAGAATACAACAGTTCACTTGTCAAGACTGAATCCAAACATTACACTATTGATTTTATATTAATTTTACTTTTACTGTACTTTGCCCCATTTGTTTATAAATACTCTTGATACATTCAGTAGCATGATAAGACTATTCCTGGAAAATGTGGGTTAGGTCCAACATAAGACAAAAAATGTCAAGGGTTTGAGTGAGAGGACTAACTGGCGTCTCCAAGTGGCCACACCTCTCCAAAGTGTGCAATTTCAATGCACTTTTATGACTCAAAGAAGTCTTCAACTATAAAAGGTACTTTTTATTTTAGCTCTCCTAGTGGTGCCGTTAAGGATCTAGAGCAAGCACACTTAATTTTGAAGACAACCCTGCATCCCCGCCATCACACAATTACTGTTGTTGTTTACCCAATCCAGAAACAGTCCATTATAAATAGCAATCTGGGTCAGGTGAGCATGATTTGAAAGGTTGTTCTATTTCCAACATGACTAGCGAAGTTATAAAACATGATCTTACAGTGTTAGGCTTCACAAGGCAGTTCAGAGAAACAGATGGTAATGTTGGTGGGCATAGAAAGGAGTCATGAGTGCATTCAGGTTCGTGTGCTGCAGCAGATTCTCTTCCACAATAAACACATTAGCTCATTGTGTTCAGAACAACCCAGGGTATGACGCCATGTCATCTTGTAACTGTACATCAGACATAGTGATCAGAAACATTTGACACTGTATAAGTATAGGAGTTTTATGATTTGGAAGTGCACATTTGGACTCACGGGTCTTTGGCTTGCTTGTATGTATCTTTCAAAATACATTGAGTCATCTTAATTAACATTTCCCGCACACAGACATTTTTGTGTTGTTGCAAAAGTTGCCCAATTACCGGGAGGGATGGGGGCAACTTGTTGTCGCTCGCGGTGCTCAAGTTCACAACTGCTGCCAGGAAAAACCCATACAGCGCTGTGAAGTGCAGAGCCAGAGCTCTGATGTCATGTATAGCATGTTACTGTACAGCCACCACATTCCAATTTAGGTGCTTATTAGTGCCCAAATCTGCCATTGTAAAGGGTTAATTTGTATGCTGGTGACATGATGATCAGTGCTTAGCTGCTAATTGACTAATTAAAATGATCTAGCTTTTATTCATAATCTCATCATGTACCCTCTACACTGTATCAATGAGCTGTTTGCTAGAGTACCTGTGCCAAGTGGGCACATCTGCTGTTTTCGCAGGACTTTTTAAACACATAAATAAACTGAAGTTATTCGGTAAATTAAAAGTTATACAAGTTATACTTAAGTGCACTACGTCATTACGCACAGCTCTTCATTCGTAACAAGCCAGTTTGATGGAAACACTGCTGCTGTTAAAATGCACATATTTCTTTGTGCACTCTTTCCCCTCAATAAACTTAATTTCTCAAAAAAAGGGAGAACTTGGCGTTAAAAGCTGTGGACTTTCTGTGCATTTCAGTTCCAGTCTGGCATTAACGCAGCCCATTCAAAGGGAGAGAGTCAAAAACAAGTTAGTCAAAACCCCTTCTCCCTCTCGTTTTCACAGCAACGCCCCCATACCCGAGAAAAGGCAGGAGGAGCTCTCACTCACTCACAATGCTAATGGGACTCTGGTGCTGACAAGGGATGACAACTGACAGGCGACAGTGATCAAGGCCCTAGCTGTCTTTCTATCAGCCTTATCTCTTAAAATATGAATAAAGAGTGATACTTTCATCATTTGCACTTAGATGAAAAAGATGTTACATGTCAGCACAGAGTAAATGGATGTGGTCTTCTTCGAAAGTTCTCATTAGAATGGAGATGACTCTCTGACTCACTCACCCTTCTGGATGGGGTCCCCAGGTCTCCCTGCACATCCAGGTAAACATCAGTGGCTCCCGCAGAGCCTTTCAGATTGGGAAAGGTCCAGTTCTTGGTGAGGGGATTTTGCATATGAGCTCCGTAGGCATCTATATCTACATAAGAGCAAATGAAATTCAAAATGGAAAAAAAGAGTACCTCAGGTGTTTTGTTGAAGGTTTAAGCTTGTGTGTATAGTTGGTTCAGTTTTAATGAGCCTCAAAATATTGGTTTTGCAGGATTTATCATTATATTAAAACAACTGAAAATATGAACTTTCGCCATATTTAAACAATTTGTTTGTAAAATGTCAGCATTGAAATGGTCTACATGGGAACACAACAAGTCCTATGGTAATACAAAGTCCAAGCTTACCCTCGTGGATTGTACTGGACAGGTGCATGTTGGTACCTTTTCCCTCCAGCCCTGAGTCATACAGGACAAACGGGTTGACTTCATCCAGAGATGACAGCTCTTTCTCCAGTGTATGGGCTTTACGCGGAACCTTCATCATGGCCCCATGTTTCCCCTGTGAGCAAGAAAACCCTTGCTCTCCCTGTGGCTTCCCCTTAGGGATGCTCTTCCCTGCCATGCTACTGGCGTAGTCTGGCATGTGGAACGTGCCAATGCCACTGTCGAGGGTGCGCATGGAGGCCCCAGAACCTAATCAGTAAGGAAGGAACAATCAAGTAAGACTAGAGTCAGAGCTACTCAAGGAAAATAGACGACTGGCATTATTATGACTCAGCATCATGCTACTTTCACCTGTAAAATGCTGAGAACTAATGGACTCTGCCAAGCTCTCTTCTGATGTGACCTCATCCTTGCCGATCATAACTGAACCCTGAAACAGCAAGGGTCAATGACAATCATATATTTCACTGACACTACATGTGTAGTTTATTAATCTTTCTATAGTGTATCAGAGGAATACGACAGAGAGAGAAGAGTTTACCTGGGCCATCTCGTCCCTGCTCTTGGTGTGGCTGATCCCGTTCCTCTGGTGACTGAAGTTGGGTCGCGACCTCTTAGAGTCAAAGGAGAGGCGTCTGTGTGTCATTCCAAAGGTGGTAGGTATAGCTCCCCTTTCTTCCACCCTGTTTCCAGAACAAGACGTCGAGGGACTTAAGAAGGAAGACGTTACAACAAACTCATAGGGGAACTAGCTTTTGACTTAAACTCCATTTACAAATCAAATTTGATCAGATATAAAATCATACGAGAAAGAGTTTACCCTCTGGCCAAGTTTTATAATTATCTTATGATCACAAATTTAGTACACTGACAGCCCCAGTCTAATATATCCTACACAGGGTTTGGATGTATGTAATTAATTCTCAGGTAAATGATGAGGTTATTTAGGAATACATATCATTATTACCTGTTGAGGAGCTGCTGCATGAAGTTCTCTGCGGTCATTCCTCTGTACATGAGTGACAGTTGGCCCTGGGTCTGGTCCATCACCACCTCACAAGAGTGGCCTCTGCCAGAGAGGTCCATCCCGACCCTGTTCACATATGCCCGCTCCTCTTCCAGCGCCTTCCGCAGGTCCTCTGCCTTCTCCATCAGCTTGGAGATGTTCAGGCTCTCCACCACCTTCTGGGGACCACCTGTCTTAGGGTCCTTAGCCCCTCCGCCAGAGGCAGACGATGACGAAAGAGATGAGGATATGTTGATCTTGAACTTGGACACTTCCGGTTTGCGGTTGAGGGCGGGGAGCTTGCTCTTTCTCAGGCCGAACCAGCTGGCGATGCCATTGGAGGCCTTCTGCTTTGGCTCGGCCACCTGGCCCCGGTCCTGCTCCTGCAGCTTCAGCATGTTTTCCTTGATGCCACGCATTACCTTCTGCTCAATGGCAGACTGGAGCACGGGTGGGCCAGACGAGTACGGCTTTTTGTCCTCTTTTGCGATAGCTTCAGTAGATGGCCGTGGTGGCAGAGGGGGAGGCGGGAAGCTCTCTGCATGGCCAAAGGTCTTCTTCTTGCCGTCCGGGAGCTTGGTTTTGTCTTCCGGCCGATGTGGGTTTCTGTGAGCCAGGGCACGGTCCTCAGGAATGGGTTTGACCCCTCTGGGATAAGAGGAAGCTTGACCTACCTTTGAAGGGGACTTTGACGGGACTTTAGTGGGGCTGTTTTGTGGGCTGGGGGCAGTTTTACTGTGGTGGCTCTGGGTGATGGGGCATTTCCCATAGCTGCGAATCACTGGAGGAGTCTCTGTGTTGGAGGATGATGTGCCCATCTTGATCTTTGGACCCTCTGCTTTTGCTAAATATATCCTGGGAGAAAACGGTGTCTCCTGCTCGCCTTTGGGTATCAATGATGGGGTGGCTGAGGATTTGGTGCCCGATTCATGTATTGGACCTATCACCCTAGTGTGACTGCCGAGGCTGGTTTTGGGGTAGGGCTTCCCTTCCAGGGAATCAGTGGATTTCTGATTTCTGTGCTGCTCTGCTCCAGTTCTCTCACCTTGCCTTTCAGCGGTCTTGCTTTTCTCAATATTGTTGGTGGGGGGTTTACCTAGGTTACTTTGTGCATCCTTCTTGTCCACGGACTGTGCACCTACTGGCAGATCTTCTGTGCTCTTCATTTTCCCCAAAGCAGCCAGGCGCTCTTTGAAGGGCTGGTGACTGGACTCACTCTGGGGAGTCTTGCCCTGCACCAGTCTCTTGGGGTCACCTCGCCTGGCTGAACACTGGGTTGGCTGGGCAGGTTCACAGTTCTGTTGGCTGGGCTCCAGAGCTGCACGGTGCTCCTGATGCCTGTCTCTCATGCTGGAGTAGCTGGGGTGACTACTGTGTGCTTTTTTTTTACTGACGGCGGAGGAGGACGAGGAGGGGAGGCTGAAGTGTTGGTTTGGCTTGTGCCAGACGGGGCTTTCTGAGTCAGTGTCCTGGTCAGAGAAGTCCTGGTCAGCCGTCCCTGGGGACGAGTCAGGGTGCTGTGAAGACGGGGGGCTGAGGAGGTTCTCATCTTGCTGACACTGCTTCTCTACAGGACCCTCGGGTTGGGGGTAAGGGAGGTATTGGGACGTCTTAAGATCCTCCAGGAACTGGGGCGTCCCATCTGAGGGGCAGACATTCTCATATTGTGGTACCTTCTGAGAGCCCCTTTGTGCATGAGAGGAGGGGGGTGCCTTTGTGCTGACGCTGGGTTTGGGCACAAAGTGGCTGCTGAAAGCAATCTCCTTGGCCATGGGAGGGGTGTCCACAATGTCCTCTGATTTGGGTGGGGAGGTGGGGGCGGAGTGCGTGGCAGGGTAGGGGTCTGTTTTGGAGGAGGATGAGGATGGCTGCTTCTCCCTCTCTGTGGTGGTGGCTTTGCGGGTCAGGATGGGAGAGTGGTACACCTCATAGTTGTTGTTGTTCCTGCAGGGGATCTTGGAGCTGCGGGTGAGCTGGGGACTTAGACGGAGGGGGTTGCCTGGTTGTGCCTGGTTGATCCCCGGAGGGATCTTCAGGAACTTGAGCAGCCGGGACGGGGAGGAGATAGGGGAGGGCTTGACTTCACTCAGACCTGAGGAGGGAGAGGTGGGGCTGAGTGCAAGCTTGCTCTTCCCAGAGGGAGGCAGGGCCTGAGCTGAGCTGTTCCTCTCAGGCACTAGGGCTGGAGAGTAAGATTCCACCGCCACCTTCTTGGAGACAGACGTTTCATTGGAGAAGTAGAGCCCGTTGCAGATCTGATCACTCACTTCCTGCTCCTTGAGATATCCTGGTTCAGTCTCAACATGGTCTGTGTGTGAGGTAGAAGAGTGCAGGCTGTTGTTCACATTGTGTGCCGCTGCCTCTACTTCCAGGTAGCAGCACTCTTCCGGACTGTCCTCGTTCTGGCTCTGCGACGTTGCCATGACAGCCTTTATGTGCTTTATATCCTCACTGTGAGAGGGCTGTACCTTGCCGGACGGCTGCTTGTCTGTGTGTTTTTGTAACTTCCTGGGCTCCTGCCCTAGCATCCCGTTGAGGTTGGCTTGGATTAGCAAGGAGAGGAAAGGATCAGAAGAACCCAGACCTTCTGGAGTGCGCTCTAGAAAGTCCAAAGCTGTTTTGTGCATGTAGCACTGGTTTGTGCTGTCAGCAGAGAGGAGGTGGGAAAGAGCCGCTGCCTGGGGAGGGCTTGTGCTCTGTGCCAATGCCCCCTGGTCCTCTGCACAGGCCTGCCTGTTAAGGATCTCCACTCTGGCCTGGTGTGAGGCACCGTGGCCCTGGGCACACTTCAGCAGGCTGTCCAGGCTGCTCTTCTGGGAGAGTATGTGGCAGGACTGACAGCCCCCGTGTTGTTGTTGCTGATGCTGGGCATGGTCCTCTTGGAGAGCCCCTTCTCCATTGGCATAATCGTGAATGTCTGAGTCAGAGCTGGAGTGGCGGCAGCGTGACGATGGGTGTGCCACCGAGCGCTGTGGGGCAGGTAACGCCTCAGAGGACATCAGGGATATCTGGTCTCTCTCCATGGAGACCAGCGCCTGGCCCAGGTCATGGTGGGGGGACAGGCAGGAGGAGGGGTGGAACTTGAGTGGGTCTGACTCCTCCAGCTTGCGCAGGACCTCTAGGATGTGTGCTTTCTTCTTGAAAAACGGAGACAGGGCCTCCATGGAGGTGGCCCGGGCCGATGCGGCTGACCCGTTCTGTGTGCGGTCCCCATTGCTCTGCATAAACAAGGATATCAGGATGGAACTTTGCTACATCTTCATCAAACAACAAACTAAGAACAACACTTCACGTTAAGTACAGTTGCAATCTGAAGAAGTGCACAATGCCTCCAACATATAACACATTGCATGCACAGTGCACCAGGAGTTATATGCATTGATTTCATGCGGACACTCGATTGTGGAGGTTCCTTTTTACTCTGTTTTTTCTTGGATAAGTAATTACTTTTTGAGAGGGCCTGCAACTCATGTTTCAAGTGAATGTACTTGATTCAAGTTAACAGTCCAAGTCACCAATGACTGTCACAGCAACAGAGGACATCCTGAGAATTCTGAGCACCCTAGTCCTGACAGGGGGAGGAATAAATGAACGACAGATTGGGAAGGAGAGAAGAGTGGATAGGCGACAAAAGCTACTTTGGTTACACATGGCCTGCCAACCTTAGGAAGCTGTCTTTATCTTTAATTAAAATGCAATTCTGTAATCAGTGAGAAAATGTATTCTGCTCTCTTCCGCCCTCCTCATTACCTCTTCCTGAAAGGTAGCAATTAGAGGTCGACACAGGAGTGAAAATTATTTCCCCCCCGTACTATCCTAATCCCGCAACAGTACCCTAACCATGGAACTTTACAGTCCCGCCCTGATAAAAATCGCTCCCATCCTGTGCAGAAATCAGAAATAACTTCTTCCATTAGCTGCTTGGCTGTCTTCACTCTGAGTGTGAGTAGCCACCCAGCTAGCACATAACATTCAGAGAACCATATGTTTCTTAGAGCTTGGTGAAAGTGTGGTTGTCATATGGTTATTCTACATACAACCTTCCCACAACTTTCTGGGAATGGTGCAAGATAGTGGCTTTGGAACATTCAGCACATTTAATGAACCTTACAAAAAAAAAAAAATATACTTTATTTTCTTGTCATTTCATTACTTTAACAGAACGATTCCTAAAAGCATGGTTACATTTCATTCACATTTAGGTAATGCTCTATGAACATTCTCTAACTGGTTTGGCATTGGGAATGTTCTCAAATTTTTCCAAGAATGTTAACAAACAACGTTCTTCTGTGGGAATTTCAGTACTTCGAGAACATTAAGAAAATGTTCCATAAAAACCACAAGAAAACCTTTAACGTTCAGAGAATGTTCTAAGAATGTTATTTAAAAACATATACATTCCATTCTCAGCATCAACAAAACTCCATCCTCTATCTTGTTAAGTGTGTTGGCTGTGCCCACTAATTGGAAACACCTGATCTTAATGAGTGCTTGTTTCCTTTGAAATGGTATTGGTAAAAAAAACATGGCGCAGAGGACTAATTCCATGGATAGAGAACAGAAGATTACTTTTTCACATTGGGTGTTGCATATATTTGTTTATTAAATAAATGAAAAAAAGTATCACATTTTTGTGTTATTTGATCACTCAGGTTCCCTTTATCTAACATTAGATTTTGGTTGAAGATCTGATAACATTCAGTGTCAAAAATATATATATGAAAAAAAGAAAATCAGAAAGGGGACAAATGCTTTTTCAGGGCACTGTATATACAATCTGGATGGGAGCTGCACCTGGATCAGTGGAGCTAGGGGGAGTTGGGAGCAGTGCAGAGCTTAGCTGAGGATGTGGGGAGCTGAACTGTATTGGATTCAGTCAGTCAATAAATGTATCTACCCATGGTTCATTAAGACCAGAGACAAGGGGCTTCTGCATTACATTAGCTGGTTATCCAAAGCTCTGGAGAGAAGAAATAGCATTTGGATTGAGATAAAGCTAAATAACACTTTTTCAGCTCCCATTATCCCTGTGAGAGCCTTTATATTCTAAAGCAGCATTTCAACCGTGGACTTTGCAGGTTAGTGTTAATGGGTTCACTAAAGGTGTAAATGTTATCATTAACCTAAAATCTCCCCCTCACTACATTCTTGTGTAACACCCCAGGGATATATGAAGGGTATACAAAATGCAATCTGAAGACTATGGGATGATGGCTAGGTTGCTTTGAGACTTGGGGCCAGAGAGAAACCAAGGAGGTCTGATGGAAATAAAGGGAGCGAAAGAAAGGAGTGCATAGGTTGAGTGTTTGTTCAGAGGGAAACAAAAATCTATATTCAATTTGACACCTCTGTCCCTGCCTGACAATGAAAAACCAATCAGTTTCCCTCAGTGTTGAAATGACTGGTTCTCCCCCTTTCCTTTCTTCCACTTGTTTCTCAGTCATTTGTCAGCAGGAGTCTAGTGCTGCTCATCGGGCAGTGATTACAGCAGCCTATTTTGAGAACATTAGAGGGGCTCGTGAGAGCCGTTGGGGGTACTTAGGTGAGCGTAGGGGAAAAACAGGTGGAACTTTCACAGCAGAAAATTGAATGGTGGCGCTAGAACATTGAGCAAGCCAAGCCCCTTTAAATTATATTGATTTGTGGTTCAATTGATACTGGGAATGGGAATTCCGGACTTGGGTGACTGGGGGACCTCCTTGGAACATACGAGTATGAAAATCAACATTGTGATTACTAACAGCAGGGGTCCAAAGCTGGTGAAGCAGAGGTAAACCAAATATGACTTTGCTGAGCTGCATAAGGTGGCACAGAGGGCTGACTGACATTGTGACAGTCTCCTATGTGATAGTGGAATGGGGTTTACGATTGGCTTTGAGATCTGGGTTAAGGGTCACAGTCATAGAGATCCTATAATTCATATACTTATAAGTCGCTCTGGATAAGAGCGTCTGCTAAATGACTTAAATGTAAATGTAAATATACAGTGGGGAGAACAAGTATTTGAGACACTGCCGATTTTGCAGGTTTTCCTACTTACAAAGCATGTAGAGGTCTGTAATTTCTATCATAGGTACACTTCAACTGTGAGAGACGGAATCTAAAACAAAAATCCTGAAAATCACATTGTATGATTTTTAAGTAATTAATTTGCATTTTATTGCATGACATAAGTATTTGATACATCAGAAAAGCATAACTTAATATTTGGTACAGAAACCTTTGTTTGCAATTACAGAGATCATACGTTTCCTGTAGTTCTTGACTAGGTTTGCACACACTGCAGCAGGGATTTTGGCCCACTCCTCCATACAGACCTTCTCCAGATCCTTCAGGTTTCGGGGCTGTCGCTGGGCAATACGGACTTTCAGCTCCCTCCAAAGATGTTCTATTGGGTTCAGGTCTGGAGACTGGCTAGGCCACTCCAGGACCTTGAGATGCTTCTTACGGAGCCACTCCTTAGTTGCCCTGGCTGTGTGTTTCGGGTCGTTGTCATGCTGGAAGACCCAGCCACGGCCCATCTTCAATGCTCTTACTGAGGGAAGGAGGTTGTTGGCCAAGATCTCGCGATACATGGCCCCATCCTTCCTCCCCTCCATACGGTGCAGTCGTCCTGTCCCCTTTGCAGAAAAGCATCCCCAAAGAATGATGTTTCCACCTCCATGCTTCACGGTTGGGATGGTGTTCTTGGGGTTGTACTCATCCTTCTTCTTCCAAACACGGCGAGTGGAGTTTAGACCAAAAAGCTCTATTTTTGTCTCATCAGACCACATGACCTTCTCCCATTCCTCCTCTGGATCATCCAGATGGTCATTGGCAAACTTCAGACGGGCCTGGACATGCGCTGGCTTGAGCAGGGGGACCTTGCGTGCGCTGCAGGATTTTAATCCATGACGGCGTAGTGTGTTACTAATGGTTTTCTTTGAGACTGTGGTCCCAGCTCTCTTCAGGTCATTGACCAGGTCCTGCCGTGTAATTCTGGGCTGATCCCTCACCTTCCGCATGATCATTGATGCCCCACGAGGTGAGATCTTGCATGGAGCCCCAGACCGAGGGTGATTGACCGTCATCTTGAACTTCTTCCATTTTCTAATAATTGCGCCAACAGTTATTGCCTTCTCACCAAGCTGCTTGCCTATTGTCCTGTAGCCCATCCCAGCCTTGTGCAGGTCTACAATTTTATACATTTACATTACATTTAAGTCATTTAGCAGACGCTCTTATCCAGAGCGACTTACAAATTGGTGCATTCACCTTATGATATCCAGTGGAACAACCACTTTACAATAGTGCATCTAACTCTTTTAAGGGGGGGGGGGGGTTAGAAGGATTACTTTATCCTATCCTAGGTATTCCTTAAAGAGGTGGGGTTTCAGGTGTCTCCGGAAGGTGGTGATTGACTCCGCTGACCTGGCGTCGTGAGGGAGTTTGTTCCACCATTGGGGTGCCAGAGCAGCGAACAGTTTTGACTGGGCTGAGCGGGAACTGTACTTCCTCAGAGGTAGGGAGGCGAGCAGGCCAGAGGTGGATGAACGCAGTGCCCTTGTTTGGGTGTAGGGCCTGATCAGAGCCTGAAGGTACGGGGGTGCCGTTCCCCTCACAGCTCCGTAGGCAAGCACCATGGTCTTGTAGCGGATGCGAGCTTCAACTGGAAGCCAGTGGAGAGAGCGGAGGAGCGGGGTGACGTGAGAGAACTTGGGAAAGTTGAACACCAGACGGGCTGCGGCGTTCTGGATGAGTTGTAGGGGTTTAATGGCACAGGCAGGGAGCCCAGCCAACAGCGAGTTGCAGTAATTTATCCCTGATGTCCTTACACAGCTCTCTGGTCTTGGCCATTGTGGAGAGGTCTCTTTGATTGAGTGTGTGGACAGGTGTCTTTTATACAGGTAACAAGTTCAAACAGGTGCAGTTAATACAGGTAATGAGTGGAGAACAGGAGGGCTTCTTAAAGAAAAACTAACAGGTCTGTGAGAGCCGGAATTCTTACTGGTTGGTAGGTGATCAAATACTTATGTCATGCAATAAAATGGCAGTGTAAAATCGGCAGTGTATCAAATACTTGTTCTCCCCACTGTATGTGTTATACACTGAGTATACAAATACACTGAGTATACAAAACATTAAGAACTGACCAGAACTGACCAGGTGAATCCAGGTGAAAGCCATGATCCCTTATTGATGTCACTTGTTAAATCCACTTCAATCAGTGTAGAGGAAGGGGAGCACAGGTTAAAGAAAGATTTGTAAGCCTTGACAATTGAGACATGGATTGTGTATGTGTGCCATTCAGATGGTGTTTTAAAAATATTTAAGTGCCTTTGATCAAAGTATGGTAATAGGTGCCAGGTGCACCGGTTTGTGACAAGAACTGTAATGCTGCTGGGTTTTTCACACTCAACAGTTTCCCGTGTGGATCAAGAATGGTCCACTACCCAAAGGACATCCAGCCAACTTGACCCAACTGTGGGAAGCGTTGGAGCCAACATGGGCCAGCATCCCTGTGGGGGGTGCAACTCAATATTAGGAAGGTGTTCTTGTTCCTAATGTTTGGTATACTCAGTGTATATATATATCCTACATATATACATTTGTAATTCAATGATCACAGTGAAGTTTTAGTTGGGGGTTAAGGTTTGTGTGTGGGCTAGCTGCTCACCTTGAGTCCCCCCTGGTTTTTGGACACCAGCAATTTGTCACTGTCCATGGTCAGGGGCTCTGTGCTGGGCTCTGTGCTGTGCTCTGAGACAGACACCAACTGCAACTGTAACGGGAGAGAACAGAGAAAGAAGAATGTCAGTAACGGCACCATATCGACTATTGTCATTCTTTGCACCCTCTCCTGATTTCCTTTAACCTGCTTCCTAATAGACAGAGAAAATGGCATTACCGGAGCGGGCCAGCCTCTTTTCATTCCTATCCTAGCGCTGAGTAATTAAATTGCTTCGGCATTGAGATGGCATCAGGTTTTCTTATAATATTCATCACAAAGAAAGGTGATGGCGGGGGAAGAGGCATTCACTCCGCATGTGAGGGGAGAAGGTTTTTTCCCCTCACAGGTAAGAGAGGCAAAGAAAGCGACTGAAGAATACAGAAAAATGGAGGCATTGGGAAGAAGGGGGTTGGGGGAGTTGGGGACAGTTTCCATTTACAGTAATAGAATGTGCCACTTTGCCCTCCTGTGAATTACAAGGCTATTTATTTTAGATGAAATGCTGTATTGATATTTCTGCAGCAGATGGCTTCTCTCTCTCTCCTGTCCCCTCTACCGTGGAGTGGGTGAAATACTAATAGAAGAGAGAGAGGGAGTTGGTGTAAACAAACAGAGGTGAAAAAAAGAGAGGGAAGGAAAGGGATAGAGATGTGGTGCGGGAGAGAGACGTGCCAAGTGTCATACACTTCAAAGAAGAAGAAAAATGATGACCAAGGTCACTGAACATCTTTATCAAAGACAAGATGATCTCTGCATCTGTTCTTTTGAAGCCAAATTCACGGAAACTTCAGAGTCGTTGTATAGTCATCTTTAAGCTCCCGAGTGGCGCAGCGGTCTAAGGCACTGCATCTCAGTTCTAGAGGCATCACTACAGACCCTGGTTCGGTCCCTGGCTGTATAACAACCGCCCGTGATAGGGAGTCCAATAGGGCGGGGTACAATTGGTCCAGCGTCGTCTGGGTTAGGGGAGGGTTTGGCCGAGGTAGGCCATCATTGTAAAATAAGAATTTGTTATTAATTGACTTGCCAAGTTAAATAAAAATCTCAGCAGGGGATTCTAAAACCCTGTAGCGGGTTTGTCCTTGGTTTATTTCAACAAGGCCAAAATGGACAGAGTAAGAGCTCCAAGGAGCTTTCAGGCTCTAAGCTCTAGTCTATTTTACAATTGATATTAGATATCAGTTTAGGTTAATAAATCCAAAGAACACCAAGGCATCATAGTCCTCGCTGTAATATTTCAATCTCACATCTGACTATATCAACACAGAAGAGATCACTACACGCTATGGAGGATATGCGATAGAATTCTAAAACTAGCCTTCACATTACAGTTCCACATTTCACCTTGACAACAACCACCTAAGCAACAACAGTAATGAGATCAGCAGGACAGAGATGCGGGAGAACTTCTCATCTCCCTACCAAATGAAAGCAGATTACCTCAGAAACACCGTTCTTATTAAGTAGTAAACAGAAACAGGATGACACATAGGACATACTTTGATCGTGGTCTGAATATAATCATAATGAACAGGAGACAAGCAAGGCAGAAAAGAGGTTCTCCCTCTCCCCCAGTGGTTTAGATAAGCATATCACACACACACAGGCAAAAATGAGTCTCTCCAATTTGATGGGATAGACATTATTTTCTCTGTGGGCATTCTGATGTGAGGAATGATAGAAAAAAACATTCATATCCAAATTCTCATTAACAGCCCAAAATGATCCGAGAGCCAACGGACAGACTTAAATCCCTTCTTTGGTCACACTTTCAACACCAGTCTGTCAGTACTAATTTTTATTTATTATATTTTTATTTCACATTTATTTAACCAGGTAGGCTAGTTGAGAACAAGTTCTCATTTAAAACTGCGACCTGGCCAAGATAAAGCAAAGCAGTGCGTCAAAAAAAACATACAGTCAATAGTACAAAAGAAAAAGTCTATATACAGTTGAAGTCGGAGGTTTACATACACCTTAGCCAAATACATTTAAACTCAGTTTTTCACAATTCCTGACATTTAATCCTAATAAAAATTCCCTGCCTTAGGTCAGTTAGGATCACCACTATATTTGAAGAATGTGAAATGTCAGAATAATAGCAGAGAGAACTATTTATTTAATATTTGATTTATTTCATCACATTCCCAGTGGGTCAGAAGTTTACATACACTCAATTAGTATTTGGTAGCATTGGCTTTAAATTGTTTAACTTGGGTCAAACGTGTCGGGTAAGCTTCCACAAGCTTCCCACAATAAGTTGGGTGAATTTTGGCCCATTCCTTCCGACAGAGCTGGTGTAACTGAGTCAGGTTTGTAGGCCTCCTTGCACGCACACGCTTTTTCAGTCCTGCCCACAAATTGTCTATAGGATTGAGGTCAATCAATCAATCGTATTTATAATGCCCTTCTTACATCAGCTGATGTTACAAAGTGCTGTACAGAAACTCAGCCTAAAATCCCCAAACAGCAAGCAATGCAGGTGTAGAAGCACGGTGGCTAGGAAAAACTCCCTAGAAAAGGCCAGAACCTAGGAAGAAACCTAGAGAGGAACCAGGCTATGAGGTCAGGCTATGAGTCAATACCTTGACTTTGTTGTCCTTAAGCCATTTTGCCACAACTTTGGAAGTATGCTTGGGGTCATTGTCCATTTGGAAGACCAATTTTCGACCAAGCTTTAACTTCCTGACTGATGTCTTGAGATGTTGCTTCAATATATCCACATAATTGTCTTTCCTCATGATGCCATCTATTTTGTGAAGTGCACCAGTCCCTCTTGCAGCAAAGCACCCCCACAACATGATGCTGCCACCCCCGTGCTTCACGTTTGGGATGGTGTTCTTTGGCTTGCAAGCCTGCCCCTTTATCCTCCAAACATAACGATGGTCGTTATGGACAAACAGTTCTATTTTTGTTTCATCAGACCAGAGAACATTTCTCCAAAAAGTACAATCTTTGTCCCCATGTGCAGTTGCAAACCGTAGTCTAGCTTTTTATTGGCGGTTTTGGAGCAGTGGCTTCTTCCTTGCTGAGCGGCCTTTCTGGTTATGTCGATATAGGACTCGTTTTACTGTGGATATAGATACTTTTGTACCCGTTTCCTCCATCTTCACAAGGTCCTTTGTTGTTGTTCTGGGATTGATTTGCACTTTTCGCACCAATGTACATTCATCTCTAGGAGACAGAACGCGTCTCCTTCCTGAGCGGTATGACGGCTGCGTGGTCCCATCGTGTTTATACTTGCGTACTATTGTTTGTACAGATGAAAGTGGTACCTTCAGGCATTTTGAAATTGCTCCCAAGGATGAACCAGACTTGTGGAGGTCTACAATTTTTTTTTCTGAGGTCTTGACTGATTTCTTTTGATTTTCCCATGATGTCAAGCAAAGAGGCACTGAGCTTGAAGGTAGGCCTTGAAATACATCCATAGGTACACCTCCAATTGACTCAAATGATGTCAATTAGCCTACTCCGATGCATCTAAAGCCATGACATAATTTTCTGGAATTTTCTAAGCTGTTTAAAGGCACAGTCAGCTTAGTGTATGTAAACTTCTGACACACTGGAATTGTGGTACAGTGAATTGTAAGTGAAATAATCTGTCTGTAAACAATTGTTGGAAAAATGACGTGTGTCATGCACAAAGTAGATGTCCTAACCGACTTGCCAAAACTATAGTTTGTTAACAAGACATTTGTGGAGTGGTTGAAAAACGAGTTTTAATGAATCCAACCTTTAAGCACCTGCGAAATAGGAAGCCGATTCTAGATTTAATTTTGGATTGGAGATGCTTAATGTGAGTCTGAAAGGAGAGTTTACAGTCTAACCAGACACCTAGGTATTTGTAGTTGTCCACATATTCTAAGTCAGAACCGTCCAGAGTAGTGATGCTAGGCAGGCAGGCGGGTGTGGGCAGCGATCGGTTGAAGAGCATGCATTTAGTTTTACTTGCATTTAAGAGCAGTTGGAGGCCACGGAAGGAGAGTTGTATGGCATTGAAGCTCGTCTGGAGGTTAGTTAACACAGTGTCCAAAGAAGGGCCAGAAGTATACAGAATGGTGTCGTCTGCGTAGAGGTGGATCAGAGAATCACCAGCAGCAAGAGTGACATCATTCATACATACATAGAAAAGAGTCGGCCCGAGAATTGAACCCTGTGGCACCTCCATAGAGACTGCCAGAGGTCCGGACAACAGGCCTTCCAATTTGACACACTGAACTCTGAGAAGTAGTTGGTGAACCAGGCGAGGCAGTCATTTGAGAAACCAAGGCTGTTGAGTCTGC
This sequence comes from Salvelinus alpinus, assembly GCF_045679555.1. NCBI lineage: Eukaryota > Metazoa > Chordata > Actinopteri > Salmoniformes > Salmonidae > Salvelinus > Salvelinus alpinus. The sequence goes on along the minus strand of NC_092097.1, from coordinate 33,349,109 downwards.
CGATAAGAATGTGGTGATTGACAGAGTCGAAAGCCTTGGCCAGGTCGATGAATACAGCTGCACACTATTGTCTCTTATCGATGGCGGTTATGATATTGTTTAGGACCTTGAGCATGGCTGAGGTGCACCCATGACCAGCTCGGAAACTAGATTGCGTAGCGGAGAAGGTACGGTGGGATTCGAAATGGTCGGTGATCTGTTTGTTAACTTGGCTTACGAAAACCTTAGAAAGGCAGGGTAGGATAGATATAGGTCTGTAGCAGTTTGGGTCTAGAGTGTCTCCCCCTTTGAAGAGGGGGATGACCGCAGCAGCTTTCCAATCTTTGGGGATCTCAGACGATACAAAAGAGAGATAGGCTAGTAATAGGGGTTGCAACAATTTCGGCGGATAATTAACTCATGCCTAATTATCCTTTATCTTGTCAAATTCATTACAGTTTTGCAAAAACTAAGTAACTGAAACAAAATGAAAAGCAACTTGTTCATTTATGCGTAATTTCTAAATCTTCACAGAGGAATCAATTTCATGAACACACACACACACAGAACACATCGCACATTCTGTACCTGTTGCAGATGGCTGGCCTGGGGGTGTAGTTTCTGGGCAAAGAGCTCAGTCAGGGTTTTGTTCTGTCTCTCCAGGTCAAACACACGCATCTTCAGCTTAATACACTCCTCCCGCAGGTCCTAGAACAAACACACACACAAAACAAATATTTACACACGCACGAACACACACACTAAACTCGTTGTGTAAAATAACTGCTCATTAACTTGTTAGACTTTTGAGTCTGAATGTCATCGATTCGTCTTCATGAACTATGTCTTACCTTTTGATTCAGAAGGGCCTGTACCACGTGGTTGGCCACCTGAAAAAGATAGAATTAAAGGTTCATCTTTACTACAGTCTTTGGTCACAAATGGAGAATGATTTTGGAGTCTTAAGAGTAGTAAACTTAGCAGTGTATAAAAGCTGAGAACTTATGTAGTGGTTACAGAGACAGACAAAACAGTGTGACACTGTCAGGACGACCTTTTCTATATGAAACTCACCTCATCCAGACACCTTTCATATGCTTCTCTCTGGCTTTCATTCGCAAGGGCCAGGGCTGAATTCTCAGCCTACAAAGGAGAGAGAAAGGACAGAGACATTAGAGAAAAGAGAGAGAGAGACCAATTACATACATCTATCGAAAGCATAAATTTGACAACAAAGATCAACCTCGGGAGATTCATCCCCACCCGTCTCATATGATCACAGTGCATTTCAATGTCTACACATAGAAGAGCAAGCTTCTTTGTGGCCGAGAATGAACAAATCAGTTGATTTCACAATCGTCCCCATGGAGAATTTGACAATGCGAACGAATAAACGAAAGAGCAAAAGATTAGGTAGATCTCCAAAGGGGTTTGATACATCTGAACAAGGACCGTTTATAAAAAATATAGATATATATCCTTGCTGTAATAGGTGTAAACTGGTGAACTCATTAAAAAGAGAATCCTGCCAATGTCTTATTCGCTATGATCAAAGGCGGGAACGTGTCACCACGGCAACTATGAAATCAAAGGTATGATGGGGGACTGAAACAAAGGGGAGGAGAGATCGATTCTGAAAGAACAAAATAGGAGGGAAACAGAGACAAGACGGAGAGAGTTAGTAGAAGGAATGAGAAAGAACAACATGCTGATTGGGAATAAATTGGGAGTGAGGCAATAGAGGGAGAGAAGGTGCGAAAGAACAAAACATGTCTTCATAGAAATAGAGGCACCTAAGCCACCAGTGATTGCACATCAAAACAGCAGTCACACATTTAACGCTCCCTCTACAGTGCGTCACAGAAGCTGTGATGGGCCCAAGTGTTCAATGATCAGGGAATGGTGGATGGTGAGGGGAAAAGGTGGACAGGAGACCAAATTATTTTGGCACTATCGATTCCCATCGCAACAGAGCAGAGAAAACTGAGTTTTCGATTTGCTTGTCTACGAGGTTTCGAAGTAGAATAGGAATCAAACAGTCTAGCTTGAGGCTCAATGACTGTCGCTTAGTCAGAAATCATTGCATTCTCCAGTGGAGGGTATGTGTGTGTGTGTAAGACAGAAAGAGGGAGAGTGTATGGGCAAGTCAAGCCAGTTCAGTTCAGATCAGTTGCAACATTGTTTCTAAGATTTTCAGTTTTGGACTGTGGATAGCCTACCTCCTAAAGAGATAAACATGCAGAGGTGGAAAAAGTACTGAATTGTCATACTTGAGTAAAAGTAAAGATACCTCAAAGTATCAAGGCCAGGTGTCCCCAGTCCACCTGGCCTTGCTGCTGTTCCAGTTTCAACTGTTCTGCCTGCGGCTATGGAACCCTGACCTGTCCACCGGATGTGCTACCTGTCCCAGACCTGCTGTTTTCAACTCTCTAGAGACCGCAGGAGCGGTAGAGATACTCTTAATGATCGGCTATGAAAAGCCAACTGACATTTACTCCTGATTATTATTTGACCATGCTGGTCATTTATGAACATTTGAACATCTTGGCCATGTTCTGTTATAATCTCCACCCGGCACAGCCAGAAGAGGACTGGCCACCCCTCATAGCCTGGTTCCTCTCTATGTTTCTTCCTAGGTTTTGGCCTTTCTAGGGAGTTTTTCCTAGCCGCCGTGCTTCTACACCTGCATTGCTTGCTGTTTGGGGTTTTAGGCTGGGTTTCTGTACAGCACTTCGAGATATTAGCTGATGTACGAAGGGCTATATAAAATAAACTTGATTTGATTTGAAAGTACAAATGCAAGTCACCTAGTAAAATATTACTTGAGTAAAAGTCTAAAAGTAGTTGGTTTTAATTATACTTAATTATCAAAAGTAAAGTATAAATCATTTAAAATTCCTTATATTAAGAAAAACAGATGTCACAATTCTCTTTTTTATTTTATTTTAATTTACGGCTATCCAGGGGCATGCTCCAACACTCAGACATAATTTACAAATTAAGCATTTGTGTTTAGTGAGTCCGCCAGATCAGAGGCAGTAGGGATGACCAAGGAGGTTCTCTTGATAACAGCGTGAATTGGACCATTTTCCTGTCCTGCTAAGCATTTCGGTGTCAGGGAAAATGTATAGAGTAAAAAGTACATCATTGTCTTTAGGAGTGAAGTAAAAGTTGTCAAAAATATAAAAATGTACAGATTCCCCCAAAACATACTTCAGTTGTACTTTAAAGTATTTTTATTTAAGTACTTTACACCACTGTAAACAAGATACTTTATTGCCATGCTATATATCCCAGTCTCACCTCATACAACTAACATTCACCCACATTCATTTAATGTATACCACAGGAGGTTGGTGGCACCTTAATTGGTGAGGACGGGCTTGTGGTAATGGCTGGAGCGGAATCAGTGGAATGGTATCAAATACATCAAACACATGATTTCGTTTGATGCCATTTCATTTGCTCCGTTCCAGCAATTATTATGAGTCGTCCTCCCTCAGCAGCCTCCACTGACATATAGAGGATTTACATTCACAAATGTGCCAAGCAGCTAGAATAGCATCACCACAATTCATAAATATCAACAATCCATAAAGTCCGGGATCCCTAGAGCAGCCATAGGGAGGGGGTGGGGGGACTAGTGAATGGAGTTCAAGGTTCTGACTGCTGCGGGGGGGGGGGGGGGGGGGGGTTTAAAAACATTCCGTTTTGGTGGTCAGTGACCTGCAGCACCTACCAGGTCATTGTATAATCTTATTGAGATTTGGTTCTGCCTCTGATTTGAGCGTGGTGGGGCCCTCAGTGAGCAGAACAAGATGATCACAATGAATATATTTACAGAGAGATTACCCAGAGACACTCCAGCACAGGGAGGAGACGCAGCAGTAATTACAGCCTGATTCACACATCAATACGCAGCTGCGCTAAGGGTGAAGGTGTTTGAATACAGTAGGGACAGGGAGAGTGTGTGACATTTTGTGAAGGTTTCATCTTCGTAGAGTGTGTGTATGGAATTGACTTTGTGTGTGTGTTCATGTATGTGTGTGATCCTAATGTCACGTGTGAAACTCAATCTGTCACTCAACTATCCAATCTGAGAGCAATACGTGTATTACGTTTCAATAGTGTCCTCTATACAAAGTGTGGGCTGGCAAAGGCAGAGGACCTTGGCCTGAATCTGCAACATAAGTGCTGTAAGGCCTCAGCCAAGGGAATTTAACCACAGTAACATTAAGAGCCCTCTCCATCACAGTGGCATGATTATAAACACTAAACACTTTTCAAACAGGTGCTCTGAGAAAAGTGTTTTAAAGCACTTTCTTTCCCACCTCTCATTCTGCCACTAGGGCTCAGGAGATGATGGCCGGGAGAGCTGGGAGACTAAAAGTTTTCACAACACCTGAAAAAGTGCCGCAAGGGTCCATTGTGCTGAGTTCGGAGATTTAACACAGGCTCTAATAGAATAGCCTTTTAGATTGCTTTATAAAGCAAAGGCCTAAGAGAAGCTGCAGGTTACTCAGTCGCGTGACATCTGTAGTACATAATTTGAGCCGGATCCTGCCGGAACAGGATCCGGCACCTCAGTTTTGTTTTGGACTGTTTCATTCCGAAACCTATTTGGCTGGATCCGGTAGCTCTCGTGGCATGAAAAAGAATTGTCACTATTTGCAATGTAAAAATTTGAATAAACGGGATCAAAGTTAATTCGAGTTGCCTCTTCGTTAATTCTATTCAGAGACCTACTAAATCAGCACCACCCTCTGAAGGTTCTGAGCCTGCCAGGGTTGGACTTACGAGGCCAAAGCCCCCTGATGGGTGAGCATAATATTTCGAAATAATTTCATACCCCTTTTTCTCCCCAATTTGGTTGTTACAGTCTTGTCCCATTGCTGCAACTCCCGTACGGACTCGGGAGAGTCAAAGGTTGCGAGCCATGCGTCTTCCGAAACACGACCCTGCCAAGCCACACTGCTTCTTGACACACTGCTCGCTTAACCCGAAAGCCAGCCGCAACAACGTGTCGGAGGAAACACCGTCCAACTGGCGACCGTGTCAGCGTGCATGCGCCCGGCCAGCCACAGGAGTCGTTACAGCGCAATGGGACATGGACATCTCGACCAGCCAAATCCTCCCCTAACCCGGACGACACTGGGCCAATTGTGTGCCGCCTCATGGGTCTCCCGGTCGCAGCCGGCTGTGACACAGCCTGGGAATGAACCCAGATCTGTAGTGATGCCTCTAGCACTGCGATGCAGTGCCTTAGACCGCAGCGCCACTCGAGAGGCCCGGGTGAGCATAATATACAAGGAATTTCTCAAAGCTGCTAATGAGAACCTTGACAACCTTGTACCTAGATGGTGGGGATTCCGGTGGGGTGACCCCACCCAGGTAGTGGCAGTGCTGGCAACACTAGCTGCAGTAACCCATGGGGAGGGGGGTCACACTCGGACAAATCAGAGAGGGTGCAAATTGTGGCCCTGGTGGCACCAAATAATAAAAGGTCTGACTGCAGAGATGCTTGGGAAAATGGTCACAACGGAGGACCAGCGTGTGTGTGTTTCAGGGGAAGGGGGTGTATCTGAGCTCCATCAGCTAGGACTTGACATTGGTTTATCAAATCTGTCCATTCTTGCTCAATTTTGCATGCCTTCTCAAACAGCTAGAACTGTATATGCATTTGCACATCAAGTCCTTTCTTGAGTTGGGCTCAGGGATGGAACAACTGTTGAACATCTGAGCTTGTGGGGGAAGGGTGGGAAGTGTGTGTGTGTGTGTGTGTGTGTGTGTGTGTGTGTGTGTGTGTGTGTGTGTGTGTGTGTGTGTGTGTGTGTGTGTGTGTGTGTGTGGTGTCCCATATCTGTTGCTATGGGGTAATTATGTTACGGACAATATAGGATGAATCACAATAATTGTTTGCTAAAATAATAATTACTTGCCAAAAAAGGTACATTTTGTAATGGAAATCCTGGTTATAGGTAACAATCCTTCACATGAACTTGCTAACATTATAACACATATTATTTGTTAATTGTGGAAATTAAGATACCCAATAATTTTATATATATATATTACAGTGGGGAGAACAAGTATTTGATACACTGCCAATTTTGCAGGTTTTCCTACTTAAAGCATGTGGAGGTCTGTAATTTTTATCATAAGTACACTTCAACTGTGAGAGACGGAATCTAAACCAGAAATCCAGAAAGTCACATTGTATGATTTTTAAGTAATTAATTTGCATTTTATTGCATGACATACGTATTTGATACATCAGAAAAGCAGTACTTAATATTTGGTACAGAAACCTTTGTTTGCAATTACAGAGATCATACGTTTCCTGTAGTTCTTGACCAGGTTTGCACACACTGCAGCAGGGATTTTGGCCCACTCCCACTCCACTCCTCCATACAGACCTTCTCCAGATGCTTCTTACGGAGCCACTCCTTAGTTGCCCTGGCTGTGTGTTTCGGGTCATTGTCATGCTGGAAGACCCAGCCACGACCCATCTTCAATGCTCTTACTGAGGGAAGGAGGTTGTTGGCCAAGATCTCGCGATACATGGCCCCATCCATCCTCCCCTCAATACGGTGCAGTCGTCCTGTCCCCTTTGCCGAAAAGCATCCCCAAAGAATGATGTTTCCACCTCCATGCTTCACGGTTGGGATGGTGTTCTTGGGGTTGTACTCATCCTTCTTCCTCCAAACACGGCGAGTGGCGTTTAGACCAAAAAGCTCTATTTTTGTCTCATCAGACCACATGACCTTCTCCCATTCCTCCTCTGGATCACCCAGATGGTCAGTGGCAAACTTCAGACGGGCCTGGACATGCGCTGGCTTGAGCAGGGGGACCTTGCGTGCGCTGCAGGATTTTAATCCATGACGGCGTAGTGTGTTACTAATGGTTTTCTTTGAGACTGTGGTCCCAGGTCATTGACCAGGTCCTGCCGTGTAATTCTGGGCTGATCCCTCACCTTCCTCATGATCATTGATGCCCCACGAGGTGAGGTCTTGCATGGAGCCCCAGACCGAGGGTGATTGACCGTCATCTTGAACTTCTTCCATTTTCTAATAATTGCGCCAACAGTTGTTGCCTTCTCACCAAGCTGCTTGCCTATTGTCCTGTAGCCCATCCCAGCCTTATGCAGGTCTACAATTTTATCCCTGATGTCCTTACACAGCTCTCTGGTCTTGGCCATTGTGGAGAGGTTGGAGTCTGTTTGATTGAGTGTGTGGACAGGTGTCTTTTATACAGGTAACAAGTTCAAACAGGTGCAGTTAATACAGGTAATGAGTGGAGAACAGGAGGGCTTCTTAAAGAAAAACTAACAGGCCTGTGAGAGCCGGAATTCTTACTGGTTGGTAGGTGATCAAATACTTATGTCATGCAAATAAATGCAGATTAATTACTTAAAAATCATACAATGTGATTTTCTGGATTTTTGTTTTAGATTCCGTCTCACAGTTGAAGTGTACCTATGATAAAAATTAGACCTCTACATGCTTTGTAAGTAGGAAAACCTGCAAAATCGGCAGTGTATCAAATACTTGTTCTCCCCAATGTATGTATGTGTATATATATACACTGCTCAAAAAAATAAAGGGAACACTTAAACAACACAATGTAACTCCAAGTCAATCACACTTCTGTGAAATCAAACTGTCCACTTAGGAAGCAACACTGATTGACAATAAATTTCACATGCTGTTGTGCAAATGGAATAGACAACAGGTGGAAATTATAGGCAATTAGCAAGACACCCCCAATAAAGGAGTGGTTCTGCAGGTGGTGACCACAGACCACTTCTCAGTTCCTATGCTTCCTGGCTGATGTTTTGGTCACTTTTGAATGCTGGCGGTGCTTTCACTCTAGTGGTAGCATGAGACGGAGTCTACAACCCACACAAGTGGCTCAGGTAGTGCAGCTCATCCAGGATGGCACATCAATGCGAGCTGTGGCAAGAAGGTTTGCTGTGTCTGTCAGCGTAGTGTCCAGAGCATGGAGGCGCTACCAGGAGACAGGCCAGTGCATCAGGAGACGTGGAGGAGGCCGTAGGAGGGCAACAACTCAGCAGCAGGACCGCTACCTCCACCTTTGTGCAAGGAGGAGCACTGCCAGAGCCCTGTAAAATGACCTCCAGCAGGCCACAAATGTGCATGTGTCTGCTCAAACGGTCAGAAACAGACTCCATGAGGTTGGTTTGAGGGCCCGACATCCACAGGTGGGGGTTGTGCTTACAGCACAACACCGTGCAGGACGTTTGGCATTTGCCAGAGAACACCAAGATTGGCAAATTCGCCACTGGCGCCCTGTGCTCTTCACAGATGAAAGCAGGTTCACACTGAGCACGTGACAGAGTCTGGAGACGCCGTGGAGAACGTTCTGCTGCCTGCAACATCCTCCAGCATGACCGGTTTGGCGGTGTGTCAGTCATGGTGTGGGGTGGCATTTCTTTGGGGGGCCGCACAGCCCTCCATGTGCTCGCCAGAGGTAGCCTGACTGCCATTAGGTACCGAGATGAGATCTTCAGACCCCTTGTGAGACCATATGCTGGTGCGGTTGGCCCTGGGTTCCTCCTAATGCAAGACAATGCTAGACCTCATGTGGCTGGAGTGTGTCAGCAGTTCCTGCAAGAGGAAGGCATTGATGCTATGGACTGGCCCGCCTGTTCCCCAGACCTGAATCCAATTGAGCACATCTGGGACATCATGTCTCGCTCCATCCACCAAAGCCACGTTGCACCACAGACTGTCCAGGAGTTGGCGGATGTTTTAGTCCAGGTCTGGGAGGAGATCCCTCAGGAGACCATCCGCCACCTCTTCAGGAGCATGCCCAGGCGTTGTAGGGAGGTCATACAGGCACGTGGAGGCCACACACACTACTGAGCCTCATTTTGACTTGTTTTAAGGACATTACATCAAAGTTGGATCAGCCTGTAGTGTGGTTTTCCACTTTAATTTTGAGTGTGACTCCAAATCCAGACCTCCATGGGTTGATAAATTTGATTTCCATTGATAATTTTTGTGTGATTTTGTTGTCAGCACATTCAACTACAGTGGGGAGAACAAGTATTTGATACACTGCCGATTTTGCAGGTTTTCCTACTTACAAAGCATGTAGAGGTCTGTAATTTTTATCATAGGTACACTTCAACTGTGAGAGACGGAATCTAAAACAAAAATCCAGAAAATCACATTGTATGATTTTTAAATAATTAATTTGCATTTTATTGCATGACATAAGTATTTGATACATCAGAAAAGCAGAACTTAATATTTGGTACAGAAACCTTTGTTTGCAATTACAGAGATCATACGTTTCCTGTAGTTCTTGACTAGGTTTGCACACACTGCAGCAGGGATTTTGGCCCACTCCTCCCTACAGATCTTCTCCAGATCCTTCAGGTTTCGGGGCTGTCGCTGGGCAATACGGACTTTCAGCTCCCTCCAAAGATTTTCTATTGGGTTCAGGTCTGGAGACTGGCTAGGCCACTCCAGGACCTTGAGATGCTTCTTACGGAGCCACTCCTTAGTTGCCATGGCTGTGTGCTTCGTGTCGTTGTCATGCTGGAAGACCCAGCCACGACCCATCTTCAATGCTCTTACTGAGGGAAGGAGGTTGTTGGCCAAGATCTCGCGATACATGGCCCCATCCATCCTCCCCTCAATACGGTGCAGTCGTCCTGTCCCCTTTGCAGAAAAGCATCCCCAAAGAATGATGTTTCCACCTCCATGCTTCACGGTTGGGATGGTGTTCTTGGGGTTGTACTCATACTTCTTCTTCCTCCAAACACGGCGAGTGGAGTTAGACCAAAAAGCTCTATTTTTGTCTCATCAGACCACATGACCTTCTCCCATTCCTCCTCTGGATCATCCAGATGGTCATTGGCAAACTTCAGACAGGCCTGGACATGCACTGGCTTAAGCAGGGGGACCTTGCGTGCGCTGCAGGATTTTAATCCATGACGGCGTAGTGTGTTACTAATGGTTTTCTTTGAGACTGTGGTCCCAGCTCTCTTCAGGTCATTGACCAGGTCCTGCCGTGTAGTTCTGGGCTGATCCCTCACCTTCCTCATGATCATTGATGCCCCACGACGTGAAATCTTGCATGGAGCCCCAGACCGAGGGTGATTGACCGTCATCTTGAACTTCTTCCATTTTCTAATAATTGCGCCAACAGTTGTTTCCTTCTCACCAAGCTGCTTGCCTATTGTCCTGTAGCCCATCCCAGCCTTGTGCAGGTCTACAATTTTATCCCTGATGTCCTTACACAGCTCTCTGGTCTTGGCCATTGTGGAGAGGTTGGAATCTGTTTGATTGTGTGTGGACAGGTGTCTTTTATACAGGTAACGAGTTCAAACAGGTGCAGTTAATACAGGTAATGAGTGGAGAACAGGAGGGCTTCTTAAAGAAAAACTAACAGGTCTGTGAGAGCCGGAATTCTTACTGGTTGGTAGGTGATCAAATACTTATGTCATGCAATAAAATGCAAATTAATTATTTAAAAATCATACAATGTGATTTTCTGGATTTTTGTTTTAGATTCCGTCTCTCACAGTTGAAGTGTACCTATGATAAAAATTACAGACCTCTACATGCTTTGTAAGTAGGAAAACCTGCAAAATCGGCAGTGTATCAAATACTTGTTCTCCCCACTGTATGTAAAGAAAAAAGTATTTAACAAGAATATTTCATTCATTCAGATCTAGGATGTGTTATTTTAGTGTTCCCTTTATTTTTTTGAGCAGTGTATATATATATATATATATATATATATATATATACACACACATACCACCCTTTGCCTTGATAACAACTTTGTACACTCTTGGCATTCTCTCAACCAGCTTCATGAGGTAACCACTTTTTGGGTTACTACATGATTCCATATGTGTCATTTCATAGTTTTGATGTCTTCACTATTATTCTACAATGTAGAAAATAGTACAAATAAAGAAAAACCCTGGAATGAGTTGGTGTTTCCAAACTTTTGACTGGTACTGTATATATTTACCCCAAAATATATGGGGGATTGGAAATTATGCAGACAATTACATTGATGGAAGCTACTATCTATCTGAATACAAAATCTATCTGCAATATTACGCTTTTGTCAGGAGCGCATCAGCCATCACCAGCGAATGAGCTGCACATCATTGGGTGAGTCAGTGAAACTGGAAAACATTTTTAGGACTATAATTTCCTCCTCAGATTGTAGCCTACAATATGTGTCTCCACACAGCTAGGCCTAGGCCATTGATGGATTCAAGTCAAAGGTCGTTTTTATTGATCTCAGATTCTCAGTTTGTCAGTGTCAAAGTAGCCTGTCATTTCGATCACTTGTGCGGTATTATGGTGCTTTCAAGACAACTGGGAACTCTGAAAAAAATGAGGTTGAATCATGACGTCAGTGATCTTCAGGTCGGAAAGTCTGATCTCTAGAAAGAGGCCAAAGTTCCCCACTTGGAATTCCGAGTTGGATGACCATTAAAAAAACGAATTTTCCCAGTCAGAGCTAGTTCTCAATTTCCCAGTTGTCTTGAATGCACTGAAGTCGGCGATTTCCCAGCTTCGACTTCCCAGTTGTTTTTAACATGGCATTAAAAAAACATTATACTAAAGTCTCCAGTAATGTAAAATGATGTAGAATTGCACGAAATGTGTTTATAAAAAGGCCTAAAATTTCCCAGACCCTAGGCCACACATTTTTTCCCCATGTGTGCAACTTCTGTAAGTGCCTCTACTCTACTGTTCTATGTCACTACGCAAATGTGATGATTTGCATGCAATGTTTTATTATAAAGGTGATTTCTATTTTTTCATGCTTTCCGGTACCTCAGAACTCCCCAGTTTACCCCCCTCTCGCGATCACTTCTTCTTCCGGCACCTCCCGATTTACAAATTAAGCACTGGATATCTGTCTCGGTACTAAGCTGAAAGGAGAGTGGACGCAAGTCATACGAAGTGGCCCCTGACTCGCCAAACATCCCTTCCAAAATACCCTAATCACCAGAAGAAACAAACATTTTTAATTAGTAAAATGTAATGAGGGATCCTTGACTGACAAAACCATTCAAATTCAATACCATTATTCAGCATATAAATGACATATTCACTTGCCATGATAGATTCTCAAAACCACTTCTTTCACAGGAGGAGGGAGACACCTGGTGGACTATGATACAGTCAGATGCATAGCCCTGAAATCATGGTCTGTATGTATCAAGTCTCAGAGAGTAGGACTGCTGATCTAGGAGGTCCTCCCAGTCCATGTATTCTTATTCATTATGATCGAAAAGGCAAAACTGATCCTAAATCAGCACTCCTACACTGAGACACTTGATTCAGGTTCACATCTATCAAATTGGCATCAATTTTGAAATAGTGAAATACAAATACTAACATTAATAATAAAGTACTAGTGTTGATATTAATAGTAAATAGTATAATGGCTGCTCCATCCCTAGGATGAATCAAATACTTTAATTATTTGATTGAGTTTGGTTGTTTGGACTGAAGCAGGTGATCGTTTTGACAGGTGCAGCTATCAGTCAAAACAACCAACTGCATCAATCAAATGTTGCAAACGGTTATTCGTTTTCATTGATTGCTTTGTCTGATGCAGCTCTCAGTCTCCAGGGTGTTTTCTCAACTGGATTAGCTCAACTCCTGCGTCCTCCGTCCTCTCTTGCCTCCTTTTGAAAAATATCAAAGGTAATCGAGGAGAGGCGGCAAGGAAGGAACATGGACGAAAATGAGACTCCTCCACTTGCAGATCATTCAAAAGTACTGGGTGCTGTAATATTGAGTGACTGTTTTAAGCATCGTTATTATTCTGGACCAATTCAGGAACAATCCAAGTTCACCAGACTGTATGCCAATGTGTTGAATGAATTTTCACTCAGGCAAATTACTTTTACAGGGGTGGATCCCAAAATAAATGTGTAAAGTGATAAAAACAAAAAGGAAGTTAGCTGTGCAAGACATTTTATAGATAAAACAATAAGTAGCATATTGTTTTTAAATGTATGCATGCTATTCTCCTCCGACAAAACAAAAGCTGATTCAAAGGGGGTATGGCAGATTTCAAAACTCTTCAGTGAAGGACTCCGGTAGGATGCACATGACTATCCTTGATGAAAAGTGGCCATCGAGGAGGGGAAGACACTCTTCCGTTCGCCTAATTTACACTCTCCTCGACCACTTATCGGTTTCTGGGTCACGAAGAAGATAGGATGGAAGACGGACTTTTGCCCAAATGAGAAAATGCGTGTACCCAGAGGGTCAACAGCTCCAGGGGTCAAGACTTGAGCTCTTTCTTAATTCATCCTCTTCTTGTCTCCTTCTCAAAACCCATTGAAGAAGGTCAGAGGGGAGGGACCTTGAACCTTCTCCTCCAATAACAGTTGAGAAGGAGGTGAGGAGACAGGGTGCGAGGAATCAAAGAAAGACAAAATGAGATATAGCCTAGACGAGCCCTAAATTCCCCCTCCCTGGGCCTCACCTCCAGCTCCTTGAGCCTCTCCAGGAGCTCCCTGCTGCTCTCTGGCTCTTCCAGGTAAGACTCCACATTGCCTTCATCTGACTCAAAGGCTTCATCACACTCCCTCAGCTCTGGCTCCTCAGACTCCATCACCACCTGCGGTGCAGAAAGGACGTTAAGAATACGGTTAGTGATGGGGTAGGGCAGTGGTTCCCAAACTTTTTATAGTCCCATACCCCTCCAAATATTCAACCTCCAGCTGCATAGCCCCTCTAGCACTAGGGTCAGCGCACTCTCAAATGTTGTTTTTTGCCATCATTGTAAGCCTGCCACACACAATCACACACTATACGATACATTTATTAAACATCAGTACGAGTGAGTTTGTCACAACCCGGCTCCTGGGAAGTGACAAAGAGCTCTTATAGGACCAGGGCACAAATAATAATATAATAATCAATACTTTTGCTCTTTATTTAACCATCTTACATATAAAACCTTATTTGTTCATCGAAAATGGTGAATACCTCACCACAGGTTAATGAGAAGGGTGTGCTTGAAAGGATGCACATAACTCTGCAATGTTGGGTTGTATTGGAGAGAGTATCAGTCTTCAATCATTTTCCACACACAGTCTGTGCCTGTATTTAGTTTTGCTAGTGAGGGCCGAGAATCCACTCACATAGGTACGTGGTTGCAAAAGACATCAGTGTCTTAACAGCACAATTTGCCAAGGCAGGATACTCTCTGAGCGCAGCCCAATCCAGAAAATCTGGCAATGGCTTCTGATTAAATACAATTTTCACAGAACCGCTTGTTGCAATTTCAATGAGGCTCTCTTGTTCAGACATCAGTAAGAGGACTGGTGGCAGGGCATGAAAGGGATAACGAATCCAGTTGTTTGTGTCATCCGTTTCGGGAAAGTACACGTGTAATTGCGCACCCAACTCACTCAGGTGCTTCGCTATATCACATTTAACATTGTCCGTAAGCATGAGTTAATTTGCACACAAAAATATATTTCAATGATGGAAAGACCTGTGTGTTGTCCAGACAGAGAAGAGCGCCAACTTCTTAATCATAGCCTCAATTTTGTCCAGCACATTGAATATAGTTATGGAGAGTCCCTGTAATCCTAGATTCAGAAAGAATATCACCCAGATAGGCCAGTCGTGTGAGAAACGGTCAGACAAGTGAAAATTATGGTCAGTAAAATAAACTTTAAGCCGTCTCCCAATTTAAAAAAAAACGTGTCAATGCTTTGCCTCTTGATAACCAGCACACTTCTGTATGTTGTAAAAGCGTTACATGGTCGCTGCCCATATCATTGCATAGTGCAGAAAATACACGAGAGTTCAGGGGCCTTGCTTTAACAAAGTGTCCAAAACGTCTTTCAAGCTGGCAGGCATTCCCTTGGCAGCAAGAGCTTCTCAGTAGATGCTGCAGTGTACCCAAGTTGCGTCAAGAGCAACTGCCTGCACTCGCGTTACCACTCCACTATGTCTCCCTGTCCTGGCTATTGCGGCATCAGTACAGAACATGAGCAGCAGCTACGTTTAGCTTCATTCGGGGCCGTTAGTGGAATTCCCGCGAGAGAGTAACGGTTCATTTTATTTATTTAACCTTTATTTAACTAGGCAAGTCAGTTAAAATTAAAACTTCAGGCTAGGGTCCTTCTTTCTCAATTTCCACCTGACTGTTGTGCCCAAAGCTAACTGCCTGTTGCTTAGGCCCTGAAGCCAGGATATGCATATAATTGGTACCATTGGAAATAAATAATTTTGAAGTTTGTAGAAATGTTAAAATAATGTAGGAGACTATAACACAATAGATATGGTAGGAGAAAATCCAAAGAAAAACCAACCAGAATCTTTTTTTTTTTTGAGAGCCCATGCTCTTACAATGGAAGGTATAGGGAAATAATTAAATTTAGCTCCCAGTATGCAATTCCATTGGCTTCCACAGGGTGTCAGCACTATGTTCAAGGTTTCAGGCTGGTTTCTTCCAAAACGAGTAAGAATAATTTGTTTTAGTACTGGGACACACTATTGGAAATTCGTGTTTGGGCGCCCGAGGAAGACAAGACGCACCTGCTAATATCGGTTTCCTATTGAACATACTTCTTTCCGTATTAAATATTATAGTTTGATTACATTTTAGGGTATCTGAGGAGTCAATAGAAACTTATTTTGACTTGTTTTAACAAAGTTTAGCGGTAGATTTTTGGATTCCTTTCTCTGCATGTTGAACGAGTGGATTATTCAAAATGATGGCGCCAACTAAACTGACTTTTAGGGATATAAAGAAGGATTTTATCTAACAAAACGACACTACATGTTATAGCTGGGACCATTTGGATGACAAATCAGAGGAAGATTTTCAAAAAGTAAGTGAATATTTAATCGCTATTTGTGAATTTATGAAACCTGTGCCGGTGGGAAAATATTTTGATGTGGGGCGCCGTCCTCAAACAATCTCATGGCATGCTTTCGCTGTAATGGCTACTGTAAATCGAACAGTTCAGTTAGATTAACAAGAATTTAAGCTTTCAACCGATATAAGACAATTGTATGTACCTACATGTTTAATATCCATAATTCTTATGATTATTTATTTGAATTGTGCGCCCTCCAGTTTCACCGGAAGTTGTCCCGCTAGTGGGACGCCTAGCCCTAAGAAGTTTTTTAAGAACAAATTCTTATTCACAATGACGACCTAACAAAAGCCAAAAGACCTCCTGCGGGGACGGGGATTCACAAAATAAATAAATATAGGACAAAACACACATCACGACAAGAGAGACAACACTACATAAAGATTGACCTAAGACAACAACATAGCAAGGCAGCAACACATGACAACACAGCATGGTAGCAACACAACATGAAAACAACATGGTAACCGGAACACAACATTGTACCATGTTTTGTGCCGCTACCAACATTATTGGGCACAGACAACAGCACAATGGGCACACAGACAACAGCACAAAGGGCATGAAGGTAGAGACATCAATACATCACACAAAGCAGCCACAACTGTCAGTAAGAGTGTCCATGATTGAGTCTTTGAATGAAGAGATTGAGATAAAACCATCCAGTTTGAGTGTTTGTTGCAGCTCGTTCCAGTCGCTAGCTGCAGCGAACTGAAAAGATGACCCCCCAGGGATGTGTGTGCTTTGGGGACCTTTAACAGAATGTGACTGGATGTTAATTATTTGGTCTCGGCTACCTGTATTTGACATTGTGTTGTTATTTGGCTGAACACTAGGTGGTTTCATTTTATTTTGGCAGTGTAATGAGGCTACTCAGGCGAGAAAAAAACCTCACCCAAATGTATAGCCCCGTTGGAAAATATTAATGAACTGTTTGAAAATGTGAAAAAAAAATATATATATACAGTATATTAAAAAAAAAATTAATCACATTTTTATTTGAGAGTTCCAAATTAAGAGTTCCAAATTAAGCAGCAGCAGCTGAAAAGATGAGCTCCTACAAATATTGAAATTTAAATGTTTTTTTAGAGTAAAGTACATCGAAAAAAAATCAAAAGAAAACTGCAAACTGAATAGGAGACCAAACAAGCAGCAAACAAAGAAGAAAGGCTTTTGAAAAAGTAACAATTTTTCATAAAATTATACCGTTTTCTTAGCTAGCTAAGTTGTTTACCTGTTGCTAGGCAGTTGCTAGGGACATTCCTGAAAGAAGCTAGCTAGCTAACAAGGAGTGTCTAGTTGGCAGAAGAGAAGAAGGGACAAAGAAGGGACAAAGTGGGACAAAATAAGGACAGAAGAAAAGGGAAAGGGGACATTAAGGTGAAGCAGTCCTCTAAAGACACAAAAGACAATAATACAAGAAACAACACTTCTATTGCCTCTCCCTCTACGATACGCACTTCCGGTTTGGTTTGGAGCGAGTAGTTGCATTCCGCTTTGCTCCACAGGTAGTATTACAGGTAGTATTACATTTCATTTCATTACAGTACAACAGTTTGATTTGTTTGATCTTAGCTGGCTACATAGCCGTCTTTGTATCCAAGATAATTGTGTAGTCTAGAGTAATTGTCGAGGTTACCTAGCCAGTTAGAGGTTACCTAGCCAGCTACACTTTCAAACAAAGTCAACAACGCAGCCACTGCTAGCTAGCCTATTTCACCAGCCAGCAGTACTATATCATTTTAGTCAATAAGATTTTTTGCAACGTAAGCTTAACTTTCTGAACATTCGAGACGTGTAGTCCACTTGTCATTCCAATCTCCTTTGCATTAGCGTAGCCTCTTCTGTAGCCTGTCAACTATGTGTCTGTCTATCCCTGTTCTCTCCTCTCTGCACAGACCATACAAACGCTTCACACCGCGTGGCCGCTGCTACTCTAACCTGGTGGTCCCAGCGCGCACGACCCACGTGGAGTTCCAGGTCTCAGGCAGCCTCTGGAACTGCCGATCTGCGGCCAACAAGGCAGAGTTCATCTCAGCCTATGCTTCCCTCCAGTCCCTCGACTTCTTGGCACTGACGGAAACATGGATTACCACTGATAACACTGCTACTCCTACTGCTCTCTCCTCGTCTGCCCACGTGTTCTCGCACACCCCGAGAGCTTCTGGTCAGCGGGGTGGTGGCACTGGGATCCTCATCTCTCCCAAGTGGACATTCTCTCTTTCTCCCCTGACCCATCTGTCTATCGCCTCCTTTGAATTCCATGCTGTCACAGTTACCAGCCCTTTCAAGCTTAACATCCTTATCATTTATCGCCCTCCAGGTTCCCTTGGAGAGTTCATCAATGAGCTTGACGCCCTGATAAGTTCCTTTCCTGAGGATGGCTCACCTCTCACAGTTCTGGGTGACTTTAACCTCCCCACGTCTACCTTTGACTCATTCCTCTCTGCCTCCTTCTTTCCACTCCTCTCCTCTTTTGACCTCACCCTCTCACCTTCCCCCCCTACTCACAAGGCAGGCAATACGCTTGACCTCATCTTTACTAGATGCTGTTCTTCCACTAATCTCATTGCAACTCCCCTCCAAGTCTCCGACCACTACCTTGTATCCTTTTCCCTCTCGCTCTCATCCAACACTTCCCACACTGCCCCTACTCGGATGGTATCGCGCCGTCCCAACCTTCGCTCTCTCTCCCCCGCTACTCTCTCCTCTTCCATCCTATCATCTCTTCCCTCTGCTCAAACCTTCTCCAACCTATCTCCTGATTCTGCCTCCTCAACCCTCCTCTCCTCCCTTTCTGCATCCTTTGACTCTCTATGTCCCCTATCCTCCAGGCCGGCTCGGTCCTCCCCTCCTGCTCCGTGGCTCGACGACTCATTGCGAGCTCACAGAACAGGGCTCCGGGCAGCCGAGCGGAAATGGAGGAAAACTCGCCTCCCTGCGGACCTGGCATCCTTTCACTCCCTCCTCTCTACATTCTCCTCTTCTGTCTCTGCTGCTAAAGCCAATTTCTACCACTCTAAATTCCAAGCATCTGCCTCTAACCCTAGGAAGCTCTTTGCCACCTTCTCCTCCCTCCTGAATCCTCCTCCCCCTCCTCCCCCCTCCTCCCTCTCTGCTGATGACTTTGTCAACCATTTTGAAAAGAAGGTCGACGACATCCGATCCTCGTTTGCTAAGTCAAACGACACCGCTGGTTCTGCTCACACTGCCCTACCCTGTGCTTTGACCTCTTTCTCCCCTCTCTCTCCAGATGAAATCTCGCGTCTTGTGACGGCCGGCCGCCCAACAACCTGCCCGCTTGACCCTATCCCCTCCTCTCTTCTCCAGACCATTTCCGGAGACCTTCTCCCTTACCTCACCTCGCTCATCAACTCATCCTTGACCGCTGGCTACGTCCCTTCCGTCTTCAAGAGAGCGAGAGTTGCACCCCTTCTGAAAAAACCTACACTCGATCCCTCCGATGTCAACAACTACAGACCAGTATCCCTTCTTTCTTTTCTCTCCAAAACTCTTGAACGTGCCGTCCTTGGCCAGCTCTCCTGCTATCTCTCTCAGAATGACCTTCTTGATCCAAATCAGTCAGGTTTCAAGACTAGTCATTCAACTGAGACTGCTCTTCTCTGTGTCACGGAGGCGCTCCGCACTGCTAAAGCTAACTCTCTCTCCTCTGCTCTCATCCTTCTAGACCTATCGGCTGCCTTTGATACTGTGAACCATCAGATCCTCCTCTCCACCCTCTCCGAGCTGGGCATCTCCGGCGCGGCCCACGCTTGGATTGCGTCCTACCTGACAGGTCGCTCCTACCAGGTGGCGTGGCGAGAATCTGTCTCCGCACCACGTGCTCTCACCACTGGTGTCCCCCAGGGCTCTGTTCTAGGCCCTCTCCTATTCTCGCTATACACCAAGTCACTTGGCTCTGTCATATCCTCACATGGTCTCTCCTATCATTGCTATGCAGACGACACACAATTAATCTTCTCCTTTCCCCCCTCTGATAACCAGGTGGTGAATCGCATCTCTGCATGTCTGGCAGACATATCAGTGTGGATGACGGATCACCACCTCAAGCTGAACCTCGGCAAGACGGAGCTGCTCTTCCTCCCGGGGAAGGACTGCCCGTTCCATGATCTCGCCATCACGGTTGACAACTCCATTGTGTCCTCCTCCCAGAGTGCTAAGAACCTTGGCGTGATCCTGGACAACACCCTGTCGTTCTCAACTAACATCAAGGCGGTGACCCGTTCCTGTAGGTTCATGCTCTACAACATTCGCAGAGTACGACCCTGCCTCACGCAGGAAGCGGCGCAGGTCCTAATCCAGGCACTTGTCATCTCCCGTCTGGATTACTGCAACTCGCTGTTGGCTGGGCTCCCTGCCTGTGCCATTAAACCCCTACAACTCATCCAGAACGCCGCAGCCCGTCTGGTGTTCAACTTTCCCAAGTTCTCTCACGTCACCCCGCTCCTCCGCTCTCTCCACTGGCTTCCAGTTGAAGCTCGCATCCGCTACAAGACCATGGTGCTTGCCTACGGAGCTGTGAGGGGAACGGCACCCCCGTACCTTCAGGCTCTGATCAGGCCCTACACCCAAACAAGGGCACTGCGTTCATCCACCTCTGGCCTGCTCGCCTCCCTACCTCTGAGGAAGTACAGTTCCCGCTCAGCCCAGTCAAAACTGTTCGCTGCTCTGGCACCCCAATGGTGGAACAAACTCCCTCACGACGCCAGGTCAGCGGAGTCAATCACCACCTTCCGGAGACACCTGAAACCCCACCTCTTTAAGGAATACCTAGGATAGGATAAAGTAATCCTTCTAACCCCCCCCCCCCCTTAAAAGAGTTAGATGCACTATTGTAAAGTGGTTGTTCCACTGGATATCATAAGGTGAATGCACCAATTTGTAAGTCGCTCTGGATAAGAGCGTCTGCTAAATGACTTAAATGTAAATGTAAATTTGGCGTACCCCTGACAGCATTGCGCGTACCCCTTCACCCTACCCCAGTTTGGGAATGCCTGGTATAGGGTGAAGTTGCTCCTAGAAGCTGATCCTGGGTAAATTTAGCATTTTCCAGCTAAAGGGTTAATGGGGCAATCAGCTGTTGAAAAAAAGAACAAAGCGTACTGCCTGACATTGTTTTTCTATGGACTGACCATCCATGATATAAAAATAGTTTTAACCATATTTTGAGGCCATGTAGTGTTTGTTTACATTTACTTTGTTTACAAACATTGGAGTAAAACAAGCTTGTATTTCGAGTTCTGATGGGGTACGACAGTTGAACTAAGATCATGAAGCATTTATAAGTTACATTCTTCAAGAATCAATGGATGCATATAATTAAATTATATGTCCAAAAATGGATTAACAACTGCTGATTGCCCCTTTAAGGTTAGCATTGGGAGAGGGGACCTATAACCTAGGGGAAACGTCAACCCGAAGCTTAGTATTGGGGACATGGTCTGGAACACTTACCATAGTAAGAGAGAGAGGTTGGGGACACGGTTGGTAATAATGTCACTGCACACAATAACAACATCTCATGGGGATTTGTCATGGTTTTACACTCTTTCCAGGGTGATAATTAAAGAGGCTTTTATATTTTCAACTACATTTCACCTTTCCACTCACTCTGCTTTTGGTAACGGTGACTGTTTTCAATAGTGATAGTGACAATGAAAAGAGGAATAACTGAGATTTAAATGAAGAACGTGGAGGCTGAATTATAAAAAGCTTTACGTATCTATTTTAACACCCCTGAGCACACGTATGGTGATCACATGAATGAAGCAGGGGATGGTCGTCTAGATATTACAGTTTATTTTGCTCTCCAGGTCGACCATGGCTGAGAGAGAGGCGCCGAGACTCATGGCTTGTTGCATCAGAAGCTCTGTAGTTTTACAAAGTTGCCAGACTCAGCCTCGTACGAACCATCCTGATCTCACAAGCTTACATTCTGTTGTTTCGCTACACAGATCTGTAACAAAACAGAATGTAAGCTCTCGAGATCAGGATGGTTCGTACGAGGCTAAGACAGTTTCCATCAAAGGCATCAGAATCCTTTATCTCTAAGCCATCGATCACTATCCATGTAAAGGTGAGGTCTCATGTAACATAACCATTGATAAGGAAAACAATAAAGGTATTCAGTAGAGAGAACATTAACAGGGCTTCAGTTAGGGATATGTAATGAATGTCTAATGGGAATTATAAAAACAATAAACCTAAAAACACATACAAACAAATAATATATGTATTTTAATGGAATAGAGGAAGACTGTCCTTTTGATTCCCTAACTCTACCTAGAGTCTAGTCCTAGCTCTAAATTTAGGCCCTAATTTGATGTAAAAAAATAGAACATTTGTCTTTTCTTGGTTGATGCTAAGCGAGTTCCTTGGGACATCCATACCCTTAACCCTAACCTTAACCCCTACCCCAGCCCTAACCTAACAGTTTTAAATTTCAACTTCAATGGGGTGACGTCAGAGTACCAAGGATCTCACTTAGACTTTTCCGTCTTTTCTCCTCCCCAGTCTTGTGCTTTAGTGGGAAGGCCCGCTCCATCAGGACATAAACCAATCGCTCTATTGTATCCAGATGATGGGCGGTAAACTAAAGCATATTCCACCCTTATCTAACCTCTTTCTCTGCCCATCCAAAATGACCTATTCAGTACTGGCAGAAAGATCTGAAGAGTGAAGTATGTGGGGTAGACAGCCCTCTTCTGTTCTGTATGGGATTTACATTCGTGATGGCAAAGCCTTATTTCAAATGGCTTTCTTACGAAATGAGTCCCTTTTGCGTCCCTTTGATATTTTGAGTAGAAATTGTGCACCAATATTGAATTTTAAAAGCCCGTTATATTTAATGAAGTACCCTTTAATATCTACACTCTAAAAAGAAAAAGGTTCCTCGAGTATCCTTTAGGGGTTCTTCAAATTGAAACTGTAGGGGAACCCTTAAGTTCTTCCGAGAACCCTTTAAAAAGGGTTCTTCATAGAACCCCTTTTAATGGATCCTCAAAGAACCTTTTGTGATTCATTTTTGAACTACCCCCCCGTCCCCTATTATTATTATTAATAATAATACATATAACAATGACACAATATTTTAGTTGTCAGTGTTTATTATGATTTTAGTGGCAAAGCAGAATAAAAATATCTAAATATGAGTTAAACTCCCAGCAGAGCCCCAAGTATAATGGGTATATCCTCTGGCGTGTTGATGTTCTCCGTATCCATAGCCAGAATGATTTTGCAGTGCATGGTGATTGAACAGGTTTCCTGTTAAATTCAGGCGTAGGAAGGGTAATGTCTGGGAAATCCCCCCCAAAAAGTCATTATATAGATGATTAACAAAAGATGCACGACAGAATTCATCACTTTTTGTGGTGAATGTGAATTTAAAAAAACTTTTGATAATGGTTTTCATACACATACCTTGTCCATAATGTAGAGGCCTATGGGATATTCATTAAAGAGGTAAGGGAGGAGGATGGTAAATGTGATCTGCATTACATACCAATACCTACTTACATACCTTTTTATGCCTCCTCGTATACCTGCAGATACAGACACAAAAGGTGAGCAGTTCAGGCATCTGCACGCAATACAGCTAGCCTTCAACATATTCTTATAGCCGACATATTCTTATAGCCTTCAACATGTTCTCATAGCCTACATATTCTTACCTCTTTGTTGATTGATATCCATTGAATTGTGTCCATTGTCTGTTTTAGAAAGATTGTCACAAATATAAAAAGATAGATGGTATCATCATAAAACAATATAAATATAGGTCATACAAGGGACAAACCTTACCTTAAACTGAGGATATTTTTCAGTTAAGTGCCTGCACCTGCTGTCCTTTCAAATCGAATTTGTTTCAGTTGAGCAGTTAAGGAGGTTCCTCGACTGAGGTTCCTCGATGAACCCCACCTATGGGGTTCTTGGAAGAACCTTTTGGATGCCATTTTCAGTGTCAAGAACCCTAAGGTTCTTCGAAGAACTTAGAAGAACCCTTGTTGAACCCCACATTTTTTTGAGTGTACAACATAGAAAATCAAATAAATCATGAAACAGACTTGCTAACTTGCTTCCATTCCCCCTTTCACAAGGTTGATTTATGGCTGATTTAAAGGCCCAGTGCAGTCAAAATGCATTTTTTTCTACATTTTGTATCATATAGTATTTCTGTGTTTTGTATCATATTGTACAACAGCTGATGAAACACACATTGTAAAAGTGTATGTGTTATTTTCCAATAGTTGCTGCTTGAAAATACAATCTACACATGAGCTTCTAATCAGCAGGTTCGCATGGGTGGTAGTTTTGGCTTTCCATGGTGACATCACCATGCGGTAAATTGGTTAATAGACCAATACAATTTTTTTGTTCCAAGCCTTTCTGCCAATAATAGGTATTTTGTAGTTTTCCCCTCCCCACTCAGACCACTCCTAGCAAATTTCTTGTTTGAGAAATAGGTTTGTCCATTTTCATTTAAATCTATTACAGTAAGGTACTTAATTGTTACCCAGAAATGATTTGATATTGAATTAAAAATGGCTGCATTGGGCCTTTAAAATTAAATCAACCTGTCAACTCATACTTTATTTGGCACTTACTTTAGTCATTTTTTAAATTTAACCTCTTGAGATGGAAAATTACAATGTTAAAATTATGTGAAGATTTATTTTTTCCCCCCACCAAATTACACTACCCAAAAGGCACTGATTTTGTGGAACGACCTAACATGACTTGTGGGTGTTGCAATACAAAGCCATATTTATGCCGATAATATGTTAGAACAAGTCACAAAAAGCTTAATAATGATGGAGAACACATGAGACTCATAAAAAAAGGTATGGGGTACCAGAGAGAAGTAAAGAGAAATTCTCTCAGATGAAGAGTGCACGAGGTGCCGCTTTGAAGCACACTTCAGAGAGACTGTTCGGGTCGGTTCAAGGCAAGAGTTCTTCCTTTGCATGACTGCCAGGGTAGCGACAGCCAGCAGTAATTGTTGGTTTATTGTCCAGTGCAGCTGTTTAGAGCTGAGGTAACGGAGTCTTTGAACAGGGGATTCATGTAAGGAAGGATCAAAGAAAACAGGAGGCTGCATGCCAGAGTCTGAAGATGCACTATTATAAGGAGTAGGGTGCCATCTAGGCCAAACATATAAAGTATTCTCAGGGACATGTGATTTGTGCCACATGCCGGCTTGGATCAATACACTGATGGCGCTGCAGCCTCCTCCTCTCCCATGTATCCCTCTTTCTAAGAATCCAAAATAAACAGGGCAGTTGTATATCCAGACTTGGGTAGGTAGGGGCTTATTTTCACCAAGCCACATAAAAAGGTAAAAAAGGTAACACTGACATTTTATAAATTAGTAATATATTCCATTTGCATGCATACATTTGTTACATATGGGTGATCCCGGGAATCAAACCCACTATCCTGGTTTTGCAAGAGCCATGCTCTACTAACTGAGCTACAGTTCCTTCCCCTTTTCCCATCCTTTTCCTAACCGTCCTTCACCTTTCCCATCTGTCTTTCCCCTTTTCCTATCTTTCCGCAGATCAGTGCTCTGTTCCCTTCTTATTTTGTGATGGATGTCTGACTGACTTGAGAGAGCTTAGGTTTTGGGTTTTGATTCAGCTAAGAATATAAATCGATATGGCCGGTGTGGTTCAGCGATTAGTGCCGTGGACCCCAGCAAACATGTATTGTATATCCTACCAGAGTAGTCATGGATTCAAATCAGACCCACTGCCCTTCTAACTCTCAATCTCTCCTGTCTCCTCGCCACTGTCCTATCTTAATAAAACCCACAATTAAAAAAAAATGAAATATATATATATAGAAGAGAAGAATAACTCAAATAGACTTAGATTCAGTCAAATAGACTCATGGTGGTGAACATGTGCACGTCAGTGGAGGCTCCTCATATGAGGAATGGGAGGACCATCCTCCTCAGTGATAAACAAAAAAAATAGTAAAACAGTTAAAGTTATCCTTTTTAGATAAAACTATACTAAATATAATCATGTCACCAAATAATTGATTAAAACATAATATTTTGCAATGAAGGTCTACAGTAGGCTCAACATCACTCTGTAGGGTAGCACCATAGGTACATTGACTTCAATACAAAACCTAGGAGGCACATGGTTCTCATCCCCTTCCATAGACTTACACAGTAATTATGAGCTCTTGCAGCATGAACTGATATGTCCACCCAATCAAAGGATCAGAGCATGAATCTAGTACTGAAAGCATAAGATACAGCTAGCCAGCACTGCAGTGCATAACATGTGGTGAGTAGTTGACTCAGAGAGAAAGACAATAGTTGAACAGTTAAATGAATTTCTTCCAAAATGGAGAAGCAAGATAGTCCAAAAAAAATCACTTTCAGTTTCACTTGGCTAGCAAATGCAGCTATCTAGTTTAGCCTACTCAAACACCCTGCTCAGACAGAGGGATGCTATGTTAGCTAGCTGGCTATGACTATCCAACACGACTTGGAAGAGTTCCAGTGTTAAGGGAAGCTTTTGGTTTTACTAATTTATTGCCACCGTGGCCCGTGGGTTTAGGTGCAAAACGGCTTACTGACTGTACACTAACAATACTGCATTATTGTAGCAGGTTCACTAACGCGTTAGTTTTATTAGGTATGTTGACTATGACGTTACTTTAGCTAATATGATGGCAATGATATTAGGCTAATCTGGCTAATCTGAAGATGGTGCTGGCTAAAGCTAAAACTGGCGAGTGTAGAGAGTATAGAGATATTGTTATATCCAACGATGTTAGGATGAAACAGTCAGAGGTCACCAAGCGCAACATAGCTTCAGCGCGTAAATCAGCTAGAAAGATGTGTCGGCATCGAGTAAAATCACTCCCCCTCCCAGTTAGGGGGAGTGATGAGCTCTACAGCAGAGTCTCACAACTCAATCGCTGGTTGAAAACTGTTTTCTGCCCCTCCCAAAAGATAGAATTTGTAGATAATTGTCCCTCTTTCTGGGACTCACCCACAAACAGGACCAAGCCTGGCCTGCTGAGGAGTGACGGACTCCATCCTAGCTGGAGGGGTGCTCTCATCTTATCTACCAACATAGACAGGGCTTTAACTCCTCTAGCTCCACAATGAAATAGGGTGCAGGCCAGGCAGCAGGCTGTTAGCCAGCCTGCCAGCTTAGTGGAGTCTGCCACTAGCACAGTCAGTGTAGTCAGCTCAGCTATCCCCATTGAGACTGTCTGTGCCTCGACCTAGGTTGGGCAAAACTAAACATGGCGGTGTTCGCCTTAGCAATCTCACTAGGATAAAGACCTCCTCCATTCCTGCCATTATTGAAAGAGATCGTGATACCTCACATCTCAAAATAGGGCTACTTAATGTTAGATCCCTCAAAGGCAGTTATAGTCAATGAACTAATAACTGATCATAATCTTGATGTGATTGGCCTGACTGAAACATGGCTTAAGCCTGATGAATTTACTGTGTTAAATGAGGCCTCACCTCCTGGTTACACTAGTGACCATATCCCCCGTGCATCCCGCAAAGGCGGAGGTGTTGTTAACATTTACGATGGCAAATTTCAATTTACACAAAAAAATGACGTTTTCGTCTTTTGAGCTTCTAGTCATGAAATCTATGCAGCCTACTCAATCCCTTTTTATAGCTATTGTTTACAGGCCTCCTGGGCCATATACAGCGTTCCTCACTGAGTTCCTATTGGACCTTGTAGTCATAGCAGATAATATTCTAATTTTTGGTGATTTTAATATTCACATGGAAAAGTCCACAGACCCACTCCAAAAGGCTTTCGGAGCCATCATCGACTCAGTGGGTTTTGTCCAACATGTCTCTGGACCTACTCACTGCCACAGTCATACTCTGGACCTAGTTTTGTCACATGGAATAAATGTTGTAGATCTTAATGTTTTTCCTCATAATCCTGGACTATCGGACCACCATTTTATTACGTTTGCAATCGCAACAAATAATCTGCTCAGACCACAACCAAGGAGCATCAAAAGTCGTGCTATAAATTCGCAGACAACAGAAAGATTCCTTGATGCCCTTCCAGACTCCTTCTGCCTACCCAAGCACGTCAGAGGACAAAAATCAGTTAACTACCTAACTGAGGAACTCAATTTAACATTGCGCAATAACCTAGATGCAGTTGCACCCCTAAAAACATGTCATAAGAAACTAGCTCCCTGGTATACATAAAATACCCGAGCTCTGAAGCAAGCTTCCGGACAATTGGAACGGAAATGGCGCCACACCAAACTGGAAGTCTCCCGACTAGCTTGGAAAGACAGTACCGTGCAGTATCGAAGAGCCCTCACTGCTGCTCGATCATCCTATTTTTCCAACTCAATTGAGGAAAATAAGAATAATCCTAAATGTATTTTTGATACTGTCGCAAAGCTAACTAAAACGCAGCATTCCCCAAGTGAGGATGGCTTTCTCTTCAGCAGTAATAAATTCATGAACTTCTTTGAGGAAAAGATCATGATCATTAGAAAGCAAATTACAGACTCTTCTTTAAATCTGCGTATTCCTCCAAAGCTCAGCTGTCCTGAGTCTGCACAACTCTGCCAGGACCTAGGATCAAGAGAGACACTTAAGTGTTTTAGTACTATATCCCTTGACACAATGATGAAAATAATCATGGCCTCTAAACCTTCAAGCTGCATACTGGACCCTATTCCAACTAAACTACTTATAGAGCAGCTTCATGTGCTTGGCCCTCCTATGTTGAACATAATAAACGGCTCTCTATCCACCGGATGTGTACCAAACTCACTAAAAGTAGCAGTAAGAAAGCCTCTCTTGAAAAAGCCAAACCTTGACCCAGAAAATATATAAAACTGAAAATCGGCCTATATCGAATCTTCCATTCCTCTCAAAAATTTTAGAAAAAGCTGTTGCACAGCAACTCACTGCCTTCCTGAAGACAAACAATGTATACGAAATGCTTCAGTCTGGTTTTAGACCCCATCATAGCACTGAGACTGCACTTGTGAAGGTGGTAAATTACCTTTTAATGGCGTCAAACCGAGGCTCTGCATCTGTCCTCGTGCTACTAGACCTTAGTGCTGCCTTTGATACCATCGATCACCACATTCTTTTGGAGAGATTGGAAACCCAAATTGGTCTACACGGACAAGTTCTGGCCTGGTTTAGATCTTATCTGTCGGAAAGATATCAGTTTGTCTCTGTGAATGGTTTGTCCTCTGACAAATCAACTGTACATTTCGGTGTTCCTCAAGGTTCCGTTTTAGGACCACTATTGTTTTCACTTGTTCTAGGTCCCAAGAAACAAAGAGATCTTCTGTTGAATCTGACAATCAATCTTGATGGTTGTAAAGTCATCTCAAATAAAAACTGTGAAGGACCTCGGCGTTACTCTGATCTCTCTTTTGACGAACATATCAAGACTGTTTCAAGGACAGCTTTTTTCCATCTACGTAACATTGCAAAAATCTGAAATCTTCTGTCCAAAAATTATGCAGAAAAATGTATCCATGCTTTTGTTACTTCTAGGTTAGACTACTGCAATGCTCTACTTTCCGGCTACCCGGATAAAGCACTAAATAAACTTCAGTTAGTGCTAAATTACGGCTGCTAGAATCCTGACTAGAACCCAAACATTTGATCCTATTACTCCAGTGCTAGCCTCCCTACACTGGCTTCCTGTTAAGGCAAGGGCTGATTTCAAGGTTTTACTGTTAACCTACAAAGCGTTACATGGGCTTGCTCCTACCCATCTTTCCGAGTTGGTCCTGCCGTACATACCTACCCGTACGCTACGGTCACAAGACGCAGGCCTCCTAATTGTCCCTAGAATTTCTAAGCAAACAGCTGGAGGCAGGGCTTTCTCCTATAGATCTTCATTTTTATGGAATGGTCTGCCTACCCATGTGAGAGACGCAGACGCAGACTCGGTCTCAACCTTTAACTTCTTTGGGCTGCAGGGGCAGTATTGAGTAGCTTGGATGAAAGGTGCCCATTTCAAACGGCCTCGTACTCAATTCTTGCTCGTACAATATGCATATTATTATTACTATTGGATAGAAAACACTCTCTAGTTTCTAAAACCGTTTGAATTATATCTGTGAGTAAAACAGAACTCATTTTGCAGCAAACTTCCTGACAGGAAGTGGAAAATCTGAAATCGATGCTCTGTTCCAGGGCATCCCTATTCATTTGCTTGATATGTATTAGTATACATGCACTTCATACGCCTTCCACTAGATGTCAATAGGCAGTGAGAGAAGAAATGGAGTGTATAGCTTGATCTGAGGTTGAATAAGAGCTCTTGGCATGACGTGACACCAATTTCCTGTTTTCTGGAAGGCGCGAGAAGGAACCGGGGATTGCCTTCTGAAAAGCTGTCGTTATAGACGGCTACTATCTCCGGCTTTGATTTTATTTGATAAATGTGACAATATCATCGTAAAGTATGTTTTTTCAATATAGTTTTATCATATTATTGAAAATTTTTCGGGAGGTTAGGCGTGTTGCGTTCTCTGCGTTTGTTCAGGAAGGAGAGCTTCGCGCCACTTGGCTAGTGTGCTTGCTAATTCAAGAGGGAAAAATGCCATTCTAAAACCAAACAACGATTGTTCCCGACAAAGGACCCCTTGTACAACATTCTGATGGAAGATCATCAAAAGTAGGACCCATTTATGATGTTATTTCATATATCTGTCGAACATGTGTACTATTAGTTTGCGCCCAGATTTTGGGCGCTCTCTCGCCATAACGTAAGCTGCATGTCGTAATGAAGTTATTTTTAGAATTCTAACACGGCGATTGCATTAAGAACTAAGCTATCTTTAATTTGCTGTCCAACATGTATTTTTTAGTAACGTTTATGAATAGTTATTTGATTAGATTAGGTGCCTCTCCAAGATTTCTCCGGACATTGTTATTGCATTTTGCCTAGTATTCACATTGTTTAACCACGATTTGTGCCGCTAAATATGCACATTTTCGAACAAACAATATATGTATTGTGTAATATGATGTTATAGGACTGTCATCTGATGAATTTTGAGAAGGTTAGTGAAAAAATTAATATCTTTTGCTGGTTTATTCGTTATCGCTACTGTTGGCTTGAATCAATGCTGTTGTGTTTTTGGCTATTGTGGTAAGCTAATATAATGCTATATTGTGTTTGCTGTAAAACACTTAAAGAATCGGAAATATTGGCTGGATTCACAAGATGTTTGTCTTTAATTTGCTGTACACCATGTATTTTTCATAAATGTTTTATGATGAGTATTTAGGTATTTCAATTTGGTCTCTGTAATTGTTCTAGCTGCTTCGGTGCTATTTCCGATTGTAGCTGCAATGTAAAACTATGATTTATACCTCAAATATGCAAATTTTTCGACACAAAACATAGATTTATTGTATAACTTGTTATAAGACTGTCATCTGATGAAGTTGTTTCTTGGTTAGTTTGGTTGGTTCTTGGTTAGTTAGGTTGGTTTTGTGAAGGCTACCTGTGCTGTGAAAAATGTCTGTGCTTTTTTGTATTTGGTGGTGAGCTAACATAAATATACGTGGTGTTTTCGCTGTAAAACATATTAAAAATCGGACATGTTGGCTGGATTCACAAGATGTGTATCTTTCATTTGCTGTATTGGACTTGTTAATGTGTGAAAGTTAAATATTTCTAAAAAATATCTTTTGAATTTCGTGCCCTGCACTTGGACGGGCTGTTTGTCATAAGTGTACCGGCACCGCCCTGCAGCCATAACGCCCTTGCTGTCTCTGCCTGGCCTCTAACCCTATTACAGGGGCTGAGTCACTGGCTTACTGGTGCTCTTTCATGCCGTCCCTAGATGCGGTGCATCACTTGAGTGGTTTGAGTCACTGACGTGATCTTCCTGTCTGGGTTGGCGCCCCCCCCTTGGGTTGTGCCGTGGCGGAGATCTTTGTGGGCTATACTTGGCCTTGTCTCAGGATGGTAAGTTGGTGGTTGAAGTTTTCCCTCTAGTGGTGTGGGGGCTGTGCCTTGGCAAAGTGGGTGGGGTTATATCGTCCCTGTTTGGCCCTGTCCGGGGGTATCATCGGATGGGGCCACAGTGTCTCCTGACCCCTCCTGTCTCAGCCTCCAGTATTTATGCTGCATTAGTTTATGTGTCGGGGGGCTAGGGTCAGTTTGTTATATCTGGAGTACTTGTCTTATCCGATGTCCTGTGTGAATTTAAGTATGCTCTCTCTAATTCTCTTTCTTTCTCTCTCTCTCGGAGGACCTGAGCCCTAGGACCATGCCTCAGGACGACCTGACATGATGACTCCTTGCTGTCCCCAGTCCACCTGGCCGTGCTGCTGCTCCAGTTTCAACTGTTCTGCCTGCGGCTATGGAACCCTGACCTGTTCACCGGACGTGCTACCTGTCCCAGACCTGCTGTTTTCAACTCTCTAGAGACCGCAGGAGCGGTAGAGATACTCTTAATGATCGGCTATGAAAAGCCAACTGACATTTACTCCTGAGGTGCTGCACCCTCGACAACTACTGTGATTATTATTATTTGACCATGCTGGTCATTTATGAACATATGAACATCTTGGCCATGTTCTGTTATAATCTCCACCCGGCACAGCCAGAAGAGGACTGGCCACCCCTCATAGCCTGGTTCCTCTCTAGGTTTCTTCCTAGGTTTTGGCCTTTCTATGGAGTTTTTCCTAGCCACCGTGCTTTTACACCTGCATTGCTTGCTGTTTGGGGTTTTAGGCTGGGTTTCTGTACAGCACTTTGAGATATCAGCTGATGTACGAAGGGCTATATAAATACATTTGATTTGATGATGTAGGCTGTGTGTAGCAGTTATGATATGGTTTGGAAAGTTTTTTTTGCCTGGTCACATAGAGCTGATGTGTTGTGCATTGACGTCCACACAGGACGAAGGGAAAAGATGAGGAGGAGAGTGCATAGTTGCGAGAAGGAATACAATGTGGCTGTTATGAAAGTGAACTGTGTTTATGCGTGATCAGGGGTGTATTCATTCCCACCGATTCTGTTGAAAAATGTTTCTTAAACTGAAACAAATGGGGATAAACATACCTGAATTTGTCCAATAGAAACTCTCGCTTGCAACTGTTGGACTATGATTACACCCTATATTAGCTAGATGCAGGCAAGATTGTGCAAGGCGGTATTGTCCATGTGTCGATCACCTCAAATTTTTCTAGACCTGTGCGCACCTACGTTGTAAACTTTCATTTATAGGCTAGGTTGTAGCAACCTCATGATGGGTATAGGGAAAATGTAATAGCCTAAACCTATCGCTGTTACATTTAACTGGGTGAATGGAATATGAATGACATTCAACCAATATGCTGTAATAGAAATAAGGCCATGCTCATTAAAAAAAATTATCTTCCTCCCTCATCTTAAACGGCACTGACCGCCACTGGGATAAATATACCTGAATTTGTCTAATAGAAACTCTCGTTTGCAACTGTTGGACTAATGATTACACCCTAGATCAGCTAGATGCAGGCAAGATTGTGTAAGGCATGTAATGAATGTCTCACTGTCTGTGCACCTACGTTGTTTAACTTTAATTCGTAGGCTGTAGCAACCTCATGACGGGTATAGGGAAAATGAAATCTATTAATGTTACATTGAGAGGCGTGAACAGAATATAAATTACATTCATCCAATATGATGTAATAGAAATAAGGCCATGCTCATTAAAAAAAATCCTCCTCCCTAATCCTAAATGGCACCCACCACCACTGGTGTACATGTGTAGGAGGGGGTACCCACCGGTGAGGCTGGCTAAACAATGTGCAGAAAGGTCAGTAATGATACCGTTCAGCCCCGCTCCGCAATTTACCTGAGAAACACACAAAAAGACAAAATGTTAGTCTCACAGTATTCCCAGGGTAAATAATTTAGTTTAACATCTTACCTAAAAGACAAGACACACCAAAACAACATTGTAATTCCCCAAAGGTCAAGCATTGCATTAACTTGTCACAAAAAAGCTAAACCTATTTTCTAGGGCTGATCCCATTTAGTCAACGGGTTGATTGTTTGGTAGATATGCTGTTGGTCGACAGATCTTTTAGTAGAGCAGTGACAAATATATACAAATAGTGGACTAATCCATTGCAGAGGCTGTGGGGATGGCACACCAGTAGTACATTTACCTTTAATTACCATAATTTCTCATCTACGTTTGTTTGGTTACGGTAATTTCTGTTAATGCATTCAATATTTTATTGTTACAGTCTTACCGTTGTCATTGTAGGAGTGGACACGTTTTTTGCAGAGCGCACAACCTAGGCTACACTTGTGAGTAAACAGTTTTGATTTATTTCATTCCATTTACAAGTTGTCAATTTATTAATTGGTCTTTTGTTTGAAGCACTCCTGTCAATCTTGAGTAAGGACGCACCTGATTCTGCATTGAAGTAGGCATAAGCTACCTGGCCTACATGCAAATGTAGACCTATAAATGTGCACGGTTGGGGATCTGATACTATTTCTGATTGTCTTAACTCCCCATCACTGCAGAGCTTCTCAAAGTTATTTTTTCTTCGCCTCAAACAGCAAGTAAACAAAGTCTGTTTTTACATCTATTGAGAATGACAATAGTTTGTCAATGTAGCCCATTTGAAAAATGTTTCCAGCTCTCTCCCTTTTGATAACCACTCAGCATGAAAGGGGAAAAAAATGCATGCTCTGATCTGGTGGAAACGTCAGAAAATAGACCTACCTGATTACATTTTATACCTTGCGAAAATAGCCTACAGCTATTCCTTGTAGACAGTTCCTGAGTAGCCAATGTGGTTTATAGGATTTTTATTTTATTTTTTAAATCAGGATATTTTCTACCTACGGGCTGCAATGTTTTTTTTTAATTATAAATGAAATTAAACTGTTCCACGAAAATGTGCATATGAAACTCATAACTGGCACGTAGATCAGTAGAAATGGTACGATAACTGCACTCCAAATGGAAAAGGTTGCCGACCGCTGGTACAGTTGAAGTCGGAAGTTTACACACATTTAAGTTGGAGTCATTAAAACTTGTTTTTCAACCACTCCACAAATGTCTTGTTAATTAACAAACTATAGTTTTGGCAAGTTGGTTAGGACATCTACTTTGTGCATGACACAAGTAATTTTTCCAACAATTGTTTACAGATTATTTCACTGTATCACAATTCCAGTGGGTCAGAAGTTTACATACATTAAGTTGACTGTGCCTTTAAACAGCTTGGAAAATTCCAGAAAATGTCATGGCTTTAGATAGGCTAATTGACATCATTTGAGTAATTGGAGGTGTACCTGTGGATCTATTTCAAGGCCTACCTTCAAACTCAGTGCCTCTTTGCTTGACATGGGAAAATCAAAATAAATCAGCCAAAACCTCAAAAAATAAATTAAAAGACCTCCACAAGTCTGGTTCATCCTTGGGAGCAATTTCCAAACGCCTGAAGGTTCCACGTTCATCTGTACAAACAATAGAACGCAAGTATAAACAACATGGGACCACACAGCCGTCATACCGCTCAGGAAGGAGACGCGTTCTGTCTCCTAGAGGTAAACATACTTTGGTGCGAAAAGTGCAAATCAATCCCAGAACAACAGCAAAGGACCTTGTGAAGATGCTGGAGGAAACCGGTACAAAAGTATCTATATCAACAACCTGAAAGGCCGCTCAGCAAGGAAGAAGCCACTACTCGAACTGCCATAAAAAAGCCAGACTACGGTTTGCAACTGCACATGGGGACAAAGATTGTACTTTTTGGAGAAATGTCCTCTGGTCTGGTGAAACAAAAATAGAACTGTTTGGCCATAATGACCATCGTTATGTTTGGAGTAAAAAGGAGCAAGCTTGCAAGCCGAAGAACACCATCCCAAACGTGAAGCACGGGGGTGGCAGCATCATGTTGTGGGGGGTGCTTTGCTGCAGGAGGGACTGGTGCACTTCACAAAATAGATGGCATCATGAGGAAAGGAAAATTATGTGGACATATTGAAGCAACATCTCAAGACATCAGTCAGGAAGTTAAAGCTTGGTCACAAATGGGTCTTCCAAATGGAAAATGACCCCAAGCATACTTCCAAAGTTGTGGCAAACTGGCTTAAGGATAACAAAAGTCAAGGTATTGGAGTGGCCATCAAAGTCCTGACCTCAATCCTATAGAACATTTGTGGGCTGAACTGAAAAAGTGTGTGTGTGCAAGGAGGCCTACATACCTGACTCAGTTATACCAGCTCTGTCAGGAGGAATGGGCCAAAATTCACCCAAATTATTGTGGGAAGCTTGTGGAAGGCTACCTGAAATGTTTGACCCAAGTTAAACAATTTAAAGGCAAATGCTACCAACTACTAATTGAGTGTATGTAAACTTCTGACCCACTGGGAATGTGATGAAAGAAATAAAAGCTGAAATAAATAATTCTCTATTATTCAGACATTTCTCATTGTTAAAATAAAGTGGTGATCCTAACTGACCTAAGACAGGGACTTTTTACTCTGATTAAATGTCAGGAATTGTAAAAAACTGAGTTTAAATGTATTTAGCTAAGGTGTATGTAAACTTCCGACTTCAACTGTATAGCCTAACGGCAGAATCTGCAGAAGCCAGCAGCAGCGGGAGGAGAGTCGGGAACAGGTTTTTTCCTTCTGGTTAGGCTATATTGATCTCTGGCTCCCTATTTAGTAATTTGTGTGTCTTAGGCTCAGTAGCCTACATATAGTTGACTTTATTCAAACATAGAAAAATACATGGTCGTCTAAGATTTTCTTTTCAGGGACAGCCCTAATATTTTCACCATCTTCGCAGCCATCCTCGTTGAGTGTTTGCCATAGCATGTGGCATTTAACATGTGAAACAAGACACACCAAAAACAGCGTATCACAGCCAGTCCACGTCATTGACATTTACAGTGCCTTATAAACATACACGACATCCTCTATCCAACCCGGCAGATAAATAACTGAAATCAAGCTACAAACGCGAGACACTATGTGATATTAGGTTCACTTAACTGATCCATCCGTTATGCTGGTCTTCTCTGGCATTTCCAAATCACCAGATAAGTGCTACATCTTTAACCATTTTATCCAGGTTTAGTTTGAGTAACCTTTTCCAAATAAAAACTTTATAGCAATAAAGCTCCTGCCCATTTCCCACTATGTTTTGGTCGGTGGAACAACAGACACACTGCAGAGCGTAAATCACAGCAGGTTTGTATGCGTGAAGCTAATAGTACCGCAGATGGTAAAGCAGGACACCACAATGCATTGTTTCATATTAGCTCGAACCCTGTAAAAGCCATACCTAACTAACTCAAAGCTCAGGGTTTGGACTTTACCTGCAGGGCAAAATTCAAAGTGGGTAGTGAACTAATGGTTATGTGGGGTGGTAAGTTTAAAGATGTGGTTGCGGTCTGAGATCTCATTGGGAGTGGATCAGATGTTTCGGTGTCGGCCCGATGTAATGCACATCGTTCACACGTCAGGAAAGAGGAATTTGTGGCCAGAAAGCATTGCCAAATATGGAAGCTTATGTTACCAGAGTGAAAGCTGATAGACCAGTGTGAAAAGCAAGGACAGAAACAAAGGAAGACAAAAAAATAAATAAAATGCAATGAAAGATGCTTGTGAAGCATTTTTATCCACTCCCCCTCTCCAGGCCGTGTTCCTCTCACAGTCTGTCCCACATCACTTCTGACAGGCAGTTCCCCATCCCAGCCCCCCTGGACTCCCAGACCCCTTCAGGGGCCAATACTTAATCCTGTTAAATCATGTCAACCCTTC
Source organism: Salvelinus alpinus (assembly GCF_045679555.1). Classification (NCBI taxonomy): domain Eukaryota; kingdom Metazoa; phylum Chordata; class Actinopteri; order Salmoniformes; family Salmonidae; genus Salvelinus; species Salvelinus alpinus. The sequence continues at coordinate 33,311,405 of NC_092097.1, read as the reverse complement.
CCAGAATTAGATTAGCACTTGAGAGCATCTTCCATATCCACCCAGGGTTTCCCTCTATAGAGAGCACAGACAGGCAGGGCTGCCAGGTGGGATGGAAGTTCACGCCACCAAACAGGTGCTTCAGAGGAGCTCCTCACAACTTGTCTCAGACTCGACATCAGCTGCTGCTGCCTCCCAGACATCACTGTCAATGCCCCCCCCGAAACTAAACAGACTGCAGTGGCATAGAGTACTGTTAAGCAGTCACATGTTAGGGGAATGCCTTTGTTTGGGGCAGAGAAAAGGATAAGATAAGATAAAATAGTTTGATCAGCTCTGGCTGTCTCCCTTCAAACCTAATCGAGATAATCCAACACATCAATATCAAAATAGATGATGCAAAGATGCTAATAACATAATTGAATAGTATTGATATATATATGCAGCAGAATGCTATCTTGCAGTAGATAACCTAATAACGGTGCTCTATCTACAATGGGCTCTACATATATTTAATCTAATCTCTAATCTACAAGGTAAAGTCTACGGTGTGTCTGCATCTGGCAAATACAGACAACAATTACAAGGGTTGGAATATAGCCTAACGTGCCAGTTTTTCCCAACACACACGGCTGTTGAACAAGACTATGTATGGGCTGATTCCAATGCTGTGATCCTGTGAATCACTGCAATGATAATATGCCCTGAGGCGTCAGCTGACAATGCATGGGAATGAGGGCCAGACCTATGTGGTCTGCCTTCACCAGCAGCCTCAGCAACACTGGGCTAGACAGTCTAAATCCACTATGTCACTGTGCACCTGGAGGCTGGTAAGGCAGGCGGGCGGGCAGGAGGTGGGACATTCTTTCAGGATGAGTGTCAGGGAGGGTAATTGTCTGCCAGGAGTTGGCCTCACAGATGGAGGCTCAGTGGGTTTGAAGGTTTTTTGGAGAGAGTCGGTATGTGGAGTCGACACACAAAAAAGAAAGACAGAGGAAGCGAAAGAGTTATACAGAGAGGATGACAGTAGGGCTGGGCGATATATCGAATTCATTCGAATGTATGTTTTTGCGCAATATTCCAAATGCCTGTATCGCAGAATCAAGTTTTTTTGGTATTTTTCGTTTATGTGGGTTTATGTCCGCTTGTTCTCATGTTGTCTTTTTGGTTTCGTCTCGTGCACCTTCTCATTTACACCAGAGATCTATATAATGACGAGATGCTCATGTCTCCACTGGGAGTAGTTGTCCCAAAGCCGGGAAGGTAGGCGACAAGGTTCAAAATAAGCGCATTGGGCATATTTTGGACATATTTAGGCGAGAGTAAAACCTCTCGCTTGGCCTCTTTCTCCCAAGCACCTCCCCTTACCTCTCACAACGACAAAGATGAGCGATTACTTCTTCCTCTCTGACAAACGGTTTCAACTCGCTATTTGCATTTGAGGTTTGGTCCAACAGAAAATCGGTCATATGGACACCGAAACACATGGAAACATTATTTGACTGTTAACTTTTCGAACAATACCCAGTTTGTTTCAACTCCTCAAATTTCGAGAAGACACTACTAAAACGGATGTACAAATGAACGTTCATTCTGGAAAATGTAGTCGCATTACGGTACCACGTATTGCTAGCAGCATTTACGTCAAATAAAGATTGTTATACTAGCTGTTTAGTCTGTTTTATAAATACATTTTCTGTAATGCCTGCTACATTATTATTGGATGTGCATTATGCATGTTTCTATAATAAAAAAATTACAAAAAGGACATTTTTATAAAACAGACCTGAAAGCCAGATCAGTGATTATTGCAACAACAAAAAAAGCAAGTACAACAATTTTGATAAAATAATGAAATTATTAGTGGGTCTTTTGGTTGTGGAAGGCATATATCCAGCCTAGGTATAATTTCACGAGCTCTGAAATTCATTAGATTATTGCTGACTGTTTTAAATGCAGTGTATTTGACCTTTAACTGTTCAACAAAGCTTATTTAAAGAAAATATTGTTTTTAAATGTTGATGTATATCGTGAATTGCCCATAAGTTATAAAAAAAGAAAATGGAGATATGAGTTTTAGGCCATATCGCCCGGCCCTAGATGACAGTGGATAGAAAGGTGGCACGAGAGAAAGAAAGAAAGATGGAGACAGACCTATATAGAGATGGAGAAGGTGGGGGAGGTTGTGGGGGTGGATCGTCTACCCGTCTGAACGCAATCAAAAATAATTCTACCCTTGGGGCATTTCTATGCTCTTGCCAAGAGCCCCCATCCCCCCCAGCCCCCTACCACACCCACCCCGGTTTGGGATCTCTCCTTTCCCCAAAGACTAGGTTAGGGTACGATCACAGAAACGTGAATATTAATCCACACTCACATGCATGATAAGTTCCATTCCACCATAATTAGTTCATCAAAAGAACTCAAATATATGCAAATGTTAATTAATCGAGTGCCGGGTGGGTGGAAAGGGAGGGGGAGTGATCTTAGCTGTGCGTTACAAAAAAAATCTGGTGCTTATAGGGGTTCAAAATAGAGCAGATTAAACAATCAGTCAAACAATAATACATTTGATCCAAGGGCCCTTTGAACATGGCAGGGTAAGAATCTGCACATTCTCCGAAACAAACCACCATTTGTTGAAATTGATTGGTCATGGCAATGGGAGAAACTCGTGGAAAGGGCATAGAAGAACTGAGTCCGTAGGGTACAGCTACAGAGAAAAAGCTATGCAAGCGTTTTAAGAAAACTCTGTGCATCACTACTCCAATAAAAGAGCTGTGCCAGTTTGTTATAAGTCACAGGGTGAACTGCACAGTTTGGATAACATGTACACTAAATCTTTCCCATCGTTAAACAAAATACAGAGACCAACATTAACAAAGAATTACAAGCTTATCAAAGAGCCATCAGACATCAACCCCCCTTCGCAATCATTTTGGCCAACTCAGCAAACAGACAGACAACCCCCACATCCATGTTTCTCAGACCTCAGCCAGACACAGAGTAGACTCACTTAGGATGCAGCACCCTATTCCCTTTATAGTGCACACATTAAGACCAGACCCCTATAGGCCCTGGTCAAAAGTAGTGCAATATATAGGGTCCCATTTGGGACGCATCCTCAAACTAGCCAGCCAAGTCTAAAGCGCCATCATCTTGATCAACTTTACCTCAAACTTCTAAGAGTTTGATCTCCTCTGAGAGTTACAGTCTATCTCTGACTGACTCAGTGCTGTGACATTGCAGTAGTCAGCAAAGTCACCAGACAGAGCGTAGCGGAACAGAACAGAACTTAGGCTGGGCCTGCTGAGGAGCTATAAAATCCCAGCCGGTCATTAAGGAGACAGATAACCTCATACTTCAGACTGGCTTATCAACAGAAACAGCATCTGTCTGCATTTTAGTGGAGGACTCACTGTGTCCTAGAGGAGACATTAAAATACAGGACATTTTAGGGGCTTCGTGAGAGTCTTGTAAATTCACCATTCTCATCATGGTGTTAGGTTTTTACTTTATTTTGAGCCCTTCGGTCTCTGTGAAGGTTGGTTGGCCGTTCGTTGAGGCACATGACAAAGTTAGTTGGCATGAATCAAACTCTGCTGACAACACTCAAAGTCACGGACATGTCATCAAAGTCAAGGTTAGGATGAGATGTCTAGCTCTTTGATCACATCCAAATGCATGGCATATATACCAACACTGGCCAGCCAACTGGCATGAATACCGCATGCTTAGAGGACTCCTGAAACAAGATCAAATACTGTGGACTGGCTCTCACACAAACCCGTTAACAAGAACTCCATGTCTCTTCCTGGTCACTTTGAAGAGACCAGAGCTTGTCCATTAAAATCTCTGTTTTTAATGTGAACCTCTCTCAGTACGAGAAAACAGCAAGCAATACTAGTAAAAATCTGCACACTCAATACTTAGTGAGGACGGAGGAAAACCCAGTGTTCAAAACACTTCATTCTGGAGGAGTTTGAGGCACATACTAACTATATGCGCACAAACACGCACACAACACTACTCTCATTGCTAAGACTTGTGTCAATACACCAGAGTACCATTTCCCCAGGGCTTATTACAGTTAAGCAGTATGGAGGCACCCACAACACTGTTAAAAATCACTGGATTGTTTGTTTAACCAAAGATAAATATTAATATGGAAATATAATATAAAGCTTGACCATGTAAAACAAACAGAATGCTAGAGCAGGACACTTTCACCACAAACTCCAGGTTATTCTGATTCTAGTCAATACTTTATGGTGATGGGGGTGATAATTGGTATAGGACCCTCCTTTTTTTCACTGTTTTGCCCATATTTTCTCTAAGTACAGTGATATCAGAGCTGTACTTATTATAATGTACCATGTGCCTGTAGTGTACGCTAAGCATGCCCAAGCCAACTCTACTCTATAAACAGTTGCTATAAACAGTTGCTCGAAGCTTTGTTGACACTACTTACACACAGTATAATATCACGCTGCTGACTAAGTAGAGCAGCAATATCAAATGTAGCCTGCAGTGCCCCCTTTCCACAGACCCAAAGATGGATTAGTCCCCGAGGGCGTCTGGTTATGACTACGCTAAATTGAGTATTAGGGGCTAGTAGCTGATCCATGCCAATGAGTGACCCCTCATGCCCGCCCCTCTCCACAGCAGCCCAGCTGTTCTGCCTACCATCCTGCTCCCCCTCATCATGTACAGAGATTCTGATCCCCACCCGCCACAAAACCCAGGCAAAAACCTGCCAACCAGCGGATTTGCAGCCCGCTGACAAAATTAGACGCACAGAAAAAACAACAAAGCAAATAAAAGCACTCATGTATACGAGTACAGGGAAACGTTTTTGCTGTATACAAAAATGTTCTAGAAACACAATCTAATAAACACATACACAAATGCACATTAACACAGAAGTACACAATGCCATCCTCTTCCGAAAATACACAATAAAATACTCTCCCACACAAAACATTGCAACCAAAACTGCACGTTAGTGTCTCCCTTCTTCCAGTTCATCGCCCCTCTTCCCCCATCACCTCATAGGTCACTAGATGTTCCAGAGCTCCTGTTCCTCCACTGGGGAATGACTGGGATCAATATGGAATAAACCCTACGTACAGGAATGAGATAATATCCACAGTACAGAATGCCTCTGCCAGGCAGCCACTGCTCCTGTCAGTGTCAGCTGGGCCAGCCTCGTGCTGCAGTGACAGCCTCTCTCCCTCTGTTCTCACCCAGAGAGGAGGAGTAGTAGGAGGAGAGGGGACGTGTGCCGTTTCTAAATCTCTCTGAGGCTCAGTGCTGAGACGTCAGGGCCATCCTAGTGCAGCAGTAGCAATGTTGACCTACTGTGCGTGTCTGCAGTAGCGACGGCTATTGTTCCAGAGACCTAGCTGAGAAAGAGAACACTAGCCAGCGCTAAAGCACATAAGAGCATGCAATAGAGAGAAGAAGTGAGAGAGAGAGCGAGAGAGAGAGACAGGCCCTCCTCCACTCATAGACAAACCCTGCCAACTACAACAGTTGTGGACAAGCCCCTGTGCGCTGCTCCTCCTCCTCTGCTTGAGCCCAGAATTAACTCTAAGTGCTGGCTGGCTGATGGGGAGCAGGGAGGGAGGGAGCAGGTAGGGAAGGGGGAAGTCAAAGAAAGAAAGGGGGTTAGCTATTGACAATTGTATTTGACCTTTATTTAACCAGGTAGGCTAGTTGAGAACAAGTTATCATTTACAACTGCAACCTGGCCAAGATAAAGCAAAGCAGTGCGACAAACAGAGTTACACATGGAATAAACAAACATACAGTCAATAATACAATAGAGAAAGTCTATATACAGTGTCTGCAAATGAGGTAGGATAAGGGAGGTAAGGCAATAAATAGGCCATAGTGGCGAAATGATTACAGTATGGCAAATTAAACACTGGAGTGATAGATGTGCAGAAGATGAGTACGCAGAAGATGAGTGCGCAAGTAGCGGTACTGGGGTGCAAAGGAGCAAAATAAATAACAATATGGGGATGAGGTAGTTGGATGGGCTATTTACAGATTGGCTATGTACAGGTGCAGTGATCTGTGAGCTGCTCTGACAGCTGGTGCTTAAAGCTAGTGAAGGAGATATGAGTCTCCAGCTTCAGTGATTTTTGCAGTTCGTTCCAGTCATTGGCAGCAGAGAACTGTAAGGTAAGGCTGCCGAAGGAGGAATTGGCTTTATAGGTGACCAGTGAAATATACCTGCTGGAGCGCGTGCTGTGGGTGGGTGCTGCCATGGTGACGAGTGAGCTGAGATAAGGCGGGGCTTTACCTAGCAACGACTTATAGATGACCTGGAGCCAGTGGGTTTGGCGACGGATATGAAGCGAGGGCCAGCCAACGAGAGACATAGCCTGGGGAGGGGAGTGTAGTGTACATCCGCCCAGCTCCATCCACACATTTTGAGTTGAGCGGGACAGGGGGCTGCCAGCTAAGAGGATTTCCAGCCCCTGAAAAAGAGAGGCTGCAGTCTAATAAAGTCACGCACAATGACTTGAATGCGGAAGTGGAGCGCTCCTGAATGTGAATCGATAATGTAACATTTCTGTTTTTATTCTGTGAGGAATAAGAGGAATTATAAACTGAGGGGGAGAGGCCACAGAGTGGAGGTTTTCTAAACTCTACAATTGTAGATTAAACTATGTCTTTCATCTATTGAGCAAGCTCCAGGCTACTTTAACCTTAGATCTATTAAAATATGGCTGTGAAATCTAATAACAGTTAAAAATAGATGAGGGGTGAAAGGTGAATAAGCTACCGGCCGCAGAATGTTTTTCCATGGACCATACGCTGAGGGTGCAGAGATGGAATTAGACTGGTGTAGAGACATGTTCTGGTGTAGAGACATGTTTCCTCCACACCAAGACAGGTGGCTACTACACACTTAAGATAAAGATGGTGGCTGGCTGTAGGCTACAACCTGTCACCATCTTTACCTTAGTGTGTATGTGTGTGTGTCTGTCACAGCCACACACCGTCAGCCTGTCAGTGCCTGGAAGAGAACACCCACATCACCACCAGCCCCTTAACATGGAACATGCCTACCAAACCCCCATCACATACCAAACCCCCACCATTATTGCCTAATTACAGATCTGGAATGCTGGTTATTCATTGATGCTATGTGGTCCTGAATCCAGGGCCCACCCTGCTGCTGTCACACCCACATGACTGGCCTTCCTCCCCACAAGGAACTATGTCAAATAGGGAATTTACATCTATACTACAGAACTCAATGTTTGGAATGTCTACCTTTCACATAAACGGTCATACCACACGGACAAACCACCCCCATACACGCTCATATAATGATATTACATTTCTTTTAAAGACAATTTATTCTACTGTGACCCTATTTTGGCCCTGCTGTCTGGTTGGAATCTTTGCATTGATTTACAGTCTATGGGGCATGTTGGGATTAGAAAAGGGAGGAAAAGTAATGTCTTCGAGCATGGCTGTTCTTAGACTACCCTCTATCCATCTCCTTCCTTGTGGTGGAAAATAATCAAATCAAATTGTATTTGTCACATGCGCCGAATACAACAGGTACCTTACCGTGAAATGCTTACTTACAAGCCCTTAACCAACAATGCAGTAAAAAAACAAAAACATTTATAAATAAAAAAGTAACAATAAAAAAAACTATGAGGCTATAAATGTGAGTAAATGTGTGCGGGTACAGGTTAGTCGAGGTCATTTGTACATGTAGGTAGGGGTAAAGTGACTATGCATAGATAATAAACAACGAGTAGCAGCAGTGTAAAAACAAAGACTAGGGTCAATGCAAATAGTCCGGGTAGCCATTTGATTAATTGTTCAGCAGTCTTATGGCTTGGGGACCTAGACTTGGTGCTCCGGTACCCCTTGCCGTGCGTGTGGTAGCAGAGAGATCAGTCTATGACTTGGATGACTGGAGCCTTTGACAATTTTTTGGGCCTTTCTCTGATACCGCCTAGTATTATTATATAGGTCCTGGATGGCAGGAAGCTTGGCCCCAGTGATGTACTGGGCCGTACGCACTATCCTCTGTAGTGCTCTCGATGGTGCAGCTGTATAACTTTTTGAGAATCTGGGGACCGATGACAAATCTTTTCAGTCTCCTGAGGGGTAAAAGGCATTGTCGTGCCCTCTTCACGACTTTCTTGGTGTGTGGAATTCTGTACATAACCTCCTCCAGTGACTAAAGCACCTCTCAGGGTGAGACAGAGGACTCTGGGGGAGAGGAAGAGGGTGGTCAGATGGGGAATGTTTTACGTTGTGTGTGCTGTAGTTAAAAGAAGCAGCCTAGTATACGTTTATAAACTCAAAAGGTTCTCTGTTCTTGAAGAGTTGAAACAGTGCATGTTTTGTCTCCCCTACTGTATATGGTTGGCGTGTGACTAGCGTTGTCATAATGCTCAAAGGTCCTCGCTGTCGACTGTGCATTGTGGTTCGTCTCTCACTACCCCAGGGCAAATGGTTGACAGTTCGAGTAGACAGTACACACCACAGAGAGACTTAGACACACCCGAGCTATTTTTGAACTTTTCCTGGCAGAAAACAATATCTGATATATAAATACATTAATGTACACAAAAAAATATGTTTTAAGCAAAATCTCATTTTTCAGACACAAGTGCAAACTTCACACTATCATTTCAGAGGACCACCTATTGAGATGTGCCTTTTGTTAAGTAAATAAGGTGATAAATCAGCTGAAGATTAGACTGGAGTAGGACCTGAGATGCAGTGCCTTAGACCGCTGTGCCACTCTGGATGCCCTTAGTGAATAGCCTCTTAATGGAAAATACACATTTAGCCATGTAAAGCTAAAGGGTTCCTAGCCTGAGCGGTGGATAAAACGGTGTGGCTCTAAAACATACAGGTTGCGTGTCAAATAGCACCCTATTCTCTTTATAGTGCACTACATTTGACAGGGTTAACAGTATTGCACTATATATGGGATGCATTCACAGTGTGGCTCTGGGTCTTATACAGCCAACTACAGTGACTAGCATAAGCTCCATTACCCATACACTTGTTCAGACACAACCCATGAGTCAGACAAGCCCACGCTAACACTATCATTACTGAAGCGTTCAGCCACATTAACCAGCCGCCATCGACGGCATTTCTATAGCTTACCACGTACGAGGCATTCATCATGGAAATCGACAATTAAATATATTTCTGCCTATATCAGCAAATTTCCCCCAAAACGGGTGACTCATCAGTTCTTAGAATGAACATCAGTAACAATAACACACAACTGTAACAATAACACACAACTGCTTCATTACGTTACTGAAAAAAACACATCTGTCTGCAAATTTTGTTTCATCATAATATTTGTATAGCACTAAACGTGTGTGCATTTGTGTGATAAAACTGTGCAAAGTGTAATCGTTACACTTCTCTCATACTACAGTATAGCTCCCTTTGGCATCCCTTTACTACTACTACTGACCGGAGAACAGTTTGTCTTTGCTTGGGGGGGGGGTACCGATTTTGTCTGTCTCCCAGTCAAGGGGGTGGGATTCCCCTCCAGCACATCATCCCTGGGGGATTATCAAGCCAGTCATCTGATAAATAAGACAAGACACAGTGACTCCCCTCTGCCAGATGGTGAAGCGTGATTCATCACTCCAGAGAACGCATTTCCACTGCTCCAGAGTTCAATGGCGGTGAGTTATACACCACTCCAGCCGACACTTGGCATTGTACATGGTGATCTTAGGCTTGTGTGCGGCTGCTCAGCCATTGAAACCCATTTCATAAACTCCCAGAAAACAGTTAGTGGTGACGTTGCTTCCAGAGGCAGTTTAGAACGCGCTAGTGAGCGTTGCAACCGAGGACACTCGGCGGTCCCATTCTGTGAGCATGTGTTGCTCCTAGACGTTTCCGCTTCACAATAACAGCACTTACAGTTGAACGGGGAAGCTCTAGCAGGGCAGAAATTTGACAAACTGACTTGTTGGAAAAGTGGCATCCTATGACAGTGCCACTTTGAAAGTCACTGAGCTCTTCAGTAAGGCCATTCTACTGCCAATGTTCCTATGGAGATTGCATGGCTGTGTGCTCAATTTTATACACCTGTCAGCAACAGATAGCTGAATCCACAAATTTTAATGGGTGTCCACATACTTTTGCATATATAGTGTACCTTACAAGACAAGTATTTCAATGTGAACACCCACAGTCAGTCTCCCTGTTCAGCCTTGTCTGCCCTGGTGTAATGAAGACCCTCCAGGGACCAACAAGGACACAGACACTGGTGACAAAATCAATGCGGTTTTACAGCTCCCCTCAATTAGAGATCTACCATCTGAATTATACATTGGCCCTCTTCCTGCATCTCACAGAGGAACAGGACAGGGTGTTTCAAGCTGAACAGCCTAAAGCTAGATTTTCACTAACTAATTCACACAGAGACAGTACTTAGTTGTTGCACATCCGGTAGATGTACATCATTGGCCGCTCCTCAGAGGAGGAATATCCTCAGTGAATTTCCTTTTTTACATTTTTATATCAACAACAAACAAAACAAAAATGGTAAAACATTTAAAAGTGACCCTTTTTAGACCAAAATCTACTAAATACACTACAGGTCAGAAGTTTTATTATACCTACTCATTCAAGGGTTTCCTTTATTTTTACTATGTTCTACATTGTAGAATAATAGTGAAGACATCAAAACTATGAAACAACACATGGAATCATGTATTAACCAAAAGTGTTAAACAAAATATATTTTATATTTCAGATTCTTCAAAGTAGCCACCCTTTGCCTTGATGACAGCTTTGTACACTTGGCATTCTCTCAACCAGCTTCACGAGGAATGCTTTTCCAACAGTCTTGAAGGAGTTCCCACATATGCTGAGCACTTGTTGGCTGCTTTTCCTTCACTCTGCAGCCCGACTCATCCCAAACAATCTCAATTGGGTTGAGGTCGGGTGATTGTGGAGGCCAGGTCATCTGATGCAGCAATCCATCACACTCCTTGGTCAAATAGCCCTTAGAGCCTGGACGTGTGTTGGGTCATTGTCCTGTTGAAAAACAAATGATAGTCCCACTAAGCGCAAACCAGATGGGATGGCATATTACTACAGAATGCTGTGGTAGCCATGCTGGTTAAATGTGCCTTGAATTCTAAATAAATCACAGTGTCACCAGCAAAGCACCCCCACACCACCTTCTCCATGCTTCACGGTGGGAACCACAAATGCGGAGATCAACCGGTCACCTACTCTGCATCTCACAAAGACACGGCGGTGCGAACCAAAAATCTCAAATTTGGATTCATCAGACCAAAGGATCGATTTCCACCAGTCTAATGTCCATTGCTCATGTTTCTTGGCCCAAGCAAGTCTCTTCTTATTGGTGTCCTTTAATAGTGGTTTCTTTGCAGCAATTCAATGATGAAGGCCTAATTCATGCAGTCTCCTCTGAACAGTTGATATTGAGAGGTGTCTGTTACTTGAACACTGTGAAGCATTTATTTGGGCTGCAATCTGAGGAGCAGTTAACTCTAATGAACTTTTCCCCTGCAGCAGAGGTAACTCTGGAGCTTCCTTTCCTGTGGCGGTCCTCACAAGAGCCAGTTTCATCATAGCGCTTGATGCTTTTTGCGCCTGCACTTGAAAAAACCTTAAAAAGTTCTTGACATTTTTCGGATTGACTGACTATGTCTTAAAGTAATGATGGACTGTCATTTCTCTTTGCTTATTTGTTCTGTTCTTGCCATAATATGGACTTGGTCTTTTACCAAATAGGGCTATCTTCTGCATTCCGCCCCTACCTTGTCACAACACAAATGATTGGCTCAAATGCATTAAGGAAAGACATTCCACAAATTAACAAGGCACACCTGTTAATTGAAATGCTTTTCAGGTGACTACCTCATGAAGCTGGTTGAGAGAATGCCAAGAGTGTGCAAAGCTGTCAAAGCAAAGGGTGGCTACGTTGAAGAATCTGTGTTGTGTTATTTCATAGTTTTGATGTCTCCACTATTATTCTACAATGTAGAAAATAGTCAAAATAAAGAAAATCCCTTGAATGAGTAGGTGTGTCCAAACTTTTGACTGGTACTGTATGTACATCTACCTGAACACTACAGTAGGAGAAACCCCCGATCTTGGGTCTTGTTCATTCAAACCCCCTAACCATCAGCGACACTACTCCTCCAGAGTTGCAAAAGTTCACATTTGGATTCATGTACTCAAACCGTTTACAGTGTGAAACCTAATAGCTTATTAATCAATAAAAGCATTAATTTAACCATGCTCTCGCTGCCAAGGCAGCAGCAACTCATCCTGGGGTCCAAACAAGATTAAGGCGATTATATAAAAAATAAAACAGTACATCACACAACACACTACTGTACAATATATCTACAATAAAATCCATTATACAGCAATATAACAATATTACAATGTAGGTGTGTGTAGAGTGCATGCGTTAGATTGTGTGTGCTTATGCTTGTGTGTGCGCATGTGCGTCTCTTCACAGTCAATTCTGTTCAATAAGGTGTAGTTTGATCTGTATTTAAATCTGACTTTACTGCTTGCATGGGATACTTGATGTGGAAGAGAGGAGTTCCATGTAGTCATGGCTCTATGTAGTACTGTGCGTTTCCCATCGTCTGTTCTGGACTTGTGAACTGTGAAGAGACCTCTGCTGAGGGGTATGCATGGGTGTCTGAGCTGTGTGCTAGGCGTTTGAAAAGACAGCTCGGTGCGTTCAGTATTTCAATACCTCTTACAAAGACAGGTAGTGATGTAGTCAATCTCTCCTCTACTTTGAGCCAGGACAGATTGACATGCATGTTATTAATATGTTAGCTTAAGGGCCAGCGGTGCTGCTCTGGGCCAACTGTAATCTGCCTCTGTTCTTCTTTGTGCCACTTGACCAGGACTAGGCAGTAGTCCAGGTGTGAAAACTAGGGCCTGTAGGACTTGGTTTGTTGATAGCGATGTCAAGAAGAGCAGTGCTTTGTTACAGACAGACCTCTCCCCATCTTAGCATCAATATGTTTTGACCATAAAAGTTTACAATCCAAGGTTACGACCAAGCAGTTTAGTCTCCACAACTTGCTCAAATTCCACATTCATTACAAGATTTAGTGAATGATTTGTCCAAATACAATGCTTTAGGTTTTTGAAATATTTAGGACTAGCTTATTTCTTTCCACCCATTCTAAAACTGACTACAGCTCTTTGTTACGTGTTGCAGTGATTTCACTTGCTATGGTAGCTGGCATGTATAGTGTTGAATCATCAGCATACATAAACACACAGGTTTTACTCCGTGCCAAAGGCAGGTGATTGGTAAAGATAGAAAAAAGTAAAAGGGGCCAAGACAGCTGTCCTGGGGAATGCCAGACTACCTGGGTTATGTTAGAAGCACTTCCATTAAAGCCAGACTCAGTAAGTGCAAAATAAAATAATGCATTTTCAAATTTGGTTTATATCTCTCAGTCAGAAGATGGTGCCAACAGACATGGCAGCTCTGCTTCAAACTCCTAAGAAACTTTGCAGTATTACTTTTTTTTTGTTATTTGTTACTTACATTATTAGCCCAGAATGTTTTTTGTGTTAGTACATACATCCGGAAATAACTTTTGGATATCAGAGCAGCAGTAACTCACCAGCATTACATCCAGGAATACGACTTTCCCGAATTGGATCCTGTGTTTGTACACCCCAGGGCAATTTAACTTATCCCAGAGGCTGCGCTCCTAGATGCTGCCGGCGGAGAAGAGGTATTCGGAGTGGAATTCTAGTCCGACTCAGGAGGCAAGCACACCATCTACCACTTCCAAGTACATTACTCGCTAATGTTTGGTCTCTGGACAATAAAGTAGACAAGCTCAGGGCGAGGATCTCCTTCCAGAGAGACATCAGGGACTGTAACAATCTGTTTCACGGAATCATGGCTCTCTCCGGATATACTGTCCCCGTCCATACAGCCAGCTGGGTTCTCAATACATCGTGCAGACAGGAATAAAGAACTCTCCGGGAAGAAGAAAGGAGGTGGTGTATGTTTCATGATGAACTACTCATGGTGTGATTGTGACAACGTTCACCGACCTAGAATACATCAAATGCGGACCGTAATACCTCCCAAAATAATTATTTTTGGTTATAAATCACAGCCGTGTACAGCCGTGTAACCCCCCTCAAGCCGATACCACGACAGCTACACTAGACTTTGTGCAAACTGAAAATCACAAATCCTGAGGCTGCATTTATTGTAGCTGGGGATAAAGCAAATTTGAGGAAGATGCTACCAAAGTTCTATCAGCATATTGACTGTAGTAATCGCGCTGCTAAATGCTCAAAAGGTCTATTCAATGCTTTTCTGACCAATTTGAATCCATGCTTTCTTTTGATTAATCCATGATTGTTTTGATCACGCGGACTGGGATATTTTCCAGATAGCCTCTGAGAATAACATTGACATATACACAGACACGGTGACTGAGTTCATCAGGAAGTGTATAGGCGATGTTGTTCCCACTGGGACTATTAAAACCTACCCAAACCTTTGCCCGCTTTGAGGATAACACAGTGCCCACCAAGGCAACACGCTCCCAAGGACTGTGGGCTCTCATTCTCCATGGCCAACGTGAGTAAGACATTTAAGCGTGTTAACCCTCACAAGGTTGTCGGCCCAGACGGCATCCCTAGCCGCGTCCTCAGAGCATGCGCAGACCAGCTGGCTGGAGTCTTTACGGACATATTCAATTTCTCCCTATCCCAGTCTGCTGTCTCAAATTGCTTCAAGATGTCCACCATTGTTGCTGTCCCCAAGAAAACAAAATGTAACTGAACTCAATGACTATCGCCCCGTAGCACTCACTTCTGTCATTTTGAAGTGCTTTGAGAGGCTAGTTAAGGATAATATCACATCTACCTTACACCCTAGACCCACTTCAATTTGCATACCACCCCAATAGATCCACAGACGATGCAATCCCCATCGCACTGCCCTATCCCATGTTGGCAAGAGGAATACCTATGTAAGAATGCTTTTCATTGACTATAGCTCAGCTATCAACACCATAGTACCTTCCAAGCTCATCATTAAGCTTGGGGCCCTTGGTCTGAACCCCACCCTGTGCAACTGGGTCCTGGACTTCCTGACGGGCCGCCCCCAGGTGGAGAAGGTATCAAAATTACCTCCACTTCGCTGATCCTCAACTCAGCCCCCTCCTGTACTCCCTGTTCACCCATGACTGCGTGGCAACACAGGCCTCCAACTCAATCATTAAGTTTGCAGACGACATAACAGTAGTAGGCCTGATTACCAACAATGACGAGACAGCCTACAGGGAGGAGGTGAGGGCCCTGGCGGAGTGGTGCCAGTAAAATAACCTCTCCCTCAACATCACCAAAACGAAGGAGCTGATCGTGAACTTCAGGAAACAGCAGAGGGCGCACGCCTCTATCCACATCGACGGGACCGCAGTGGAGAAGGTGAAACGCTTCAAGTTTGTACACATCACTTGCAATCTGAAATGGTCCACCCACACAGACAGTTTGGTGAACAAGGAGCAACAGCGTATACAATCACCACCTGGTACGGCAACTGCACCACCCACAAACGCAGGGCTCTCCAGAGGGTGGTGCGGTCTGCTCAACGCATCACCGGGGGCACACTGCCTGCCCTCCAGAACACCTACAGCCCCCGACGTCACAGGAAGGCCAAAAAGATCATCAAGGACATCAACCACCCAAGCCACTGCCTGTTCACCCCGCTACCATTCAGAAGGCGAGGTCAGTACAGGTGCATCAAAGCTGGGACCGAGAGACTGAAAAACTGCTTCTATCTCAAGGCCATCAGACTGTTCAATAGCCATCACTACCCGGCTACAACCTGGTTACTCAACCCTGCACCTTAGAGGCTGCTGCCCTATATACACACACACAGACATGGAAATCACTGGTCACTTTAATAATGGAACACTAGTCACTTTAATAATGTCTACATACTGTACCGCTTAACTCATTTCATATGTACAGTTGAAGTCGGAAGTTTACATATACCTTAGCCAAATACATTTAAACTCAGTTTTTCACAATTCCTGACATTTAATCCTAGTAAAAATTCCCTGTCTTAGGTCAGTTAGGATCACCACTTTATTTTAAGAATGTGAAATGTCAAAATAATAATAAGAGGATTTCATTCAGCTTTTATTTCTTTCATCACATTCCCAGTGGGTCAGACGTTTACATACACTCAATTAGTATTTGGTAGCATTGCCTTGAAATTGTTTAACTTGGGTCAAACGTTTCGGGTAGCCTTCCACAAGCTTCCCACAATAAGTTGGGTGAATTTTGGCCCATTCCTCCTGACAGCTGGTGTAACTGAGTCAGGTTTGTAGGCCTCCTTGCTCGCACACGCTTTTTCAGTTCTGCCCACACATTTTCTATAGGATTGAGGTCAGGGCTTTGTGATGGCCACTCCAATACCTTGACTTTGTTGTCCTTAAGCCAGTTTGCCACAACTTTGGAAGTATGCTTGGGGTCATTGTCCATTTGGAAGACCCATTTGTGACCATGCTTTCACTTCCTGACTGATGTCTTGAGATGTTACTTCAATATATATCCACATAATAGATGGCATCATGAGGAAAGGAAAATTATGTGAAGTGCACCAGTGCCTCATGCAGCAAAGCACCCCCACAACATGATGCTGCCACCCCCGTGCTTTACGCTTGGGATGCTGTTCTTTGGCTTGCAAGCATCCCCCTTTTTCCTCCAAACATAACGATGGTCATTATGGCCAAACAGTTCTATTTTGTTTCATCAGACCAGAGGATATTTCTCCAAAAAGTACAATCTTTGTCCCCATGTGCAGTTGCAAATTGTAGTCTGGCTTTTTTATGGCGGTTTTGGAACACTGGCTTCTTCCTTGCTGAGCGGCCTTTCAGGTTATGTCGATATAGGACTCGTTTTACTGTGGATATAGATACTTTTGTACCTGTTTTCTCCAGCATCTTCACAAGGTCCTTTTGCTGTTGTTCTGGGATTGATTTGCACACCAAAGTACGTTCATCTCTAGGAAACAGAACGAGTCTTCTTCCTGAGCGGTATGACGGCTGCGTGGTCCCATGGTGTTTATACTTGCGTACTATTGTTTGTACAGATGAACGTGGTACCTTCAGGCGTTTGGAAATTGCTCCCAAGGATGAACCAGACTTGGAGGTCAACAATTTTTTTTCTGAGGTCTTGGCTGATTTCTTTTGATTTTCCCATGATGTCACGCAAAGAAGCACTGAGTTTGAAGGTATGCCTTGAAATACATCCACAGGTACACCTCCAATTGACTAAAATTATGTCAATTAGCCTATCAGAAGCTTCTAAAGCCACAACATCATTTTCTGGAATTTTCCAAGCTGTTTAAAAGGCACAGTCAACTTAGTGTATGTAAACTTCTGACCCACTGGAATTGTGATAGATTATTGCACTGTGTCTATAAACAATTGTTGGAAATATTACTTGTGTCATGCAAAGTAGATGCCCTAACCGAGTTCCCAAACGATATTTTGTTAGCAAGAAATTTGTGGAGTGGTTGAAAAACGAGTTTTAAATGACTCCAACCTAAGTGTATGTAAACTTCCGACTTCAACTGTATGTCCTGTATTCTATTCTACTGTATTTTAGTCAATGCCACATTTCTCATCCTAATATTTATATGTTTCTTAATTCCATTATTTTACTTTAGATTTGTGTGTATTGTTGTGAATTGTTAGATACTACTGCACTGTTGGAGCTAGGAACACAACCATTTCCCTACACCCGCAATAACATCTGCTAAATATGTGGATGTGACCAATAAAATTTGAAGTATTCATTTTACTTATTCAGCGCTTTGATGCCACAGCACTGGAAATACTGGTGCTTTTTTCAATTTTCCCCTCTTCAGGTGTTTACATTTTGCAGCTGATTTCTCAGTCAGGCGACTTGAATGCGTAGGGCTCGAGTGTAGCCAAGATGTAAACATCACTCCTCGTGTGAGAGAGGTTACAACTCAACTGTCACTGCCGTAGTTCCATTTAGCCTTGCATTCATTCATTCCAGTCAGATTATAACCAAAGACACTGGTAAGAGTACTTTTTGGAATAAAACAATCAATTATTTATGTTATTAACAATTATATTTTACACTTTGTTCTGTTCTGGAAAATAGCTTGTTTCTGCTGTTAGGTTCTAAATTAACCTAGTAAAACTCAAGAAGATTAGTAAAGCTTAAACCAAACCATTGGGTCAATACAGCTGCATCAGACAAAAGACATTCACACAAGCAATGATATTTAACCCTTTGTCCTATGCGGAGTCTACTCCTACACATCTGAAAAGCCAATGCATCTGTTGCTAGACAAAACCTTAGTGATACCTGTCCTTCCTCACATCATCTGACCTGACCTCTTCCCCAAAGTGCTCACTCCTCTTATCAGTGCTGCCACATGCAATCGTTTTCCTGCACTCAGCACATTCCAAGCTTAATTGCACCCCCGATATACCTTCCTCCTACAGATAACCATTAACTTCTGGTGTAGACCCTCTCTAGCCCATTGCACTCAATATTTCAATAGGATACCTGATAATTAACCCTATTTAAAGTTTTAGGAGTCAGAACCCAGAATCCATCACTGCCAACCTGTTCTGCATTTTCTGTAGTGTTTAGCTGTGTTCTGCCTGTTGGCTAGACAAGGCAACTACTAGTAGCCAGCTAGCTAGCAAGCAATCTAACAGTTAGCCAATTTTAGGCTTGTCGTAATAAAACAATGCTTGTTTTCATTTAATGTATTCCCGAAACCTTTTGAATATATTTGTCTTAGCAAATTAGTCTTCCTTCCACAACATAAATATCCAAAGAGCTAACGTCAGAGATGTCAGATCACATCACGTAATATAGCTAATATCTAATGACCATATTAATTTATCAATATTTGTAGCTAAGTTAGATAGAACTAGCTATGACTGATAGCTAGCTATGAAATATTTAAAGCAAATAATATTACCATCTACTTATTGCTATTATTTTTTGTTGTACTTTTTACCCCCTTTTCTCCCCAATTTCGAGATATCCAATTGGTAGTTACAGTATTGTTCCATCGCTGCAACTCCCGTATGGACTCAGGAGGTGAAGGTCGAGAGCCATGCGTCCTCCGAAAGATGACCCCGCCAAGCCGCACTGCTTCTTGACACACTGCTCGCTGTGCCGCACCAATGTGTCGTTAGACACACCGTACAGCTGGCAACCGAAGTCAGTGTGCATAAGTGCAAAATGATTTATTTATTACACAAATAGTTAAATGTTTATATGAAACAAAATTATAGAACAAATCATTTGAAGGTGTGTAACTAGATTTATTTAGACATAAGACAACATTCATGAGTGAAAGTATAAGGTACACTACATGACCAAAAGTATGTGGACATCTGCTCGTCAAACGTCTCATTCCAAAATCATTGGCATTAATATGGAGTTGGTCCACCCTTTGCTGCTATAACAGCCTCCACTATTCTGGGAAGGCTTTCCACTAGATGTTGGAACATTCGTGAGGTCGGGCGATTAGGCCTGGCTCTCAGTCGGCGTTCCAATTTATCTCAAAGGTGTTCGATTGGAGGGATGTTATCGCTACATTAGTGCTCAGGGCTCTGTCCAGACCAGTCAAGTTCTTCCACATCAATCTCAACAAATCATTTCTGCATGGACCTCGCTTTGTGCACAGGGGCATTGTCATGCTGAAAAAGTAAAGTGCCTTCCCCAAATTTTTGCCACAAAGTTGGAAGCACAGAATTGTCTACAATGTCATTGTATAATGTAGCGATAACATTTCCCTTCACTGGAACTAAGGGGCCTAGCACAAACCATGAAAAACAGCCCCAGACCATTGTTCCTCCTCTACAAACAACTTTACAGTTGCCACTATGCATTTGGGCAGCTAGTTCTCCTGACTTCAGCCAAACCCAGATTTGTCCGTCGGACTGCCAGATGGCGAAGTGTGATTCATCACTCCAGAGAATGAGTCCAATGGCGGCAAGCTTTACACCACTCCAGCCGACGCTTGGCATTGCACATGGTGATCTTAGGCTTGTGTGCGCCTGCTCGGCCATTGAAACCTATTTTATGAAGCTCCCGACTAACAGTCCTTGTGCTTACGTTGCTTCCAGAGGCAGTTTGGAACTCGGTAGTGAGTGTTGCAATCAAGGTCAGGCGATGTTTATGTGTTTACGCACTCGGCGGTCCCGTTCTGTGAGCTTGAGTGGCCTACCACTTCGCGGCTGAGCCATTGTTGCTCCTAGACAATTCCGCTTCACAATAACAGCACTTACAGTTGACCAGGGAAGCTCTAGCAGGGCAGAAATTTGACGAACTGACTTGTTGGAAAGGTGGCATCCTATGACAATGCCATGTTGAAAGTCACTGAGCTCTTCAGTAAGGCCATTCTACTGCCAATGTTTGCTATGTAGATTGCATGGCTGTGTGCTTGATTTTATACACTTGGCTGAAATAGCCAAATCCACTAATTTGATGGAGTGTCCACATACTTTCGTGTATATATAGTGTATATTTACAGGTGGATTTTTTAAAATAAAAGTTATTTAACCTTTATTTAACTAGGCAAGTCAGCTAAGAAGAAATTCTTATTTACAATGACGGCCTACCCGGCCAAACCCTCCCCTAACCCGGTCAACGCTGGGCCAATTGTGCGCCGCCATATGGGACTCCCGATCACGGCCGGTTGTGATACAGGCCGGGATCAAACCTGGGTCTGTAGTGATGCCTCTAGCACTGCCTTAGACTGCTGCACCACTCGGGAGGCCTTGTAGAGGGGACTGTACAATACATTTTCAATAACATGAAGTTATGTACAATTGCTATTTATAAGCAAATAAGGTCTATTTAATTGAGTAGAGGGGCCTGTACAATAACACAATGGTGGTTATTTGTGATTATTATTTACAAGAAACTATAGCAACGAATTGTTAGCTATTGGTATTCAGTGTGTATGTGTGCTTATGCGTGTGTGTGTGTGCGCATGCGGACATAAGGGTTTCCATTCATTGTAGCTGTTCAGATCCTAGGGAGAGGGAGGAAAAGACACATCTAGAAACACTCTGTTTGACCCTACTTTTTTAAAACACTATTTTTTTATCTTATCACTCATACTTAGCCCTCGGCTGACGTGCCTGAACCAGCTCCTGGATGTGTGGTGGTGGAATGTCAGGGAGAAGGCTAAGATTCCTTGGGTCACTGGCTACATGAGGGATGATCCTTGGCATTCCTACGTTGGATGCCAACCTCTGTCTGACCACACCTGCTTGCAGTTCAGGGAATTAACTGTAGGGTTTTGGAGTCTTCTTCGCAAACACTGTCTATATTTTCTGTAGTAGCTGAGGTTATAGAACACAGAACAGCAAAAGAAGAGTAATTAGTATAACAATATT
Source organism: Salvelinus alpinus (assembly GCF_045679555.1). Classification (NCBI taxonomy): domain Eukaryota; kingdom Metazoa; phylum Chordata; class Actinopteri; order Salmoniformes; family Salmonidae; genus Salvelinus; species Salvelinus alpinus. The sequence goes on along the minus strand of NC_092097.1, from coordinate 33,289,947 downwards.
AAGATACATGCAGTAAAATGTCCTGCTGCACTGAACAAGTATGGGCAGGTTCTGACCGGAGATGTACATAATAGTCTGCATGTACATAAAAGGCCAGTGCCCAGAACACCAGGGAAACAGGAATCACTCACATCTTGTTGCCAGCTTTGTTCCTCAGAGCAGACCTCTCTCAATGTTGATTGTAGTCCAATGCTGCCAGGCGTGTCCTGGCCTCATATGGGTGGTGTGAAGGCAAACCTCTTGCTGGCATATCAGAATGTGATTCTGGAATTCCTCCAGCTCTGCAGTTAGCCTTGTGTGTTGTCTCAAACATATAAAAATATATGACACATTTACAGTACTTAAAAGCCAGGTATTTGGGGATATATCTTTAAGTAGGTCTGCAATGTACTTTAAACATATTTTTTTAAAGCATGGTTTTGAGACCTACCTTACACAAAAAGGAGGGATGTAGTCAGAGCTGTCCACCTCCGATGTCACTTCCTCATCCTCTTCTGATGGGATCCACTATCAACTGATGTCACATCCTCTTCCATTTCCTCTTCTGATGTCCTCTATCCAATCAATACTACAAGAAATAGCAGAATAATGAAAAGGGTGCATGAGTTGATAATCACATACAGTTCTAATAGCAATTAAAACAGGCCTGTCCTCCCTTTAGACCATTTGTTACAGATTGAAATACTGTAGTTGTAGGAGACAATTCGGAGTATCAAAAAAGTTACAAATCTACAAAATGAAATGTACTTTCACACTGCTTACAATATAGTTTATACTGATTCTGATCCATGCTGATGATACTGGCAGTGTCTGTGTCACCAATACTTATTTGGGTCATACTTACAGTGCATTCGGAATGTATTCAGACCCCTTCACTTTACCACATTTTGTTACGTTACAGCCTTATTCTAAAATTGATTAAATTGTTTCCCCCCCTCAATCTACACACAATAACACATGACAAAGCAAAAAAACACAAAATTATTTTGCAAATGTATAAAAATAATATCACATTTACATAACTATTCAGACCCTTTACTCAGTACTTTGTTGAAGCACCTTTGGCAGCAATTACAGCCTCGAGTGTTCTTGGGTATGACACTACAAGCTTGGCACATCTGTATTTGGAGAGTTTCTCCCATTCTTCTCTGCAGATCCCCTCAAGCTCTGTCAGGTTGGACAGGGAGCGTTGCTGCACAGCTATTTTCAGGTCTCTCCAGAGATGTTCGTTCGGGTTCAAGTCCGGGCCATTCAATGACATTCAAAGACTTGTTCCAAAGCCACTCCTGCGTTGTCTTGGTTGTGTGCTTAGGGTCGTTGTCCTGTTGTAAGGTGAACCTTCGCCCCAGTCTGAGGTCCTGAGCAGGTTTTCATCAAGGATCACTGTACTTTTCTCCATTCATCTTTCCCTTGATCCTGACTAGTCTCCAAGTCCCTGCAGCTGAAAAACATCCCCCAGCATGACGCTGCCACCACGCTTCACTGTAGGGATGGTATTGGCCAGGTGATGAGCAGTGCCTGGTTTCCTCTAGACGTGATGCTTGGCATTCAGGCCAAAGAGTTCAATCTTGGTTTCATCAGACCAGAGAATCTTGTGGAGTGCTAGAGAGATGGTTGTGCTTCTGGAAAGTTCTCCCATTTCCATAGAGGAACTCTGGAGCTCTGTCAGAGTGACCATCAGGTTCTTGGTCACCTCACTGACCAAGGCCCTTCTCCCTTGATTGCTCAGTCTGTCCGGGCGGCTAGCTATTGGAAGAGTCTTGGGGGTTCCAAACTTCTTCCATTTAAGTGAGGCCACTGTGTTCAATGCTGCGAGAAAAATGTGGTACCCTTCCCCAGATCTGTGCCGACCCAATCCTGTCTCGGAGCTCTACAGACAATTACTTCCACCTCATGGCTTGGTTTTTGCTCTGACATGCACTGTCAACTGTGGGACCTTACATAGACAGATGTGTTCCTTTCCAAATCATGTCCAATCAATCTAATTTACCACAGGTGGACTCCAATCAAGTTGTAGAAACATCTAAAGGATGATCAATGGAAACAGGATACACCCAAGCTCAATTTCGAGGCTCATAGCAAAGGGTCTGAATACGTATGCAAATAAGCTATTTTATTTTTAAACATATTTGCAAACATTTCAAAAAACCTGTTTTCGCTATGTCATCATGGGGTATTCTGTGTAGATTGATTTTTTTTTAATACATTGTAAAGGCTAATGTAACAAAATGTGGAACAAGTAAAGGGGTCTGAACACTTTTTCCGAATGCACTGTATGTGAAAAAGAATGACAGTAATCAGTATCCCAAATTGTATCATATGCGAACAGAATATACATGTTTGAATGAAATGTTCATATTTTGCACGTTTTCTAAATTACATTCAAGATACCTTACATGTCATGTATGGATACGAATATATCAGGATTTTCTTTTAGAAAGTCATGCCCACTGTAAAATAATATGACACTCGAGTAGGTTAAAACTGCATTCAAGTAAAACATTTTGGGGCTAATATTAGTTCGAAGTCATGCTATCTTACCTGGCTAACAGTCGAGCTTGACGCAATTCCAATGTGCTAGACAGAGCATGCACTTCAACTGCTCCATCTTTGGCAGGGGTGGATGGACCTCTTACTCCCTTCTGGTAACTATGAGGAAAATACTAAAGGTATTGCCGCTGCAATATCAACCACATTCTCGAAATTACAGACACTATTTGACAAACTTTCCTGGCCTTGTAAATGAGTTGCTCAATTTTGACATAACGTTAGCTAGCTAGCTAGGCTGGGCAGTAATGTTACACATCACACAAACGGTAACAAATTGACAGTTGGTGTAATAAGCGGTGGTTTCATTGTAGCTAGCTAGCAAAGAATAACAGTGCAGAGCACGTCACTTTGTACTGGTAGCTAACAACTTTGTAACCATTTACAACTACTTTGTTTCAAAAGTGTCACTGTTAGAAGTAGACGTTACATAAATAGTTAGCTTAATTAGGTTATTTTGCCGGCTAGTCATTGACGAACACATCAGCTAACGTTAGCTACAAGGAAGAAAGTGGGTGTATCTGTCAATGTCAAGCATAACTGCCCAGCAGAAATGCATTGCGTCTAGGATGTATCACCGATATTTACTCTTGACCTCCCAATATCTTGTTGTTTTTGGTTAGGGTTTTTTCTCTTCGGTTGATAGTAACACTCAATCTTGGGTAGCCGGGCGTTTGTCTGCCATTTGATCAGTTCACTACTAAGAAAATTGCAGCATTGTACCAGGGAGCTGTCTTGTCGCAAGAACAATGATTCAGATATGTCTTGCAATAAAAAAATACTAAAGGAATGCGTCTGACGCAAACGCATTCCTTTTTTTTTTTTTTTACCCTAAACATAAATAATTAATATAAACAAACTGACGTAGCAGATTTCAAACTGACACGGAGTCTTGCTTTAAAGAACACCCTCTGTGCTGGTAGACAGGTAACTCTCAAAGACCGATGGGAAGTAAGGCTTGTGTTTCCGGGGACGCATGGCTCTCGACCTTCACCTCTCCCAGTTTTTGATAAATGGCCCGAGGAGGTCCAGACGTTTCTTTCGCCTCGAGTGGTTTATTAGACCTCTCTAAGACCGATGGGAAGTAAGGCTCGATTGATGGTTAAAATCTGAACTCCAGTTTTGATATAGTACTGAGTACTCACATTGTAATCTACATGTGTTTTTTTAATTGAGCTGTCCTCTTGGCCAGGTCAAAGTGGTCTTTTGACCTCAATGCGACTTCCTGGATAAATAATAATACAAAATCAGGATTCTAAATATATTTTCCTATCTAAGCAAATTTAGTATCAGCTGTTCTTCTGAGTTTCTGGTGCACAGGTTGTCTCGGTCATGACAAGTACATGACTACATGCCCCTGTGTAGCTATTTTTCATACATTTATTCATTTAGCGGATGTTCTTACAGTCAACCATCCAGAATAAGATTTACTTATTTAGGTAAGTATTAGCTAATTTCAAGAGAGAATGATAGTGGATACATGCCAAAAGGTTTTGCATTAGACTCTTAAACAAACACACATTTTGAGGACCACCCCCAGAGAGGGACATTTTGGGTGTCCTTCACTCTGCCTGTTTTGAAGACGTGCTTTATTAAAAATCTCTTGCTTTTGTGGTAATTATATCTGTATCAATTAGGTGCCCAAACCAGCCAGCACCATGCTGTTTAAATTTTGGCCAATTCAGTCAGTTGGATTCCAGTTTGGTTATTTTGAGAAAGAGAGGGAGGTGGGGGGGGGGGGGGGGACTCAAATCCCTGCCTAGGGAGGGAGTATGAATGAATAAATAAATTAAAATATGAGGGGCTCCATTAACACCCCACACATCAAAGGGAAGGGGGAAGCTGGAAGGGGAGCACTGTACATACTGTGTGTATGCGTTGCGTGTCCACACACACTTTCAAGTTTTTATTAGTCATATGTACGGGATACACATAGTATACGCCATCCAACGAAATGCTTACTTGCAGGTTCCTTCTCAACAATGCAACAATAAGAAATAATAAAACATAACAGGAACAAAGTAAATGTCTCAGTAAAATAGAACAAACATTTTAGCATAATACAGGAAGGCACAATTTATGGTCCAATATTTACACACGTTTTGGTGAAGACGGAATTGGGGGGCACGTGTGTAAATTGTGTGTGGGGGCAGTGCCTGACACCGAAACTAACTGGAACACACCAGGGTGGGGGTGGGTTATGGGGTGAGGAAAATTACTGTACTGCATGTGGGGGGTAAAGTGTGTGACACCAGGGCCAGCGGGACAACAGTAGAGTAGAGTGAATTCTGACCCGGGGGCAACGGGAGCGAAATGACAGTTCACTAACTGTATAAACCTCAGGATATGATACACCACAGATGACACACACATTCATCAGCACTGTCTGTGTATCTCTGTCAACAAACAAACACTGTCACACATATGACTCCGGGCATTTAGGAACTGTCAGTTTAAGTCTGTCACTAGTCCTCTTACATCATAGCAGAATGAATGACTGATCGTGACCTAGATTAATCACCTAATAGTTTTATATCAGGTTTACTCTACATTAACCTGCTCTTCTCCACTCCATTCGCAGGAGTCAAATAGATAAAGTAGCCGATACAGACAGAGCAAGCATATTGACATTTGAAATGGCAACCATTTTCCTTAAAAGAGGGACAGCTAAAGTGAGAACAGGACGAGTTTGGATGGTGAATGATGGCACGCCTGAAGACCAACAGTGAGCTTGATTTAGGTCAACAGACTACCTCATCTGTGTGAAGTGTAATGTAATCAAACATCTCACAATAACTCACGAGGAAGCAGCGGAACAATGAGGTGTGAATGTATAAATGTCAGAGGGCTAGTGTCATGCGTAATAGACACAAACACATGGAATTCAAGCAGACAGTGTGAAAGCACACCTGACCCCTCTCTCTGTCATCTTAGACAGGTCCAACGCAGCCGTTTTAAGTAAGTTTAAGTAAGTACCTTACTGTTATTGTTTTTATTTAAAATTGTCAAAAATAAACAAAAATAGCTTCTTAGCAAAGAGCAATTTCCCCAAGCAAGAATTTAGCTAGTACTGTCTGGGAGTGGTCTGAATGGGGAATGGAAAACTGAAAACTATCTGTTATTGGCAGAGAGGTTTGGAACGCTCTTATTGGTCTATTAACAAATTTACGGCCTGGTGTTGCCACTAGGTAGGCCAAAACCATCCCACAAAAACAAACTTAAATTTTGTGCGGTTTTGTCAAACAGCTCTTAATCCCACCACAGTGTCCGATTTCAAAAAGGCTTTACGACAAAAGAATACCATGCGATTATGTTAGGTCAGCACATAGTCACAGAAAAACACAGCCATTTTTCCAGCCAAAGAGAGGAGTCACAAAAAGCAGAAAGAGATAAATTGAATCACTAACCTTTGATGATCTTCATCAGATGACACTCATAGGACTTCATGTTACACAATACATGTATGTTTTGTTCGAATAAAGTTCATATTTATATCCAAAAATCTCAGTTTACATTGGCGCGTTACATTCAGTAATGTTTTGCTTCCAAAACATCTGGTGATTTTGCAGAGAGCCACATCAATTTACAGAAATACTCATAATAAACATTGATAAAAGATACAAGTGTTGTATCTATAATAATTCCAATGCATGGAATTATAGATAAACTTCTCCTTAATGCAACAGCTGTGTCAGATTTCAAAAAAGCATACCATGCAATAATCTGAGTACGGAGCTCAGAGCCCAAACCAGCCAAAATAAATATCTGCCATGGAGTCAACATAAGTCAGAAATAGCATTATAAATATTCACTTACCTTTGATGATCTTCACTTACCTTTGATGATCTTCATCAGAATGCACTCCCAGGAATCCCAGTTCCACAATAAATGTTTGATTTGTTCCATAAAGTCCATAATTTATGCCCAAATTCCTTCTTTTGTTAGGGTGTTTAGTAAACAAATCGAAACTCACGAGGCACGGGCAAGTCCAGCGGAAATGTCGGACGAAAAACCCAAAAAGTTATATTACTGGTCGTAGAAACAAATCAAACGATGTATAGAATCAATCATTATGATGTTTTTATCATAAATGTTCAATAATGTCCCACCCGGAGAATTCATTTGTCTGTAGAAAAGCAATGGAACGAGAGGTAACTTTCTCATGACCGCGCGTCATGAGACCGTGGCTGCTGGCAGACCTCTGACTCATTCCCCTCTCATTCAGCCCCCCTTCACAGTAGAAGCCTGAAACAACATTCTAAAGACTGTTGACATCTAGTGGAAGCCTTAGGAAGTACAAGATGACACATATCCCACTGTATATTCAATAGGGGCTGAGTTGAAAACCTACCAACCTCAGATTTCCCATTCCTGGTTGGATTTCTTCTCAGGTTTTTGCCTGCCATATGAGTTCTGTTACACTCACAGACATCATCCAAACAGTTTTAGAAACTTCAGAGTGTTTTCTATCCAATACTACTAATAAAATGCATATATTAGCATCTGGGACTGCGTAGGAGGCAGTTTACTCTGGGCACGCTTTTCATCCAAACGTGAAAATGCTGCCCCCTATCCATAAGAAGTTAAGACACTAGCAGCTTACAGATGGTAGGCAAGACAGCTGGCTATGGCAGAACGCTGACATTCCTAAGAGCCCGGATCTCAATCCCACTGAGCACGTCGGGGCCTGTTGGATCGGAGGGTGAGGGCTATGGCCATTCCCCCCAGAAATGTCCAGGAACTTGCAGGTGCCTTGATGGAAAAGTGGGGTAACATCTCACAGCAACAACTGGAAAATCTGGTGCACTCCATGAGGAGATGCAGCTGGTGGCCACTGCAGCTGGTGGCCACACCAGATACTGGCTGTTACTTTTGATTTTGACCCCCCCTTTGTTCAGGGACACATTATTCAATTTCTGTTTGTCACATGTCTGAGGAACTTGTTCAGTTTGTGTCTCAGTTGTTGAATCTTATGTTCATACAAATATTTACAAATGTTAAGTTTGCTGAAAATAAACACAGTTGACAGTGAGAGGACATTTCTTTTTTTGCTGAATATATATATATATATCCCACAGGGACGGGCATTATGTTGAATCCCAGCACAGTTTCACATACAGTAGACACCCTCTAATGGGATATGGATGTGAAAATAATAACAATGTCACGGAGGTCTGATAACAAGCAAGTTTTTCCTTCATTTGTCTTTTACGGTAATATTTTGAGCGTATCATCTTTGCCTAGGGTGAGAGAACTTATATTAGACTACCAACAGACTGAACTAGATCTAACCGATGTCTACAGAAACCAACTTGACAAAGTGTGGTAGTCAAGTCAAAGCGTATTGAATTCATATCACATTAGGTCACCTAGCCTACATTTTTCTTTTCCTAATCTCGCTGACTTTGAAGATGGTTAATAGGGTGACCAGATGTCCCCGATTTCCAGGGACAGTCCTTGATTTTTGTGGCCCGTCCCCTGCTAGAGGTGTCCCAATTAGCCCTTAGAAATAAAAAAAATTACTCTGTCGTTAAACTGAGTCTGATATTTCAATAACCAAAACACTGTATCCAATCAGATTTTTTTAAATATTGCCTGTCCCTGTACCAAACTTGTTTGCCCCCGCAGCTTTGCCGCATACCTTGAATGTTCAGGCAAACGTGGGATCAGTGATACATTGTAACCACTGCATGAACCATGCCCAGAAAGTGTTTCATGCAACATCATAGGCTACCAAACTTGACATTTACTAGATAGGCTAAAAGAAGTAATCAATTTCTATGTTATGATGACTAAAAGTAGGCTATTTGAAAGGACTATAGCGAAAATGTGTTAACTATTTCCCAGATTTTAATTTCCAAAATCAGGTCACCATGGTGTAAAGAAATATTAATCATCCACCCCTTCTCTCTCTCTCTCCATTGGAATGTGTGCCATCCTGGGGGGCTAGCAGTTGTTAGCGGGCATGTGTGGCTGCAAGTGCCAGCTCTGTTTGTGCACCTGGTCAGAAATGTTATCCCTAAAAAACGACAGACATTTTTCAAAATATCCCTTTACACCCGTTACTGCTGTTAGGGAAGACGGATAGTAGACTCTGTCCAGTAGTTATACCTCTTTTCCAAAACTGCGACAAAAACATTGTTAAAATAATTTGGTGATACAGTAAAACCTCTGTTGAATAAAAACCAAGAACTCAACATGATATCCAAGAATGGATTGAAAATATATTAATGAACCATAGACAAATGGACAGCCGAGTGGATCAGAATCCTGCACAGAGATGTATATGAAATCAAAGGGAAATGAAAAAGTAATTTTACCACGGCGGCAGAAATAGACCGTCCCGCTGATGAAACAGCATTTCCCCAACCAGACAGCCTCCTTCGCATGCATTTAAATAATCTCTCAGCAGATTACAACCGCAGCAGAATAGTGCCATTTGGCATCAATAGTGTCCATTAATTAACATGGGAGAGAGTAAACTGCCCAGAGCAATAATATACTCCTTAAAGACGAGAGAAGAGAAAGAAAAGAGCAAATAAAAGACAAAGAGGGAGCAAAAAACTGCATACTTTTGAAGAATACTTGAATAATTAATCAAGGAGAATCTCAAATGGAAAATAATTAAATCAACAGATGGTCTCTCTATTACTCCTGTTTCGTTCCCTTCTCCACTCCCAAGCTCTATCCTTCACTCAATCTTGGCTTTGCGTGTGTCCAGAGAAGCCCCTTGCTTTGCCCCACACTCTTCTTCCCGTGCAACAGACTGACCCTGGAACCCTGGACAGATGTTCAGGCCAGCCTCAATGGAGACAATGGAGGGGCTCAGTGGCCAGTAAATCTCCCAGATCAACACGAGCTTGGAGGGTCTAATCCAGCTAATCTTATAGCATTGTGACACTCAACTCTCAGGCATGGCCCACTGTTGCAACCGACACCAATGGAAAGTCATTAGCTGGACACACTTAAGGTTACGGCACAGACGTCAGGCTAGCTAATTCTAATGGTCAACATCAGCTAGCTAGGAAAAGCTCCTTCTCAATATTAGCTGGAAAATGCTCCCATTGCACTCTTTCTAAACCCCAATTTCAACAAACAAAGGATTTGATCAAATCACTTTATGCCATTTGAACAAATAACTTGTCCTCATATTGACCACTTTCTCTATTGGGAGCAATGACATGTACCGCTAAGTGAATGTCGACATTAACCAATAGGAGCATGTGTGCAACATCGCGACAACTACACTAAAAGCAACGTCAAAAAGGTTATCCCCAGTAATACACTTGTTATTAACAGTTAATTTCCACCATTTACACAGAGTGGAAGCATTGCAGATAGCAGTGACACACATCAATTAGTCCACTCACCTCAGAGCTGCTCGCTGTCTATTGTGTGCCCTAAGGGGCCAGAGACCTCGGAGCCTCAGGAATAAGAGTGTGGTTCCTGTCTCCGAGGGCCAATCCCATGCTCTATCCCACTCCCAGCCACTGGCTCACTGATGTTCCAATATCACATCATAACGCGTTGAATCACCAGGGATGAGGGAAGATGGAGGGTGTGAATCCTGTTGACAAAGAGAGCTAGATGAGTCACTCTATGGCCTATTTATGAAGAATGCGCATGTCCCATAAAGTGAGGCAGTAGGCAGCCTGCTGCCATCAGAATTGATAAATGTAGCATATTCAACGCTGACAATAATTTATTGGTACGGAAGTTACCAATACCTCAGGCTCTGATGATTACAGTTAAATAGGAATGTCTATGTAAATAAATTACAATCACTGCCAAGAACCACTGCACAAGGATGTAGAAATGCCATCTTTAATTTGCAAACCTCTGTTTTGAATGTTTCTCTGAATATTCATTTTCCTTTCCTTTGTGCTTTCTTAGTCAAAGTGACATAGCCTGGAGCATTATTAGTTCAGATGATTTAATTCAACACCACATACTGCTCAGCTGATCAATATCTTCTATACAGTTCCCATTTAAGGAAAGTCAATACAATACAACAGTTACGTATACCGTCAGTCAGCTTATCGGAAGACATGACCAGTACACTTCGCCTCAGCCTGACACACTCAAGTCAACTGAGTGTGAGCCTGCTAGATTTAGACTATTGCGGGGGAGGAAACCACAACATCCAATGGTTGCCTTTCAAACAAAGCTCATGTATCTCTACCAGTAGCTAATGGGTCTTCTGCTTTCACTCCTCATCAAATCAACCAAAGGTGACACCGTCGTCCGTCTCTGATCAAAAGCGCATAATTTAAAAACAAAAAAAAGGACCAAAAGCGTCACTTTGGTCATGACAAGTCAAGACCTTTGACGAGGAACCCAACTTCGAGACACCAGGAGCTAGCTGGCTGTGGTCTTCTGGTTGACACGTGGCGCCACTGTGTCCAGCCAAACCCTGAGAGGAAGAGACCAAAAAAAGACGTGGTCCCAGTTAGCAACCTTCACACCCTCCACGTCTGGTTTTCCATTTAGCCCAAAGACTTCATTAAGCTCTTGAACATTGCTTTGCCTCACTCCACACGTTTCCTGTGAGAATCCACATCCTGAAGAAATATCACCGTGCAAACCAGTTGCGGAACTTTAAACGCCCTGTGGGCTGTGTAACTGGCAAAAGAGATGATGATAATAAACTGTTTTGACTGCTTCTCTACTGTTGTAAAAAATACAAAACATGATTGTGAATAGTCTCGCTATCAAGCACCAGTTTTTCCATCTGGTAAACCAATGTGAGTCTCACTCTGCCTCTTTCTCCATCCCACTGCCACCAACGCAAGTCTTCCCTGTAGGCATTGAATGCATGATCAAGTACCCAAGCATCTTCTATGACCTATATTTCTGCAGCAACACCAGAGACTTGTCAAGTTGTCACTGATCCCCACTCTTTACCATTTGGTATTTTAATTAAGCAATGCTTTCCTGACAGTTTCTGCCACTCTCCCAAGGCTAATACAAGATACCATATGACTTTTTGACTGTCACCTACATTAAATTAGAGCATCTGCGTTATGATTATGACCAAATGTAATACATTACATGCACTCCATATACATTGAGTATACCAAATATTAGGAACATCTTCCTAATATTGAGTTGGGTGGTGGACCATTCTTGATACACACGGAAAACGGTTGAGCGTGAAAACCCAGCAGCGCTGCAGTTCTTGACACAAACCGGTGCACCTGGCACCTACTACCATACCTCGTTCAAAAGGCACTTAAATATTTTGTATTGCCCATTCACCCTCTGAATGACACACATATACAATCCATGTCTCAATTGTCTCAAGGCTTAAAAATCCTTCTTTAACCTGTCTCCTCCCCTTCATCTACACTGGTTGAAGTAGATTTAACAAGTGGCATCAATAAGGGATCATAGCTTTCCCCTGGATTCACCTGTTCGGTCTATGTCATGGGAAGAGCAGGTGTTCTTACTGTTTTATACACACATATGCATTCAAGAAAGAGATGGTCCGAGAGAGCCAAAGGTGAAAGAGTGAAGGAGTGAATGAGTCAGGGTAGGGCCCAAGAAATTGTGAGGGAGAAGTACCTTGACAGAGGGACAGAAAGCTGGGCACATCTGCATGGAAGACTTTGTGACTTGGCATTGAGTGTGCTTCAATACCCTTTAATCTGGTTGAGGAAGCCCCCACCGAAACACACACCACACGCACACACATTGATGCTCACGCTCACACACACACTGCCCGTCCAAAGGTTTCGAAACCCTGTCCTGTTTGATACACACATTCTGTCCTATCCATCTAGGCATCAAAAGGTCATATGACAGAAAGGTGGGGTCATGTCATGTGGTTTCTGCAGTGTTTAGCCCACAGGCTGTGAAGTGTGAAAGTGTACACGTGAAGGTAAGTCACAATCCTGCAACTCGCATTAAAAGGTGTAGTGGAGCAGGCAATGTGTGCGTGCACCAAGTCAATTAGATCAAATCGGTTGTTTCTGAGCAAGCAGTCATATCAAGGCTAAAATACTGTGGGGCTCAACGGTCGGTCACACATCCCAAAAACCGCTTACCTTAGTGTAACACAGCTATTGTTCCTAACCGCAATAGCCTAAAACTCTATTCGATTCACAAGGTTTTAGACTACTAATATACAATCTTACATTTCCCAATATCTGTTTATATAACATTTGTGTTTAGTCAGCAAACTGCTTTTATGAACTGTGCTTAGGAAATGTATTGAAAAAGGCATTTTTGCTTTTACTGTACCTGCTTTTCCAATGTTTAAGCTTTTTTCCTTATTCATGCCGCAAAATGTGCAAATATGCCAAAACGGCTACTTTTTGTCAGTTGAAGACTTGTACTGTGATATCAGAGGTGATCTTAATGAGTTCTAAGTGTGGTTTATACGACTACCAATGATTTATCATTTGTATATGCCACCAAATATAGAACCAAAAGAAACAAAGGGATTTTCTCCCTGAAATGAGTGTATATCTGAGAGAACTCCCCATAATGCACTGCTCTCCCACCCCACCCTTCCTTCCACCCGTTAGGTCATGGCACACACCTATACAAACATTCCCTTCGCTTGTACACTGTTGACCAGGATGATTGAGGCAGGAGAGGGGTGGAGGAGGGAGGGAGAAACAGTGCTTTCCTCACATCTGCAAGTAATAATCTATACTGTGTGAATGCTTGTGGGCTGGATTAGCAGGCCTGTTGTTTTAAAAGCACAGTAACCCCCTTTTGCAGAGAGACACTGGTATTAACGTTGGGGTAGGCGGGGGAGAAACCAGAGGCTGGTAATCTTCTTATGGGAATGCTTTGGCCTTGATTACCAGACCACTGTGCTCTGACAGACAACCCTTCCCTTTTCATTCTGCCACAGACAGAAACAGACATTACATACATCACAATGAGTGGAGGCCATAGAGTCACAATTTCTGTAAGCATTGAAATATGATAGAAGGGGAAAAAAAATTGAAAAGCATGCTACGACTTATGGCAGTTGGCAGATATGGATCTGGCATAAAAATATTTCTGTTCTACATTGATTAGATCAGCAGGGGTTTACGTTTGGTTGGAATTAAAGGCTGAAAAGGTTCAATATAAAATGCTTAGTTTGACAAGACCTACAAGACAGTTGCAATGAAAATGTCACAATGTGAACAGGAAAAAACAAAAAGGCAGACGATAATCAAGATTGGTCAAAAACTGAGTGCCACACTGCTTTTATTTCCTAAAGACGTAGACGTTAACATTGTATGTGAATTAGTAGAGATGTCTCAAGAAGATTTGGCAACTCATTCCTGTGTGTGTGTGTGTGTGTGTGTTCTTCCCCTAGTGATTCCAGTCTTCTACACCCAGCTCTTGGTAGTAATTACCTAACATTTCTACACCCCAACCCCCCCCCAAAAAATATACCAAACAAAACCTCTGCTGCTGATGAGCCATAGCAATCATAGTTAGAGAAAAGGGGTAAGGAGAGAGAATGAGATGGGAAGAGAAGAGAAAAGATGAGAAAGCCTAGAGGGACAGAAGGTCGGGTTCAAAACGGTGTCTCATGCGTCGACAACCTACTCTTTCCACCGTTTCCATAGGACATAGGTATATATCTTCTGCCAGGACTGCCCAAAAACCCCACATACAGAACGCTGAAACAGTTCAAGCATCCCAATGTCACTCTATAGCAGGAGTCGCCAACAGGTCGGTTGCGAGCTACCAGTAGCTCGCAGCCCACCTATGAGGATTTTGCAAAACAATTCTGAAAATACATGTCATTTTCACGTGGTCCACCGCAAACTGTCATAAACAAATCTCACAAGTATCAGACACCGCAAGCTACCAGCTACTATCTAATAAACAGAACATTATCCCACCCCTGGTTAGCCACAAACCTAAGACAATATCTGCCAATTAATTTCCCGTAATATTGCCCCCGTCAGTCTGTGTGGTGCGCACGTTTGTCTATCACTCAGTGTGTAGCCAGTTGATGTGATAACTGTCTTGTGGGTTGACATTCCTCACTTGCTACTGTAGATTATCCTCAACAGGGGGCCCCTCAGGGGTGTGTGCTCAGTCCCCTCATGTACTCCCTGTCCACTCATGACTGCATGGACAGGCATGACTCCAACACCATCATTAAGTTTGCCGATGACACAACAGTGGAAGGCCTGATCACCGACGAGACAGCCTATAGGGAGGAGGTCAGAGACCTGGCCGTGTGGTGCCAAGACAACAACCTCTCCCTAACGTGATCAAGATAAAGGAGATGATTGTGGACTACAGGAAAGAGGCCCGAGCACGCCCCCACTCTCATCGACAGGCAGTCCTGGCAGAAAATATTTTCCTATGTCCTATGGAAATGGTGGAAAGTGGAACAGGTTGAGAGTTTTAAGTTCATTGATGTCCACATCACCAACAAACTAACATGGTCCAAGCACACCAAGACGGTTGTGAATTGGGGACAACACCTATTCCCCCTTTGTAGATTTGGCATGGGTCCTCAAATCCTCAAATGGTTTTACAGCTGCACCATCGAGAGCATCCTGACGGGTTGCATCACTGCCTGGTATGGCAACTGCTCGGCCTCCGACCGCAAGGCGGATGCTCTAGTCGGCTGGCCCTCGCTACATATTCGTCGCCAGACACACTGGCTCCAGGTCATCTATAAGTCTATGCTAGGTAAAGCTCCGCCTTATCTCAGCTCACTGGTCACAATAACAACACCCACCCGTAGCACGCGCTCCAGCAGGTATATCTCACTGGTCATCCCCAAAGCCAACACCTGATTTGGCCGCCTTTCCTTCCAGTTCTCTGCTGCCAACAACGGGAACGAATTGCAAAAATCGCTGAAGCTGGAGACTTATATTTCCCTCACTAACTTTAAACATCAGCTATCTGAGCAGCTGTACATAGTCCACACAATCTACCTACCTCATCCCCATATTGTTTATATTTACTTTTTTGATCTTTTGCACACCAATATTTCTACTTGCACATCACCATCTGCTCATCTATCACTCCAGTGTTAATTTGCTAAATTGTAATTACTTCGCTACTATGGCCTATTTATTGCCTTACCTCCTCACGCCATTCGCACACACTGTATATAGACCTTTTTTTATTATGTTATTGACTGTACACTTGTTTATTCCATGTGTAACTCTGTGTTGTTTGTGTCGCACTGCCTTGCTTTATCTTGGCCAAGTCGCAGTTGTAAATGAGAACTTGTTCTCAACTAGCCTACCTGGTTAAATAAAGGTGAAATAAAAAAGGCACTACAGAGGGTAGGGCGTATGGCCCAGTACATCACCGGGGCCAAGCTTCCTGCCATCCAAGACCTCTACACCAGGCAGTGTCAGAGGAAGGCCCTAAAAATTGCCAAAGACTCCAGCCACCCTAGTCATAGACTGTTCTCTCTGCTACCGCAGGGCAAGCGATACCGGAGCGCCACGTCTAGGTCCAAGAGGCTCCTAAATAGCTTCTACCCCCATGCCATAAGACTCCTGAACAGCTAATCAAATGGCTCCCCAGACTATTTGCATTGCCCCCCCCCCCCAGAACGCTGCTGCTACTCTCTGTTATTATCTATGCATAATCACTTTAATAACTCTACCTACATATTACCTCGACACCGGTGACCCCACACATGGACTCTGTACCGGTACCCCTTGTATATAGCCCCGCTATTGCTTTTTGGTATTTTCTGAAAACTAAACTGCATTGTTGGTTAAGGGCTTGTAAGTAAGCATTTCACTGTTGTATTCGGTGCATGTGACAAATACAATTTGATATTAACAATTAAAAAAGGGCCAGATGAGCAACTAAAGGGGAATTACTACATTTGTTAGTTTTATATCAAGCCTAACAAAAGTGTTTCTTCTGATGTGATTTAAGCATTTACATAGGCTCAGAAAATCCAGTTTCGTTGTTTCTCTATGAACAGTTGTAATTTTGAGTGTAAAATTAATAACAAATAAAAACCAGATGGTGACACAATTTAGGTGACTTTGGGAAAAAATAAAGACAGAATTTGGGAGAATATGTTTTGGGGGTTGATTTTTGAAGGCCCCCCTTAGAGTTGTTAATTAACCATTATTTTACCAGGTATCTTGACAGAAAACAGTGTTCAAGAGAAAGTAGTGCACTAAGGACCTGGGGAAGAGTTGCAGAGGAAAGAAGAAGAATGTGCCCATTTGAAAGCTAGAAGAAAATGGAGTAGCTCACAACAGGTTTAATTTTTATTTTATGTAGCTCTCATGCTAGAAAAGGTTGGAGACCCCTGCTCGATACTATTCTCTTTTGGTGCAGGAGTTGCCTGTTGAGAACTCATCTCATTTGAATCCCTTATAGAAAAGTTAAAGATATGCCGGTTGACTGCCATCTAGCCATGTTAGTGATATCAATCCACTAAGATCTTTGTAATTACTTCGAGATTTGGGTATATGACCCCGTTATATACCCCAGCCCAGACCTGCAGTGGCAACAAAGCTGTAATCTTGCATCCTCCATATGTAGCATCTAACAACACAAGGCTTTTTAGAGCCAAACAGCTAAATATTTAAACGTGCATCCTTGCCACCCGCCATAGCAAAGTGAATGTGAAAATCGACAAGTAGCAGCTTCTTTAAAACACACAAATCGAAATAAAATCTGCTATGACATTTTCTGCCTTTCATACCGGTGAACAAATCAGTGGGGGTTAGGTTGTAGCGAACACCCCCCTCCCTCATCCCTGCCTCTTTGTGAAAATTAAGAATGGTGGCTAGAAGCCGTCCTCTTCTGTATGTGGAACACCCCTCAGACCAACCACATTGATCAGGCACATATATTTCACACACACACACGTGTTTACATATCAGCTTGACTCCTCAAACAATCCCTGGCCTCTTGGGTATGGCTTTGCATCATTTTGGGATAAGGCTCTCTAAATGTTCTATTTTTTCCCCCTGACTGTAGCATATCGAGGACCGAGTCAGAGGCACAAAGAGGCTGTGATTTTCATACTGTCACCATCTTTATTCATCTGAGCCATTTCTGCCAGTGTATATTCTCATGTCACCTGTGAGCTCCTGTTCAATTCTTTTTTAGGGATGGCTCTGCAGAGAACGGGGTATTTTACACTGCAGACAAGCACAGTATCGGGAGGAGGGTAACTAAGGAGGGGACATGGGCAAAATGGAATTAAATCTAAAATGGTGTCATCTCCATACCAATGTAAAAAATCTCCAGTGGGTTCCTTGTGCCAGGGTTAATTAGTTAAAATACTCTGACTCTGCCATTGTCAGTGCATTCCAAACAGCATTACAAACTGCTTTGCCCACCAATCTGTTGGCAGGATTAATCAAACCAGTGCCATTCTAGACAAGCAGAAGATATAAGTTCTGTCCTAAATGTCACCCATTTGGGCCTTGCTAAAAAGTAGTGCACTACATTGGGAATGGGGTGCCATTTGGGACACACATACTGTAAATGTTGAGATGTAATGGGATTGACCACTGGGTTTATTTAAAAAGGTCGCTGAAGGTCAAACCATCTGAAGCCAAGAGGCCTGTATGGACATTGTGTCACCTAAACCAAGGATTCCCAAACATTTTCACTCAGGCCCCCCTGCCAGCATTGGGGAACATCACACCACCCCCCACCCTGCGTGCACCAAGTCTATGTCTATGTGCACAAGTACTGTTCATTATACAAATTGTTCACACCCCTGTTGTTGGCACAGAGAACATTTCGCAGTTAAAGCAAATTCTTGCATTTCTATACATTTTGCCATGTCTAATGTGCATTCATGTGATATTTAAGTGATTAAGACATTACAAAAAAAATCTATGGACTAAAAGAATCGAGCTAAAAACAGATTACATGGGCTAGTTGATCTAGCTATAAATAGCTCTAAGGTATGCAAAACTGGTTATGCACTAGCCAATTTTGAAATTGCACATTCTACTATTACAACTTTCAAGAGTAAGTAAAAAAAATACAGTACTAGTCAAAAGTTTGGCAGCAGCCACTCAATGTTAGTGATGGCTGTTTAACAGTCTGATGGCCTTGAGATAGAAGCTGTTTTTCAGTCTCTCGGTCCCAGCTTTGCTGCACCTGTACTGACCTCACCTTCTGGATGATAGCGGGGTGAACAGGCAGTGGCTTGGGTGGTTGTTGTCCTTGATAATCTTTTTGGCCTTCCTGTGACATCTAGTGCTGTAGGTCTCCTGGAGGGCAGGTAGTTTGCCCCTGGTGATGCGTTGTGCAGACCTCACTACCCTCTGGAGAGCCTTACGGTTGTGGGCAGAGCAGTTGCCGTACCAGGTGGTGATAAAGCCTTACAGGATGCTCTCGATTGTGCATCTGTAAAAGTTTGAGGGTTTTTGGTGACAAGCCAAATTTCTTCAGCCTCCTGAGGTTGAAGAGGCGCTGTTGCACCTTCTTTACCACGCTGTCTGCATGGGTGGACCATTTCAGTTTGTCCGTAATGTGTACGCCGAGGAACTTAACTTTCCACCTTCTCCATTACTGTCCCGTCGATGTGGATGGGGGGGTGCTCCCTCTGCTGTTTCCTGAAGTCCACGATCATCTCCTTTGTTTTGTTGACGTTGAGTGTGAGGTTATTTTCCTGACACCACACTCCGAGGGCCCTCACCTCCTCCCTGTAGGCCGTCTCGTCGTTGTTGGTAATCAAGCTTACCACTCTAGTGTCGTCTGCCAACTTGATGATTGAGTTGGAGGCGTGCATGGCCACGCAGTCGTGGGTGAACAGGGAGTACAGGAGAGGGCTGAGAACGCACCCTTGTGGGGCCCCAGTGTTGAGGATCAGCGGCGTGGAGATGTTGTTTTCTACCCTCACCACCTGGGGGCGTCCCGTCAGAAAGTCGAGGACCCAGTTGCACAGGGCGGGGTTGAGACCCAGGGTCTCGAGCTTAATGACGAGGGTACTATGGTGTTAAATGCTGAGCTGTAGTCGATGAACAGCATTCTTACATAGGTATTCCTCTTGTCCAGATGGGTTAGGGCAGTGTGCAGTGTGGTTGCGATTGCGTCGTCTGTGGACCTATTGGGGCGGTATGCAAATTGGAGTGGGTCTAGGGCAGACATGGGCAAACTACGGCCCGCGGGCCACATACGGCCCGTTAGGCTTTTTAATCCGGCCCGCCGAACTTGTCCAAATTATAGTAAAAACCTCCTTTTTTTCCCCTTTCCCTGCAATGCCCACGTTTCCCCAATAGATGGCGCACTCAAAACACATTGACCGTTGTTGGAGTGGCGCGTATTTCTCTTTATTTCACTTTAATTTTCACTTCGTTTCACGTCACCATTAAGCGAGAATTGCCACAACAAAACTAACTCCAGACTTTGATGCACTGGCAAAAAAGGGAGACCAACAACACTGTTCCCACTGAAATGGTGAGTTTTTCTGCTGTGTTATGAAAAAATGCATATGGAAAGTTTGGAAGTGCGTCTTTTAATTAAGAGCAATGCGCATTTACGCACAGCAGCGGTACAGTAGCTTTATTAACACGCCGCACATCGCTCTTAATTTAAATTTAAATTTTCAGCTGCAGGTAGGATATTTAATACAGCCTATGTCTGTGTGCTTGGCAACGATACACGTGTACTGTTTGCGCGTGAAGGCGAGGGCGTCCGTGGCGAGTTTGTAGAGCGCGCGGTCAGGACAATCCATCCATGATTTTGCGGAGTTTAACACAAGTAGATATTATTGAGCTTGAGTATTTCGTTGTGTAATAATATGTTTTGAATGTTGAAAGTGATTCCATTTTTCAATAAATGTTGATTTCTTTAACTTTGCACCTTCGATTGAAACTTATTAAAAACAGACGCAATCTTGATAAATCACAGTGCGTATGTTATTTTAATCTATTTACATTTCCTCATCCCGGTATCTGCGAAATAGTATGTAAATGCCATATCTTGCATATTCCTTGAGACAAATTTATTAACTGATAAGGGCTATTTTTCACATTTGAAAGACAGTTAATAAATTGGGTTGTAGTGTTCTTACTGTGCTATGAGGTTTGCACACACTACATTTAATGCTTTAGTATATCCGGCCCAAACACTCCCTCCAAATGCTCCTGGCCCGGCCCCTCTGTCAAATTTTAGAACCCATTGTGGCCCGCGAGTCAAAAAGTTTGCCCACCCCTGGTCTAGGGTGTCAGGTAGGGTGGAGGTGATGTGATCCTTGACTAGTCTCTCAAAGCACTTCGTGATGACGGAAGTGAGTGCTACGGGGCGATAGTCGTTTAGCTCAGACGGCTATGGATGCCGTCTGGGCCGGTAGCCTTGCGAGGGTTAACACGTTTAAATGTTTTACCCACGTTGGCTGCGGTGAAGGAGAGCCTGCAGGTTTTGGTAGCTGGCCGTGTCGGTGGCACTGTATTGTCCTCAAAGCGAGCAAAGAAGTTGTTTAGTTTGTCTGGGAGCAAGACATCGGGGTCCGCGACGGGGCTGGTTTTCTTCTGTAGTCCGTGATTGACTGTAGACCCTGCCACATACCTCTCGTGTCTGAATCGTTCAATTGCGACTACTTTGTCTCTATACTGACGCTTAGCTTGTTTGATTGCCTTGCGGAGGGAATAGCTACACTGTTTGTATTCGGTCATGTTTCCGGTCGCCTTGCCCTGATTGAAAGCAGTGGTTCGCGCTTTCAGTTTTGCGCGAATGCTGCCATCAATCCACGGTTTCTGGTTGGGGAAGGTTTTAAGTCGCCGTGGGTACAACATCACCGATGCACTTGCTAAAAAACTTGCTCACTGAATCAGCGTATACATCAATGTTGTTCAACTCTATCCAGAACATATCCCAGTTCACGTGATCGAAGCAATCTTGAAGCGTGGAATCAGATTGGTCGGACCAGCGTTGAACAGACCTGAGCACAGGCGTTTCCTGTTTTAGTTTCTGTCTATAGGCTGGGAGCAACAAAATGGAGTCAAGGGTTTTTCTTTATTTGTACTATTTTCTACATTGTAGAATAATAATGAAGACATCAAAACAAAGAAATTACACATACTGTATGGAATAATGTAGTAACCAAAAAAGTGTTGAATCAAAATATATTTTAGGTTTCTGATTCTTTAAAGTAGCCACCCTTTGCCTTGATGACAGCTTTGCAAACTCCTGGCATTCTCTCAAACAGCTTCATGAGGAATGCTTTTCCAACAGTCTTGAAGGAGTTACCACATGCTGAGCACTTGTTGGCTGCTTTTCCGTCACTCTGTGGTCCAACTCATCCCAAACCATCGCAGTTTGGTTGAGGTCGGGTGACTGTGGAGGCCAGGTCATCTGATGCAGCACTCCATCGCTCTCTTTGGTCAAATAGCCCTTACACAGCCTGGAGGTGTGTTTTGGGTCATTGTCCTGTTGAGCGCAAACCGGATGGGATGGAGTATTGCTGCAGAATGCTGTGGTAGCCATGCTGTT
Organism: Salvelinus alpinus; assembly: GCF_045679555.1. Lineage (NCBI taxonomy): Eukaryota > Metazoa > Chordata > Actinopteri > Salmoniformes > Salmonidae > Salvelinus > Salvelinus alpinus. The sequence goes on along the minus strand of NC_092097.1, from coordinate 33,267,987 downwards.
TAAGTGTGCCTTGAATTCTAAATAAAATCACAGACAGTCACCAGCAAAGCACCCCCACACCTCCTACATGCTTCACGGTGGGAACCACACATGCAGAGATCGTCCGTTCACCTACTCTGCGTCTCACAAAGACACGGCGGTTGGAACCAAAAATCTCAAATTTGGATTAACCAGACCAAAGGTCAGATTTCCACCGGTCGAATGTCCATTGATCATGTTTCTTGGCCTAAGCAAGTCTCATCTTATTGGTGTCCTTTAGTAGTGGTTTCTTTGTAGCAATTCGACCATGAAGGCCTGATTCACACTGGCCTCCACAGTCACCCGACCTCAAAATTCACACGAAATTTTGTCTTAAAGTCTTAAAGTAATGATGGACTGTCATTCCTCTTTGCTTATTTGAGCTGTTCTTGCCATAATATGACTTGGTCTTTTACCAAATAGGGCTATCTTTTGCATTCCACCCCTACCTTGTCACAACACAACTGATTGGCTCAAACGCATTAAGGAAATTAATTCCACAAATTAACTTTTAACAAGGCACACCTGTTAATTGACATGCATTCCAGGTGACTACCTCATGAAGCTGGTTGAGAGAATGCCAAGAGTTTGCAAAGCTGTCAAGGCAAAGGGTGGCTACGTTGAAGAATCTCAAGTATATTTTGATTTGTTTAACACTTTTGTTGGTCACTACATGATTCCATGTGTGTTATTTCATAGTTTTGATGTCTTCACTATTATTCTACAATGTAGAAAATAGTACAAATTATAGTACAAATTGCAGCCACAGTTTGGGAATCACTGACCTAAACTAGAGGTTACTTGGTTTTGTCATTGTGACATTCCTCGTAAGAATGTGTGTCGGCACGTCGCCAACTGATCCAGAGGACACAGAGATCGTATAGATCCTCGATGTGCAGCCTAACAAACAGGGAATAGGGTGCCATTTGGGACGCATTTCCTATGTAGTGGACTACTTTTAAATGTAGCCTATAGGGCTCTGGTCAAAAGCAGTGTACTATATAAGGAATAAGGTGCCATATTGGGAGGCAAACAGGCTCCTCGCATAGAGAAACAAAACTGATCAAAAGGCTCTTTATGACCACATCTACTGCACAATTAGTCATGATGAATATCAAAGGATGATGTGCTAAAAGGTGTCAACACAGACACACACACACAGTGCCTTCTGCACATCAACAACAAACCCTGTCTATAAATAACTCTGGTCCCTTTGCGTTTCACACAGCCTTATGTAACAGCACAGCAGTTCCAGGGTGAGAAAGACACACACTAATAATAAAAGAAGAGCAGAGAAAGAATGAAATATACATTAGTTATGTGTAATCTGACATGATAGAGCTGGGCACAGAGCCTTTGAAATATACTATACAATAGTTGTGTAAACTGGCATGTGATGGAGCTGGGCAGAGAGAGACTTGAATTATACTATATTATACTTTCCCAAACCAGAAACCGTGGATTGATGGCAGCATTCGCGTGAAACTGAAAGCGCGAACCACTGCTTTTAACCAGGGCAAGCTGACCGGAAACATGACCGAATACAAACAGTGTAGCTATTCCCTCCGCAAGGCAATCAAACTAGCTAAGTCCCAGTATAGAGACAAAGTAGAGTCGCAATTCAACAGCTCAGACACAAGAGGTATGTGGCAGGGTCTACAGTCAATCACGGATTACAAAAAGAAAACCAGCCCCGTCGCGGACCAGGATGTCTTGCTCCCAGACAGACTATAACTTTTTTGCTCGCTTTGAGGACAATACAGTGCCACTGACACGGCCCGCTACCAAAACCTGCGGGCTCTCCTTCACTGCAGCCGAGGTGAGTAAAACATTTAAACGTGTTAACCCTCGCAAGGCTGCAGGCCCAGACGGCATTCCCAGCCGCGTCCTCAGAGCATGCGCAGACCAGCTGGCTGGTGTGTTTAAGGACATATTCAATCAATCCTTATCCCAGTCTGCTGTTCCCACATGCTTCAAGAGGGCCACCATTGTTCCTGTTCCCAAGAAAGCTAAGGTAACTGAGCTAAACGACTACCGCCCCGTAGCACTCACTTCGTCATCATGAAGTGCTTTGAGAGACTAGTCAAGGACCATATCACCTCCACCCTACACCCTAGACCCACTCCAATAGGTCCACAGACGACGCAATCGCAACCACACTGCACACTGCCCTAACCCATCTGGACAAGAGGAATACCTATGTGAGAATGCTGTTCATCGACTAAAGCTCAGCATTTAACACCATAGTACCCTCCAAACTCGTCATCAAGCTCGAGACACTGGGTCTCGACCCCGCCCTGTGCAACTGGGTCCTGGACTTCCTGACGGGCCGCCCCCAGGTGGTGAGGGTAGGTAACAACATCTCCACCCCGCTGATCCTCAACACTGGGGCCCCACAAGGGTGCGTTCTGAGCCCTCTCCTGTACTCCCTGTTCACCCACGACTGCGTGGCCATGCACGCCTCCAACTCAAATCATCAAGTTTGCGGATGACACTACAGTGGTAGGCTTGATTACCAACAACGACGAGACGGCCTACAGGGAGGAGGTGAGGGCCCTCGGAGTGTGGTGTCAGGAAAATAACCTCACACTCAACGTCAACAAAACAAAGGAGATGATTGTGGACTTCAGGAAACAGCAGAGGGAGCACCCCCCTATCCACATCGACGGGACAGTAGTGGAGAAGGTGGAAAGTTAAGTTCCTCGGTGTCCACATCACGGACAAACTGATTTGGTCCACCCACACAGACAGCGTTGTGAAGAAGGCGCAGCAGCGCCTCTTCAACCTCAGGAGGCTGAAGAAATTCGGCTTGTCACCAAAAGCACACAAACTTCTACAGATGCACAATCGAGAGCATCCTGTCGGGCTGTATCACCGCCTGGTACGGCAACTGCTCCGCCCACAACCGTAAGGCTCTCCAGAGGGTAGTGAGGTCTGCACAACGCATCACCAGGGGCAAACTACCTGCCCTCCAGGACACCTACACCACCCGATGTCACAGGAAGGCCATAAAGATCATCAAGGACAACAACCACCCGAGCCACTGCCTGTTCACCCCGCTATCATCCAGAAGGCGAGGTCAGTACAGGTGCATCAAAGCAGGGACCGAGAGACAGCTTCTATCTCAAGGCCATCAGACTGTTAAACAGCCACCACTAACATTTAGTGGCCGCTGCCAACATACTGACTCAACTCCAGCCACTTTAATAATGGGAATTGATGGAAATTATGTAAAAATGTATCACTAGCCACTTTAAACAATGCCACTTAATATAATGTTTACATACCCTACATTACTCATCTCATATGTATAGACTGTACACTATACCATCTACTGCATCTTGCCTATGCCGTTCTGTACCATCACTCATTCATATATCTTTATGTACATATTCTTTATCCCTTTACACTTGTGTGTATAAGGTAGTAGTTGTGGAATTGTTAGGTTAGATTACTTGTTGGTTATTACTGCATTGTCGGAACTAGAAGCACAAGCATTTCGCTACACTCGCATTAACATCTGCTAACCATGTGTATGCGACAAATAAAATTATTTGAATTACGTCCCAAATGGCTCCCTATTCTCTATATATAGTGCACTACTTTTGACCAGGACCCATATGGATCTATGTAGGGAATATTGTACCATTTAGGAGGCAAACAGTGTTGTAATCAGAGGCCTTGGTCTTTCATATCACCTCCCTGCTAGTTGACCACAGGAAACCACTATCTGGGGACAAAGCAGAGCACAACTCCATTGCCTTGCCACCCTCCAATAATGCAGCTTCCACATTCCAGACGTGAGATCAAATGGATGAAGCCAGTGGATGTGCTGATTGATTTCATATGAAATATCCAACAGGCCATAGTCACCGAGAACACGCGTTCAAGGAAATGTGCAGAGCAGATGTGGCGATATTGCATGTGATGTTTCATGGAATGGCTCATTCAACATGGCTGCTGGATAATGAGGATGATTTATTGAGTCACGGCCAAACAAAGCACATTCCTATAAAGTCAGACATATAGTCTGTTACATTACCAAGCATGCTGTAAGCCAAATTCATATTGCTGCTCACATTCACTACAAATCCTGACAAGAGAGATGATTCAGTGTGCAAAGTGCCCCGGCAGACAGACATGCAGTGCACTTGGAACTTTTAATAAGACCCCATTCTTTATTGCAACTTACTTACAAAATCTGTAACCAATGTTTTGAATGATAACGCCCACTGTGGTTAAATCAAGCTCTGCTATCCCACATGCATAGGATGGAGTGATGACATTAAATTTTGCCGTGGATTTTCTCAAGCTAGCACAGGAGGCTCAAAGTTCGATCTGTTTACAGCTAGCCTATGGGGAACATTTCTCTCAACACAGCTGACCTCATTATTGTGATCACCATGTCGACGGAGAGAGCATCCCAAACGGCACCCTGTTCCCTACATAGTGAGGATGTGTGCGTCCCAAATGGCACCCTATTCCCTACATAGTGCACTACTTGAGATCAGTTGTTTAAAGGTAGTGCACTATGTAGGGAATAGGGTGCCATTTGGGGGACACCTATAACAGTTTGGAATTTCTGGAATACATATTCATACACTGGAATAGAGAACCCTTTCAAAACACAGTCTACAGGTCGACATTATCACGTGCCTTCAGTATGAGAAGAAAATCAAGCATTGGTTTGAATAAACCTCTTGAACAACAACGAAAAGTCCACTCACTCCATCCATCCCACCCAGGCCATTGAACACGCGGCAGGGAGGGCTGTTTCTGCTGTCATCGAGGGGCAGAACCCTTAAGCAGGATTAGAAAAGAGTTGCAGATAAGGGAGAGGAGGAGAGAATATAGAAACCAATTTCACTATGGAGAACCAGTTGTGATGGGCATGTGAAAATTCATAGAATATACACTGAATGTTCAAAACATTAGGAACAGCCACTCTTTCCATGACAGACTGACCAGATGAATACAGGTGAAAGCTATGATCCCTTATTGAGCCACTTCAAATCAGTGTAGATGAAGGCGAGGAGACCGGTGAAAGAAGGATTTTTAAGCCTTGAGACATGGCTTATGTATGTGTGCCGTGCAGAGGGTTATGGGCAAGACAAAATATGTAAGTGCCTTTGAACAGGGAATGGTATTAGGTGCCAGGGGCACAGGTTTAAAAGTGTGTAAAGAACTGCAACACTGCTGGGTTTCTCACACGCAACAGTTTGCCGTGTGGATCAAGAATGGTGCACCACCCAAAGGACGTCCAGCCAACTTGACAACTGTGGGAAGCATTGGAGTCAACATGGGCCAGCATCCCTGTGAAACGCTTTTGACACTGTGTAGAATCCATGCATTGACGAATTGAGGCTGTTCTGAGGGCAAGAAAGGGGGTGCATCTCAACTCAGTATATATAGAGTATTTATGCTTGTGTGTTAATAAAATAGGGCTGTGACGGTCATGGAATTATTTGTCAGGCAAATGTGCACCTTCACCGTTTATAGCCAGTGTTGCCAACTATTTTTCAGTGAGAATCGCTATTGGCTCCTTGATTTGTCGATAGAAGAAATCACTAGATGACGTCTTGCCGTTGCCGCGTTGACGACGCTTGCTGAGGTACAACTGCGAGAGCCTCATGTGAAGCAACCTGTTCTCACAAGTTTACATTCTGCTTCGCAAGATCGGGATGGTTCGTAAGAGGCTACAACGGCGGTCCTCGACATAGCATTTTCACCCCCTCTCGCTTCTCTGCCTAAATGTTATAAAAATGATAGAAATCCTCAGTGTCAAAACTCCTCAAAGGTAACCTGAAAAGTAGCCGAATTTGTCGCTAACCTCTTACCAATAAGTCGCTGGAGGGGTCTGAAAGCTCGCTAAATATAGCGACAAACCCTAGCAACTGCAGTAAAAAAAAGTAATCAAGCAGTGGTCATGCAGTTGCACACATTACGCTTGCTAGCCTAGCATGGATTTCAACTTTGTTTTTCATCACTTTGTCTCGGATTCACATTCATTTATAAATGTCCACACACCAAGAATGACATTTGGTAGTTCATTCAGTAGAGATGGTGGCTTTTGGCATTGTTTTTGCAACTTTACAAACCAAATAAAATGTATAGCCAGAGCACTATGCATAGGGTAGTATAGCTGACTAAACTCCACTTGAAGGAAGTTTAATTAATTCCAACGGAGTGGAGGAGAGGCGTTGTGGAATTCAGCTCAGACTACATCAATTCGGCCAAGATCAATACTTTCAAAAAATAATATTATGAAACGCTAACCTTGTACCTTGGTTTGCTGAAATCCATACTTTATCAATAAATGTTAATCAAATACAACCACCGAATGTTTGCTCATTAATGTTGCTCTAAGATGGCAACTCAGCGCAAATGCATGTGCCAATTGAATCGCAACAAGGAAACAGTCAGTGGTTGTACAGTATTTGAATAACGTTATTAGAAAAAATATGGATTTCAGCAACCAAAGAAAGGCATGCAACTACAGAGGACAAACATAGGTACAAGGTTAGCTTTTCATAATAAAAACTTTTTTTAAATTGATTTTGGGAAAAATCGATGTAGTCAGGGCTGAATTCCAAAGCCTGGTCTCTGCTCCACTCCATTAGTTTAGTTCATCAGAAACGTCCTTCACTGTGGAGTTTAGTCAGCTAAAAGGTAGTAAAGATAAAGATCATGTTACAGCATCAACAAAACTGTCATGTCTACTCCCGCTCTCCGGCACGAGACTTCGCCGGTCTACTAACCACCAGTCCTGGCAACCCATCATTACGCACTCCTGCGCCTCAGTCACACCTGGACTTCATCACTTCCCTGATTACTCCCCCTTTATCCAGCACTCCATTGTATTCAACCCTCAGGTAGTATTGGTTATGTTTCATTGTCAGGCGTTGCTCTTGTTTCGTATCGTCTTATGTTCGTTAATATAAAAAAAACTCCCTAACTGCACCTGCTTCCTGACTCCCTACGTCGATGTTACAAAAGTGAGCACATTTAAGGACAGAGCGCACATTGGAGGGAGGAGATGGAGACAGTTTGATGGATTAAGGTACAAAAACAATTTGTTAATTTACACTACTGTTGGTTATATTGATACATTATTATATTTTTAAGTAAATATATTGGAATGATTGACGGTTATTTTAATCACGGCCTTCATCCATAATCATCGGTAAGGCTACACGGTTATACAATTACAGAGCCAACCCTAAATAAGAACCCTTGCATTCAATAATGGGAACACGAGAGTCACGTGGGACCGCCGAAAGAGATGGCATCACGTTAGAGCTCCTAATACCCACATGTAAATACTGAAATTCAACGGCATACACTTTCATGTATCTTAATATACTGACCTGAAGTACAGTTTAATATAAAGAATTTACATTTTGAAATATCTCGCTAAAGTGGTGTTATTGGAACGTCAACACACGCTAAACTTCTTTCTGCCTAACACACGGTATTCACAGAAGGCCACATCGGCTAACAAACAGCAAATCCTCCCGAATCCCCCCAACAAGACATGGACAAACACGTAAACCCAGAGAAATCTGAAGGATCTATTTGAGAAAATGGGACAGATGAACACGATTTTGTTGGATGTTGCATCCCATGTCTCCACGATAAAAACAACTACCAAGGTAAAGGAAAAAGTTGATGTGATACAAGAGGATGGATGGGGCAGAAGGACGGCTTTCGACAGTCGAGGATGCCATCTCTCATTTGGAGAAGGGTAATGAGAATCATGAGAAAAAGCTGGATATATTGTGGAATCGTGTCGAAGAATTTGAGTACAGAAGTAGGAGAAATACGGTGAGATTGGTTAATCTGAAAGAGGGGAGTGAGGCTGGCGGTGGACTAATCTTGTGTGTGTAGAAAATCGCCGCAGAAGAATTTTATGACAGGCACAAATTAGAAATTGAACAAACCCATCGCAGTTTAACCATGCCAGACGAGAATAGGCCCCAGAGAACAGTTCTCATCCGCTTCCTACAATCTACAGCCCGGGACAAGGTACTGATAGCGGCAAAATAAAAGGGTGGCGTTCAGTGGGAAGGCTGCCGGATGCCTTTTTTCCCCAGACCTGTCCAACGAACTGGCAATGAAGAGGAAGAAGTTTGCAACGGTGAAGAACTACACGAGAAGAATGTCAGGCACACACACGCACTCCCAGCGACCCTGCTTTTTTCTTGGAAGGGAAAGAAAATGATTTTTCAAGGACAATGTGGAGGCAGAGAGATTCTTGCTAGAGCAGGGTGTTTAGCCTAGATAAAGACGAGACAAGGTAAAAACTGAACTGCTGTGTAGTTCTGCTGTTCACTATACAAATTAAGGTAGCCTATGTGTTTGCGGGACTCTGGGGAGTGTTGCCAATTTAGCCTTGGCTCTCAAGCACCTCAAGGACCATAAGTCATTTTGAGTTGAGACTGTAGGTTCTTCTGCAGCAGCAAAGACAGTTCTGTGATGATTGAATCATCGAGAAACAACGTTACGTTCCTAGGTGTGATTTATTTTATGTTTATTTTACACAGTTTTATTGTACTGCTCGAGTATATACACTGCTCAAAAAAATAAAGGGAACACTAAAATAACACATCCTAGATCTGAATGAATGAAATATTCTTATTAAATACTTTTTTCTTTACATAGTTGAATGTGCTGACAACAAAATCACACAAAAATGATCAATGGAAATCAAATTTATCAACCCATGGAGGTCTGGATTTGGAGTCACACTCAAAATTAAAGTGGAAAACCACACTGCAGGCTGATCCAACTTTGATGTAATGTCCTTAAAACAAGTCAATATGAGGCTCAGTAGTGTGTGTGGCCTCCACGTGCCTGTATGACCTCCCTACAACGCCTGGGCATGCTCCTGAAGAGGTGGCGGATGGTCTCCTGAGGGATCTCCTCCCAGACCTGGACTAAAACATCCGCCAACTCCTGGACAGTCTGTGGTGCAACGTGGCTTTGGTGGATGGAGCGAGACATGTTGTCCCAGATGTGCTCAATTGGATTCAGGTCTGGGGAACGGGCGGGCCAGTCCATAGCATCAATGCCTTCCTCTTGCAGGAACTGCTGACACACTCCAGCCACATGAGGTCTAGCATTGTCTTGCATTAGGAGGAACCCAGGGCCAACCGCACCAGCATATGGTCTCACAAGGGGTCTGAGGATCTCATCTCGGTACCTAATGGCAGTCAGGCTACCTCTGGCGAGCACATGGAGGGCTGTGCGGCCCCCCAAAGAAATGCCACCCCACAGCATGACTGACCCACCGCCAAACCGGTCATGCTGGAGGATGTTGCAGGCAGCAGAACGTTCTCCACGGCGTCTCCAGACTCTGTCACATGTGCTCAGTGTGAACCTGCTTTCATCTGTGAAGAGCACAGGGCGCCAGTGGCGAATTTGCCAATCTTTGTGTTCTCTGGCAAATGCCAAACGTCCTGCACGGTGTTGGGCTGTAAGCACAACCCCCACCTGTGGACGTCGGGCCCTCATACCACCCTCATGGAGTCTGTTTCTGACCGTTTGAGCAGACACATGCACATTTGTGGCCTGCTGGAGGTCATTTTGCAGGACTCTGGCAGTGCTCCTCCTTGCACAAAGGCGGAGGTAGCGGTCCTGCTGCTGGGTTGTTGCCCTCCTACGGCCTCCTCCACGTCTCCTGATGTACTGGCCTGTCTCCTGGTAGCGCCTCCATGCTCTGGACACTACGCTGACAGACACAGCAAACCTTCTTGCCACAGCTCGCATTGATGTGCCATCCTGGATGAGCTGCACTACCTGAGCCACTTGTGTGGGTTGTAGACTCCGTCTCATGCTACCACTAGAGTGAAAGCACCGCCAGCATTCAAAAGTGACCAAAACATCAGCCAGGAAGCATAGGAACTGAGAAGTGGTCTGTGGTCACCACCTGCAGAACCACTCCTTTATTGGGGGTGTCTTGCTAATTGCCTATAATTTCCACCTGTTGTCTATTCCATTTGCACAACAGCATGTGAAATTTATTGTCAATCAGTGTTGCTTCCTAAGTGGACAGTTTGATTTCACAGAAGTGTGATTGACTTGGAGTTACATTGTGTTGTTTAAGTGTTCCCTTTATTTTTTTGAGCAGTGTATTTTTAAACCTGCATATTTAGTTAATATTGCCTGCTAACATGAATTTCTTTTAACTAGGGAAATTGTGTCACTTCTCTTGCGTTCTGTGCAAGCAGAGTCAGGGTATATGCAGCAGTTTGGGCCGCCTGGCTCGTTGCGAACTGTGTGAAGACCATTTCTTCCTAACAAAGACCGTAATTGATTTGCCAGAATTGTACATAATTATGACACAACATTGAAGGTTGTGCAATGTAACAGCAATATTTAGACTTAGGGATGCCACCCATTCGATAAAATATGGAACAGTTCCGTATTTCACTGAAAGAATAAACGTTTTGTTTTCGAAATGATCGTTTCCGGATTTGACCATATTAATGACCTAAGGCTCGTATTTGTGTGTGTTATTATATTATAATTAAGTCTATGATTTGATAGAGCAGTCTGACTGAGCGGTGGTAGGCAGCAGCATGCTCGAAAGCATTCATTCAAACAGCACTTTCCTGCATTTGCCAGCAGCTCTTCGCTGTGCTTCAAGCATTGCACTGTTTATGACTTCAAGCCTATCAACTCCCGAGATTAGGCTGGCAATACTAAAGTACCTATTAGAACATCCAATAGTCAAAGGTATATGAAATACAAATGTTATAGAGAGAAATAGTCCTATAATAACTACAACCTAAAACTTCTTACCTGGGAATATTGAAGACTCGTGTTAAAAGGAACCACCAACTTTCATATGTTCTGAGCAAGGAACTTAAACGTTAGCTTTTTTACATGGCACATATTGCACTTTTACCTTCTCCAACACTTTGTTTTTGCATTATTTAAACCAAATTGAACATGTTTTATTATTTATTTGAGACAATATATATCAATAAAATCTATTTAAAGTTAAAATAAGTGTTCATTCAGTATTGTTGTAATTGTCATTATTACAAATATATATAAAAATCTACCGATTAATCGCTTTCTGCTTTTTTTGATCATCCACTAATCGTTATCGGCGTTGAAAAATCATAATCGTTCGACCTCTACCATAGAAAGGTGAGCATTTGCCCACTGAAGTCGGTTATGACGCCAAAATGCAGTCAGGTCAAGACCCTGGTGAGGACAATAAGCACGCAGATGAGCTTCCCCGAGACGGTTTCTGACGTTTGTGCAGAAATTCTTCAGGTTGTCCAAACCCACAGTTTCATCAGCTGTCCGGGTGGCTGGTCTCAGATGATCCCGCAGGTGAAGAAGCCAGTTGTAGAGGTCCTGAGCAGGCGTGGTTACAGCTGATCTGCGGTTGTGAGGCAGGTTGGACGTACTGCCAAATCCTCTAAAATGACGTTGGGAGGCGGCTTATGGTAGAGAAATTAATACAAAATTCTCTGGCAACAGCTCTGGTGGACATTCCTGCAGTCAGGATGTCAATTGCACGCTCCTTAACTTGTCATCTGTGGCATTGTGTGACAAAACCAAACATTGTGTACTTTTGTCCCCAGCACAAGGTGCACCTGTGTAATGATCATGACATTTAATCAGCTTCTTGATATGCCACACCTGTCAGGTGGATGGATTATCTTGGCAAAGGAGAAATGCTCACTAACAGGGATGTAAACAAATTTGTGCACAAAAATTTGAGAGAAATAAGCTTTGAACATATGGAACATTTCTGGGATCTTTTATTTCAGCTCATGAAACATGGGACCAACACTTCACATGTTGCATTGATATTTTTGTTCAGTGTAAGAATGTAGCTGTGTAAGTAAAGGCAGATACACTTATAAAATGTGGCATGCCTTAGAGTACTAACTATAGAGAGAATCAAGGCTAGTAGTTTGAGCAGATGTTGTGCCCTATATATATACAGTATATTATTTTTTACCTTTATTTAACTAGGCAAGTCAGTTAAGAACAAATTCTCATTTACAATGACAGCCTAGGAAAAGTGGGGTAACTGCCTTGTTCAGGGGCAGAACGACAGATTTTTACCTTGTCAGCTCCGGATTCGATTTGTAGCAACCTTTCGGTTACTGGCCCAACGCTCTAACCACTAGGCTAACAGCCACCCATGTAGTCCTTCATGTTATGTAGCCTCAGAAAATGATCAAGTTTGTATCATGTTCCAAAATGTTATCAAAACTGACATTGCACTTACATGCACTTAGGCTATAGCAAATGCTACATGTTCAGGTATTTAATAGGCCTTTTGTTATTGAAACAAATCTTAGGTGATGTTCATTGCATAGCAAGATTTAATTTGGGATAATATCGTGATGACCGTCTGGGCGCGATAATTCGTGTTCGTTGACTAACCGATTTCATGCTCACGTTTAAATTAATGCAGCGCCATGAACGTCACATATGAACAGTTAACGGTTCATTGTGTTTACATATTGCCACCACGTACGACAGGCACCGCCAAGTACATGGGAGTATCGGTAGCCTACTACAAACCTGTTTGCACACCATTGTTTGCAACGTTCTTCATTACATTAAATACTCAGTCTAAGGTTTGTCCCACGACCCTACTCGCAAGTATTTTTCTAAACAGCACATCGGTACACCGTGGTGAAAATAACATTCACTTACCTAGAAAAATGGTGCATAGGGAGAGACACTGACAGTAATGCAGCACCAACGTTAAATAGGGCACGTCTTAAAATACACATTTAAGTCAAGAGAGAATCCGTATTGCTTTAAAAAATAAGCTGCATTCATTATTTTCCTCGGACGGAGCAAGCTTGAAAAAAGTCAGTCCGAGATCTTTCCGCATTTGGAAGCAGTCGTCAGGAAATGTGATGTCATGGCTTTATATTGCTCTCGCCTCCGAGTCGCGGCGCTCTCATTGGGGCAGCCAATGTCCGTGTGGTCCTTATCTTATTTTGAAAACTAACCAAAACTAACCATCTTAGTCCATTTAAAAAATATATATTTCCAGTACATCCCGTGGCAATATTATGTTGTTATACTAAATTCATGACTACTATCATATAGTATATGTACACTCTATTACAGCCTACTATAAAGCATACTAGCCTATACTATACTATTCTGTCCCCTTTGAGATGATATCCAAGTGGGGTAAATGCTAAGAAAGTCCTGTGCTCCAGTCATTGTGGTTTATTTCCCACCATGTAATTATCTGTTTTACCAGGTAATTTCCTGTGTCTAACCTCCAGACATACACTAGCGTTCAAAAGTTTTGGGTCACTCAGAAATGTCCTAATTTTTTAAAGAAAATCACATAGGCGTACAGAGGCCCATTATCAGCAACCATCACTCCTGTGTTCCAATGGCACGTTGTGTTAGCTAATCCAAGTTTATCACTTTAAAAGGCTAATTGATCATTAGAAAACCCTTTTGCAATTATATTAGCACAACTGAAAACGGTGGTGCTGATTAAAGAAGCAATAAAACCTGCCTTCTTTAGACTAGTTGAGTATCTGGAGCATCAGCATTTGTGGGTTCGATTACAGGCTCAAAATGGCAAAAACAAAGAACTTTCTTCTGAAACTCGTCAGTCTATTCTTGTTCTGAGAAATGAAGGCTATTCCATGCGAGAAATTGCCAAGAAACTGAAGATCTCGTACAACGCTGTGTACTACGCCCTTCACAGAACTGTGCAAACTGTCTCTAACCAGAATAGAAAGAGGAGTGGGAGGCCCCGGTGCACAACTGAGCAAGAGGACAAGTACATTAGAGTGTCTAGTTTGAGAAACAGACGCCTCACAAGTCCTCAACTGGCAGCTTCATTAAATAGTACCCGCAAAACACCAGCAAAGAAAAAGCCATATCTCAGACTGGCCAATAAAAAGAAAAGATTAAGATGGGCAAAAGAACAGACACTGGACAGAGGTACTCTGCCTAGAAGGCCAGCATCCCGGAGTCACATCTTCACTGTTGACGTTGAGACTGGTGTTTTGCGGGTACTACTAGCTGTGCTAACATAATTCCAAAAGGGATTTTAATGATCAATTAGCTGTTTTAAAATGATAAACTTGGATTAGCAAACACAATGTGCCATTGGAACACAGGAGTGATGGTTGCTGATAATGGGCCTCTGCACGCCTATGTAGATACTCCATAAAAAATCAGCCGTTTCCAGCTACAATAGTCAATTACAACATTAACAATGTCTACACTGTATTTCTGATACATTTTATGTTATTTTAATAGACAGAAAATTAGCTTTTCTTTCAAAAACAAGGACATTTCTGAGTGACCTCAAATTTTTGAACAGTAGTGTACTTTTGACAAATAGAAGTCTGTGGTTTGATCATTTGACCCTGTGCACATATTGAACTAAAATGGCACTGGAGAGGAAGGCAGACGTTTTACGTGTCCCCAACCGATTGTGTTTTTTCTTTTGTTTATTTGCAACTAATTTTTTTACTTATTTCATACATAATGTTGCTGCTTCCGTCTCTTATAACCGGAAATAACATCAGGACTGCGATTACTCACCACGGACTGGCAGAATCCTTTTTTTCCTTTCACGAGTCTGACGAGCCTGACGCGAAGGATATACTGCTTTCTCGGGAACAAGCCCAGATCCCCATGATTTGCGTGAAGAGGAGGCATTGATAAAGGAGACGAAGGGCAGGCTGCCTTCTGAGAATTCATAGCCAATCGAATAAACCCCCACTTCCTTCCATTCTGCTACCAAGCGTGCAATCTTTGGAGAATAAAATCGATGACCTACGTGGAAGATTAAATTACCAACGGGACATTAAAAACTGTAATATCTTATGCATCACAGAGTTGTGGCTGAACGATGACACTATCAACATACAGCTGGCTGGTTATACGCTGTACCGGCAGGATAGAACAGCGGCATCTAGTAAGACAAGGGGTGGCGGACTATGTATTTTCGTAAATAACAGCTGGTGCACGATATCTAAGAAAGTCTCAAGCTATTGCTCGCCTGAGGTAGAGTATCTCATGACAAGCTGTAGACCACACTACCTACCTAGAGCGTTTTCATATGTATTTTTCGTATCTGTTTACATACCACCACAGTCAGAGCCTGGCACTAAGACAGCGCTGAATGAGCTGTATTCCACCATAATCAAACAAGAAAATGCTCACCCAGAGGCAGCGCTCCTAGTAGCCGGGGACTTTAATGCAGGGAAACTTAAATCCATTTTACCAAATTTCTATCAGCATGTTAAATGTGCAAACAGAAGAAAAAAAATCTGGGCCACCTCTACTCCACACACAGAGACGCATACAAAGCTCTCCCTCGCCCTCTATTTGGCAAATCTGACCATAATTCTATCCTCCTGATTCTTGTTACAAGCAAAAATTAAAGCAGGAAACACCAGTGACTAGATCAATAAAAAAGTGGTCAGATGAAGCAGATGCTAAGCTACAGGACTGTTTTGCTAGCACAGACTGGAATATGTTCCGGGATTCCTCTGATGGCATTGAGGAGTACACTACATCAGTCATTGGCTTCATCAATAAGTGCATCGATGACGTTGTCCCCACAGTGACCGTACCAACAAACCCCAACCAGAAGCCATAGATTACAGGCAGCATCCGCACTGAGCTAAAGGATAGAGCTGCCGCTTTCAAGTAGCAGGACTCTAACCCGGAAGCTTATAAGAAATGCCGCTATGCCCTCTGACAAACCATCAAACTGGAAAAGCGTCAATACAGGACAAAGATCGAACCGTACTACACTGGATCTGACGTCCGTTGGATGTGGCAGGGCTTGCAAGCTATTACAGACTACAAAGGGCAGCACAGCCGCGAGCTGCCCAGTGACACAAGCCTGCCAGATGAGCTAAACTACTTCTATGCTCGCTTCGAGGCAAATAAAACTGAAACATGCATGGGAGCACCAGCTGTTCCGGGAGACTGTGTGATCACGATCTCCGCAGCCGATGTGAGTAAGACCTTTAAACAGGTCAATATTCACAAGGCCGCAGGGCCAGACGGATTACCAGGACGTGTACTGCTAGCATGCGCTGACCAACTGGCAAGTGTCTTCACTGACATTTTCAACCTCTCCCTGTCTGAGTCTGTAATACCAACATGTTTTAAGCAGACCACCATAGTGCCTGTGCCCAAGAACACTAAGGTAACCTGCCTAAATGACTACCGACCCGTAGTACTCACGTCTGTAGCCATGAACTGCTTTGAAAGACTGGTTATGGCTCACATCAACACCATTATCCCAGAAACCCTAGACCCACTCCAATTTGCATACAGATCCACAGATGATGCAATCTCTATTGCACTCCACACAGCCCTTTCCCATCTGGACAAAAGGAACACCTATGTGAGAATACTGTTCATTGACTACAGCTCAGCATTCAACACCATAGTGCCCTCAAAGCTCATCAATAAGCTAAGGACCCTGGGACTAAACACCTCCCTCTGCAACTGGATCCTGGACTTCCTGACGGGCTGCGTAAGGGTAGGTAACAACACATCTGCTACGCTGATCCTCAACACCCTCTCCTGTACTCGCTGTTCACTTATGATTGCACAACTCCAACACCATCATTAAATTTGCCGATGACACAACAGTGGTAGGCCTGATCACGACAACGACGAGACAGCCTATAGAGAGGAGGTCAGAGACCTGGCCGTGTGGTGTCAGGACAACAACCTCTCCCTCGACGTGATCAAGACAAAGGAGATGATTGTGGACTACAGGAAAATGAGGACCGAGCACAGCCCCATTCCCATCGACGGGGCTGCAGGTTGAGAGCTTCAAGTTCCTTGGTGTCCACATCACCAACAAACTAACATGGTTCAAGCACACCAAGGCAGTCGTGAAGAGGGCACAACAAAACCTATTCCCCCTCAGGAGACTGAAAAGATTTGGCATGGGTCCTCAGATCCTCAAAAGGTTCGAAAGCTGCACCATCGAGAGCATCCTGACTGGTCGCATCACTGCCTGGTATGGCAAGTGCTTGGCCTCTGACTGCAAGGCACTACAGAGGGTAGTGTGAACGGCCCAGTACATCACTGGGGCCAAGCTTCCTGCCATCCAGGACCTCTATACCAGGCGGTGTCAGAGGAAGGCCCTAAAAATAGTCAAAGACTCCAGCCACCCTAGTCATAGACTGTTCTCTCTGCTACCGCACGGCAAGTGGTATCGAAGCGGTACCCCCCTATATATAGTCTCGCTATTGTTATTTTACTGCTGCTCTAAATTACTTGTTACTTTTATTTCTTATTCTTATCTGTATTTTTTTAAACTTCATTGTTGGTTAGGGGGTCGTAAGTAAGCATTTCACTGTATTCGGCGCATGTGACAAATAAAATTTGATTTGATGTAGATGCACAATTGTATATCATGTACATTATGAACCTACTCAAGCCTCAAGGGAGTTTGCTACATCCCTTGACTGCTTTGAGAGAGTTAGAAATGGAGGGGATATAAGAGGTAGGATAAGGTTTTTATTATGGCTAGTCCAGTGGAGGCTGCTGAGGGGAGGACGGCTCATAATAATGTCTGGAATGGAGACAATGGAATGGCATCAAACACATCAAAGACGTGGTTTCCATGTGGTTGATATCACTCCATTGACTCCATTCCAGACATTATTATGAGCCGTCCTCCCCTCAGCAGCCTCCACTGGGCTAGTTAGTCCCTAATGGCATTTTCCCCATACAATAACAGGACACACTTATTCCCATCCTGCATCCTTTCATCTCCAGAATAACCACTAATAACCACTACCCAGCATATGTGTCTAATCAACCTCAAGGGAATAAAAACAAGGGAAGTACATCAACTTCCCAGATACCGCTTACTTTCACAACAACTGTTAACAACAGGTCCAGCATGCATGCAATATGTCCTGAGTCGAAATGATACAGTCTTGAGCCGTTTTTGTTAAGGCGACCTCATGTGACGTAAAAGGGAACAGGCTCCGGCACACCAACATCACAGCAGACCTCAGTTCAAATACTATTTTAAATATTTTAAAAGCTTTGAGCCTGCCTGGAGTGCCAGGTGAGCAGGGTTTTTACCTTTAAGACTTTTCTATTGTTCCATTGCAACAGGCAAAATCAAATGAAGCACAGCTAAAATATTTTTTATTATTTCAAATATTATCAGTACCCAGGTTTGCAACACAGTAAGGCTGTGATGGACACAGTAGCAGTCTTTCACAGTATCCAATGTGAGTAGTGGTTGATGTTTATAATGGTGATTTCCATAAGTAGGACAGATGTCCCAAGGTTCCGTAAACAGGAAACAGATACACTGTATTCTGGCTTCCTCTCAGAGCGACAGGGTCAACACTTACCCCTGTCTGAGGCCTAAAAATACCTGACTTCAGGAAATTAGGACATTGTGCTACTACAGTGCATTCCACTGTCCTGACATCATTGTACATGTTAATTTACAAATATGCTAGGTAGGCATCTGAAGTTAAATACCAAAGTTAAATGACAGTGGCCAGTTAAACAAAACCAAAGAATGGTTTTGTTTACAGAAGATAGCCGTATTTGGTAAAAGACTAAGTCCATATTATGGCAAGAACAGCTCAAATAAGCAAAGAGAAACGACAGTAGATCATTACTTTAAGACATGAAGGTCAGTCAATATGGAACATTTCAAGAACGTCTAAAGTTTCTTCAAGTGCAGTCGCAAAAACCATCAACCGTGATAATGAAACTGGCTCTCATGAGGACTGCCACAGGAATGGAAGACCCAGAGTTACCTCTGCTGCAGAGGATAAGTTCATTAGAGTTACCAGCCTCAGAAATTGCAGCCCAAATAAATGCTTCACAGAGTTCAAGTAACAGATACATCTCAACATCAGCTGTTCAGGGGAGACTGTCTGAATCAGGCCTTCATGGTCGAATTGCTGCAAAGAAACCACTACTAAAGGACACCAATAAGAATAAGAGACTTGCTTGGGCCAAGAAACATGAGCAATGGACATTAGATCGGTGGAAATTTGTCCTTTGGTGTGGAGTCCAAATATGAGAATTTTGGTTTTTGGTGTCTTTGTGAGACGCGGTGTGGGTGATCGGATGATCTCTGCATGTGTATTTCCCACCGTAAAGTATGGAGGAGATGTTATCGTGTGGGGGAGCTTGCTGCTGACACTGTCTGTGATTTATTTTGAATTCAAGGCACACATAACCAGCATGGCTACCACACATTCTGCAGCGATATGCCATCCAATCTGGTTTGGGCTTAGTGGGACTATAATTTGTTTTTCAACAGGACAATGACCCAACACACATCCAGGCTGTGTAAGGGCTATTTGACCAAGAAGGAGAGTGATGGAGTGCTGCATCAAATGACCTGGCCTCCACAGTCCCCCGACCTCAACCAAATTGACATGGTTTGGGATGAGTCGGACCGCAGAGTGAAGGAAGAGCAGCTAACAAGTGCTCAGCATATGTGGGAATTCCTTCAAGACTGTTGGAAAAGCATTCCAGGTGAAGCTGGTTGAGAGAATGCCAAGAGTGTCCAAAGCTGTCATCAAGGCAAAGGGTGAAATATATTTAGATTTGTTTAACACTTTTTTGGTTACTACATGATTCCATGTGTTATTTCATAGTTTTGATGCCTTCACTATTATTCTACAATGTAGAAAATAGTAAAAATAAAGAAAAACCCTTGAATGGCTAGGTGTTCTAAAACGTTTGACCAGTAGTGTACCCATTGATTCTTCAAGAATATAATTTATAGATGCCTCATAAAATTAGTTCTACTGTTGCAGCCCATCAGAACCCAAAATATAAACTTGTTCATTTGTTTGAAAACAATGTAAGTGTAAACCAACCCTGTAGAGACTCAAAACATGGTTAAAACTATAATTTTGATATCATGGATGGTCTGCCCTTTTATCCATAGCTCTGCCCATGATTTGAGAGTGGTTACATTTCTCCAGTCCCAGCCGGCAGCTGTTTACCAGAACAGTGGTGGGGTGCCCACTTCGTAATTTGTTAAATGCATATTTCCCCTTTAATGCCTTTATGAGTTTAAAGCATTAATTAGTTTTGTCTTACCACATCATAACAAACAAATGAAGGACTTACATTTTTAGTTTCAAATGATGTCAAAAGACAAAAATAAGCAAATATATTATATATTTTTTCTCCTCAGCTCTATTCTGCTCATATCTAGCCTATTCTATTCTTTGCTCAGCTCTATTTTGCGTGGCTTTTCTATTTTATTATGCTCAGATATAGTCCTATTCTTTTCTAGCGTTTTCGTCCACTATTAAGTGATGGGATTTTGATAACTGTTTCAAAGGACAAGGGTTTATGATGCGAGTAAGAGTTGATAGATATTTTATTATATTCTGCTCAGATCTATTCTATTGTGGAGCATTTGATCATTTTTGCCCACCAAAACATTCACTACCTCGACCATAGGAGTTTTGTACTGGGGGTTTCATTTCAGAACACTACTCTGGAGGACGAGACTACTTTGCACTCAATAGCTTACATCTCTTCCCCGAAAGTTTCTGTGGGGGAAGGATAGACTTTTACCAGTAGACAATTGGGTAAAAAGCTGTCAATCTGTTACCGCCCCAAAACACCGGAATTACGAGATGGGACAACGCAGTCTGTATCTCAACTAAAAAGACAAAGGATAAACAGCAACATTTGCCAGGTATAGTCGCAATGCAATTTAAAACAAACAAAATCTGAAGTTATTTTGTGTGGAACGACGCTCTGATGTGACCACTCTGGGGCGCTGTCGACAGATTCCTTACGGACGGGGTCGTGTTGACTTGCGGAATATGACCTAGGGACAGGAATGGGGTTAATCACTAATGAGTGGACTGAAGAAGTGGGGGAGGGGTTGATAACTTATTAAATGGTTATTAAATATGTATAGCATATAGGCTTTATGTCAACCGACCATCTGTAGGCCTATTCCTAGTAGGTAATAGTAAGTAACATGTTACATTGTTGCGGGGTAGCCAACCTGGACTCCGCGGTCGACGTGGGGCCTATAGTCAACGTAATTAGTCTCTGAGGCGAGGGCATGCTGGGGTACCTATAAGCCTAATGGTCAACTCAGTGTTGCAGAAAAAGATGAGAAGATCAAGTCTGTTTTGAAAGTTATTGTCTGCTACATTTGCAACGTAATTATTGATGCTATTGAATTATTTTATTTTCACTCATTGTTCAGTTGTAGGCTAACAAATAAGAGATGGTTTTATAAATCAGGTTTTAGTAAGTAGCACAGGCTTGTAATGCTTCCTAAGTACTAGTGGCTATTCCCTAGATGAAAACTGATTACAGCAGCATGCAAACTAGTGTAGATATATTTTGATATAATATGTGCTTCACGGGTGATTGTGTGACAGGTTGCCATTATGATAAAAGTCCAGATTCTGGGATACATCTGTTGTTGTTTTTTGTCTTATAGATTTCCATTTTTCATCTGGCAGACGGGTCCCATTGTCCTTGAGAGCGGTACCCCCCCCCCCCCCCCCCCCTCACACTGCTCCTCTCTCCAGCTGTCACTTGAAGCTCCTTTTCCTTCTGTCCCCCCACTCTCAACACCCCCCACCCCCAATTTCCCCAACAACCCCCTCACGGACACACAGCCCCGATGGCAGGGCGCCCATCACGACCCAGTGGCCAGCCCCAGTCCAGTAAGGTGAGCCAGTTTAAATTGGTTCTACTGGGGGAGACATCTGTGGGGAAGTCCAGCCTGCTGCTGCAGTTTGTCAAAGGCCAGTACCAGGACTTCGGGGAGAGCACCATTGGGGGTAGAGTACCAACCATACACCAGAATACTCTCCTCTGTAGACCAATATGACTTCTTCTTCAAGTCATTTTATTCAGACTTTTACATCTGGTCATCTGACCTCCTCCTTTCTGTTTGTCCATATGATAACATTTCCCACAGAGACTTGTTCACATTTTGCACACTTTTCCTCTATCGTTCTTTTCTATCTGACCCACAAGGTTTTCTTTTTCCTCAATCTACGTATCAGTCAACTCCTCTCACTACTATTTTGTAGGCTAAAGCATCTCCCATGTTCTCTTCTCTCAGCGGCCTTTCTGACTCAGATGGTGAGTGTGGACAGTGCCATGGTGAAGTTTGAGATCTGGGACACGGCTGGTCAGGAACGCTACCACAGCCTGGCACCTATGTACTACAGAGGAGCTCAGGCAGCCATAGTGGTCTATGACATTACCAACACAGTATGTACATCTTAGATGATAACATGTCCCTCTCCTTTATCAAATGCTCCATCTCCCCCTTCATCTCGCTCTCTCTCTCATCCCCTCTCACAATCCTCCTGTAAAGCCCTTCTCCTTCCTGCACAATGACTCCTATCTCTTCCTCTCACTTTTTCCACTCATATGTAGTGAAGTTTTTCACCAACAATGCTTAGCGTCTGTTAATTATTCTTGCCAGAAATTTCGCAAATATCCTACATTTACACTATACCACTTGTGCACAGGTTTGAGCCAGATGTTTGAGAAGGACATGCATTTCAGGCTAGTATATCTTCCCTGTTCCTTCTGGCCATATCTCATCTTTATTTTCTGCTCTGGATAGGAGACCTTTGTACGGGCCAAAGCTTGGGTGAGCGAGCTCCAGAAACAGGCCAGTACAAACATGGTGATAGCCTTAGCGGGCAACAAAGCCGATTGGTCTGCTAACAGAGCGGTGGAGTATACGGTAAGCTCCTGTGTGCATACCTCACACCCAAGATAGTGAGATAATGGCCAAATGCTTGTGCAGTGATGTGTGTGTGTAGCAGGTCTGTATGTCTGTGGTGTTTTTTCAGGATGGTCAGGGTTATGCTGCTGACAACAGTCTTCTCTTCATGGAGACCTCTGCCAAGACAGCCATGAATGTCAACAACCTCTTCCTGGCCATAGGTGAGTCACATCTGACACGCCATCATCCAAATTCATAGTGTTGAAATGGGCTGTTGGAGATGACACTGACTTTCTTTCTCGAGGGCTTCCATATTTAATGTTATGTACTCGTTATCAGTCAAAACTAATCATAACACAATTCCTAACAGAGCATTTGTTTTTGCTATGGATAGTTTACTCCTTACCTTGACACATCTAAGGGATAATGTCCCTCTGTATCCACAAGAGGGTGATAACACCTCACTGTACACCCAAATATGAGCAGTGATCTCCTTGTTTATACCGTTGCCATCTCAACTATAAGCAACACATACTATAATTGTTCTATGTGGTATACAGTACCATGATTTGTTGTCTCTCTTTTTTCTAGCCAAGAAACTGCCCAAGAGTGAGCCACTGGGTGGAGTAGCTGGCAGTGCTGGGGTTCGAGGAGGACCTCCAATGGACCTCAGACAGCCTACCCAGACCAGCCCTGCCCAGTGCTGTGGAAACTGAGGAGGGATGGGGGAGAAGAGAAGCAAGCTCACATCTGAGGGAGGAGGGAAGTTTAAAGAGATTTTCCAGAGAAAAGAAAGGAGCGTAAAAGAGAGTGTAGCATGCAAATGAGTTAAAGGAATGATGAGGGACAAATACACTGAGTGTACAAAATCATTAGGAACTCCTTCCTAATATTGAGTTGCACCCACCCAACTGGTCAAGCTATGTCATGGAAAGAGCAGGTGTTCTTAATGTTTTGTATACTCAGTGTATGTAGATCAATGGGAGGAAAACACGCACTACAATAAGATGAACTTCTATTAAAGTTATCACTTCCCAACATGTTTTTGTCAACTCGGCACTACTGGACAGCCACTGACCCAGCCAGATAAAATACACTTACTGTATGGTCTGTACGTGATCTTTATGCTCTTTAGTCTTAGCTATTATCATAACACTCCTCTAACCTTTCCACATTTACGTGGGTTTATTTGATATTATGAAAATAAATGAAATGATGTTGAGATACAGACTGCGTTGTCCCATCTCGGTGTTTACACTCAGCAGTTCTCCCAGTAGGCTAGAAACTAAGGCCAATTGAACACGTGGTGTGGGGTTATGAAGTTCTTGGCAAATGCTGCCAATCTGAGGACACAAACAGGAAGTGACATCACATTGGTCTTTCAGGCGGTGCGGACACACTAGGCCAAAGCGATTAAAACAGAGGCGGAGGCCAAATGTCTGTTTGCAAAAAGCACACAGATCATTTCTCTGAGAACACATGGTCAAAGCTCCCAGCAGTCCCTCCTATGACTGCATATCAAATTGCTTTTATCCATGTTCATTTGCCTCTCTATCTTAGTTGGACATTTATATTATCAGCTCTGCTGTACAGTTTCTGAGCCTCTCACCAGTACTATGTAGTCCCTAAAAGAGGAAGTGACAATAAATGTTTTTTTTACCACATCTCCTTTACTAATAAATGTGCAATACTAAGGTGTACTCAGTTGGCCTGTACTATAGGAACGTTTTCTATGTTGCAGTTATAAATAGAATGTATAGAACCATGTACAGTACAGGTAACCCTAATGTTACAGACTGTTCACCGGTGATGGTTGAACAAAATTATTGGCCAATTGCAAAGAGATGGTGATAAAAACAGTGGAACTAAGACAATGAGAAGATCAATGTCCTTTATCCGATTTGCCTCTTTTGTTTCTGTCCTGTTTTAATTACCACAGACGCATTGCTCACTGCAAATATTACTGTGTTATAGTTTCATAGAATTCCCTGTGTGTGTATTGTTTTATAAACACAAAGTATATATTTGTCTAATGGTGTTCCAATATAGCATCATAAAAGCACTATATGCCCAAGCTTTTTATAACAATGTGCATTGCCCATGTATGCATATCCTATATCGCAGTCTCAATTTCTTGTTTTAAAATGTTTACAAATAAGTGCCTTTCTTTTTTCATCTTTAATTGTTTGTTGGTCCATTCATGTGCAATTTGATTGTCACGATTGTCGTCGGGAGAAGAGGACCAAAGTGCAGCGTGGTACATATTCATAATACTTTTAATAAAGATGAACACTCGAACAAAAACGACAAACGAACAGTTCTGCAAGGTGCAACAAAACACTAAACAGAAAATAACCACCCACAACTAAAGGTGGGAAAACAGGCTACCTAAGTATGGTTCTCAATCAGAGACAACAATTGACAGCTGCCTCTGATTGGGAACCATACCAGGCCAAACACAATAGAAATAGAAAACATAGACATACAAACATAGAATGCCCACCCACATCACACCCTGACCAAACAAAAAATATAAACATACAAAGCAGCGTGACATTGATAATACATAATTGATGTGATAAGATAACATGTTGTAAGATGAAATATTTTATACACCTGCACATTTCTCTATTTCTTCTTTAAAATAATCAAATTCATTCTAAAAATACATACAATTTCTTATTAGGTAACTATTTGGTGAAAACATGATGATAAAGCATAAGCATTACCACTCAGGAAGGAATATAGCTGTTTTTTTGTGAAACATTTATTTGTGCCATTTTAGAGCATGTCATATGATTTTTATTTTACCTTTATTTAACTAGGCAAGTCAGTTAAGAACAAATTCTTATTTTTAATGACGGCCTAGGAACAGTGAGTTAACTGCCTTGTTCAGGGGCAGAACAACATATTTTTACCTTGTCAGCTCCGGGATTCGATCTAGGCTACCTAGTGGTTAGCAGCAAATCCTGTTTGCAAGTGCAAACCACAAAACTAGTTGTGCAAACTTACTGCAGCATGCTTCTGCTAATGTATCACACAATTTGAGCCAAGTATGTGCCAAGTATAGAAATAAGTTTGTATTAAAGATACAGTTGAGTCGGACGTCTACATACACTTAGGTTGGAGTCATTAAAACTTGTTTATCAACCACTCCACAAATTTCTTGTTAACAAACTATAGTTTTGGGAAGTCGGTTAGAACATCTACTTTGTGCATGACACAAGTCATTTTTCCAGCAATTGTTTACAGACAGATTATTTAACTTATAATTCACTGTATCACAATTCCAGTGGGTCAGAAGTTTACATACACTAAGTTGACTGTGCCTTTAAACAGCTTGGAAAATTCCAGAAAATTATGTCATGGCTTTAGAAGCTTCTGATAGGCTAATTGACATAATTTGAGTCAATTGGAGGTGTACCTGTGGATGTATTTCAAGGCCTACCTTCAAACTCAGTGCCTCTTTGCTTGACATCATGTGAAAATCAAAAGAAATCAGCCAAAACCTCAGAAAAAAAATTGTAGACCTCCACAAGTCTGGTCCTTGATCCTTCTGATCAATCAGAACAACAGCAAAGGACCTTGTGAAGATGCTGGAGGAAACGGGTACAAAAGTATCTATATCCATAGTAAAACGAGTCCTATATCGACATAACCTGAAAGGCAGCTCAGCAAGGAAGAAGCCACTCCTCCAAAACTGCCATAAAAAAGCCAGACTACGGTTTGCAACTGCACATGGGGACAAAGATCACACTTTTTGGAGAAATGTCCTCTGGTCTGATGAAACACAAATCGAACTGTTTGGCCATAATGACCATCGTTATGTTTGGAGGAAAAAGGGGGAGGCTTGCAAGCCGAAGAACACCATTCCAACCGTGAAGCACGGGGGTGGTAGCATCATGTTGTGAGGGTGCTTTGCTGCAGGAGGGACTGGCGCACTTCACAAAATAGATGAGGCAGGAAAATTATGTGGATATATTGAAGCAACATCTCGAGACAACAGTCAGGAAGTGAAAGCTTGGTCGCAAATGGGTCTTCCAAATGGACAGTGACCCCTAGCATACTTCCAAAGTTGTGGCAAAATGGCTTAAAGACAACAAAGTCAAGGTATTGGAGTGGCCATCATAAAGTCCTGACCTCAATCCTATAGAAATTTTGTGGGCAGAATTGAAAAAGTGTGTGTGAGCAAGGAGGCCTACAAACCTGACTCAGTTGCATCAGCTCTGTCAGGAGGAATGGGCCAAACTTTACCCAACTTATTGTGGGAAGGTTGTGGAAGGCTACCCGAAACGTTTGACCCAAGTTAAACAATTTATAGGCAATGCTACCAAATACTAATTGAGTGTATGTAAACTTCTGACCCACTGGGAATGTGATGAAATAATTAAAAGCTGAAATAAATAATTCTCTACTATTATTCTGGCATTTCACATTCTTAAAATAAAGTGGTGGTCCTAACTGACCTAAGACAGGGAATTTTTTTACGAGGATTAAATGTCAGGAATTGTGAAAAACTGAGTTTAAATGTATTTGGCTAAGGTGTATGTAAACTTCCGACTTCAACTGTACATTAGTAGTTTTTCAGAAAATACTTAAATGTTCCTCAAGATAAATTGTGACATCAAGTTGCATTAGAGATATAAGACACATAACCGTTCATCAACATAACAGGTACTGTATTGCGTGTTAAGAAACCTTAAGTACATACTGAACAAAAATATAAATACAGCATGTAAAGTGTTGGTTCCATGTTTCATGAGCTGAAATAAAAAATAATCACAGAAATGTTCCATACGCACAAAAAGCTTATTTCTCTCAAACGTTGTACACAAATTTGTTTATATCCCAGTTAGTGAGCATTTCTCCTTTGCCAAGATAATCCATCCACTTGACAGGTGTGGCATATCAATACGCTGATTAAACAGCATGATCATTACACACAGGTGCACCTTGTGCTGGGGACAATAAAAGGCCACTCTAAAATGTGCAGTTATATCACACAACACAATGCCATATATGTCTTGTTTTGAGGGAGGGTGCAATTGTCATGCTGACTGCATCAGTGTCCACCAGAGCTGTTGCCAGAGAATATAACTTACATTTCTCTACCATAAGCTGTTTTAGAGAATTTGGCAGTACATCCAACAGGCCTCACAACCGCATACCACGTGTAACCACGCTAGTCCAGGACCTCCACATCAGCTAAGGAGTATTTCTGTCTGTAATAAAGCCCTTTTATGGGGAAAAACTCATTCTGATTGGCTGGGCCTGGCTCCCCAGTGGGTGGGCCTGGCTGCCAAGTAGGTTGGCCTATGCCCACCCATGGCTGCACCCTTGCACAGTCATGTGAAATCCATAAATTAGGGCTTAATGAATGTATTTCAATTGACTGATTTCCTTATATGAACTGTAACTCAGGAAAATCTTTGAAATTGTTGCATGTTGCGATTATATTTTTGTTCAGTATATCTCCAGCAGAAAGAGAAATTCAGGCAACAGAAACAGAATAGAAGTAGTTAACATGTAAATCACAAGTATCAAAGTTAGAAAGTAACATATTTAAATCTTATTCCTAACTTCACATCCCTTCCACTAAGAGCTCCATTCTGACTTGAGATACACACAAAGCCCCAACAATACACAAAACCTAGTGTTGAAGGCAGTGTAAGATTTGCACCCAAGTTCACATTCATATTACACACGCAGTAAAAAAGACTTCTAGGTAGCCATGGAAACTTAGCCAATTTCAAAAGGTGAGGATTGGAAAACAGATAAATTCCATTTGACCTCGCTAGCTTAAAATATGGACAGAAATGTTGATAAAGTATGCGTCCCAAATGGCACCATATTCCCTTTATAAGGCACTACAAAGAGAATAGGGTGCCATTTGGGATTCATTTTGGGCCATAAGAAAATGTATAGGTAGCAACTCCAAGTCAAAAGATTATCATCAGGTCTTGTGTTAATGGTTAGGGGTAGAAAAATTATAAAAACAAAGGATATATTGTCCAGCAATGTCAGATACAAAAAGATAACATGTAAAGTTTCTCCCAATTCAGTAGTTTCACTGCAACCATGCAAGCATGACCTTAAAAGCACCGAGTAGCATGCAGTACTGTTACTGTATGTGTAAATAGAAAATATTATCAGGTATCATTAAAGTTTTACAATTAAATGGATTGTTCCCTTTGTCAATCATGCTAGTATCATACTAACTTCAAATGATGGATGTCTGATAATAACTAAAGCTAGATTAGATTCAGGAAATTCATATTAAATCTTTCAAATTCATCTTTCATATTTATAAAATGCCTTAAGGTGAGGCAGGAAAGGCACCAAGTACTTCTTAGATCAAATAAATGTCGACGTGAGACAATGATGGTTTAACACCCATAAATTCCCTAAAAACATTCCCTGTAGTATAGTAGCTAGCTCCTTGGCTGCCTGCTATTGTGATTACAATCTTGCCAGCATCTGATCTTATAAGAGCACAAAAACAGCTATTATCGTCTTACAACTCTAAAGTATGTAGAGCTGAGCAATTAGTGCTTTTTGAGGTCGGTTTGGTTTTGGTTCGATTATTTAAAAAATCATCACGGTTTTCGATTTTGGTTTAGATCATTTCTTTAGACATTAAATGCACTATGTGGGTTGAATTCTGCAACACAGAACAAAACAATGAATAAAGTCCCATGATGGCAGTGACTGCCCATTACTGCTTATCACTTATTAACCATCATTTATTCACATGACTTTAATAAAATATTTCAGTTGTGTATTTTACAAGATTATTATTATTTAATTCCATGTCATCATCTCATCTCTATAGAGCTGCTGTATATGCCGTCTGACAAAATCACTATTTTAGTAGTTCTTCAAAGTAAACAAGGCATATTTTTATGACTGCTGAATACAAACTATCAATCGCTTAGATCATGTATTTTCAGATAGAGATACCTTGCGAAACAACTGCTCTATCACTCTCAATCACACGTTCTTCTGTCTCTTCTCTCTGTCTGTGTCTGCCCCACACAGACTGGCCAAGTATGCGCAAAATGGGTTATGGTCATTGTAGTTAATTACCACATTTCTGTGCAAAACTAAGTAGAATATTGGCCTGTTGGAAACTACAACTCCCTACTACATCGCACAGTTCGGCTTGATCGGATTTATCTCTAGAGAAACTGCGCATTGAGCTCATAGAAAAAAAACTGAATGAAATGGAATTCAAATAATTGAACTTTAAACATTTTTGTTAATCGCTCAGCACTATCAGTATGTGATCTATAAATCACATAATTTGACTGTTTAGAATGCTAGAGGTCTGTGGTGTGTCCTGAAACATATCTGATAGTTCAGTGTACGCAAACAGTCTTAAGTGATCATCAGTCACTAATAAACAGAGGGAGGTCATTTGCCTTTTGTGCCGAACGGCAGGAAAACTAAACACGTAAGTGCGACCTTGCAAGTCATGCCGAGGGAGAAAGACGTCTGTAGACATTACTGGAATTCCCCCGTGCCGGATTGCGCTAAGACAACTCCCAATGTTGACAATACCCTTTTATAAACATTTGATCGATGTATATATCATAGAAGAGTGTAATTGTCTTTAGGCCAGCTGTTTTTAGTCAAGAATTTTGTGTTTTTAATGTAAAATGTTTTTGTTGTACTGTATGTGGGTTTATAGTTTTGTTTAATGTTGTGTTAGTCAGTTGTTTTGTCTGAAACATTGTTCCCCCTGCTGCTATTGGACCAGGTCTCACTTGGAAAAGAGATGTTATCTCAATGAGAAAAACCTGTATAAATAAAGGTACATTTAAAAAAATATATATATATTAAAAAAAAAAGTGTCGATGGATTGTATGAGCGCACTGATCCAAGAACAGATTTTTTTTTAACCCTTTTTCAAGATGTAAAAAAAGGTATGCACGCATGAGTAAGTTGCTTTGGATAAAAGCTAAATGGCATATATTATATTATCAAGAGGGCAGACAGAGTGAGAGCACATTTGACCTTTCGTACCACAACAGTTCTGCAGCTCTTATGACAGAATGCAAGAATCATTGGTGTTTTTGGGGTTCTTGGGATCGTTGCCATTCGATGGCTCTCCCTCATTATCATCCACCGGGGATCCTTCATCATGGGGCAGCCTTGGCCCGTCTCCCTCATCCAGCTCGGGCGTGTCAGTGCAGGCATCCTCGTAGGCGCTGATGCTGTCTGTGTCGTTGTTCCTATCTGGAAAGATGCCACGCCTGTTCTCCTCCTGACTGTTCCCTGGGGTCTGGCTACCCAACATCAACGGTCCCAAGGTCTTGTTGACCATCTTAGTGAACTTGGTGAAGCTGTCCTCTGCCCCTTCTTCTATGTCCTCAGAGTCCACAGAGGACCACAGCCGGGCGACGTGGAGAGGAAGGGGCCGGTTTGGACTGTCAGAGGGCTGCTCCCCCCGCTCCTTTTTGAAGGAGGCGGCGAGCAGCCCCCCAACGCTGGTCTCCAATGGTAGTCCGTTGTTGGGCCCGGGGCTCTCACTGTCCAATCGGATAATAGAGAGAGGCGCATCTTTGGTAGAATTGTCCTCATCCCTTGTTGCATCACTGACTTGTTCCTGTGTTTGTTTTTTTATTTTCATCTCTTGTGCTTGTTGTCTAGCCATCTCCTCCTCCCTCTCCTGCTCCTTGACGAGTGTGTACACTGGTACTGCTGGAATGGTCTTCCTCTCCTGTGGAACAGGAAGATATAACAGCTATATTAACCATTTTCACATAGTGCACTATATAGGGAGCCATTAGGGATGCAAACCCTGTACAGACCTCATTACAGCAGGGAAACAGGCAGGTGTTACATCTTGAAGCTCACAGACCTTAGATTCTCATACTGTAAAACTAGATGCAAAAGTCAACAGGACACTCCAGGCTAGAAGTGGGTGATATGAAAACCAAATTCAACAAGAACAGTCGTATTATAATGACTTACAGAGTCTGGGCTGTTACTATTACGAATGAGTCCAAATCTCTGTCAAATACATTTTATAGCCTGTAGTACATCTTGTGCTATACTATCAATATATTCATAGCTCTATTTGCACGGTTTGAGGCTAAGTCGAAAATATACAGGTTAAGACAACGTCGTCATTAATCTCGGACCAGTGCCGTTTCTAACTACTAGCGCGGTTGTTAACTAGCATAGTTAGTCCCATTGTTGCAAAGTTATGGGATATTAGAATCCCAGTGTCTTCACCTGTATTTTTTCAATGTAGGTTTGAGACATGGGCTGGGAAAGTAGCCAGGCCAATTGTCACATTACCATTTCCCGATTACAATAGGAAACAGACAGCATCTGCATATCTGTCAGTAAGTGGGCTGTGGGCAAGCCATCCTACTGCAGAGCAGATTGCGTGCTGGGTACAAGGCCAATGCCATTTGACAAGACACACACACACAGCCTTGGGTCACACAGGACTTGCCCAACCACAAGACCATACTGATGATCAGATGACCAAATTATTACGACCACAGTCTCTGAGTCACTGCAAATATTTATTTGTTTGAAAATCTACTGAGGTTTCTTAAAGTGAGGAGGATATAGACTGCCAGCTAGAATACATTGTTTAGCACTTCTTAGGGCTTTAAAGGGATAATCCAGCCCCAGAAATAAAAATCATGAAACTCCTGTCAATTTGGTGAAAACCTATGTTCTATCAGTGGGTAAAATTTTACTTCCATCTATGAAATCAGGAAATCATGTAGGAAAGTTCTATAAGGGCGGCATATAGCCTAGCGGTAAGATCGTTGGGACAGTAGCCGAAAAGCAACATACTCTGCACTCGCTCTGGGCAGAGAGGAACTGTAAGCCGAACTCGGTGAGATAAGATTCCTAAATTGATAGTGCAGTTAGCCAGCTAATTCACATGCTAATATTGACTTTGGTATTACTGTGTGTAGATACATTTGCTAGGGTTTTGTAGTTGACTTGAGCTGCAACAGATTTCCACAATAATTTTCACATGTTGTTACCAATGATTTATATATAAACTAGATGACAGAGAGGGGGCGCCATTTTTATCCCCCCCCCCCCTACCACCATAGTAAGAAATCTTTTGTTTTTGCAACATTTTTTCTATTACAGACAACTTAATGCATACTTTTAAATTGTATTATGTGAGCTAAACATAAAGTATATTTTTTCCTTATAGTAAAATGTCCTTAAAGTACAATAAAATGTCCAAAGTTTGTCCTTGAAATATTTAATTGAAATATTGTGGAATTCCATTCATCCTATGGACGACTGCTTCTTCTGGGGAGTGCCAATATGACCGATTGTTGACTTCAAAGCCTCTCATTTGCCAATACATACTGTAGCATCAGCAATCCATGGTTGATATACATCATTGGTTGCTACCAACCTTGCTATAATGACAAAATGAAACTTGTTCACAAAAAATATTGTTTTCACATAAAACTCAGCAAAAAAAGAAACGTCCCTTTTTCAAGACCCTGTCATTCAAAGATAAATCGTAAAAATCCTATTAACTTCACAGATCTTCATTGTAAAGTGTTTAAACACTGTTTCCCATGCTTGTTCAACGAACCATAAACAATTAATGAACATGCATCTGTGGAACGGTAGTTAAAACACTAACAGCTTACAGATGGTAGGCAATTAAGGTCACAGTTATGAAAACTTAGGACACTAAAGAGGCCTTTCTACTGACTCTGAAAAACACCAAAAGAAAGATGCCCAGGGTTCCTGCTCATCTGCGTGAACGTGCCTTAGGCATGCTGCAAGGAGGCATGAGGACTGCGGATGTGGCCAGGGCAATAAATTGCAATGTCCGTACTGTGAGACGCCTAAGACAGCGCTACAGGGAGACAGGACGGACAGCTGGTCGTCCTCGCAATGGCAGATCATGTGTAACATCACCTGCACAGGATCGGTACAGCCGAACATCACACCTGCGGGACAGCTACAGGATGGCAACAACAACTGCCTGAGTTACACCAGCAATGCACAATCCCTCCATCAGTGCTCAGACTATCCGCAATAGGCTGGACTGAGGGCTTGTAGGTCTGTTGTAAGGCAGGTCCCCACCAGACATCACCGTCACCTATGGGCACAAACCCACTGTCACTGGACCAGACAGGACTGGCAAAAAGTGCTCTTCACTGACGAGTCGCGGTTTTGTCTCACCAGGGGTGATGGTCGGATTCGCGTTTATCGTCGAAGGAATGAGCGTTACACCGAGGCCCGTACTCTGGAGCAGGATCGATTTGGAGTTAGAGGGTCCGTCATGGTCTGGGGCGGTGTGTCACAGCATCATCGAACTGAGCTTGTTGTCATTGCAGGCAATCTCAACGCTGTGCGTTACAGGGAAGACATCCTCCTCCCTCATGTGGTATCCTTCCTGCAGGCTCATCCTGACAATGCCACCAGCCATACTGCTCGTTCTGTGCGTGATTTCCTGCAGGACAGGAATGTCAGTGTTCTGCCATGGCCAGCGAAGAGCCCGGATCTCAATCCCATTGAGCACGTCTGGGATCTGTTGGATCGGAGGGTGAGGGCTAGGGCCAATCCCCCCAGAAATGTCCGGGAACTTGCAGGTGCCTTGGTGGAAGAGTGGGATAACATCTCACAGCAAGAACTGGCAAATCTGGTGCAGTCCATGAGGAGGAGATGCACTGTAGTACTTAACGCAGCCGGTGGACACACCAGATACTGACTGTTACTTTTATTCAAGGACACATTATTATTCAAGGACACATTATTCAATTTCTGTTTTTTTCACGTCTGTGGAACTTGTTCAGTTTATGTCTCAGTTGTTGAATCCTCCGTTCATACAAACATTTACACGTTAAGTTTGCTGAAAATATACGCAGTTGACAGTGAGAGGGTGTTTCTTATTGTTATTTAACACTGTTTAACATTGTTAATCATAACAATGTGGTTTGTATGGAAGTCCAGAAGAAAAAAAATCTGTTACGTCGAGATTACAACTTATTTATCTCATGATCACTACATAAAAGTTTTGTCAAGATTGCAAGAAAATCTAAGCACCACGGATCATCCATTAATTTGTTAAGAGACCCTGTGGCTGCGTTGATCATGCTTGTGGGGCATTTAATCCCTAAACAATGCCTGACAGGCAGTGCGGTCTCCCAGGCTGTGTGCCACCCGCAAGACTACAGCCAATCTCACGCAAGAAACAATGCAGCTAACTGGGCTAGTCTCGTGAGCTAGGTAGTCTTGTTAGCTAGCTGGCAAGCAAGCGATCTCGTTATCAATGCTGGTTGTTAGCTGCGTTGCATAACTGATATGTGTATAATTAAGGGACACTTCATGTTTTGTGGATATGAACATTTGAAGTGGGTGAGCTCCATTCCTGACAGGCTTATCAGATTCAATTTCAGCCTCTGAGGCTGATAAATCAGGATGCTGCCTTGCAGGCCGCAGGCAGATTAGCTGTCAAAGTGCTTTATAGGCAGATGCATACCTGATCCAGGGGGTTAGCTCTATGGAGCTCCACAGTGGACGTGTCATAATACCCATAAAACATAGCGGTGAAACACAGAAATGGTTCCAATCGTTTTTTCCATAGGGTATTTCAGAACCACTTCAAACAAGGTCTGTGTTTCATGTAGGCTCTCCCTGCCGTGATGTTTTCATAGAGATTTACACTTATCGGACAACGTAACTTTTATAAATACACTGCTCAAAAAAATAAAGGGAACACTTAAACAACACAATGTAACTCCAAGTCAATCACACTTCTGTGAAATCAAACTGTCCACTTAGGAAGCGACACTGATTGACAATAAATTTCACATGCTGTTGTGCAAATGGAATAGACAACAGGTGGAAATTATAGGCAATTAGCAAGACACCCCCAATAAAGGAGTGGTCCTGCAGGTGGTGACCACAGACCACTTCTCAGTTCCTATGCTTCCTGGCTGATGTTTTGGTCACTTTTGAATGCTGGCGGTGCTTTCACTCTAGTGGTAGCATGAGACGGAGTCTACAACCCACACAAGTGGCTCAGGTAGTGCAGCTCATCCAGGATGGCACATCAATGCGAGCTGTGGCAAGAAGGTTTGCTGTGTCTGTCAGCGTAGTGTCCAGAGCATGGAGGCGCTACCAGGAGACAGGCCAGTACATCAGGAGACGTGGAGGAGGCCGTAGGAGGGCAACAACCCAGCAGCAGGACCGCTACCTCCGCCTTTGTGCAAGGAGGAGCACTGCCAGAGCCCTGCAAAATGACCTCCAGCAGGCCACAAATGTGCATGTGTCTGCTCAAACAGTCAGAAACAGACTCCATGAGGGTGGTATGAGGGCCCGACGTCCACAGGTGGGGGTTGTGCTTACAGCCCAACACCGTGCAGGACGTTTGGCATTTGTCAGAGAACACCAAGATTGGCAAATTCGCCACTGGCGCCCTGTGCTCTTCACAGATGAAAGCAGGTTCACACTGAGCACATGTGACAGAGTCTGGAGACGCCGTGGAGAACGTTCTGCTGCCTGCAACATCCTCCAGCATGACCGGTTTGGCGGTGGGTCAGTCATGGTGTGGGGTGGCATTTCTTTGGGGTGCCGCACAGCCCTCCATGTGCTCTGACTGCCATTAGGCACCGAGATGAGATCCTCAGACCCCTTGTGAGACCATATGCTGGTGCGGTTGGCCCTGGGTTCCTCCTAATGCAAGACAATGCTAGACCTCATGTGGCTGGAGTGTGTCAGCAGTTCCTGCAAGAGGAAGGCATTGATGCTATGGACTGGCCCGCCCGTTCCCCAGACCTGAATCCAATTGAGCACATCTGGGACATCATGTCTCGCTCCATCCACCAACGCCACGTTGCACCACAGACTGTCCAGGAGTTGGCGGATGCTTTAGTCCAGGTCTGGGAGGAGATCCCTCAGGAGACCATCCGCCACCTCATCAGGAGCATGCCCAGGCGTTGTAGGGAGGTCATACAGGCACGTGGAGGCCACACACACTACTGAGCCTCATTTTGACTTGTTTTAAGGACATTACATCAAAGTTGGATCAGCCTGTAGTGTGGTTTTCCACTTTAATTTTGAGTGTGACTCCAAATCCAGACCTCCATGGGTTGATAAATTTGATTTCCATTGATCATTTTTGTGTGATTTTGTTGTCAGCACATTCAACTATGTAAAGAAAAAAGTATTTAGTAAGAATATTTCATTCATTCAGATCTAGGATGTGTTATTTTAGTGTTCCCTTTATTTTTTTGAGCAGTGTATAGCCATCTCTATTAACTCAGATTCGAAAATGGTAATTATCATCAAAGTAGACATCATGCAAGACTACAAATCCTTGCAAGCACCCCATCTATCTTCAGAGTTCGTTCTGCTAGGTGACCTAAACTGGGATATGCTTAACACCCGGAAGCCCTACAATCTAAGCTAGATGCCCTCAATCTCACACAAATTATAAAGGAACCCACCAGGTACAACCCTAAATCCGTAAACATGGGCACCCTCATAGATATTATCCTGACCAACTTGCCCTCCAAATACACCCCTGCTGTTTTCAATCAGGATCTCAGCGATCACTGCCTCATTGCTTGCATCTGCTATGGGTCCGCGGTCAAACGACCACCCCTCATCACTGTCAAACGCTCCCTAAAACAGGCCTTTCTAATCGACCTGGCCCGGGAATCCTGGAAGGATATTGACCTCATCCCGTCAGTTGAGGATGCCTGGTCGTTCTTTAAAAGTAATTTCCTCACCATCTTAAATAAGCATGCCCCTTTCAAAAAATGTAGAACTAAGAACAGATATAGCCCTCGGTTCACTCCAGACCTGACTGCCCTCGACCAGCACAAAAAACATCCTGTGGCGGACTGCACTAGCATCGAATAGTTCCCGCGATATGCAATTTTTCAGGGAAATCAGGAACCAATACACGCAGTCAGTCAGGAAAGCAAAGGCTAGCTTTTTCAAACAGAAATTTGCATCCTGTAGCTCTAACTCCAAAAAGTTTTGGGACACTGTAAAGTCCATGGAGAATAAGAGCACCTCCTCCCAGCTGCCCACTGCACTGAGGCTAGGAAACACTGTCACCACCAATAAATCCACGATAATCGAGAATTTCAATAAGCATTTCTCCTAGGCTGGCCATGCTTCCCTCCTGGCTACCCCAACCAACAGCCCCACACCCCCCGCAGCTACTTGCCCAAGCCTCCCAGGCTTCTCCTTCACCCAAATCCAGACAGCTGATGTTCTGAAAGAGCTGCAAAACCTGGACCCGTTTAATCAACTGGGCTAGACAATCTGGGCCCTCTCTAAAACTATCCACCGCCATTGTTGCAACCCCTATTACCAGTCTGTTCAACCTCTTTCGTATCGTCTGAGATCCCTAAAGATTGGAAAGCTGCCGCGGTCAGACACTCTAGACCCAAACTGTTAGAGACCTATATCCATCCTGCCCTGCCTTTCTAAAGTCTTCGAAAGCCAAGTTAATAAACAGATCACTGACCATTTCGAATCCCACCATACCTTCTCCGCTGTACAATCCAGTTTCCGAGCTGGTCACGGGTGCACCTCAGCCATGCTCAAGGTACTAAACGATATCATAACCGCCATCAATAAAAGACAGTACTGTGCAGCCGTCTTCATCGACCTGGCCAAGGCTTTCGACTCCGTATCCTTATCGGCAGACTCAACAGCCTTGGTTTCTCAAATGACTGCCTCACCAACTACTTCTCAGACAGAGTTCAGTGTGTCAAATCGGAGGGCCTGTTGTCCGGACCTCTGGCAATCTCTATGGGGGTAACACGGGGTTCAATTCTCGGGCCAACTATTTTCTCTGTATATATCAACGATGTTGCTCTTGCTGCGGGTGATTCCCTGATCCACCTCTACGCAGACGACACCATTCTGTATACATCTGGCCCTTTTTTGGACACTGTGTTAACTAACCTCCAAACGAGCTTCAATGCCATACAACACTCCTTCTGTGGCCTCCAACTGATCTTAAACGCTAGTAAAACTAAATCCATGCTTTTCAACCGTTCGCTGCCTGCACCCGCCCGCCCGACTAGCATCACTACTCTGGACGGTTCTGACTTAGAATACGTGGACAACTACAAATACCTAGGTGTCTGGCTAGACTGTAAACTCTCCTTCCATACTCATTTTAAACATCTCCAATCCAAAATTAAATCTAGAATCGGCTTCCTATTTCGCAACAAAGCCTCCTTCACTCACGCTGCAAAACATACCCTCGTAAAACTGACTATCCTACCGATCCTCGACTTCGGCGATGTCATTTACAAAATAGCTTCCAATACTCTACTCAGCAAACTGGATGCAGTCTATCACAGTGCCATCCGTTTTGTCACCAAAGCCCCTTATACCATCCACCACTACGATCTGTATGCTCTAGTCTGCTGGTCCTCGCTACATATTCGTCGCCAGACCCACTGGCTCCAGGTCATCTATAAGTCTATGCTAGGTAAAGCTCCGCCTTATCTCAGCTCACTGGTCACGATAACAACACCCACCCATAGTACGCGCTCCAGCAGGTATATCTCACTGGTTGTCCCCAAAGCCAACACCTGCTTTCGCCGCCTTTCCTTCCAGTTCTCTGCTGCCAATGACTGGAATGGAATGCAAAAATCGCTGAAGCTGGAGACTTATATTTCCCTCACTAACTTTAAACATCAGCTATCTGAGCAGCTAACCGATCGCTGCAGCTGTACATAGCCTATCTGTAAATAGCCCAACCAATCTACCTACCTCATCCCCATATTGTTTTTATTTACTTTTCTGCTCTTTTGCACACCAGTACTTCTACTTGCACATCATCTGCTCATCTATCACTCGTGTTAATTTGCTAAGTTGTAATTACTTCACTACTATGGCCTATTTATTGCCTTACCTCCTCACACCATTTGCACACACTGTATTTAGACTTTTTTTCCTATTGTGTTATTGACTGTACACTTGTTTATTCCATGTGTAACTGTGTTGTTTATGTCGCACTGCTTTGCCATGGCCAGGTCACAGTTGTAAGTGAGAAGTTGTTCTCAACTAGCTTACCTGGTTAAATAAAAGGTGAAAAAAAGAGCTCCTAATTTCATCTCTAGCTGACACCTTTGCTGTCAGCTAGCTATAGCTACCTTGATCCAAAACATATTTCATTTCCACATTTTAACTAATATTTGTTGCTTATTTATGCATTTGGTCGTGTCTTGTACAAAATACTATCCTAGTAGCAGTCAGATATTTACGATGTGCCATGAATACCAGGCTAGTTGATATTAGCAACATACCCTTACTTTACCAGATGCTCTTCTCCTACAGCCAGTGGAGGTGTATATTTAATACCTTATCATTTCTGCCAACTATATGAATGAGGTGAAACCTATTGAAATGTATGATGTCAGAATACACTGCTGTATTAAAGCAATTCAGAACTTCTTGACATCTTCTGTTGCAGATTCAAAGCCAGATTAACTAATCGCAGAATGTATCCACAATCATGAATGAGCATATTTATTTGACAAGAATGCACCTAGTCCTCCATCAATCACATCAAACACCTGAACTCCAGCAATCACATTGTTTTAAAGAAATCAAAATAGTAAACAATGCATACATATGCCTTGTAAACATAACATATGTAATTATAATTATATTAATCAATGCCACAAACCTGGGACATAGTAATAATAGTTCATATGGTGCTCTTCTACCAGAGAGCGCACAGATTCTTCTGCTTTTAAATTTTAGAAATTAGATCAGCAAAAATAACAAAATGTAAAACAGCATATTGTGATTTTTGGTGGGTGAGTTAAACGGAGAACCAACTGGATGCATAAGGTCGGTTTAATATAAATACTTGGTCAACTCCAGCAGAATGAGAAACACATGCCGAAAACGCAACTATATCAACAGCTTTCTTGTCAATTTAACAGGTCAATGTTTCTGCTATCAATTGTGAGCAGCACATTTACCACTGCATTCAATCTGAACCTCAGAATAAGCAGGACAGCATTACCAGAGTTTTAAAAAGTTGGCAAAAACAGTACACCACAACACTTTTAAACGTGTTACTGAGTCTAGATGTTATCAAATCAGGAGTAGTGAAGGAAGCAGCATACGGAAAATGGGTGAAGGTAGATGAGATGGAGAGTTTCAAAGTGTCCAAAGTTGAGGGACCATGGGGCATAAAAGGCATAGTCTGGAATAAGGGGTTGCTAGAGGGATGGTTGGCCATGGAATAAACATCAAATTGTGTTGGTGTGCTTCTGCATCCCTTATAGGTTGTTGCCACAAATATCCGGCCCAGGTCCAGTTATACATGGGGTCTCAGCGGGTCCCTCGACATCATTCCGTCTCAGTTGCAGAATTCAAATCGTGGTCAATTTGTGTCTGTGAATCACAATTAAAGACAATGAGTGATCACAGCATTTCCACCAATTGAGCCATACACAATACAACTTAAGCATTGAGGACAACATTTGTTGACAACATGGTTTATACTATGTCTACTGTGTGTGAATGATGGAAGAATCTTATCCCAG
This sequence comes from Salvelinus alpinus, assembly GCF_045679555.1. Classification (NCBI taxonomy): domain Eukaryota; kingdom Metazoa; phylum Chordata; class Actinopteri; order Salmoniformes; family Salmonidae; genus Salvelinus; species Salvelinus alpinus. Next base: position 33,226,707 of record NC_092097.1, on the reverse strand, counting down.
CTGTAGGTCCATTTGAGTGTGTGGTCACTTAGGCCTGCACATCAACCAGTACTGGGACCTTTGGGGACTTGGGATGATTGTTCTCAAAGTGCTGCTTGAATGTCTTCAGGTCTGTGTCTATAAAAAGGTGAAAGACAAAATGGAGGAAGTTAATCTGTGTTTTAGATTGAATTCAAAGTTGACACAAATGATAAACTAAGCAATGTGATGCCACACTACTACTCATATGAAAGAGTACCAAACAGGTCAGTACAACCAACCAATACTACTTTCCCGATAGACAGGGCAGGTGTGGACCAGTGCTGCCTTGGCTGTAGTCTTCTGGTCCGCAGCTGCTACCTTCTTAGCAGCCGCCGCGTTGGCATTAGTCAACAAGTTCCACTTCCACTTGGGAGTGGAGTATGCGTTATATATCAATACTGTGAAATTGAACCCCCCCCCCCCAATTGTACCCGTACTGAATAATGACTTAAAAGGGTGTATAAGCCTTTGTTCCAGCCCAGCTCATGCCTGATTACAAATCATAGCCTATCGCTGTGATTCGTCATGTTGATCATTTAAGTCAGGTGTTAGGGCTGGGCTGGGACAAAACCCTTCACACACTCCTGCAATGACTGAAACAGACAAAAGCAGGTCGAAACAGCTTTCCTAGTTGAGAGGTGATAAGACCTATTGATTCTGGAATACAGAAGGAGCAAATAAGGTTAATAATTATACTTAGGGGCCTCCAGAGTGGAGCAGCGCTCTAAGGCACTGCATCATAGTGCTAGAGTCATCACTATAGATCCAGGTTCGATCCCGAGCTGTGTCGCAGCCGGCCGTGACAGGGAGACCCATGAGGCAGCGCACAATTGGCCCAGCATCGTCCGGGTTAGAAGAGGGTTTGGCCGGCTGGGATGTCCTTGTTCCATCTTGCTCTAGCGACTCCTTGTGGCGGCCGGGCGCAGTGCACGCTGACTTTGGTTGCCAGCTGTACGGTGTTTCCTCAGACACATTGGTGCGGCTGGCTTCCGAATTAAGCGGGCAGTGTGTCAAGAAGCAGTGCGGTTTGGCGGGATCGTGTTTCGAGGATGAATGGCTCTCAACCTTCGCCTCTCCCGAGTCCATACGGGAGTTGCAGCGATGGGACAAGACTAACTACCAATTGGATATTACGAAATTGGGGAGAAAAAGGGGTAAAAAGTATATATACACACACACACTTTTAAAAAACTATTAATTTAAAACCCACCATAGTTGGTAGGACTAAATAAAGTTACAACCTTCCCTACTAGCTATACTAATGATATGCTGTCTAGAGGGGAAACAGCAAACAGGTCAATGTTTCCTCGCAGTAAAGTACGTACACTTGCTAATGATTAGGATGATAATCAGTCCATCTCTGAAACCTCTAAAAAGCCAGACCAAAATAATACTGCTAGCTAGGATAGCTGCAAGTCAAGTATTACCCACAGACACAAACAAACATGATCTAGAATGTTAGATGGTAAAACTAAGTTAGCTAGCTAGTTCAGTAGCAAGCTAAACTGTTGGTTTATGAAAGCCAAAGAAAGTTTAACTCGTTTTTATGAACTTCTCATGCATTTAAATGGCTAGCCAAATAGACTTCTAATGTAGCCATCTAGCCAGGCTAATATTGCTAACTAGCTAACCACGAGCTAGCTAGATATCAGGTATGTGCACATTTTTTACTTGCCCAATACAGTTCAGACTTCTTCATTAAAACAAATGATAAATTACCATATTTAGCTAACATTAGATAGAATCTCAGGATAAACTTACTTTTGCCTCGATTCGTCAGTCTCGTCCAGATCATCATGGTCATGGTAAGTGATGTGAAGCTGGAGACGGGCATTTGTAGTTCTGTATGATAGCCACATAAGCCGCTAATTAGCATTTCCTTTTTGAGGGGGTAAATACAATGTGACATTTATCAATATATTAGAGCATCCTGACATCAGCCTCTGAGGCCGCTATTGAATCTGATCAGCCTGTCAGGAATGGAGCTCACCCGCTCTGTACATTTTTATATGATCCTTTAAACATGAAGTGTCCCTTGCAATTATACACATATCAGTTATGCAAACTAACAACCGGCAAAGACAACTAGCTAGCTAGCAAGACTACCTAGCCAGCCAAGTTAGCTGCGTTTTTGCTTGCATGCGATTGGCTGTGGTCCTGGGGGTGGCATACAGCCTGAGAGATCAAGCTGCTTGTCAGGCATCATTCAAGGCTTAAATCCCCCACAAGCTCTTAGCGCAAGGTAATGGACATTTAACTTGCTAACATTCTAACTTAAAACTGATAATGAGCTCCAAACACGAATGAAAGCATGAAAATGTACCATCCATCAGTGCGGCAATCAATAAAAACGTATGAGCTGATCCACCGTGGGCTCTGCCGCCTCAACCATACTGTCAATCTATCTTTAGTAAGTACATTCCTATTTATAGAGTTGACCTAGACAAAACAACTGTTTTATTTTAACCTTTATTTACCTAGGCAAGTCAGTTAAGAACAAATTCTTATTTACAATGAAGGCCTACCCCGCCCAAACCCTAACGATGCTGGGCCAATTGTACCCACCCTATGGGACTCCCAATCACGGCCGATTGTGATACAGCCTGGAATCGAACCAGGGTCTGTAGTGACACCTCTAGCACCGATGCAGTGCCTTAGATCGCTGCGCCACTTGGGAGCCCTAAATGTCATGACCATGAGACAATCATCTCATGGTCGACAAAACAACTTTTGTTATGTAGTGACCATGAGATAAATAAATTGTGCTCGACATAACATGGGAATACATTTTTCTTCCATATGCCCTCTGGACTTTCGTAGGCTTGAGATGGATTATCCCATTTAATTGCAAACAGACGACTCCCTTCTAACCTGCCACAAGCCTCAGTAGCAGATAACAAACAGATAGCTCTGACTTTGCTGATAGCTATTCCGAGGAAAAGTGTATTTACTATGCCTGTGATGTGGTTGTCCAACTTGGCTGTTTTAAGATGAATGCACGAACTAAGTCGCTCTGGATAAGAGCGTCTGCTAAATTACTAAAATGTAAATGTTAAAATGTAACCGAGTGAAATGTGATGTTCTCATTAGAACACAAAATGTACTCCACATGACATTAGTCAACATGTAGCAAGCATAACACCTTTATCAAACATATCCTTTGGGACAGAACAAATATCTATCAATCATTTACATTGCCCCATTTTAGGAAGGGTAATGTACACAACACACACTGAGAATAACAGGTATGGTGGGAGGTTGTCCCCCAGGCTGAAATTTCCCAGCAGTGGAAACACTTCATTCTGTCAAGTTCAGCAAAGCACAGGGCAGAGAGAAAACTCCCCTGACAAAGGAAAGAGATACGCAATAAACCAGAGATGGCATGAAGCTACAAGCTATTAGTCACTCTTTATTTTCACATTTGACATATTAGTAATTTAGCAGACGCTGTTATCCAGAGCGACTTACAGGAGCAATTAGGGTTGCTCAAGAGCACAGACTGTTTTTTCACCTAGTCAGCTCAGGGATTAGATCCAGTGACATTTAGGTTATTGACCCAACACTCTTAACTGCTAGGCTACCTGCCGTGGATATGTCCAAAACCAGGAATCCTGCTGAACTTGTGCCTCTCTCTGTATGTTTATGTAAGCCACTCCTCGTCATACTTCATTACCTCTTTTAGCCTCTCCACCTCCTGCATCAGAGAGCTGACCATGTCCTCCAACTTCCTCTTGGCTTCTCTCTCTTGCTCCAACTCCTTCAAATACAGAAAGACACATCCATTTATGACTCAATGCAGCTGAGGGTTGTGAATTGTTTTAGAGCAGTGATTCTTCAACAGTAGGAGAACCACAGTTGGGTCACAGGAAATAGCACATTCCTACTATAAACATTGCTTTGCTCCTCCAGGATCTTTTTACATGTTCATTAGATTTTATTAATTTAGTAGACACTCTTATCCAGAGTGACTTACAGTCAGTGCATTTCACTAAGATAGGTCATACAACCACATATCTCAGTCATTGCAAGTGTGTATGACTGGATGTACCATGGTGGCATGGCTGGCCTCTCTCTGAGCCTCGGCCAGCATCTCCTCGGCCCCCTCCAGGGCGTCGTGCAGAACGTCCACCTGGAACAACACAGTCTCCCGCTGCAGCTCCAGCCCACGGAGCTCTTGCAACACATCGTCGTAGCTCGCCTGCAGATCAAGCTGACAAACACAGGAATATCCGTGGGAAGATCCAATTAGTCATCGCGCTCCCAACAAACACAGGCATGGCAGTGGGCAGCTTCATCTAGTCACACTAACAACAATACTGGTTTAATTAACATGTAATTTGATATTCAACTGTTGGATATTGCTTCATGGAGATGTAATTTTTTTGATAGCTATTGCTGGTCTATGGTCCTTATTTGAGTCATACCAGGTTTTCTTATTCTTTATAAAGCAACAAGTTGCTGGCATGACAACACATAATTGCACTGGAGCTACATTATTTCTTCCTGGGTTATTTTGTGTGAGTTTCATAAAAAGTATGCACCCTCTGAATATGCAGCACAGGCAGTGAGAAGGTTTGACATCCAGTCGAACTGGTTATACTGCTCAAATATGAGAAAAGGTAATCTGACATAAAAAAAAAAAAAAAGCTTTCGCAGATAATCACCATCTCAGGGAGTTCCATCATTAGTTCCTGATCCTCAGACTGCTGGTGGGAACAAGACAAAGAGAAAGGTCAACAACACTCAAACAAGTAATATAATAAGAAGTTCAAGCATACTCTTAGTATGGTTTATAGCACAGATAGAATCAGAGGTAATCATGTTTAAATGTCAGATCAGTGTAGGGCTGCCCTGTGGGGAATATGGTGCCATTTGGGACACATAATAAATTTACCAGTAGCTTCATCCATTGCTCTTATTATACCTGACTCCCACTTCTCCTCTTGAGGGTTCCCCCTCTGCTCTCACTGCGTGTCAGACGCCTGGCCGAACTCTCCGTCTTACAAAATAACAAAAGACATATCAGACAGAGCCATAATAATAATGTCTACAAAGTATGTGGGAATAACTGTTTGCATACTTTTTACATTGTTCCCACATCCCATAGTCAGCTGGTATACACAGAGTGTACCAAACATTAGGAAAAGTTTCCTAATATTGAGTTGCACCCCCTTTTGTCCTCAGAACAGCCTCAATTCCTCGGGGCATTGACTCTACAAGGTGTCGAAAGATGCCGGCTTTTGGCCGATAAAAAATGAAAAGCTGATAAATAAAACTGTTTCAGGCCAAATGGCAAAATCATGTTTTTTATTCATTGATGGAAATACAAGTCAATGTGCTGCAACTTCAAAGGCAAAAGGCAAACTTCATAGGCTAATAAATTCTCAAGCTGCTTGAAAATTAGTGTCGGTGTGTGTTTCTATTTTTACTCACGCAAAAGACACAAGGTCCTCATGACACGGACCGGCTGCGCGCGTGTGCGATCGTGAGCTATCGTGCATAAATGTATTTTGTCCCCCCACACCAAACGCGATCACGACACGCAGGTTGAAATATCAAAACAAACTCTGAACCAATGACATATTAATTTGGGGACAGGTCGAAAAGCTTCTAGTCATCTTTCCTCCTTCCAGGCTTTTTCATCTTTGAACTTATATGGTGATGCATCTAAACTTTCCTTGTATTACCACGACAACAAAGTTCGTCTTTCAATCACCCACGTGGGTATAACCAATGAGGAGATGGGAGAGGCAGGACTTGCAGCGCTATCTGCGTCAGAAATAGGAATTACTTCTATTTTAGCCCTTGGCGTCACAGACGCTCGTTGGCCCGCGCGAGCAGTGTGGGTGCAATAATTGAATAACATGGATTTCTAAATTTATTTTCCGTCGCTCGCGCTCGCGACGTGTCCGGTCTGGTCAGCATGTAACAAGCAAGTAATATAATGTAACATGCTGACCAGACCGGACACGTCACGTGCGCGAGCATCGCAAAATACATTTAGAAATCCATGTTATTCAATTATTGCGCCAATGAGCGTCTGCGGGCTAAAATAGAAGTCATTACTATTTCTGACGCAGAACGCGCTGAAAGTCCTGCCTCTCCCATCTCCTCATTGGTTTATAGAAGCAGGTACCCACGTGCCATCTCCTCATTGGTTATACCCACGTGGGTGATTGAAAGACGAACTTTGTTGCCGGTTGTCGTGGTAATACAAGGAAAGTTTAGATGCATCACCATATAAGTTCAAAGATGAAAAAGCCTGGAAGGAGGAAAGATGACTAGAAACGGATCGGTTAGCCGTTTTATGTGTGGATTAATTTGTCGGAGTAGAGGTCCTTGTGCATTTCAGGTAAAATAACAACAATGTTTATATCCCAGGACAATTTAGCTAGCAACAGCAAGTTAGCTAAATAGGACAAATTAATGTTAGCTAGCAAGTGCAAGCTAACTAGCTAAATTGCCATACATGTTTAATGCTTTTCGACCTGTCCCCAAATTAATGTGTCATTGGTTCAGAGTTTGTTTTGATATTTTAACCTGCGTGTCGTGATCGCGTTTGGTGTTGGGGGGGGCAAAATAAATTTATGCACGATAGCGCACGATGGTGCACGAGCGCAGTCGGTTTGGGTTCCGTTGAGTGTACCCTGACTAGAAAATTGGCAAAGATTGTGTTGATTATCCAAGTTTCCAGTGTGCCTGCCAAGTGGGGATTCTTTCTCCAAAACAGAGTAAAGACGGCCTCGAGGACAAAGTGACAAGGCTGATGCGCATAGCAAGCTGCTCCAAGGAGTTGGCCAGTTTTGAATTCCTGACAGCTCACTTACATTTACATTTAAGTCATTTAGCAGACGCTCTTATCCAGAGCGACTTACAAGTTGGTGCATTCACCTTATGATATCCAGTGGAACAACCACTTTACAATAGTGCATCTAACTCTTTTAAGGGGGGGGGGGGTGATTGACTCCGCTGACCTGGCGTCGTGGGGGAGTTTGTTCCACCATTGGGGTGCCAGAGCAGCGAACAGTTTTGACTGGGCTGAGCGGGAGCTGTACTTCCTCAGAGGTAGGGAAGCGAGCAGGCCAGAGGTGGATGAGCAGACCAAAGTCCGCCGCACAAACGCAAGTAAATTAGAGGCAAATTATTGTGTTCATCTCGCTTGGTCCAAGCAGTGATGCTACAGCCCTAGGTAAGATCACCAAAATGCCACCCGTGTGTCATGTATGGTATATGGAATGGATTGATAGACTAGAGTAGAGTAATGATGTGTATTTCAGTTGAGCTTCTTCAGTAGCACTTGGAAACTAAACAGCATTGCCAAATATTTACATTGGACAGTTACAATCACTAGGCAGCCAACTGCCTATAGTAGGAAACAGAGTTGTTATCAATAAGTCATGTACATCACACATGACACGAAGCACGTGCTTTCATAAATGCACGGCGCGGGCCTAGTTTCACAGGAGTATTGTAAAATAAGCTCTTTCTCAATGAACCAGCTGAATTTAGTTCATTTACATATCGAATTTGATTGTCCAACATCAGTTTTATATTTTCTTAATTTTGTAGCCACCAAAGAGTGTCCTCTTTCCACTGCTTTGGTGCTGAATCGCAGGGGGAAGGGGGAGTGGGGCAGGCCAGCCCGGTCATGGCTAGAAGGGACCCAGTTTTTTTTGTAGCATTTTAGCTAACCTTAACCTAATTTTCCTAACCTGCTACTTTAATTCTCGCAAATTAGATTATACAAATATATCATTTATGATTTATAGCAGGGATGACGACGCAACGGGTAAAGTTTAATAAAACTTGTAATTTTGGTACAAGAACAACGTTCAACTTTACAGGGTAAATTCTATTCTGTTAAAATGAATTACAATAATCTAAATGTGATTTTGAGCAGTGGGTGTACGCCCTAATGCGTTATGCACCCAATGCATATGGGTATATGGCAAATTTCTCAAATGTCCGGCAAATTAAAATCTGTCCAGTCACATTGCCCGGCACCGTATTTTCCTAACGGAAACCTTGATGCTAGCCCATGTTGACTCTAATGCTTCCCACAGTTGTGACAAGTTGGCTGGATGTCCTTTGGTTGGTGGACCCTTATTGAATAACATGGAAAACTTGAGCATGAAAAACCCAGCAGCGTTGCGGTGATTGACACAAACCGGTGCTCCTGGCACCTACTGCCATACCCCATTCAAAGACACTTAAATATTTTGTCTTATCCATTCAACCTCAATGGCACACAATCTGTCTCAAGGCTTAAAAATCCTTCTTTAACCTGTCTCCTCCCCTTAATCTACACTGATTGATGTGGAATTATCACTTGCTAAGGTATGAAGTCTTCTGTGATGGTCAATCAAATGAGTGGCCTACCCACTGTTACTGAATTTTAGCATTTTTGGCAAAAGGCTTGATAATGATGAAAGAAGATTGTTTTACAGATGGATTCATGAATGAAGCGCAATCAAATGAATGAGTTATTGCATAATAGCCTATGGGTAAATCCATTTGAATTAAAATCAGGTTGACAGCACCCCTTTTGATTTGAACGAAAAGTTCCATACATATTTGGCCATTGTAGAAGTGCTCAGAAAATGACTTTTTGGACCTGAATGCCAAACATTCAAGAGATAAAGATGCTTAAAGTTGACCCATTTTGCATACCCCACCATACTATGAGACATCCATGTCTTCATCACTGGAAAAGATAAAACAATTTTTTTTTTTTTTTTTACCTTAACCTCAATTATCAAAAAAACGTGTAAACTCTTATTTTTTCATATTTTACATAATTCAAATCAAAGTTTGTCACGTGTGCAGAATACAACAGGTATTACAGTGCAATGCTTACTTACAGGCTCTAACCAATAGCGCAAAAAAAGGTATTAGGTGAGCAATAGGTAGGTAAAGAAATAAAACAGTAAAAAGACAGACTATATACAGTAGCGAGGCTATAAAAGTTGTGAGGCTACATACAGACAACGGTTAGTCAGGCTGATTGAGGTAGTATGTACATGTAGATATGGTTAAAGTGACTATGCATAGATGAACAGAGTGTAGCAGTAGCGTAAAAGAGGGGTTGGCGGGTGGGACACAATGCAGATAGCCCGGTTAGCCACTGTGCGGGAGCACTGGTTGGTCGGCCCAATTGAGGTAGTATGTGCATGAATGTATAGTTAAAGTGACTATGCATATATGTTAAACAGAGAGTAGCAGCAGCGTAAAAGGAGGGGTGGGTGGGGGGGGGGGGGGGCACACAATGAAAATAAAATTTGATTACCTGTTCAGGAGTCTTATGGCTTGGGGGTAAAAACTGTTGAGAAGCCTTTTTGTCCTAGACTTGGCACTCCGGTACCGCTTGCCATGCAGTAGTAGAGAGAACAGTCTATGACTGGGGTGGCTGGGGTCTTTGACAATTTTTAGGGCCTTCCTCTGACACCGCCTGGTGTAGAGGTCCTGGATGGCAGGCAGCTTAGCCCTAGTGATGTACTGGGCCGTACGCACTACCCTCTGTATTGCCTTGCGGTCAGAGGCCGAGCAGTTGCCATACCAGGCAGTGATGCAACCAGTCAGGATGCTCTCGATGTTGCAGCTGTAGAACCTTTTGAGGATCTCATTACCCATGCCAAATCTTTTTAGTTTCCTGAGGTGGAATAGGCTTTGTCATGCCCTCTTCACAACTGTCTTGGTGTGTTTGGACCATTCTAGTTTGTTGTTGATGTGGACACCAAGGAACTTGAAGCTCTCAACTTGCTCCACTACAGCCCCGTCGATGAGAATGGGGGTGTGCTTTTCCTGTAGTCCACAATAATCTCCTTAGTCTTGGTTACGTTGAGGGATAGGTTGTTATTCTGGCACCACCTGGCCAGGTCTCTGACCTCCTCCCTATAGGCTGTCTCGTCGTTGATCAGGCTGTTGTGTCGTCTACAAACTTAATGATGGTGTTGGAGTCGTGCCTGGCCATGCAGTCGTGGGTGAACAGGGAGTACAGGAAGGGACTGAGCACGCACCCCTGGGGAGCTCCAGTGTTGAGGATCAGCGTGGCAGATGTGTTGCTACCTACCCTCACCACCTGGGGGCGGCCCGTCAGGAAGTCCATGATCCAGTTGCAGAGGGAGGTGTTTAGTCCCAGGATCCTTAGCTTAGTGATGAGCTTTGAGGGTACTATGGTGTTGAACGCTGAGCTGTAGTCAATGAATAGCATTCTCACGTAAGTGTTCCTTTTGTCCAGGTGGGAAAGGGCAGTGTGGAGTGCAAGAGATTGCATCATCTGTGGATCTGTTTGGGCGGTATGCAAATTGGAGTGGGTCTAGGGTTTCTGGGATAATGGTGTTGATGTGAGCCATGACCAACCTTTCAAAGCACTTCAAATCAAATTTTATGGCTACAGACGTGAGTGCTACGGGTCTGTAGTCATTTAGGCAGGTTGCCTTTGTGGTCTTGGGCACAGGGACTATGGTGGTCAGCTTGAAGCATGTTGGTATTACAGACTTAATCAGGGACATGTTGAAAATGTCAGTGAAGACACCTGCCAGTTGGTCAGCACATGCCCGGACACACGTCCTGGTAATCCGTCTGGCCTTGCAGCCTTGTGTATGTTGACCGGTTTAAAGGTCTTACTCACGTCGGCTACGGAGAGCGTGATCACACAGTCGCCTGGAACAGCTAATTGAAGGTTTTTGTGTTGTGCCCGCCATCGGTTGAGACAACATGCTCTTGAATAGAGGGTGGGTGTAATGGTTTGGCTGATAAATCTACTAAAATGTGAATATGTATGCGGATGACTCAACACTATACAAGTCAGCTACTACAGCGACTGAAATGACTGCAACACTCAACAAAGATCTGCAGTTAGTTTCAGAGTGGGTGGCATAGAATAAGTTATACCTAAATATTTCTAAAACTAAAATCATTATATTTGGAACAAAACACTCACTAAACCCTAAACCTCAACTAAATCTTGTAATAAATAATGTCGAAATTGAGTTGAGATGACTAAACTGCTTGGAGTTACTCTGATTGTAAACTGTCATGGTCAAAACATATTGATGCAGTAGTAGCTAAGATGGGGAGAAGTCTGTCTATAAAGTGATGCTCTGCCTTAACACTATCAACAAGGCAAGTCCTACAGCCTCTAGTTTTGTCGCACCTTGACTACTGTCCAGTCGTGTGGTCAGGTGCCACAAAAAAGGACGTAGGAAAATTGCAATTGGCTCAGAGGGCAGCACGGCTGGCCCTTGGATGTACACAGAGAGCTAATATTAATAATAGTCATGTCAATCTCCCCTGGATCAAAGTGGAGGAGAGAATGACTTCATCATTACTTCTATTTATGAGAGCTATTTACATGTTGAATGCACCGAGCTGTCTGTCTAAACTACTGACACACAGCTCGAACACCCATGCATACCCCACAAGACATACCACAAGAGGTCTCTTCACAATCCCCAAGTCCAGAACAGACTATGGGAGGCACACAGGACTACATAGAGCCATGACTACATGGAACTCTATTCCACATCAGGTAACTGATGCAAGCAGTAAATTTAGATTTAAAAAACAGATACAAGAAACACCTTATGGAACAGCAGGGACTGTGAAGCAACAAACATTGGCACAGACACGATAACATACGTAGACATGGATTTAGTACTGTAGATATGTGGTAATGGTGGAGTAGTGGCCTGAGGGCACACTGTTGTGAAATCTGTGAATGTATTGTAATGTTTTTAAAATTGTATAAACTGCCTTAATTTTGCTGGACCCCAGGAAGAGTAGCTGCTGCTTTGGCAGCAGCTAATGGGGATTCATAATAAATACAAAAATACAATTGAAATTTAAACTTTCAAATCGTACCGCAAAGATGAGAATGTTGACTTTAATGGGAATATTTGTTTTAAATCATACTGGCAATCCTCCATAGGAAACCTAATGCAATCATAGATAATAGAATAGACATTACCATTTAAGTTAACATTCAACAGTGGATGGACTGGCGGTCATCTTTGTGGTAATAATTAAAATGTACAATCTTAATTCAATTTCAATGGTGTACTAGCTAAATTGCAGTGGTCTGAAGGGATAGGTCCATTCTATGAATTATATTTCTATGATTGAAATGTCACCCACCCTGTATTCAAGAGCATGTTGTGTCTCAACCAATGGCAGGCACAACAAACTCAAATGATGTGAAATAGGGTCTAAGCTACAACATATGCGAATATGAAAACAATCAGAAATCCGTTTTTAGATCATTGGCATTAAAGGTTTAAAATGTAAAAAATGGCAATAAATAATAAAATAGTTTTTAAACATTTATATAAAACTCAACCATTTATCTTTTCCAGTAATGAATGTCTATGGTATGGTAGGGTATGCAAAATGTTCAACTTTGAGCACATTTATTTCGTGAATGTTTTGACACTCAGGTCCAAAAAGCGATTTTCTAACCACTTCCATGGACAGACATGTATGGAAAGTTTTGTTTAAATCAAAAGGGATGCTGTCAAAAAGTGATTTAATTAAAATGGATTTAGGCCTACCCCTAGGATACATATCAACACAATTTGGCAAACCTCTAGGTCCAGTTCTCATGGACTGTAAATTTACTGTACTCTACCAATGTTTTTTATTTTATTTATTTTTTTACTTATGATGAACCACTGATGACTGAATTCTAACTACATTAGTCATGCAATGTCAATGTGTCATCCCTATTCTATGCACACTGTAACGAAGTAGCCATTCTGTTTTACTTGTGCCCTAACGGGAGACACTAAGGTTAGTCAGAGATTAGAAGCCATTTTTCTCTGGTGTTTTAAGTAACTAGCTAAACGTAAAGCCATTTGAAGGCAATTCAGTTGTGGGTAGGCTGGCTACAATGTAACACTGCTCGAAAGGAAGTCATTGTAACAATGTTAACGTTTTCCGTAAGTGAACTTGAAACAATGTAAAACCACATGCTACAGTAACATTGGGGTGAGAGTCTAAATGAAAATGAGTAGGCTACACAACAGTAAAAAAACAAAGTAAACATCTTAAAAATATAAAACACATGCAGTGGCTTACTGTAACGCTCGAGGATGAATCTTCTCGACTGTAACCACTGTAGCCTAGTAATGCCAAATTAGACTCTATAAAAGTAGATAATAGCCTACAGATAATAGACTGCATGACTCTTGTAAATGTCGCAATATACAATAACGACGTGATTGCTCGCCGCTCACCTCTTTGATAATGTTGCGAAGTGACTCGTCCTCACTCACTCCCCGAGAAAGCGTCCTTTTTATGGGCGACCCGATTCTTTCCAAAGTCCCGGAATGCATTTTTATAGTGACCTACGATACACAAAAAAAAATAGAAATCCTTTTCTTAAGAACTACAAGAAATGAGTACTGTAGTCAACGAGTAATGTTTTGTTTTGTGCGGATGAAGGGATGGCGACAGAATGAACTGACGCCCAGATTGTGGGCGGAGGAGAAACTGTAACGTGAGCGAAATGTTTTTTTTCTCTGGGTTGCCTCAAGGGTTGCCTCCCAATGACGTACATAAACCTGGGATTGCTATTCCCCACAGTATGTTTTGGACATAGAGTCTATGAAACCAATGGTCGGCTGTATTGGCACTCCTCAGAAAAGCAGTCTTCCATAGAAATGAATGGAATTGTACAGTATTTCATTTTAATGTTTCAAGGACAAAATTACATGTATGCAAGTATTTTTGTTTTTGTAGTGGAGACAGTAAAATTACACTTGAAGGAAAATGTTTCATATTTGTTTAATGTTTAGCTCACATAATATAATGTATAAGTATGCATTAAGGTGTCTGTAATATAATAAACATGGCAAAAACAAATTAGTAAATTAATTTCTATAGCTTCCAAATGTTTTATTTAACTAGGCAAGTCGGAGGTGGAACATATTAAGAGTAAATATGGAGTGCTGCATAAGGAAATTGAACATGACGAGAGAGGATGAATTCACTGCGGTGGCAGGTGTGGTGAAGAACGCAGAGTTTGAGCCTTGTCTTGATGGTGACAAAGATGTTCTTTGCCCAGTGGGAGTGGGGGGAGAATGGATGCTTGCCTTCTGGCTGATCCATATGTGGTGTCAGGTTGGGTGGAGAAGAGGTTGGGAAATGTTGGGTAGGTGAAAGTGACTCGAGGTGGAATCGTGTTGTTTTTTTGTGTTTCTGTCATCCAGAGGAAGTGTCCACTCCGCACCATGCGACTGGGGACAAGAACTGTGACTTGCTTTCCTCTCCGGAGCAGGGCCCCGTTGAAAGGAGTGATAACTGGAGTGGCGTTAAGTGTTGAGGAGGGTCAACTGAAGTTGAAGATTCCCGGTGTCTGTGACGCCCACCGTTTGGTGCGACGCAGACCCGGTGGACAGCGTGGTGAAACAGAGAAGATACTGTCGAGTTTTGATGCAGAGTTTTTACCAGATAAAGTCAAGTTAAGATGTGTCAGTTATCCCGTGAAAGCTTTTTTCCCGAACCTATTACAGTGTTTTAGGTGTCAAGTTTATGGTCATGTGGCAGCAGTGTTTAGGAAGGAGATTTGTAGATGTGAGAAGTGTGCAGGAGGACATGGGAAAAAGGAATGTGTAGTATCAGTAGAAAAAGTGCTGTGTGTAAACTGAAGGGCTACCCATGATGCTGAGGATCAGAGGTGTCCAGTGAGAGAAAGGCAGGTTGAGGTTGCCAGAATCAGAGCAGTGAATAGAGTAGTAGAGGAAGATGGGTCCAGGGTGAGGGATTCTAAGAAGATCCCTGTGAGTAAGCCGAGGTCAGTAGAGAGTGATTGGAATAACAGGAATACGGTTTGTTCATGGATCTCGACTATACCGCAGGAATGGAATGTAAATCACAGAGGATAGATGTGACAGCTGCAGAGAAGGTGTTTTGAACGATAGTGTCCCGTCCTCCCAGGTTGCTGGCCTGGTGCAGGATCAGACAGGGCCAAAGTAGCGGAATAGTGATGACGTTTTAATGGGTGTAGTGTTAGTTGGTAGGGCAATCTTTTCACAATACAGTATGTGGCGGCATGCACCTATAACATTTGTTTGCGGACCTCCATAATACCAAAGAAGAAGAAGAAGCCAAAACAGCCAAATACTGCATCTAAACGTGCATCGATCAGTGGCGACTTAAGCATGTAAATCTTGGTGAGGCAATTTTGCATGCCAGCAAATCCACTACACAACACCAAACAATACATTAATTGCACTATAACGGTGACAAACGGTGCCCACACACTGTTAGGGCCTACATAATGCTGTCCCAACAGCAGAGTCCCAACAGCAATCCAAACACCTTAGCGGAGCCTTGTCTGGCAGCAAAACAGTAGGCAAAATTAGGAGGGGAAACGGGACCAAATGATTAGGGTTGGCACATTGACTACTAACAGCTTAATACACAGCATACACTTAGTATTACTTTCTTAGCTGCAGTATACATATCTCCCTGGCATATTACATCATTTATGCAGAAGCATGCAATATATTTTTGTGCTCACTTGAACAGGAAGGTGGTGCGGAGGTCCTTCATGGGGAAATTTTGTCATCAAACTTTGAGTCTGGCATTCTCTGGATTGTCATAGCAGGTGACCCAACTGTAGTTTGTGACTATTATGGTTTTCCTTTGTAGCCAATTCACTTGCAGTAATTCCGTTACAGATATTTTGGTAATTCCGTTACCAATTTGGTAACATAATTACGAGCTTTGATCACTTAATAATTCATAAATCAATTTGATATCAGTAAAATCACTAACTAAAGCAATATTTCTTAAACTTACAGAAGGTAAACAATTTCTCCAAAACGAAATATTAGTGTTGAGATTAGTTGGTAGGGGTCTTTACATCAACATTATTGTGTTTTGATGCATTTCTGATACCTTTTAAGAGTTTTTCTGGTAGATGTTTTCTAAGACCCCTTTTCCATCTGTTTATCCAGAAATCAAAGCCTTTAGTTACGCTTACTTTTTAAGATGGAAAATGGTTGAAACATGTATCTATGCCTTCATTTCCCAAAAATATACTGTTCGCTTTCATTTGACACCAAATTTGATATACTCCAAGGAACTTCACATGTTGGTGCTCATGGATCCTTTTTGATGGAAATGCCCATACCAAACTTTAACTCTGCACTGTTCTTTAAGTAAATGTGTTTTTGTAACATTTTCTGTGGAAATTGTTAAAAGTAGTCCTTCTTCATAGAGTTGTATGGTTTAACTTTGCAGTCATTGGTTTTTGTTTGACATTTTAAAGTGAGAAATCTGAGTCTCTGCATCATTCGGTTACCATGGAATTGCGCAGCAGCAGTATCTGCTTGAGCAGCACTGGTATAGTTACTAGTTTGATCATGTAGGCTATTAAATGAGCAGGTGGATACTTTCAATCACCACTATACACTGAGTATATCAAACATTAGGAACACCTTCCTAATATTGAGTTGCCCCCCCCCCCCTTTTGCCCTCAGAACAGCCTCAATTTGCCAGAGAATGGACTCTACAAGGTGTCGAAAGTGTTCCACAGGGATGCTGGCCCATGTTGACTCCAATGCTTCCCACAGTTGTGTCAAGTTGTCTGGGTGGTGGATCATTCTTGATACACACAGGAAACTGTTGAGCAAACCCAGCAGCATTGCAGTTCTTGACACAAACTGGTGCGCCTGGCACAATTGTCTCAATTGTCTTTATGCTTAAAAATCCTTCTTTAACCTATCTCCTCCCTTTTATCTACACTGATTGAAGTGGATTCAAGCCTCGAGACAATTGAGACATGGATTGTGTATGTGTGCCATTCAGAGGGTAAATGGGCAAGACAAAATATTTAAGTGCCTTTGAACAAGGTATGGTAGTAGGTGCCAGTCTGTCATGGAAAGAGCAGGTGTTCTTTATCTTTTGTACACTCAGTGTAGTTCACCTGTGCAAATTTTTGTGGAAGTCTGAAATACAGTGGCCCACAGACTCCTTTACTACTTTCGCATGCAAACCAATTAATACGTTGACAATTCCAGAGACCGTTTTGAGGAAAATAATTGGATAGCACTTTATGTCATGATATTGAAATGGCCATGTATTTAATAAGAATTTACATGGTAAAATTACAGTATTAATCTATCAATTACTTGTTGGTTAATTTAGGATTCATTAAAACAAGTGCCACTAGGCACCATTACATATCAAGTAGAATTCTACCTATTGTGTAGAATTCTTTAAAGTGTCAGAAATCCAAAATTCTACAGAAGACTTATGGTGAATATGCTCTACCAAGGATACGTTTGCATATGGAATCTTACTAAGTTGCGAATATACCTTGTTCAACTGAACCTTCAACTGCAACTGTATATTCAACCAGTAGGTGACAGTAGTAAGCTAGTTCTGCACTACACTACATGGTTGACTACTCAACTGATGAACAAGTCATTACCATAAGTGGTGCAATACTTACCATTAGGAATTAGCCAGAGATAATCACAAACTTAATTAAGAGTCATTACATTGATTCAGAGAATTTAGCATGTAATAGCTGGGAGTTCTTTATGGCAGGCAGAGGTAATGAACTTAATTTACAAGTGAATTGAAGTTAGCCTACTGTAGACGTTCAATTGTGTGGCTTCACATAGAGCCCTCACTAAAGTGATAATTATCAATTGTGTATTCCAGGATTGAGTAACAATATAACTTCAATGTTTATTGAGAAAATGAGGACTTTAGAAATAATAAAAGGGATTCATTTAAAAAGAATGATGCATAAAGTATATAGATTGATTGATTGGTTGGTTGACTTATTGATTGATGTGGTTTGGTTGATTAGCGCCATTGCTAGTTTGGAATATTCTTTAGAAAGACCAAAACATTGACAACAGGCATTTGTCACTCAAATTGAGATACTGTATTTAAATCTAACAGTTGTTCCTAATGCACTGACCATGCACATAATGGTTCAAGTAATCATAGATTGTCTTATTGGATAAATATGGTAAGGCTTGACAGCAAATCATAATTTTTAGGCTACAACAAAAGTCAGTGATAGATCACTAATTGCCAGACCCACATTACTTGACCATTTTGTTAAAACCACAGATATTTCTAGTTATCTCAATAAAAAAAAGAACTAAGGGCATACTCCCTTAATGTCATTACTCCCATAATGTCACATTTGTAGGTGCAATTGAAAATGTCATGGGATGCATTTGCTCCATTGTTTTCTTTTGTTGAAATATTCCACTGTTTATCATAAGTGCCTATATGTTTGACAGTCTAAATGATAAATTATGCATTGCCTTGCATGTTGTTGCTGCTACATTTGTACATCTGGATGTGAAAATCATTGCGTTAAAAGTCTTCAGGGATAATGAGTGTCACTATTGTCAAATTAATGCATCTTAAATTCATCTTAAATTCCAAAGACGGGACCCCAATGCCCAGGGGCGGACTGGGACCAGAAATTGGCCCTGGCATTTCTAACACACCAGCCCACACTGGCCCAGGCCCCCACACCGGAATTGTTTTTCTTCTTGAGGACCCCATTTTTTGCCAGTTAATGATAATTTTGTGCAAAATACCCTAGTTAGATAGGCACAACTGGGTTAAACATGGACCAGCCCATCTGGCATTTGCCCGAAATGTCCACCCCTGCGAATGTCATTTAGGACAACCTGTCACTCATCAGTCAATTTTGAAAGTTTCACAATTCTATGGGTGCAGGACAGATTCCATTGATCCTTTTATGCATACATCTGACTCCTTTTACGCATGATATAAAATAGGGGCATATTAGAAGTGAGAGAAGAGAAAGAGGAGGATAATTCATTGTGGAAATGTCCATTCACTGCTTATCAACAACACCATCAAAATAAAAATAAATGTAAGCTCCAAATCACTAATGATATGTAATGACTTGAAATGGCCTCTTGCAGGTTCGAAACCTTGTCTGAATACAGTAATAAAATGCAAACTGGACAAACTACCCTCCAGTCCATTCTGCATTCTCCCTTGTTCCCTCCCTCTTGCTCCCTCTCTCTCTTGACTTGGTGACAGACCTAAAAGCCTTTTGTTGCAATCTCAGCCAATGGAGATGGATTACGACACGGAGGAGCAGAGATATATAAAGAGCCCTTTTAGGACGTACTTGCACACTTTTCAATGACACATCTTAACATTCGCACCTATGGACTTAATTGTTATCAGATATGGCAACCAAAACAACAACCATAGCATAAAAACGGCTTATGCTTAAAATCGATAGATAGGCTAAAGTAAAATACTGAGAAAACCCACTAGAACGGACGCACCTTCCCACGTTTACTGCTAGTTCTACAATACAACCGTTTTAAGAGGCGACTATTTGAGTAGTTGCATATCATTGGTACCTTTGCAAGGTAAGGAAACACAGGTTAAGACAAGCAACATTTCAGAGGAGGGGATATCGCGTCAGAAAGTTCTATAGCCTCACCAGTCATCATCATGCCGAGGTATAACTTTTTTCTGTGTTTGATGGTTTATGTTTGTCTGGGACTGTCTGGGAGTGACGAACCTAACCTTTTTCTGCCACCAACGAGCGAGATGCCCACGGACGCCGGGCTGTCGCTCCTTGATGAGGAGGCAGGCGCTCACGAATGTTCAGCATGCGTTTGGAGAGAGCAAAGTAAAGTCCTGAGGCTGGAGACCATCAAATCTCAGATCCTGAGCAAGCTGCGGCTCAAGCAGGCTCCTAACATTAGTCGGGAGGTGGTGAACCAGCTGCTCCCCAAGGCACCCCCGCTCCAGCAGCTTCTGGACCATCACGACTTCCAGGGAGACGCGTCCTCCCAGGATGAGTTTATGGAGGAGGACGAATATCACGCCACTACAGAGTCCGTCATCACTATGGCCTCGGAGCGTGAGTAATGCAACTTTGCCCGATAGCTGCTGAAAATGATTAATTAGTTTGTAAACCAATACTGAGAGTGAGCAGCAAGTCGCTGTCAAATGTGTGGTGATTGTTATTATTATTGACATGCTTGGACAGAGGATATCCTGGTAACAACATCGGCACTTTGGACTTCTGAACATACTGCTGATGATTTTATGACCATCTTTTTACTCAAGTAAAATGTGACAATCCACCCACAGAACCGTTTAAATAGGACAAATGATGCACTGTCAGCTGTTTGTTACGGCTGTCAAAATATCCCAATGGATTAAGTGTGAATTTGATATATCACTCAAGTCAATAAAGAGCCTCGTCACTATATGACAGAACCAGAGTAATTCACTTTGAGTAAGTCAAGCCATTATTATTATTATTATTCATATGATGCATGAATGCAACTCTTGCTCATTCTATCTAGGCCTATGTGCATGAAGAGGGTGATTTGTTGGAGGATGGACTTCTAGGCTACAGCTGTGATAGCCTGCACTGACAGCTCGTACACCGCGGCTTTAGCCTACTGTGTGCCTATGAACATAGACCGAGGAAGTATAGCCTACCCCAAATGATAGCATATGTTCTTACTTTTCGTATTATTTCAGGGCCATACTTCTTGTGGTATACTTAAGTAACTCTGTATCATGTTCATATAAATAACTATTTTAAAATCGTCGTTTAGGTTTTCTGACAATTCGGTGACTTCTATTTGAAATTTCAGTCATGTTTTGTGATTTGACTTTCATTAACCGTTTGGAGTGCATAAATCAATAATGATAATGTAACATTTGGTAGGCAGATGCATTGCACCGAGCCTATGCACATGATCCCTTATTTTACATATCCTGCATTTGTCTGGCCAAAGTATAGGCAATCCTAATAGGCCTATATGGTTTACATAGCAGAGGGACCGTTAAGGCCTAATATGCCCTATCAAATAAGTATAACATATCACGTTCAATGTGGACAGGAAGGTAGGCCTATAGCCTACTGAACAAATCCTAACAACATTCCCTAAAATTATAGAGCCACAGCAGCTGTTCTCTATCGGTCCTTTATATGAGGGCTCTATCGGATTCCCTGCTGTTCATCGCAGTGAGAAAAAGTGTGTCCAAAAAAGCTGCCATTGTTTCCCGCATGCAGCTATCCCCCTAGACCGCACTTGCCTTTTTAAATGCGAGGTTTATAGGCACAGCTCGTTTTTTCCCTGTGAGAACACAAAGCCAGAGAAACAGTTGGGGTCGAGGGGAGTGTGACCTTTTCGCTGCGAATTGCTGGGGTTCAACAACATTTACACACGTAATGTATTCCGCACAAGGCGGACGAAAAGCCGTGCAAATAATCCGTTTTTTTCCAAGAGGGAACAAAGGATGCGTTTACACAGGCAGCCCAATTCTGCTATTTTTTTCACTAATTGGCCTTTTTACCAATCAGATCAGCTCTGAACAAGAGCTGATGTGAAACGATCTAATGTGATTGGTCAAAATACCAATTAGTGGAAAAAATATCAGAATTGGGCTGCCTGTGTAGACGCAGCCAAAGATATGTTTGTGTTGCCTTAACTAACCTCCGTCAATTGTCATACAGCCCACGTCGTGCCCTTTCTTTTCGCGGCATAATGAACTTCACCAGTGTAACTGCTGCTTGGTGAGCGCCAAACGCATGTGAGATGATTTTTCAGTTGGCTATTATTGTCAATGTTCGTTCTTCAAATAAGCAGCGGTTTAAACGTCAAGCAATTACTTTTAATCGCCCTTATCCGTTAGGGTTAATAGACTGTCCCCTCCAATTAATCGCCAATTTTACTCATCAAAACTCCTTGTGATGGTAGCTGATCGTTCATGAATGATCCTCGTTATGCACATATGCCTACTTTGTGATGAATGACCTATTCTTGAATATCTGCTACCAAAACAACTGTGGCCCATGGTAATGAATATCTCAGTGTCAGTTGCTATTGACAACCCTCTAAGCAAGTTCAGCCTTTGGTTTGGTCCTCTGAGGGATGCATGATGTTCTTGCCAGGCATGAGATCTTGACGGCTGTTGCATGCTGGCAGGCAGCTCACCATTGTGGAAAATGATTCCTATGATCAACGGCAATGTTCTTTAAAATAAATAGTGCCTATAGTCTATGTTAGAGAATGGAGATGTGGAGGAAACATGCACAATTGTAGAAAGGTAGCACATTTTGAAGCCTTTATCAAATTCTATGCATTACCATTTACATAAACTGAGCCTCATGCAGAGCATCATAAAGTTGTAGGATAGAAGCATTTATCAATATAATGATATGACTTATGTGATTATTTTATGTGATTGTCATGGCTCAGGTTTTTGAGGTCAACAATGTGACGTGGAATGGTCAATGTAGGCTCTCCTCCGGGATTAGTATGTCCAGCTGTCTCAACCAGTTGACAACATAGCTGTTTTCCCCATCACTCTGCATGTATGTTGTTAGTGAGACAAACCGGCAAGGTTTTTTCCCCCTCTTCTCATGACCGAACCTGCGTAACATTGTATCTTGTGTTTGAGGGTTAGAAAGCTGTGGTGCCTCCCTTCCAGTATGTTCTATCCAGGGTTGTTCTCTTTTTGTGTATGGACGTGTTGAACCTGTCTCTGCACTCTTCCTCGGGCCGGACATGACATGACACAGCTGCTCCTTTCCGTTAGAGGAGACATATGATATGATGGGACTGGGCATTTAGCAGAGGCTTTTGTTTTGCTGGGGAATGGGCTTTGAGCGGGATGGATGGAAACCCCATGTTTCTGTTTCTCAATGGCTTGTTTATTAGACAGTTGTGGGCCGTGGTTATTGATAGGTCCATAAGATATCTCTATTAAAATGTCAGGCGTGGGAGCTGCTGCTTTGTTTTGAATGAATGGGAGTGCACTCACTGACACTGGTGCAAGAAACATGTACTGTGCTACTCTGCTCTGCACAGTTAGCAGGATACCATGGGGCTACATTAGCATCTTTCCCTCTCTTTTTTTCTCCTCTGTTTTCTCCTCTTCCTCCCACTCTACATTTTATCCTTTCTCATTTCTCACTTGGCTCTCTTCTCTATTTATTCCTCATCTCTTTACCTCTCCCTCTGAACTCCCTCCATCATCACTCTCCTCTGGTGTTCACATTGAGAGGAGAAGGACTGTATCTCTCTTGCCTGTGGCGCTTCAGCAATCCCACAAGATGAAAAGCCCCTTTTCCGTCTCAGATAAAGCCAGGGAGGACTTCAAACGCTATTCTCTGCGCACCTCGAACCCAATCACCCTCACATGGGCGTGCACACTGCCTTTAATGGGCCGTGCAGGTTCACACAGTACATGCTGAACTGGACCGGTGCCAGAGTTGCTTCTTAGTATTCGCTCAAGGTACGTGGGTGCCGCAGTGGGGGTTGAGAGGGTCCATGCTTTCTGGTCGCTAATTACACTATGAAATTTCATGGAAAAGCTATTTATATCCCAGTGCGGCACTGTAACGTACTGTAGCATTCCCTCCCCATACCGTGTGTTGAAAAGAATATCGATGCAGTGTACTACCCATGTACGTGGAGCGAAGCTGCACACATAGAAACTGCATTGGTCCTATGTGGTTCATTTGTATCACAACATTGCGAATCACAGTGCAAAGGATTTGAAACTGTATATGTTTGTTGGTTTGATACACAGAAAGCTGTCTGATTTTGTACTTGAGCTGAGTCCTGTAAAAACAGGCTGT
Organism: Salvelinus alpinus; assembly: GCF_045679555.1. Classification (NCBI taxonomy): domain Eukaryota; kingdom Metazoa; phylum Chordata; class Actinopteri; order Salmoniformes; family Salmonidae; genus Salvelinus; species Salvelinus alpinus. Next base: position 33,203,051 of record NC_092097.1, on the reverse strand, counting down.
GTGTGTGTTGGTGCATGGTCTGCCTGGGGTAAGGTTGGACCCCAATAGGCCCTCATTTGTTACCTGTCCATAGCATCGAGACCAGATCTCTCTCTGTCTCTCTACAACTGTGTACATTTGGAAAACGTTTGTTGATAATTTGTCAGTCCCCGTCTCTGAATTGTTTCAGTAATTGGCCCATCTTATTGCAATTTGAACACTTAAGTCTAACATCTGTTTAAGTTGCGATTCTAGCGCTACTCTTAAGCAGGGTTCACAACCACAGAGCAAACAGTTTGAGTTTTAAACAGGTTCTCTCCGTTGACTCGAGAACAATCAAATCAAAGTTTATTTATTAAGTGCCTTTGAACGGGGTATGGTAGTAGGTGCCAGGCGCAGGTGTCAGGTGTCAAGAACTGCAATACTTCTGGGTTTTTCACGCTCAACACTTTCCTGTGTGTATCAAGAATGGTCCACCACCCAAAGGACATTCAGCTAATTGTGGGAAGCATTGAAGTCAACATGGGGCAGCATCCCTGTGGAACGCTTTCGACACCTTGTAGAGTCCATGCCCCGACGAATTGAGGCTCTTCTGAGGGCAAAAGGAGGTGCAACTCAATATTAGGAAGGTGTTCCTAATGTTTTGTACACTCGGTGTACACAACCCATTTCTCATGGCTTAAAAATCCTAATTTAACCTGTCTCCTCCCATTCATCTACACTGACTGAAGTGGATTTAACAGGTGACATCAATAAGAGATCATAGCTTTCACCTGGATTCACCTGGTCAGTCTGTTATGGAAAGAGCGTGTGTGTGTGCGCGTGTAGAGAGTATGTATGGATATGACGAACAATCCTCTTCATTCTTTTCATTAGCATCTGTGCATCAAACATTTGAATGGAGTTATTTGAATGGAGTTATTGCTCTATCAGTCATCCTCAGTGCCATGACACAAGTTTCATCAGAGCTTATTGACAGGGGATCCAGCAGAGTGCAGAACTTCTCTCTCTCTCTCTCATTTGACACTTGCATTTTCAGTTGCCGTATTAGTAATGTTAAGTTCTTTCTATTTTTGTACACTGAACAAAAATATAAACGCAACATGTAAAGTGTTGGTTTCATGAGCTGAAACAAAAGATTGCACAAATTTGTTTACATCCCTGTTAGTGAGCATTTCTCATTTGCCAAGATAATACATCCACCTGACAGGTGTGGCATATCAAGAAGCTGATTAAACAGCATGATCATTACAGAGGTGCACCTTGTGCTGTGGACAATAAAAGGCCACTCTAAAATGTGCAATTTTGTCACACAACACAGTGCCACAGATGTCTCAAGTTGAGGGAGCATGCAATTGGCATGCTGACTGCAGGAATGTCCACCAGAGCTGTTGCCAGAGAATTTCATGCTAATTGTTCTTTCATAAGCCACCTCCAATGTCATTTTAGAGAATTTGGCAGTACGTCGAACCAGCCTCACAACCGCAGACCACGTGTAACCATGCCAGCCCAGGACCTCCACATTCGGCTTCTTCACCTGCAGGATCATCTGAGACCAGCCACCCGACAGCTGCTGAAACTGTTGGTTTGCACAACCGAAGAATTTCTGCATAAACAGTCTCAGGGAAGGTCATCTGCGTGCTCGTCGTCCTCACCTGGGTCTTGACCAGTTCGGCGTCTTAACCTACTTCAGTGGGCAAATGCTCACCTTCGATGGCCACTGGCATGCTGGAGATGTGTGCTCTTCACGGTGGAATCCTGGTTTCAACTGTACAGCTCGTATGGCATCGTATGTGCGAGCCGTTTGCTGATGTCAATATTGTGAACAGAGTGCCCCATGGTGATGGTGGGGTTAAGGTATGTGCAGGCATAAGCTACGGACAACTAACACAATTGCATTTTATGGGTGGCAATTTGAATGCGCAGAGATACCGTGACGAGCTCCTGAGGCCCATTGTCGTGCCATTCATCCACCTTCTTCTCCTCATGTTTCAGCATGATAATGGAACATGTTTGGGATGCTCTGGATCGACATGTATGATAGCGTGTTCCAGTTCCCACCAATATCCAGCAACTTCACACAGCCATTGAGGAGGAGTGGGACAACATTCCACAGGCCACAATCAACATCCTGATCAACTCTATGTGAAGGAGAGGTGTCACGCTGCATGAGGCGGTGGTCACACCAGATACTGACTGGTTTTCTGATCCAAGCCCCTACCTTTTTTTAAAGGTATCTGTGACCAGCATTACATTTACATTTACATTTAAGTCATTTAGCAGACGCTCTTATCCAGAGCGACTTACAAGTTGGTGCATTCACCTTATGATATCCAGCAGATGCATATCTGTATTCCCAGTCATGTGAAATCCATAGATTAGGATCAGGATCTAATGAATTTATTTCAATTGACTGATTTCTTTATATGGGCTCCCGAGTAGCGCAGCAGTCTAAAACACTGTATCTCAGTGCAATAGGCGTCACTGCAGTCCCTGGTTCAAATCCAGGTTGCATCACATCAGGCTGTGATTGGGAGTCCCATAGGGTGGTGCACATTTGGCCCAGCATTGTCCGGGGTAGGCTGTTATAGTAAATAAGAATTTGTTCTTAACTGACTTGCCTAGTTAAATAAAATAAATTGATATGAACTGTAACTCAGTAAAATCTTTGAAATTGTTGTGTGTTATACTTTTATTCAGTGAGTATTAACAATGGAGAAACATAAGAAAATAGGTAATCTGGTCTACACACGTGTGGGCACATGCAGGTAAACGTATGCAACACACACACACACACTGGACAACTGTCTCCCTTTTGACAAAAAGGGTCAGAGTTCACAGCTATGTGATATATTGGACGAGGAGCCAATTAACCTCATCGGGCCTCTTTCTTTGGCAGCAAAGGAAACTGGTAGTAGCTTACACAGCATTACCCCCACCCCCATGCACACACACACACCAACCACTCCCACCAAAAAAAACAAGTATTTTATAGTGTTGACCCTATAAAAGGGTCATTTCCTGAAGGTGCAGGAACCATAAACATTAAGAGGGAGAGTGCTAAAAGAACAGGCCAGAAGAAGCTGGACTGTCTTCAGCCTACTGGCCAGTGTTTGCGGGAAGTCGATGAGTATGTGAGGTTTTTATCCATTCCATGGAAGGCTATATTTGATGTTGACACCTGTTCCCGTCCACTGAGGGAGCCACAGAAGGGAAAGACATACCACTGACGGAGCCACAGAAGGGAAAGATAAACTTGTGATGACTTGTTGGGACGCCTGGTCATTACTGGTTTGTTTAAGAAGAAAATAAAACTTTCTAGGCCTGTTGAAATAGCACAACACGCTGTCAATTATATGGCTAATAAAATTTCAAAGGGCCAAAGTCTTAATACGAGGGGCGAAATTTCACCAGCACTTTCAGGAATCTCACTCCCTCCACCTTTCATTCCGTATTCCCACGCTCCCATGTCCCCACCACACCAACTAGTGCCCACCCTTTTTCTGGGAGACTTAACTTAAAACATGGGTCCCGTGCGCACACACACACACACTATACATTCAGGAATCACATTTATAATACACCTTCCTTACCTCAGCAGATAACATGTTACAGTACATTGCACCAATATCAACTATACATTAAGAGTTTGATGTGCATAGCAGTATAAAAAGGGACATTTTTATGAGATCCTGGATCATTGTCACAATTATGGACCAATAAATGCATAAATTCCTCCTGCCGTGTGTGTGTAGTGAGCTGGAATGCTGCTGAGTGCCTGTTAAAAGGGATTCAGGGAGCTAGCATCCAGCTTGCTGCGCTGTATGTGCCCCATAGTGCGTGGGCATGCAGTGATGGAGGGATTCGTGGAGGAGTGTTGGGGAGGGGGTCCACAGGGAGCAACAAGCAGCCTCGTCCTATTCTTAAGGGACAAAATCACGGAGGGGCTTTTATAGGTACACTTAAAAAGACCTGAAACAGATGTTATGTCTCACTAATAAAGGAAATAATTACTTCCCACCAGTAATTAAGCACTGTGTACAGGAGGGACACAAGGGAAGAAAGGAGAGGAGGAGAGAAAATATAAAATGGAGAGCATTGAGGGGAAATTACTGACTGGCGAGTCGGGCTGTGCTGCGGAGACGTTTATGGAGGAGCGCATTAATCCTAAATGAAGGCGTCTCTGATCAGACGAAATACAGCGTGGACACAATGACGGATCCCACCAGGATTCGAGGTTTGAATGGTGCGCATTGAGTGGATCGCTGGCGCCACAGCTGATGAATATCTAAATTAAATGTTAATTAGAGCCCTTCTAAGTGGCACTGAGGTACTGTATTCATCCATCGCCTATGGCTGCCTGCACATCAGTTTCAGTATGCCAAGAGCCGAGATCAACTCAGGAAGTTCATTATATGGAAGCAGCACATTGTCCAAACGTCAAAATGTTCTTTAGGCCTGGAGCCAAGTTTGATTTTATTAATGTACAGTGCTGGTGGAGACAAAAAAGAGCTGTGACAGATTTGGAATGGGATAACAGATACTCCCACATTGTATGGACATTGTCGAGTGAATAGTATGGACAGAAAAGGGATTCAAAGGAGGGGGGGAACGTCACTCTGGCTGACAAGGCCTGGTCACGCTGACTTTGTCCACAGTGAAAATCCTTGGCCGAGGCTTTGGGCTTTGAGTGTGCTTCAGGGAGGCCTCAATAGCTCAGTGAGGCAAACAGAGAGGCCAAACTCACATCACCCAAAGACAGGGGGCAAGGAGGGAGTGCATCAAAACATCTTGCCTTTTGTGGGTCCCTCTGGCCTCTGCAACCCCTCAGCCCATTTGGGTGCAGGAGAGACGGACGGGCAGAGGGAGTGATAGAGGGATATGGGGAGAGAGCAAAAGGATAAAAGGACACACACTAAAGCAAAGCTTTGTCTATGTCATCAGTCCTTCTCTGTTTGTGTTGTACACTGACTTAGCTCACCTCATGCACTCACTAAGGAACTGTAACTGATATATCATCTCATGCAGTAGGATGACAGGTAGTCTAGCGGTTAAGAGCATTGGGTCAGTTATGAAAAGTTTGCTGGTTCAACTCCCAGAGCTGACTAGGTGAAAAATCTGTCGATGTGCCCTTGAGCAAGGCACTTAACCCTAATTGCTCATGTAAGTCACTCTGGATAAGAGCGTCTGCTAAATGAATAAAATGTAATGAATTATGGATTTTGGTGCAGAATACTTTCTAATTCTAAGTATGACGCTGTATATGACGCAGATTGCCTGTGGGCTCAAAAGCGTTAATTTCATTAGTGACACTACTGGTGTGATTCACTTAGGTGAGAATCTCCCAAGCAGGAGTTTATGGGTTACATTCAACAGCTAATCTTACTAACTCCATAGAGGACGCCATGAGGACATAATGCAGGGTATAATGTAGGAGAGATTAAAAAGATGTCATTCAGGACACCACGCTTCTGTCAGGAGACAGAATGTAGCTGAAATGAATGGACATTGTGGTGTTAAAGGATCTGGCAGGTAAAACCCAAACTATTTTTCTTTGTAGAATCAGTTGCTTTGCAGAATTGATCATAATACCCCTTCTCAGTCAGAATCTATCAGAACACACATGCGCACGCACGCACGCACACAAACCCCTGGTCGTTTCCTGCTGTCCAGCTGTCCGGCTTATTTCAGCTCACTGCTTTCTCTCTTTCTCCCTCCTGCAGTTCTGCATGCATTTCTGTGGTTCAGTTCTTTTCTGTGTAAGGGTTATATTATTATTGTAAGACTCCTATCGCTGTCTTGGGGAGAGAGAGTGTGTGTGTGTGTGTGTGTGTGTGTGTGTGCGTGCCCTCACTGGGTTGGAACAGGGAGTATTAGGAGGTGTCTTTTGTTGCTCCTGGGGGGCTCCTGTGCTCAGTCCTAATAGGAGTCTTGTGCCTGCCGTTGTCCCAGGGGAGGGGGTCTGAATGAGGGGTCCAACTTCACCCCCCCACTCTCCTCCCCCTTTGGGACAGGCTGAGAGACAAAGAGGGAGTGAGGCTGGGATGGTTGAGGGGGTGCACTGTGGCCTCTGTCTTATTAGAAGGGTCGTGAACGTGTCACAATGATTAATTTGCCGAGGTGCGCAGGGATACCCTAGAGTCACATTTATCTAACGCCAGGGCTCCCAAACGCACACTCGCCACAAAATGGCACATTTGCATTTCCCATTAAGAAAAGAAAATACAGATATATATATGCAAATGCAATCCCCATCTTGGTTTATGCCATTATGCTCTATCGTTTCGGACATTCACAATGGATGACCGTTTTTCTTTATTTTTTCAAAAAAAAATTGGCAGTCTATCTATTGAACCTGATTGGCATGCTGTTCCTTTTTTACTGCACGTGTGGACACGGACACACTCTCACACAGCCCAGAGTGCCTTCATACAAATAGGACTGGACAGGTTGGATGTGGTGTCTCCATCAAATATTCCATCAACTTAATCTACATTCTCAATGTGCCTCCTATCAGACCAAGCAGAAGGCTCCATTGTGAACTGTGCATAACAAAGCAATGGGATTGTCTGTTTTCCATCTTTCAATCTAATGTCAGCCTAGTTTTTTTTTGTGTCTGGTTCGGGGACACTCTCTGAGGTCAGCTCATGGTGAAATATTCTGATGTGTTGTGTTTTGCATCACAGCATATGGTGTGAATAATATAGCCTACACTCTTCTCTCTCTGTGTAAAACATATATACTGTGTGTGGTCATCACGTTCATTCTTCTCTTGCCATGTTCACGCAGCACCACCTGGTAGTATTACTGCCAACCATTAAAACATGGCATGCTTTGAAATGGCCTCAGAGGTATTTGAATGAACAGATGACAATGGTGAATAAACCCTTACACTTAATAAGTGTTCCCTTACATGAACACATAGAGCGCCTCGAGCTAGCGTTGGAAAACATGTACCCAGGGAGTGGGCCAGATGTTCAGTAGTCCCACCTGCAGACCTGCTGTGCCTTGGCCGTTAAAACTCATGTGCTACATATGCTCCCATCACACCGTAGGGAAATAAGCTGCTACAGTAATGAAGCAGAGCAGCACTCCACACTGCAGTAGTGGAAACAGGAGAGAAGAACAAAACAGGCACATGTCCTATAGGAAAAACACTGCTCACATGTATGCGTCCTTCTTGGTTGTCTTTGTAACAAGAAGTAGGTGAAGGTTGATATCTCAATCAACAATTGAATTGTGTTTCTGAGAGGAGGTAGTTAGGAGGGACTCTGATGAGAGAGGGGTTGTCATTGCACCAGTAGGTGGTGCTGTATGCGAAACCTGCGCTTGTGCCCCCAGGTTTGGATAAAGGGGTAAAGGGATTGGGGAGGGGTCTTCTGTTATAAAGAAATGGGTACAGGAAATGAAGACACATAAATGTTACTACACCCCACGGGCAGGAAAATACTCTTTTCATCAGTAATATTTCCTGGCAACGGGAATTGAGCTATTTCAGGTCAGAGCTTAAAATCCCCTTGGTTTTGAGTGATCTTTACAAGCCTCCCTCATTTAATATGGGTGGATAGTTCTGCCAAGATATATGGCATAATTAGGCTGCAGGTATGCACGTTTCACTGAGTTCCCCTCCATTTTATTCCCATTCACGCTCTATGAAGGCACAAATTGATATTACCCATCGATGCTCTCATTGTTTAGCATGATGTAGCTCATATGTTGTGCATGTGTGTTTAATAACTTCCTGTTATATTGCACTAAATTTAGCATGACCAGCAGAAACCTGCATCTCAGATTACGTAGGAAACTGTAGGTCTTATCTTATTGCAGGCAACATATAGGAGAAAGTGATTTGCCAAAGCAACTCAAACCGGTTGCTTCAAGTGAGTCTTTCAATTCAGCTGTTGGTTAGATGTTCATGTGAATAAAAGAAAGTGCGGAAAGGCATTGTCATAGTTTCACCATTCACTATGCAGCAGAAAAACAACAACAAATAGTAATCTCAAGTAAACCCGTAGAAAATTGCAGAATCATTAATTCCCGGTGTGGTGCTGATGAGCAAACACAACAACACGTTAATTGCTGCGACCCCAGCAACCTACAAAAAGGAACATTGACATATTGTTTGTCCAGCGTGAGACACTGTTTAATTTACACTCACTAATGACTGGCCCTCATAATACTGGCTGAAGGACCTTGGCACTTATTCAATGTTCCTCTGGACTCTTCTAATGGATATGGTTTTATCTTTACCTCATTGAATTCATATCCCTCTATGCATGCCGGCTAAATCAATTACAACACTCTGGTAAACAAATCACCATTGGCTGCTAAAACCCCGCCCCAAACTCAACAAAAACAAATTGCGGCTGAGTAAGTTGAGTTGTATATCTTTGAAATATCAAATGGGTGTGAATAGGTGAAAGGACTGTTGTGAAGAAAAACATATATTAGCATCGCCATAGGGTCGACCTTGACCTTCAAACTCAATTTGGCTATTAGGACTGCCCCTCCCCAGCACCCTGGGATGTAAAAGGCTGACAGTTTTGACCCCTGATCCCATTTCTTAACTAGGCCGAGGTGCCAAAATGACCTTTTGACCCAGGAAGCCTTTGCAGGTTGCCTGAGCAACCTCAGATTTAACAATGATTGGCAGGTCCCTGCGCTTTCTGTTTAAAATGAGGCAGCAACACACTTCTCAGCAGAGAACAATAAGCGGGAATACAAGCCTCAATTCAGCTCAGTCTCTAGATCATTAACACTGTCTGCTTCAAAACCAAACAATCGGCAGCCAACTGGTGAATTCGGTGGAAAGTTGCTGTCAATGTTGAATGTACAGTACCTCATTGATAATATTTGGCTCCATTTAAATGTAAGAACTGGATTTAGGAAGGGGCCCTTCAATGCATTGAAATAAATATGTCAACACAATAAATGCATTTTTTAAATATGCATGCCTCCTTTAAAAACAACGTGCTTCCATTTATGGGCGGCAGGTACCCTAGTGGTTAGAGCGCTGGACAAGTAACCGAAAGGTTGCAAGATCGAATACCCCGAGCTGACATGGTACAAATCTGTTGTTCTGCCCCTGAAGAAGGCAGTTAACCCACTGTTCCTAGGCCACCATTGAAAATAGGAATTTGTTCTTAATTGACTTGCCTAGTTAAATAAAGATAAAATAAAAAACACGTTATCTGGTATGGTTTTGTTAAAAACAAGATTATCTGCTAATAAATCTTGACGGCATACATTTTCACCTAATTCATGATAGACAGAATGCTTTACATTGAAATAGGCGTTGGGTGCATGTCATTATTCTTGATGGGCAGTCTATGCAAATGAGTCAGAATGCGAATGACATATGTTGTACACAGCCACAGCCAGTCACATAAGTGATAGCATACATCAGTGAAATACTCTGAATGAAGGCTAAGGACTAAGATATGAATAGTCAATGGATATCCAATGGTTTAAAAGCTTCTCTCTTTTCTTTCAAATGTTTTTTTTGTTGCTTCTGAGACTGCAACAGTAACCATAACTTGTCATTTGGGTGTTACAGAGAGTATGTAATGTCCCCAAATTACTTTATCATACAGCTCAGCTCTACAGAGCCCATTAAAATCTCCACACATGTTAGTTAATCTAGGCTGGTAGTGGCTCCAAAACGGCTAATTATTTCGAACTGATGGCTCCATCATGAGTTTGCTCAGGGGATCTAGTAACCATTTTATGGTTAGTGCTGCTTAGCTGTTTTCCTGCCTCTTCTGCCTCCCCCTCACTCCTCCTGCCTGTGATTTTGGTGGCAGCTGTGCAGAGATCGGTTTTGACCTGTGAACCCCACATTAGGCAAGATCTCCATGCTGCATCAGACATTTACTGATGTAAACCAATGGCAGCTCTTGGATTTGGAGAGTGGATTCAGTGATATAAGTCAGTTGCAAAATGTTAAAAACGGCCCTAGCCACTTCCCCCTAGGCACCGTGTAGAACTGAAAGAATTGGATAGGTATAAAGCAATGCGATAATATCTCCCGTGCTCCACCATGATATCTGATATCTTTATTATGATGTCTGGCAAATCCACTCATTGGATTTAGAGGCTTCGTTTGACCAGTCCTCTTAGTTAGCTGTAACATTTACTATATTTTGTAGTCTCTCAAAAATGTTTTTTTTAAGCAGTTATTTCAAAGGCAATACTTTTTTTTTCATCTTAAAGTATGAAAGATATTGACAACATAGACAAAAAAAGGATGAACCTTTTATTTAACTAGGCAAGTCAGTTAAGAACAAATTCTTATTGACAATGACGGCCTACCAAAAGGTAAAAGGCCTCCTGCGGGGACTGGGCCTGGGATTAAAAATGAATATAGGACATAACACACATCACGACAAGAGAGACACCACAACACTACATAAAGAGAGACCTACAACAACATAGCATGGCAGCAACACATGACAACATAGCAGCAGCACAACATGGTAGCAGCACAAAACATTTAAAGTGTTTTTTTGCAGCTAGTTCCAGTCGCTAGCTGCAGCAAACTGAAAAGAGGAGTGACCCAGGGATGTGTGTACTTTGGGGACCTTTAACAGAATGTGAGTGTTGTATGTGGAGGATGAGGGCTGCAGTGGAGGATGAGGGCTGCAGTAGGTACCTCAGATAGGGGGGAGTGAGGATCAACCAGTGGGTCTTGCGACGGTATAGAGTATAGAGTGCAGTGATGTGTCCTATAAGGAGCATTGGTGGCAAATCGAATGTCCAAATGGTAAAGAGCATCTAGCCGCTCGAGAGAACTCATACCTGCAGACCTATAAATTACGTACGTATACGTAATCAAGCATGGGTAGGATAGTCATCTGAATCAGGGTTAGTTTGGCAGCTGGGGTTAAAGAGAAGCGATTACAATAGAGGAAACTAGGTCTAGATTTAACCTTAGCCTGCAGCTTTGATATGTGCTGAGAGAAGGACAGTGTACCATCTAGTCATACTCCCAAGTACTTGTATGAGGTCACTACCTCAAGCTCTAAACCCTCAGAGGTAGTAACCACACCGGTGGGGAGAGGGGCATTCTTCTTATCAAACCACATGACCTTTGTTTTGGAGGTGTTCAGGACAAGGTTAAGGGCAGAGAGCTTGTTGGACACAAAGAAAGCTTTGTTGTAGAGCGTTTAACACAAAATGCAGGGAGGGGCCAGGTGAGTATAAGACTGTATCATCTGCATATAAATGGATGAGAAAGCTTCCTACTGCCTGAGCTATGTTGTTGATGTAAATTGTGAAGAGTGTGGGGCCTAGGATCGAGCCTTGGGGTACTCCCTTGGTGACAGGCAGTGGCTGAGACAGCACATGTTCTGACTTTATACATTGCACTCTTTGAGAGAGGTAATTAGCAAACCAGGCCAAAGACCCCTCAGAGACATCAATACTCCTTAGCCAGCCCACAAGAATGGAATGGTCTTCCATATAAAAAGCTTTGGCCAAATCAATAAAAATAGAGCACAACACTGCTTAGAATCAAAAGCAATGTTGACATAATTTAGGAGCTATAAGGTTTCAGTGACACATCCATAACCTGAGCGGAAACCAGATTGCATACCAGAGAGAATACTATAGACATCAAGAAAGCCAGTCAGTTGATTATTGACAAAGGACGCACTGAGGCTGCCTTCCAAGCAATGGGAACCTCCCCAGAGAGGAAAGACAGGTTAACTTCTAGTTCCTCCCAAACCCGGATCCGGGAGCACCCCCCACAGTAAAAAAGCTGACTAGCATAGCCTAGCATAGCGTCACAAGTAAATACTAGCATCTAAATATCATTAAATCACAAGTCCAAGACACCAGATGAAAGATACACATCTTGTGAATCCAGCCATCATTTCTGATTTTTAAAATGTTTTACAGGGAAGACACAATATGTAAATCTATTAGCTAACCACGATAGCAAAAGACACAACTTTTTTTTCCCACCATTTTTTTCCTGCATAGGTAGCTATCACAATTTCGACCAAATAAAGATATATATAGCCACTAACCAAGAAACAACTTCATCAGATGACAGTCTGATAACATATTTATTGTAGAGCATATGTGTTTTTAGAAAAATTTGCATATTTCAGGTATAAATCATAGTTTACCATTGCAGCCACTATCACAAAACTCACCAAAGCGACTAGAATAACTACAGAGAGCAACGTGTATTACCTAATTACTCATCATAAAACATTTCTTAAAAATACACAGCGTACAGCAATTGAAAGACACAGATCTTGTGAATCCAGACAATATTTCAGATTTTCTAAGTGTTTTACAGCGAAAACACAATATATCGTTATATTAGCATACCACATGAGCTAACATCACCCCAGCATTGATTCAAGGCAAAAAGAGCGATAACGTTATCACCACCAAAATATATAAATTTTTTCACTAACCTTCTCAGAATTCTTCAGATGACAGTCCTGTAACATCATATTACACAATGCATATAGAGTTTGTTCGAAAATGTGCATATTTAGCATCACAAATCGTGGTTATGCAATGTAATCAGTCAAAACATGGCATGCATTCTGGCCCGCGCCATCTTGGAAAGGCACCTAAGTTTACGATTATTTATCGATTAGATTGACTAAAAAAATACAGGTTGGACAGCTAATGAAAGATGCATTAGTTATTAATGCAACCGCTGAGTTAGATTTTTAAAATTAACGTTACTAGACATACAGTGTGCGTTACAGCCAGACTAGTGCCGCAATAATGGCCGACAAATGCGTTTACATTTTTCCACATAAATACGGAATAAAATCATAAATAGCTCTTACTTTTGGACGAGCTTCCATCAGAATCTTGGGCAAGTTGTCCTTTGTCCAAAAGAATCGTTGCTTTGTTGTAAAACGTCCTCTTCAACTTCGGAACTAGCAGCTAACAATAGCTACGTGGCACACACATGTCCAAATCCTCAAAGCGCAATACTATGAAAATTCAGAAAATAGCAATATACTCGCATAAACTGATATAAATCGGTTTAAAATAACTTCGTTATGATGTTTCTAACACCTATATCGAATTAAATCACAGACGGATATATCTTATGCCGATAACGAGAGCTTTTGAGCATGCCATTCTGATGTCCTCTCTTGCGCATTGACGAGCGTCCAAAAGAACGGACATGTCACTCCATGGCCTTTTATAAACTCTGAGAAATACGTAGAGACTCCATTCCACTTCTCATTGGTTACTGACATCCAGGGGAAGGCGGGTGCAGTTCATTTCGACCCATAGGGCACACAGAGAGCTTTAAACTGAGCTGAGAACAGAGCCTAGTTTTCTGACCTTCGCATGTCCTGTCATGATTTTCGCTGTAGAAAGAGTTCTGGTTCACCCACAGACATAATTCAAACGGTTTTAGAAACTAGAGATTGTTTTCTATCCAATAGTAATAATAATATGCATATTGTACGAGCAAGAATTGAGTACGAGGCAGTTTAATTTGGAAATGTAAAAAGAAAGATAGTGCTAACAGCTCCCCCTATTGACAAAAGGTTAAAAAGGTCAGAGATAGGCTTGGCGATGATAGGGGCAGCAAACTTAAAGAAGAAAGGATCTAAACCATCTGACCCAGATGTTTTTTGGGGGTTAAGTTTAAGGAGCTCCTTTAGCACCTCAGACTAAGTGAATGCCTGCAGAGAGAAGCTTTGTAGCGGGGCAGGGGAAAAAGAGGTAGTTGCATTAGAAGGGGTGGGAGATGAGGAAATGTTGGACGGCAATGAGGCATGGCTGAGTCAAATAGGAATCCTGACTTAATGACGTGGTGATTTAAAGAGCTCAGCCATGTGCTCCTTGTCAGTAACAACCACATCATCAACATTAAGGGACATGGGCAGCTGTGAGGAAGAGGGTTTATTCTCCAGGTCTTTAACCGTTTTCCAGAACTTCTTGGGGTTAGACCCACAGAGAGAGAGAGAGAACCGCTCCTTTAAGTAACTAACTTTGGCCTTCCGGGTAGCCTGAGTGCACTTATTTCACATTTGCCTGAACGATAGCCAGTCAGCCTGAGTATGCGTGTGCCGAGCAGTCGAACCAGGGGCTGAACCTGTTTTTAATTATAATTTTCTTTATGGGGGCGTGTTTGTTAACAATACCACTGAAAATAGCAAAAAAGAAGGTTCAAGTGTCTTCAACAGAGGGGATCAAGCTTCTATACCAATTTACAGAGGCCAGGTCATGAAGGAAGGCTTGCTCATTAAAGTTTTTTAACAAGCGTCTATGACAAATCAGGACAGGTCATTTCACTGAGCAGCCATTACAAACACAGGCTGTAAAACAGTGATCACGAAGGTCATTACAGAAAACACCAGACTGATACCTATCAGGATTATTTGTGAGGATAACGTCAAGGAGAGTAGCCTTTTCTGGGTGTTTGGAGTCATACCTTGTGGGATTGGTAATAATCAGAGAAAATTTTAGGGAGTCCCATTGCTTTAGGACTTGGTCAGGGGGTTTAAGCATGTCCCAGTTTAGGTCACCTAGCAGGACAAATTCAGACTTACTGTAAGGGGCCAGGAGAGAATTTAGGGTACAGGCCAGTGATGATGGTGGATGATAACACCCAGCCAACAAAAAGCTATTTGAAAGTTTAATGCTTAAAACCAGCAAATTAAATTGTTTGGGGACAGACTTGGCAGAGACAACCGAGCACTGAAGGTGATCCTTGGTAAAGATTGCCACTTTGGAAGATCTGTCTTGCCGAAAAAGGTTATAACCAGAAAGGTTAACATCAGTGTTCAAAACACTCTTCCTTAACCACGTCTCAGTAATGACCAACACATCTCGATTGGAGCTGTGAACCCACACTTTCAATTGATACATTTTAGGTAATAAGCTTCTAGTGTTAACGTGCAGAAAACTCAGGCTTTTACGAGAGCAGAAATCTGTGAAACAGATATCAGAGCACAAGTCAGAATTGGGGCCAGGGTGTATATGCACATTTGAAGATATCATCAGCAGTAATGCAATCAGGCCACGGCAGAGGACAAGGAGAGCACTGCTGTGTTTTTTAATGACATTTGAATGTGCATCAGATGGAAACAAGATAATATTGTACAGAAATTTCATCAGGTAACATGAATACAAAGCCGGCAGGAGGTGGTTAGAATAGGATGGGAGGCCGTGTAACCAATAGAGTCAGAGTCCCGAGGATAGGACCAAACCGTCTGTCCCACGGTTGGGTAAACAAGAACGTTCATAGTCAACAAGGCACACAGGAGTCATGAGGCAAATAGCATAAAACACAAGAAAAAATATAACGACTTGGGGCTAGCCATTGTAAGTTCAAAGAGTCACTCGCCCCAACAAGTTAACTTGCGAGAGTAGCTCTCTGAGTCCAGTAGGCTATAAAAGTATGCGATTTAAATAAATAGTAGGCCTATACTAGTTAATTCAAGCATTTCTGAGTAAGCTCACATAATAAGCTTCAAGTTAATTAGCCTACCTAAAATTCTGATCAGTCCAAGGTCTGCGGTGTGTGTGTGTAAGTGTGTGTGTGCTGGAGGCAAGCGAAAGCTCGGAAAAAGGGGGGGGGGTACCTGTACCAGACAAGCCAAGGCAGACGGTGAACAGATCGCCAGGTGGAATCCAAGCAGCAGTGCAGCAGGCAACGGGAGTAGGTGTTACACCCGCTTGGGAGAAGCTTTGTTCAGGAGGCAGATACCATGTAGAAAATCCCAGCTAGCTAGCTAACCTAGCTAGCAAGTCTCTGTCCACTGTTTTTTTCCACATGCAAAAGGAGTTAGTTAGTTACAATATATTTCTTCAGTTTCGGTGAATGGTCCTTTACAACGTCCAAACAAAGTTGTTGTATTTTGGAGATTACGGGAATGATGTCTTCAAAGCAACAATATTGTTTCTTATTGAGGTAATTTACAATTGAAGCAATGATATTTGTAAAGCCATGCTCCAGTCCAGTGTCATTTTAATTTATTTTTTTAACCTTTATTTAACTAGGCAAGTCAGTTAAGAACAAATTCTTATTTTCAATGACGGCCTAGAAACAGTGGGTTAACTGCCTTGCTCAGGGGAAGAACGACAGATTTTCACCTTGTCAGCTCGGGGATTCGATCTTGCAACCTTTCGGTTACTAGTCCAATGCTCTAACCACTAGGCTACCTGCTGCCCCATTGATCATCCTTTGTATTGACACCTTGTTTGATCTCTTATGTAGAGCTATATTTCTACAGATATTAAGGATCAGATCCTTTTTTTCATTTTTCACCTAAAATGACATATCCAAATCTAACTGCCTGTAGCTCAGGACCTGAAGCAAGGATATGCATATTCTTGATACAATTTGAAAAGAAATGCAAGAGAAAGGTCAATGTATTATTCCAGGTTAGGCACAATTTTGGTTTTGGCCACTAGATGGCAGCAGTGTATGTGCAAGGTTTTAGACTGATCCAATGAAGCATTGCATTTCTGTTTAAAATGTTGTACCAAGTCTGCCCAAATGTGCCTAATTGGTTTATTGATACATTTTCAAGTTCATAACTGTGCACTCTCCTCAAACAATAGAATGCTATTATTTCACTGTAATAGCTACTGTAAATTGGGCAATGCTTTTTGTAGTTAGATTAACAAGAATTTAAGCTTTCTGTCCATATCAGATATGTCTATGTCCTGGGAAATGTTCTTGTTACTTACAACCTCATGCTAATCATATTAGCCTACGTTAGCACAACCGTCCCGTGGGGGAACACCGATCCTGTAGAGGTTAAACATTTATTAATGTAGAAACCCTGTCTGTCTTTCTCTATCCCACAGCGGAGCCCTTGGTGCAGGTGGACGGCAAGCCCAGCTGCTGCTTCTTTAAGTTCAGCCCCAAACTGATGTTCACCAAGGTGCTGAAGGCTCAGCTGTGGGTGTACCTTCGGCCACTGCAGCAGACTTCCACCGTCTACCTGCAGATCCTCAGGCTGAAGCCTGTCACGGAGCAGGGCAGCCGCCACATCCGCATCCGCTCATTGAAGATCGAGCTCAATTCACGTGTGGGCCACTGGCAAAGTATCGACTTCAAGCACGTGCTGCAGAACTGGTTCAAGCAGCCGCACACCAACTGGGGAATCGACATCAATGCCTTCGACGAGAGCGGCAACGACCTGGCAGTGACCTCGCTGAGACCAGGGGAGGAAGGGCTGGTAAGGACCCTCAGACCTGTCGCAGCCTTACACACTGACACTTTGTCAATGAATCTGTCCTCGATTCCTGGCATCCTCTCTCCACACCTCCTATTCAAAATGCATTGGAGATGTAGGTCCAAAGGGAGGGACCTTGGACCTTCTCCTCCAATACGGTTGAGAATTATGCAGGGAGATAGGATGCAAGGAATTGAGGAAAGTCCACTTGAGATACAGTTGAAGTTGGAAGTTTACATACACCTTAGCCAAATACATTTAAACTCAATTTTTCAAAATTCCTGACATTTAATCCTAGTAAAAATTCCCTGTCTTAGGTCAGTTAGGATCACCACTTTATTTTAAGAATGTGAAATGTCAGAATAATAGTAGAGAGAATTATTTATTTCATCTTATTTAGTTCATCACATTCCCAGTGGGTCAGAAGTTTACATACACTCAATTAGTATTTGGTAGCATTGCCTATAAATTCTTTAACTTGGGTCAAATGTTTCGGGTAGCCTTCCACAAGCTTCCCACAATAAGTTGGGTGAATTTTGGCCCATTCCTCCTGACAGAGCTGGTGTAACTGAGTCAGGTTTGTAGGCCTCCTTGCTCGCACACGCTTTGTCAGTTCTGCCCACAAATGTTCTATGGGATTGAGGTCAGGGCTTTGTGATGGCCACTCAAATACTTTGACTTTGTTGTCCTTAAGCCATTTTGCCAGAACTTTGTAAGTATGCTTGGGTTATTGTCCATTTGGAAGACCCATTTAACTTCCTGACTGATGTCTTGAGATGTTGCTTCAATATATCCACATAATTGTCCTCCCTCATGATGCCATCTATTTAGTGAAGTGCACCAGTCCCTCCTGCAGCAAGCACCCCCACAACATGATGCTGCCACCCCCGTGCTTCAAGGTTGGGATGGTGTTATCCGGCTTGCAAGCCTCCCCCTTTTTCCTCCAAACATAACGATGGTCATTATGGCCAAACAGTTCTATTTGTGTTTCATCAGACCAGAGGACATTTCTCCAAAAAGTACAATCTTTGTCCCCATGTGCAGTTGCAAACCGTAGTCTGGCTTTTTTATGGCGGTTTTGGAGCAGTGGCTTCTTCCTTGCTGAGCGTATGTCAATTATAGGACTCGTTTTACTGTGGATCTAGATACATTTGTACCCGTTTCCTCCAGCATCTTCACAAGGTCCTTTTGTTGTTGTTCTGGGATTGATTTGCAATTTTCGCACCAAAGTATGTTTATCTCTAGGAGACAGAACGCGTCTCCTTCCTGAGTGGTATGACGTCTGCGTGGTCCCATGGTGTTTATACTTGCATACTATTGTTTGTACAGATGAACGTGGTACCTTCAGGCGTTTGGAAATTGCTCCCAAGGATGAACCAGACTTGTGGAGGTCTACAATTCTTTTTCTGAGGTCTTGGCTGATTTCTTTAGATTTTCCCATGATGTCAAGCAAAGAGGCACTGAGTTTGAAGGTAGGCCTTGAAATACATCCACAGGTACACCTCCAATTGACTCAAATGTCAATTAGCCTATCAGAAGCTTCTAAAGCCATGACATCATTTTCTGGAATTTTCCAAGCTGTTTAAAGGCACAGTCAATTTAGTGCATGTAAACTTCTGACCCACTGGAATTGTGATACAGTGAAATAATCTGCCTGTAAACAATTGTTGGGAAAATTACTTGTGTCATGCACAAAGTAGATGTCCTAACCGATTTGCCAAAACTATGGTTTGTTAACAAGAAATTTGTGGAGTGGTTGAAAAACTAGTTTTAATGACTCCAACCTAAGTGTATGTTAACTTCCGACTTCAACTGTAGTTATTGACGTTTGTATTTATTAGGGATCCCCATTAGCTGCTACTCTTCCTGGGGTCCAAAAACATTAAGGCACTTACATCACACATAAAACAAAAGATAACAGTACATCATATAACATTATTACACCACTACATATCTACAATAAAGTGTATAATACCACCATACAATATTTCAATGTACGTGTGTGCTAGCTTATGTATGCGTGTGTTTGTACCTGTGTGTGTCTCTTCACAGTCCCCACTGTTCCATTTTTATCTGTTTTTACCTGATGTGGAATAGAGTTCCATGTAGTCATGGCTCTATGTAGTACTGTGCACCTCCCATAATCTGTTCTGGACTTGGGGATTGTGAGGAGACATGTCTGGCATGTCTTGTGGGGTACGCATGGGTGTCTGAGCTGTGTGCTATTAGTTTAAACAGAAAGCTCAGTGCATTCAGCTTGTCAACACTTCTTACAAAACAAGTAGTGATGAAGTCAATCTCTCCACTTTGAGCCATGAGAGATTGACATGCATGTCTTAATGTTAGCTCCCTGTTTACATTTAAGGGCCAGCCGTGCTACCCTATTCTGTGCCAAGTGTAAGCCAATTCACCATCCCTCTTTGTGGTGAACAGACATTTTAGCTACTGTTGTATTAACATGTTTTGACCATGACAATCCAGGGTTACTCCAAGCAGTTTAGTCACCTCAACTTGCTAAATTTCCACATTCATTACAAGATTTAGTTGAGGTTTAGGGAAATATTTTGTCCCAAATACAATGCTTTTAGTTTTTGAAATTCCTCAAAGCGAGTGGCATGTCATTAAAGATTGAAAAAAGGGGCCTAAACAGCTGCCCTGGGGAATTCCTGATTCGACCTGGATTATGTTTGTGAGGCTTCCGTTAAATAACAACCTCTGTGTTCTGTTAGACAGGTAACTCTTTATCCACAATATAGTGGATGGGTGTAAAGCCATAACATACGTTTTTCCATCAGCAGACTGATGTCAAAAGCCACACTGAAGTCTAAAAAGACAGCTCCCACAATCTTTATCATCAATTTCTCTCAGCCAATTATCAGTGTAAGTGCTGTGCTTGTTGAATGTCCTTCCCAAAAGTTTACTAAGGGTTGGTAACCAGTTGATTGGATGGCTATTTAAAGTCAGTAAAGGGGCTTTACTATTCTTAGGTAGCATAATTACTTTTGCTTCATTCCAGGCCTGAGGGCACACACTTTCTAGTAGGCTTAAATTGAAGATATGGCAAGTATGAGTTGCAATATCGTCCGCTATTATCCGCATTAATTTTCCATCCAAGTTGTCAGACCCTGGTGGCTTGTCATGGTTGATAGACAATTTTTCACCTCTTCCACACAGAATTCAAAATTACAATGCTGGCCTTTCATAATATGGTCAGTTATGCTTGGATGTATAGTGTGCGTTTGTTGCTGGCATGTCATGCCTAAGTTTGCAAATATTTGTTTATTACTTTTACCCCTTTTCTCAATTTCGTGGTATCCAATTGATAGTCTTGTCTCATCGCTTCAACTCCCCTACGGACTTGGGAGAGGCGAAGGCCGAGAGCCATGCGTCCTCTGAAACACGACCCTGCGATGCCGCGCTACTTTTGACACAAGCTGACACGGAAGCCAGCCGCACCAATGTGTCGGTGGATACACTATCCAACTGACGACAGAGTTTAGCTTGCAGGTGCCTGGCCAAACCCTCCCCTAACCCGGACGATGCTGGACCAATTGTGCACCACTTCATGGGTCTCCTGGAACCAGAGGCTGTAGTGACACCTCAGCACTGCTGCAGTGCCTTAGACCGCTGCCCCACTCAGGAGTGGAAGTTTGCTAATCTTGCCAATGAAAAGAAATCATTAAAGTAGCAATATCAGTGGGTTGTGTGATGGATGAGCCATCTAATACAATGAATGATGCAGCTGAATTTGCCTTTTTGCCCAAAATGTAGTTGAAGGTGCTCCAAAGCTTTTTACTATAATTTGTTTCATAGTATAGTTTTTTAAATTCAGTGTAGTCACACGATTTCTCAATTTGCAGTATGTTTTCCCAATCGGTTGTGCAGCCAGACTTATTCCATTCCTTTTGCCTCTTCCCTTTCAACTATACAATTTCTCAATTCCTCATAAATCCAAGGGGATTAAAGAGTTCGCAGTAATTTTCTTAATGGGTGCATGCTTATTAGTAACTGGAATAAGCAATTTCATAAGTGTCAAGTGCAGCATCTGGTTGTGCCTCATGACACCACAGATCAGAAAATATTCTTTACATCAACATAGGAATCACTACAAAATGTATTGAATTTCCTCTTATACACTATCTTTCAGGTATGAAGGGACTCTAAGCGAGTTTCAGAAATAGAATATTAATGTAATCTTTTACGAGCAAGTTATTGATTTCATGAAACTTGTTTCTTAGGCTACATCTGTTAATGTGGGCTATTTTTAGAACTTTTCTGGGATGCTTGTTTTTATTGCTTTACTGGGAAGCTTATCAGAAGTAGACATGACAATGTTATTTATATTCGAGCTGATAGTGCAGGGTGAGCTGCACACAGTGGACTTCCTAGTAGGGCACACCGCGTCCGTGGTATTAGTAAAACTCTGGTTTATAGGCACATGATTACTGCATACAATAACTGTAGGATCAACAGAGGCATTCAGGGCAGTTAGAGGGACATAAATTAAGTTACTTACATTGTGTCTGCCAACACCCCTGGGACAATGTACATTAGCAGCAGCACTACAACAACTTAGCGACACAATGGTAGGGATCATCTGAGCTGGGCTTGGGTCATTTGTCTCAACGCAGCCTTGAAATGTGTGGACAGAAGCCAAGATGATTTGGATGGACTCCGTCATTCCTGTAGAGCATCTTCTGTTTCCAGAAACTGTCAAAGTTATCTATGAAAGTGATTCCAACAGAGCTAGCGTAATCTTTTAGCCATGTGTGTAATGCCAGTAGCCAGTAAATATTTCACACCCACGGCCCAACGATGGTACCGGACCTGAAATAATTGGCCGCTTTTTAAAAATCTTTCACTGCTAGAATCAGTTCTTTAAAATCAATTTTCAGCAGTTCCGAGCTAGCCCTCCTAATATAATTTGACCCCACATAGACTATGACAGCATTAGCTCCCGGCATCTGTCGTAGAATGGTCGAAAGCAGCCTTGTAATATCCTGTACTCGTGCTCTAGGATAGCACAGGATTTTTGCCCCGGGAACCATGATGTTTCTTACCATAGAACTGCCAATGATGACAGCTGGTGCAATGGCTGAGGAGGTCCAGCCGTTGTTTCGCCTCAAGTGGTTTCGAAAAACCCCTCGAGGACCGAAGGGCGGTGGGGCCAGATGGACCCGAGCCAGCTGTAGTATCCACCATGGATGATGAATTGGCCGGAGTCTTGGACAGCCTCACGGTCTGATGAGGGTGAAAGCTCTGAGGATCTGAACCCAAGGTAGAAGCCACCGGAGAGGGAAACAGAACAGAGGACGAAGGCACAGGTACCTCTGGATACGATCTCGAATCGGAAGCCCCCAGAGAAGAAGGTGCCGGAACCTCTGGATCCAGGGCGGCGAAGCTATTTCTGATCTGTGTCCGGTCCGAGCTGAACAACTCCAAGGAGGCCCCCGTTGCCAGAGAACGCTGTTTTCGACTTCCACGGCAAGTGACATATTTCCATGGCAGATTGGTAGGATCGAGAACAGGAACATCCACCAAGTCATCAAGGAACATCCTACTAGCTCCATTCTCCAGGGCAGGGGGGACCCCTTCGGGGAGGGATCCCTGCAGAGTACCGGCCAGTCGGCTGCGGAGATCTGACAACGGTGGCGACACTTCCACCAGGCCAGAGCGGCGTCTGGCTACTGGGGTGGAAAAGAAAGAAAGGTAGGCAGGTGTGGATTCCCCTGTAGCTTGATAATCTTCAACAGCTAAAAGTGACATTAGCTGTTGAAGATTATCTCATAGAACTAAACGTATAAAAAAGCCCATGTTTACCACGGACCTTATTTTCGGCGTTTATCAAATAACCCTACAAAAATTACATGAATTTCCCCATAGGCTTTGTTCAACGAACCATGGCAGAGTTAGTGCCTACAAAAATACACCATTACGATTCCTCTCTATAATAGCCAATCCTTTTATCAATGCAAAAACATATTTTTTGTGCACTATGCATCTGAAGTCAGCTTTACTATTCATAAACTGTCCGTACTGTCTATATGTCTGAATGGACTTACTTCCATTCAGCCACAAGAGCATTAGTGAGGTCGGGCACTGATGGTGGGCGATTAGGCCTGGCTTGCAGTCGACGTTCCAATTCATCACAAAGGTGTTCGATGGAGTTGAGGTCAGGGCTCTGTGCAGGCCAGTCAAGTTCTTCCACACCGATCGACAAACCATTTCTGTATGGACCTCGGTTTGTGCACAGGGGCATTGTCATGCTGAAACAGGAAATGGCCTTCCCCAAACTGTTGCCACAAATTTGGAAGCACAGAATCATCTAGAATGACATTTTATGCTGTAGCGTTAAGATTTCCCTTCACTGGAACTAAGTGGCTTAGCCCGAACCATGAAAAACAGCCCCAGACCATTATTCCTCCTCCACCAAACTTTACAGTTGGCACTATGCATTGGGGCAGGTAGCATTCTCAGATTCTTCCATTGGACTGCCAGATGGTGAAGTGTGATTTATCACTCCAGAGAACACGTTTCCACTGCTCCATCGGACGCAAGCTTTACACCACTCCAGCCAACGCTTGGCGTTGTGCATGGTGATCTTAGGCTGTGTGTGACTGCTCCGCAATGGAAACCCATTTCATGAAGCTCCTGATGAACAGTTCTTGTGCTGACATTGCTTCCAGAGGCAGTTTGGAACTCGATAGTGAGTGTTGCAACCGAGGACAGACAATTTTTACATGCTACACGCTTCAGTAATCGGCGATCCCGTTCTGTGAGCTTGTGTGGCTTACCACTTCGCGAATAAGACGTTGTTGCTCCAAGACGTTTCCACTTCCCAATAACAGCACTTACAGTTGACTGGGGCAGCTCTAGCAGGGCAGAAATTTGACGAACTGACTTGTTGGAAAGTAGTATGACGGTGCCATGTTGAAAGTCACTGAGCTCTTCAGTCTATGGAGATTGAATGGCTGTGTGCACGATTTTATACACCTGTCAGCAACGGGTGTGGCTGAAATAGCCGAATCCACTCATTTGAAGGGGTTTCCACATACTTTTGTATATACACACACACACACACGTATTTATTGCCTTCGGGAAGTATTTAGACCCCATGACATTTTCCACATTTTGTTACGTTACAGCCTTATTCTAAAATGTATTAAATTATACCCCATAATGACAAAGCGAAAACAGGTTTGTTTATTAATTTATTACTAATATACTAATTTATTACAAACAATTTTTTTTTACATTTACATAAGTATTCAGACCCTTTACTCAGTACTTTTTTGAAGCACCTTTGGCAGCAAATACAGCATAGTCTTCTTGGGTACGACACTACAATCTTGGCACACCTGTATGTGAGGAGTTTCTCCCATTCTCAGGTCTCTCCAGAGATGTTCGATCAGGTTCAAGTCCAGGCTCTGACTGGGCCACTCAAGGATATTCAGAGTGTTTCCCATGCTTGTTCAATGAACCATTAACAATTAATGAACATGCACCTGTGGAACGGTCGTTAAGACAATAACAATTAAGGTCACAGTTATGAAAACTTAGGACACTAAAAGAGGCCTTTTTACTGACTCTGAAAAACACCAAAAGAAAGATGCCCAGGGTTCCTGCTCATCTGCATGAATGTGCCTTAGGCATGCTGCAAGGAGACATGAGGACTGCAGATGTGGCCAGGGCAATAAATTGCAATGTCCGTACTGTGAGATGCCTAAGACAGCGCTACAGGGAGACAGGACGGATGCTGATCGTCCTCGCAGTGGCAGACCACGTGTAACAACACTTGCACAGGATTGGTACATCCAAACATCACACCTGCGGGACAGGTACAGGATGGCAACAACAACTGCCCGAGTTACACCAGCAACGCACAATCCCTCCATCAGTGCTCAGACTGTCCGCTATAGGCTGAGAGAGGCTGGACTGAGGGCTTGTAGGCCTGTTGTAAGGCAGGTCCTCACCAGACATCACCGGCAACAATGTCGCCTATGGGCACAAACCCACCGTTGCTGGACCAGACAGGTCTGGCAAAAAGTGCTCTTCACTGACAAGTCGTGGTTCTCTCACCAGGGGTGATGGTTGGATTCGCATTTATTGTCGAAGGACTGCTCGTTACACCGAGGCCTGTACTCTGGAGAAGGATCGATTTGGAGGTTGAGGATCCGTCATGGTCTGGGGCGGTGTGTCACAGCATCATCGGACTGAGCTTGATGTCATTGCAGGCAATCTCAACGCTGTGCATTACAGGGAAGACATCCTCCTCCCTCATGTGGTACCCTTCCTGCAGGCTCACCCTGACATGACCCTCCAGCATGACAATGCCACCAGCCATACTGCTCGTTCTCTGCGTGATTTCCTGCAGGACAGGAATGTCAGTGCTCTGCCACGGCCAGCGAAGAGCCCAGATCTCAATCCAATTGAGCACGTCTGGGACCTGTTGGATCGGAGCGTGAGGGCTAGGGCCATTCCCTCCCAGAAATGGCCGGGAACTTGCAGATGCCATGGTGGAAGAGTGGGGTAACATCTCACAGCAAGAACTGGCAAATCTGGTGCAGTCCATGAGGAGGAGATGCACTGCAGTAGTTAATGTAGCTGGTGGCCACACCAGATACTGACTGTTAGTTTTGACCCCCCCCCCCCCCCTTTGTTCAGGGACACTATTCCATTTCTGTTAGCCACATGTCTGTGGAACTTGTTCAGTTTGTCTCAGTTGTTGAATCTTGTTATGTTCATACAAATATTTACACATGTTAAGTTTGCTGAAAATAAACGCAGTTGACAGTGAGAGGATGTTTCTTTTTTTGCTGAGTTTAGAAATGGTGCCTTTCCAAATCATGTCCAATCAATTGAATTTACCACAGGTGGACTCCAAGTTGTATAAACATCTCAAGGATAATCAATGGAAACAGGATGCACCTGAGATCAATTTTGAGTCTTACAGCAAATACTTATGTAAATAAGGTATTTAATTGGACTATTTGTAATAAATTAGCAAACATTTCTAAACCTGTTTTCACTTTGTCATTATGGGGTATTGTGTGTAGGTTGCTCAGGATTTTTATTTATTGAATCTATTTTAGAATAAGGCTGTAACGTAAACAAAATGTGGAAAAAGTCAAGGGGTCTGAATACTTTCCGAATGCACAGAACAAAAATATAAACGCGACAATTTCATTGATTTTACTGAGTTACAGTTCATATGAGGAAATCAGTCAATTGAAATAAATTCATTAGCCGCTAATCTATGGATTTCACATGACTGGGAATACAGATACGCATCTGTTGGTCACAGAAACCTTGAAATGGGGCTCACAATGGGCCTCAGGATCTCATCACGGTACTTTTGTGCGTTCAAATTGCCATCGACAAAATGCAATTGAGTTCGTTGTCTATAGCTTATGCCTGCCCATACCATAACCCCACCATGGGTCACTCTGTTCACAACGTTGACATCAGCAAACCACTCACCCACATGACGCCATACACGTGGTCTGCAGTTGTGACGCCGGTTGGACGTACTGCCAAATTCTCTAAAACGACATTGGAGGCGGCTTATGGTAGAGAAATTAACATTAAATTCTCTGGCAACAGCGCTGGTGGACATTCCTGCAGTCAGCATGTCAATTGCATGTTCCTTCAAAACTTGAAACATCTGTGGCATTGTGTTTTGTGACACAACTGCACATTTTAGTGGCCTTTTATTGTCCCCAGCACAAGGTGCACCTGTGTAATGATCATGCTGTTTAGTTCTCTTCTTGATATGCCACACCTGTCAAGTGGATGGATTATCTTGGCAAAGGAGAACTGCTCACTAACAGGGATGTAAACAAATTTGTGCACAAAAATGGAGAAATACACTTTTATTTCAGCTCATGAAACATGGAACCAACACTTTACATGTTGTGTTTATATTTTTGTTCAATGTATATATTCTGGACTCTGACATTGCTCATTCTTTAATTTTGCTGCACCTGTGATTCCATCTTACAAATATGCTTACACGACCAATACAATTCTATTTGATATGAGCTAGCCAATCTCAAACCCAAATTACTACATACAGTATGTCAAGTTTATGCTAGTAATACAAACACATGAACTGTCTGTTACAGGCTTTTGTTTTTCCATTTATTTTTTAGAGGTTGGACATTAGCACGTTAGGACGTGAGGCGCACAGATTGGTGTCACCTCGTTAGTCAGTATGCGTTACATCTGTGCTGAATTGTCCATATCGTTAGTCGGAAGCTGTTTCACTTGTGCTGTCCCAGGTGATATTTAAGAGTGGCTGGCCCAGTGCTCCAGTTGGCTTGAGAGATGTGGAGAGTTAATAATACCATTAGTTGGAGCTCCCTATTTGATTTCTAGAAAAACAATCCTTTATCTGATCTTCCCTGTGTTCGTTTTGCTTCCTGACTAAGTTTGGTGTGGGTTTTTATTTTGTTTGCCTCTTTGTGGGCACTCATGGTGCGTGTCTTAGATCCCAGTTGTTGTTGCTAGTCAACTTCAGTGGACACCCCCTTGAGTGTCTTTCTGAACCCCTCCTGAAACCTACCTGTTTTGTTTTGGTTGTTAATGAATCTGTGTTAGCTCCCCTTTCAGTTTGAGTGACAATTTTTGATTTCCTTACTGGGGAACGTAACAAAATGGGGGCTCGTCCAGGATATTGTTTCCCATGAGTATGCTAGTCGCTCTAATCCCCTACTCTGAAGCTCTGCTGT